>NC_089694.1:3008500-3610200 GCF_031753505.1 Anomalospiza imberbis
CAAGAACAAATGCAAACACAGCATAACCACTGAATATTTCACAACCAGAAAAAAACAGATATTTGCAGTGAATTATTTCTTCAGTCTTTGACTCTGGTGTAATTATTTCGGTGCTGCTGAAATGCACCCATGCAGCACAGTAGTTTCAGGCAGGAGGTGAAGAAGAAAACTTTTTCCAATTGAAGCTGCAGGACCAATTTTGATAGTAATTATCTGAGGTTGGGTCAGCTCGCTGGATGTTATTATCTCCCGCCAAACTAAAAAATTAAATTTATGAAAAATGAAACCTGTAATGATCCACAGTGGTCAGAGCCCAGTAATGGAAGTCATCCAGAAATACAGATCTCTCTGCTGCAGAAGATATCATTTGGTGGCATTTCTTCTGATCTGCTCTGAAGGGAAAAATTCCAGTTAAAGGTTCATTAATAGCATGTGAATATCATTTCCTAGCACTGCTGACTCATCCTGTTAGGAATGCTGGGTTTCCCCTGTACCCATTTGGCTGCTGTTGCCAGGTGGGATGGGGAAAGAAATGTGGTGGGTGGCTCTTACAGGCACAGGTCCTTTAAAAAACTCCTGTTTGTCGTGGCAGCAATCCTACAAATGAGAGCATTGCTTGTATTAAATATCGTTTTAAATTTACAGGCTTAATGGATTAGACTGAAAAATGCCTTTCCCTAACACACCTGTTGAAAGGCGTGTTCACACTCTTCATTCTTGCATTAATCTCTTGAGGAATCCCATCATTTTCCTTGACTCGTGGTGTTCTACTTGAGATTTATCAATGAGCAGAAAAAGGGAGATTTTCTCTACATTATTTAGAGACATATTGTTGTTTATGCCCAAGTCTGACTTGTTACCTTTTTGAAGCAGTTGCACATAATATAAAATCCACTTTTGGCTCTGGGGAGCTGTAGTTGTGCCTGTAGGTGATAATTATTCTGCATACATGTAAAAACCTCTGCTTTTGTTTTCTTTGGGCTCAGATATATCCTAGATATTTAGACTTTGGAGTTTCTTTTAAACATTCCTTGTGAAGATAAACAGTCTGAAGTTTTAAATCTTTCACCCAGGCTGGTTTCCCAGTTCTTCAGTCATTTTTATGGCTCTGCTAATCCTTCTGGTCCCAGTGGTCCTGAGGTGAAAGCCATTATGATTTCTCAGTTCAGAAACTTGTGACCAGTGAAAAGAGATTGTATTTCAACATCCCCTTAATCCTGATCTCGCAGAGTAGCCCTGAGCCAGTAGTGAGTGGCTGTAAATAGAGAATCCTCTGGACCACTTTTATTTGTGGTAGAAAGAAGTACATTTGGAATCAGTGTAGATCTATACTTTGGAGCCACTCTTGGTTTTTGTGACAAGCACAATTCAGTTAACCCATATCATATCCTCCAATTATTCTTAACAAAGTATTCCTAAATTTGATTAAGGCTCCAGGATTTTGCTGTGTGTAATGTAGCTATCGAGCTATATAGGACGTGTTTCAACATAAAGCAGAAATGTCTCACAAATAGTGACACCTACAAATCAGAGGAAACCTTGGTTCATTGGATCCTCAGAGGTCTTGGCACACCTTGACTCGTTCCTTGGATGGAGCTGCCTTTCATGTCTGTGATTTAGAAGCTGCAGTAGATCAGAGCTGAGGGAAGCACACCCAGCTTTCATCACCAGCTTGTCAATATGAGAAGTGACATGATGATAACACGTCCCAGCATGTTTGTTAGGGAGAATTCACCCGTGAAATTTATCATCCTTTCAAACCCAGAAACTGTACGGTTTCAAAGAAGATTTGAGGGGCTCATGAAAATTAAATGCAGAAACTATGGAGTGAGTGGAAGATGAAATAGCTTCCATATCACTTAGAGATTTCCTTTAATTGCAGAGAATGTTTCAGTTGCAGAAGTAAATTATTTCCTGTTCTTATTAAATAAAACAATGCACGACTTTGCTGTGTTTTCAGCCATTTTGAGCAACTGTGTGAACAGTTCTGGTGTAAGTGTTTTTATTTTAGTGTCTCCCTGTATTACTTCTAGAGGATACCCAATGGCACTAACTTTAATAGCTGTACCTCTGGTTGAATTGGTTAAAAGCATTACAAACAATTTTTGAAACCAGATTACTGCTTTTCCTGCTACAGTTCACCAATAGACACAATGCAATTATTTAATATCACTGTGGATTTCTGCAGTCAGCTACATGAAAGATCAGATGATGTGTTAGTGGATATTTCTATGTAGTTGTAATAATGTCAGTATGTGTTTAATGTACAGATGAACATGTTTCCCAAGAATACTTGTTAAAGTATTTTAAACTCTCATAATACTCATAAAAGCAGTAAATTGGGCATGTTAAAATACAACGATTTAATTTCATATATGTTCCATTTGGCACAGAGAGCTCTGGTGAGGGAAAATGGTGACCAGAGTTTTTAGATGAATTTTCCCTATCACAATCACAGTCTCAGGGGTCTTTGGAGCTCATTTCTCAATGCAGCCCTGGCAGGTTGCTCCAGCAGATCCCTCCTGACCCTCTGCTGCAATAATGAATGCAGTGACTCTTCCAAGTGGCCACTTGAAGAGACAGAGTAAAGGTTCATTTGGTTTGGTTTTTTTCCCTGACAATACATCTTCCAGCTTTTTTTTTTTTCTTTTTCTGAAAAACCAGAAAAATTCAGACCTGAAGTACTCTAAGTCTTCCCTCCTTGTTTTTCAGCTGCTTGAGTGACAGTGAACTTTGCTTTCCAGGAGCTCAGAACACTGTCAATAATCTTAACTGTGTGTGGGAGAGGTTCTATCACTGAGTGATAAGAAAACCTCTCCCCGCTCTGGTTCTCAGATCACGGTTTCAGTGGTGCTGTAAACTTATTTTCCATGCTTGCCTTTAAGGTGCTGCTTTTGACTTTCCTGGCCATTGCCACGGGAGCATGGCCAGCAAATAGGAATGGCAGTGGGTTAAGGGAGAACTTTTCAAGAACAGTGAATTAATCAGGAAATTCATCATCTGCCACCAACCACCCTTTTCTACAGTGTTTTGTAGTATTCAGATGAGTCCTTAGCCAACTTAGGAAATATTCTCAGGACAGATTTATTTATTTAAAGTGTATGTGTGCAAGTTTCTTAAATAATGTGCTGGAGCTGCACCAATGTAATCTTATCAGCATTCAGTATCCCTGGCTTTAGAGAGCAGGAAAAAAAAAAAAGCAGAATGCATGGAAATGAGATGAGATAAAAATTCAATCAGAGGAAAAAAATATTGTTGCGATTGTTTTATTCATTTTCTTTCTCACACAATTCCCTCTCCTAAAGCATCCTGTCTTAAGCAGCTCTGTTTTGGCATATGTTCCAAAATATGTAAAACCTGGCACACATGAGTGGAGGATTTTTAAATTGCTAGTGAGGACCTGATATACTTTCACTTTAATCTGAATTGGAAATAACTCAAGTAAAGAATAACAATGTTGTCTGCAGAGATATTGATGTAAATAGATATTTCAGAGTGTAGTCTTTTATTTTTGCTTTTTATTCATAACTGGCAAGAAACTGTAAATAACTTCACAGTGGAGGTGAATGATTAGAATTAAAAGGGGGAAAAAACTATGGAAGTTAGAGAAAATTAGAAAAGTTCTGACAAAGTTCCTCATTTACCCATTTCTTTCTCCTTTTCTTCTTTTGAAGAAAATAATTAGAGTTAAAATTTTGGTTTATGTGTTTTTGCTTTCCTAAGCTGGCACTTTTCCCTCTTTTTTTAAGACTTATTTTTTCATTTCTCTCTCTATGGAAGTGTATTCCAGCCCCTTTTCAGGGCCATTTTCCATAAATCCTTTTTTCTGCCTTTATCCTTATCCTACATGCTTTGTCACCAGATTTCTTGGGAGGAGACCTAACCACAGATGTCGGAATGAAATGCCCAGTAAGCTCAAAAAAAGGCAGATATTGACCAGTTTGCTCCCTGTCTGATGGTAACTGCAGCTTTTAAATCTAGAGACGTGCAGATTTTGGGGGTCATTTTAGGGAAGAGCATCTTAATTATATTGTATCTATTAATGTTTTATTAAATATTAACTGCAGCTCCTACAAGGGACAAGTTGGCATTTCTCAGTTAGGGATATCAGATATACATCAGCTCTCTACTAGTCCTGATGTTCTTTAGCTTCCTCTTACAGCTCTTTTATTATTATTATTATTTTTTTAATCAACATACCATGAAAAACATACAGGTGCTATTTAAGCTTCACAAGATTCCCCTGAGGCTGATAAAACATGGAACATTCTCTTTCTGGATTACAAATATCCTGTATTTTCTGAGTTTTTACCAAAAGGTGGTGCAGGATTCCTGGCGAGGCAATGAGGGTGCAGCATTTATCCATATATTAACTGCTAAAATTCCTTTTCAGAATTTGTGCATTTTTGTGTCACTGTGATTTTTTGTATAAGTGTACACATGCAGATACTATTTTGCTGTTATCACTGGTTGTTTTGGTGCATGTGGACATCTAGCAAAGGTACAGGACAGAGACCTAATTTTTAATTTTAACTCTCTTTGCAATGCACGGAGAGGGATGTGTGCATAGAGTATGACTCAGGCTACAACTAAACTCAAAAGTGATGAAACTGCTTTAAAAATTTTGCTTTCTGAACTTGTTGCAAATGCAGAGCAACTTCTTTTGTAGTTTGAGCCCAAAGCATTTGATTCTGGATGCAGTTATAATTTTCAGGGATACACACTGTTGTTATAATTCAGAATTTCTGTAATTACTGAATCCCAGCCTTGAGCATCCCTTGGTTTGCATCTGTTGCCAGCTCTGAGCTCTATTTGGGATGACTTGAAATTAATCCCAAGGCTTGAAGCTTTCTCAGATCTTGCACTTCCCTCCAAATTCATGTTGGTATTTGTACAGTATTTATATTCTCCATGTCAGTTGTGGAAATAACAAACATAACACCAATGACCTAAAAAACATCCAAAATTTGTCCAAAAGGGTCAAACCAAGTCCAGACACAAATTATTTGCAAAATTAATCTTTTGGATGGGAGTTAAACTGTCCTCAAACTCCTTACCACTGTGGGCTTTTTTATTAATTTTGAAGTGATGCTTCACTTGGTTACCTTGGTGTGAGGAGAAGAAAATAAAAACCTGAAACTTCTAGATCCCACAATGGATAGGGATGCCAAAAGGAGACAAATTCACATTCTGCATGGAGAGAGTGATCATGTTCTTTCCCAAAAAGATCTGCATTTTGTATCCTCAGCTCTTTTCAGTGTAATATGCATAACTGTTCTCTCCAGTTCAGTTGAGCTCAGTATAGGATATAAAAGAATCAAGAGGGAAAAATAGCTTTATGCCAGCTTTTCAGATCTCCAGTTGGAATTCATTTCAATGACTGTCAAAAGATGGAGAAAAAAAATCTACATATTGCATAGGCTGTTCTGATATTAGCTATAGTTTAAAAATATTCAGCACATACTTTTTCTTTCCTCTCCTTTAGATGTTCACTGTGACTTTCCACTTTTATAAATTTAGCAAAGACAAAGAGTGATGATGGCTTGCTGAATTTAAAGTCCAGCAGCATTTCTAGAAGGGCATGAAGAGCTCCTTAAATATTGGAGATGTGGTCTTAAGTCCTTCCATGTTTAATATATTGATTTTATGAGTACTGGGGGAGAAAAGAACGATCCAAAAAGCTGTAATAAAGTCCTGAATTTGCTATCACAACTATAGTAGCATTTATGGTTAGATATATAAAGGCCATATCTCATTTTGCACTGATACACTGGCTTCCATCTAAAAAGAAAATATCAAATGTGTTGTGCAAAGCCACCCTCTGCCAATTGCTTCAAGCCTCCAATGTCATCTTGGTGTGTTAGAAGAACTCTAAAAGAGTCAAGAGGTTCTGCCTTGAAGTCTTTTCTCAGAGTTGTATCCTTGCTTCTGGACCTGGGTGTTCAGGATTCCAGTCTGTGCCCCAGTGATGCGACATCCCTGACAGTATCAGTGCTGGGGACTGGCAGGTGACAACTGCAGGCACCAGAGACATTTGGTGAATATGTGACATGTCCAAAGTACTGGTATTTCACATGTCCAAAATACTGATATTTACATGTCCATGTTTACTGATATGTTACATGTCCAAGATACTGGTATTTCACATGTGCAATGCAAAGTTACTCTAGCTGGAAGTTCATTATTAATTGAGGATTCAGGAGAATTTCAAACTAAAGCATAAATTAGCCTTGAAAATATGGAAAACGTCACTTAGTGAGTAATACCCATTATTATTTTTCCTGCACTAATTAAAACCAAGACCTGACCAAAGTATAACATAATTCTCCACTAAACTTGCAATTTAAGAGTCGAAGACATGCAAGAACGTCACTGATGAATTATTTTTATTTTTATTTGTTGATCTGAAAGGGCTGAGCTGATGCAGTCCCTGCCAGGGCTGCAGTTGGACTGGAGTGGCTCAGAGTTGAACCATCAATCACTCTCTGCCCGATGAGGGGGAAAATGAACATTACAGATAAAAACAGAGTCTGGGTTTCACTTTTCCTCTGGCTGCAACTTTGTCTGAAACGATGCCTTGTGTAACAGAATGAGAGAACCATTGAGTATCCTGAACTGGAAGTGGCCCACAAGGAGCAAAAAAGTCCAGCTGCTGCCCTGCACAGCTGGTTCAGAAAACTCAGAAATATTTGGGTACACAAGTCAGTGAAAGGGGAGAGCTGCCTCTATCCAGTAAACACATCTGCTGGGTGCTTTTATATATATATAAAAATAAAAATTAAGTAGGTTTCTTGACACTTTGTAATAGAGTGTTCTAATTTAGGGAACTGGATTTGTGATGTTTTTGTAACACATCATCTGTGATACTTTCATCTGGAGCTAATTAATTTCTAAACTTTTATTCACAAGTAAATCTAGCTTGTAAAAACCCTGTCAAAATAGTCTTCCAGTAATCTGTTTTTAAACATTCAGCCAGACAGACAAACACAAAAGGGGCACTGTTAAATCAGATGTATTCAGCCTTCAGTCTGTGTACTGTTAAATTAAATTTATTCAACCTCCCGTGTATGTAGCATGGTATTACAGTCATAGATAGAAGATCTATTTAATTCAGTGTTTTGTCCCAGAAGCTCAGAAAAAGATAGGAATATAATTCATGTCAATCAAAATTATTTGAAGATTGCACACATTTTTTTATGATTTCAAATTAGTCAATGTTCCTTGCAGTGTTGTTAGAAGGGAAGGATTTTTTGGATCACCAGCTCACTGTGCGTTTCTACTGATTAGTCCAGAACAGTTTTATTTTTATAAAACTTCATGAAGTTTTCTATTACTACACCTTTAGAGAGCTATTAATTTAATTATTTTAAGTAGCCAGCATTCCAGCAATGTGAATAGGGGGGCAAAGGTTTGGGGTCTGCCTCTCGACTGAGGTACCCTTAAAAATAATATTACATTCACACCATACCAGACTAGAAAATTAGGCAACTACCTCTAGTCTGCTGCATTATTTTTCATTTCTTTCTAGTACTTCTTGCTCTAGCTGTCACAGAGGATAGCTTTGGGGGATGTGGAGTTTCTATATATCTTTTGAAGAAATGAGCACAAATTTCAGTTACTATCTGTTCAACATGATTTCTGAGAGGCAAAAAGTGGCTGTGCTTTACACCTTTGATTTGTGAATCAATTATTTCTATTTAGCCTTGAGTAGTTTCATCAGCTTCAACCTCACATAATCTGGTACTGTGTAAAACTAAACCCCTTGGTTATTGGCACCTAGAAAGTGGTGACCAAGCTCTGCAGTGGTGATATTTGAAGTATTCCCATTTTTATATTTTTAACATGTTACAAAAGGGCAAGAAAACACACAATGAAAAATTTATGGATCATTAGTCCATCCTTGGTATTATTCAGGAGACTTAAAATCCAATTATTCAGTCTCTGGGGTAAGAAAGTGTATAGTTCAGGAAATACAAAGGAGTATATTCATTTTAATTTGTCTGGAGCAGCAATGAAGTTGGTGTATTCCCAGCTCTCTGTGCATTTATCAACAGAGAGCCTCCACAAACCACCATCTCCTCTCATTTTTCTCCCACAGAGGTGCTACAGCTTCATTTTGAACAAAATATAATCGATTGCATTTGGACAAGACTTGTAATGTAAGATTAGTTACATTTTTAATCAAAAAGCTTTGGGAGTGTAAACGTAAAATGTGCAAGGAGGCTCTTCATGTGTGAGGGATTTGTTGCTTGAGAGCAGCCACAGGTGAACAGCTCTGTGCTGTTCCTCCTGGCCCTGAAACTTATTAAAACTTTAGTATAAGCATACATTCTTGATGGAATGTGTTGCATGAACCTTACAAAATTCTCAGTAACCAGGGTTCCAACATATTCTTTGTCATGAAAAATGACTGGGTGTGTTCAGGATTGAAACACCTGAAAATGTGGTTTGGTGTCCGACCTCTAAGTGCTTGGCCCTAGGGTGAAAGCCCAAAATCTGGGATATAATATATGTAATAACCGTGTAGTTCATGGTCAACACTTGTCTAAGCAAATTGATTCCAGCCCCTGGACACTTTATCCCTGAAAGGAGAGGTTAGAATTGAAAAAAAAAAAATTATATTCTGTTCCTCTGGGTAGGAATTAGAGTTTGAATCACGAATGTACATAAAGCTTTTCAAACTCCAAAGGAATGTGATGAAAAAGTGGATAATATTACACCTTAAGTATGTAACCTCCTGTGCATAAGGGAATTCCACTGACTCCTCTGTGCAGAGGATAATGTTTGTTCAGGAGCTGTCATTGGATTGGATTCACTGGCTTGGAGGTGGCACCAAATGTCAGGTGGAATTTATTGCTAAATTTGTTGTTAAATTCCTCATGCCATGCTGCAGAATTAGAAGCTTAGATGAGCACAGTCCACAGCCATTAAATGCACAAAAGATTGACTGCCACAGCCAAAGCCTGGAACAAATATTTTATCATTTTGTATTTAAGGATCTGAAATTCCGAGACATTCGTGCTTGCGTGTGAAATTATCTTTGACACAGGTTGGGAATCCCAAGATCTCCTCTGTGCTGGAAGTGCACTGTGCTTCCACTGATTAGTTAATTATTCACTCGGGCCTTCTCCAGCTGAGCACCCCGATAGAAAGGAATATAAACAAAATAGTTTCTGCCAGGTGTCAGCCCCATAGAATAATGAAAAAGAAAATAAATTAAGACGTTGTTACTGGTGTAGCTTTTTTTTTTTTTCTTCAAAAGAAGACAGAGAGAACTATCTCTAGCAATTACACTGTTAAAATGCTATTTAAATAGCCTGGCTGTGTGGAGGACTTTGCAATTTGGAATGATTATATAAAAATAATGAAACCAGCTTTTTTTTCAGTCTTCTGTGAAATGGAATAATAAGCACTCTCCTGAACAAACCGTATTATTTTCCCCTGTCTTTTCATTACTGCATTTGAAGTTATGATTCATATATTATGGTGATTCATGGCTTAGCCCTATGGAGCAGAGGCTTATTTTTAGAGTGTTACCTTAAATTAGTATGACTAATAAGTGATTTTGAGGTACAGTGATCTCAGTGGCTCTGCAGCTCCTTGCTGGAATTTAATGTGTTTATATCTGACTTTCCCTGACACTTTACAGCAGCCTTTCCAAGGAGCTGCGTGTTAACTGTGATGAATTAGAACCTTTAAACTCATGAATTATTTGGCCTAAACTGAAATGTGCTTTGCTGCTCAGCTGAGGAACATCTTGGCATCTGTTCTGCAGCACCAGGGGCTCCTCTGGTGCCTCCCCTGTGCTGCCTCACCTTGGCGTCGTGGGCAGGGATTTGGCAGGAGGCAGAGCTCCTCCCTGGCTGCTGGGACATCAGATGGCACCAGAACAGTTTGTCAGTAATTTCCAGAAGGGAGGGAGCTCTGAGGAGCTGTCTGCAGCGTGAGTGCAAACAGGATTAACTCAAGACTGGAATTCAAGATGTGCAATAGGAAAAGATGTTTATTCCCTCCTTTTTCCTGCAGAGTTTTTTTGAATTTATCATTCAGTATCTGTGGTCAAAAGAAAGTTTGGGTGGTCCTGGATATTCTCCTCCTTTAGGCCTTTGGGATAACCATGATGGAGCAAGGCTGTGCACGTATGCTCTAGGTTTTTGCGAAGAAGAGTCGATTTCCAGGCCAGACTGAGGGGTTTCAAAATGTATTCAGATGGAGAACTCTAACTGGTGATAAGAAAGTATTTTATTTTTTTCCCCGCTGTATTATACTGTAGAAATATTCAGTACTCTTTGGATCCAATTCTGTTCATTCCCCAAAAAAACCCATAAAAACCACCCAACCAAAATATGCTCCAAAAGTCAGGTAGGAACTCAGGGCAACTCTGAAACCTACCTTGAAATTTGAGATCTTTTTTGAAGACTCCTGGATTCTGAGTATTACTGATTAAAGACAATCTGTTAGCATCATCAACATGAAATATATATATATATATATATATATATATATATATATATAATTTTAATAATTCTGATTGAGCTCATTTTGTATTGTGAAATATTGAATAGGTAATGAAACTGATATTTAGCTTATAAGTCCCTTAAAAAATTCAGACTAAAAAACTCATATAACTCTGCTCTTAAATTAATTTCAGCCATTGTTCCTGGTACAGCTTTTAAATTTTTCTTTGTGAACAGGTAATTGCTGCTATTGCCCCTCTCCTCTTGGTAAAGTGGATATTATGAGCTTCAGTGCAATCAATATCTAGAAATAGAGTAAAACTGCAAGGTTAGGGGATTTTTCTTCTTCTTCATCGACTAATTCTTCTCCTTAAACTGCTAAAGTATATGAATGGCTGACATTTTGCTGTAGACTTAGTATCTGTATCTTAAAAAATGTAACAGACACAAAAATCTCCTGGAACAGGGGGTCATGGGCTGTCATTTCCCTTAAAGGGCAGCAGTGTGTTTGTTTTATGGGGATGGTTTTTATCAGGGGATTTGGAGCCTTCCCTGGTCCTCCAAGGTTACACTCTCCCTACAGACTGTGTGCAAGGGGCTGCAGGTGATAGGTGGCACCGAGGGAAGCAGTTTTAGGTTGAGTTTTGACATCCCTCCACTGCAGTACTTTCAGCAGCACTGTGTCACGTTGCTTTTCCAAAAACATCCATGTTCCTTTGCTCCATTTGGGTCAGTGTTGCAGGGTCTGTGACCAGTGGGGTTGAGGGCAGTGTTAGGAGAGAAGAGAGATTTGTTTTGCACCTGCAGAAGGGCTCAGCACAATTCTTTCTGCACAGCAGAAGACACTATGGAAACATGAACTTTATAGAGCAATACAATGATTTCATGGCTGTATTTAAGCCCACTCGAGGTTTTTGAGCTGAGGTTTTGAGTCATTTCCTTCTAGGCAGAAGCCATGGGTGTATTTCAGCAGTAAAATGTTCAGGTGAGTGCATCCCTGGGCTCTGCATTTCTCTGCTCCCCGGTCCAGCCTGATGGCAGAGCTCAGTCCTGGCTGCACGGGGGCACTGCCAGAGCCCCAGGTTTGCTGCAGAGCTGCAGTCTGGAATTCTGCACTGCCAAGGGAAATGGTGAAATGCAGACAGAGGAACTCAGTGCCCTGGAGCCATCCTGGTGTGGAGTTTGTGCCAACAGGAGACGCTTTTTAAAACACCTTCCTC
The DNA here is from genome assembly GCF_031753505.1 of Anomalospiza imberbis. Taxonomy (NCBI): domain Eukaryota; kingdom Metazoa; phylum Chordata; class Aves; order Passeriformes; family Viduidae; genus Anomalospiza; species Anomalospiza imberbis. Next base: position 3,020,178 of record NC_089694.1, read on the forward strand.
CAGGGTCCCTCTCCTTACTGGCCACACGTAATCTTAAGGGTGGGCAAGTTAAAAACCCCCCAAGAGGCAGCTGAGTGAGCCATATCTGAAAGATTAAACCTATTAATTTGGTTTCAGAAAACAAGCTTCTGTTGCTAATATCTTACTAGTACTGATGTTAATTCATCAGAGCACAGTTGTGTTGCAATGAAGGTGGCTTCTCCATGCACATTGGTTCACTTGGCAGTTTACTGGAGCATAGCAGAGCAAGCAAAAGGTGGTTTATATGCTGATGGAACAAATGCAGTGTGATGTGCACTTTGTGTACACACTGAAAGTCCTGCTCAGTCACCAGCAAGGAAATTGTTCCCTGCTTGGCTTGGGTGTGACCACTGCCCATAACTTGGGCAGAATTGTTGGGTAAAGAAGGAAATTCCTTTTGTGAGTATTTTGTGTCTTCTCTATTTCATGCACCTCATACCACATGCAGACTGAGGCTGGGATTTTGGGGTGCTGGTAAAATCATAACTGGAGTCAAACCATGTCTCTAAATGAGCAGTTAACCTGAGCACTGCTGATGTTTGCAGTCCCATTGCTCACCCAGGAGGAAGGTAAACAGTGTTTTCCTCCAACACTGGAATTTCAAGAATGCTTTTCCAAGCTTTTATTTATTGTATTCACCTCTGGATCATGAATAAAACAAACAGTAAAAGATGCAACACTGCTCTCACAATAAGGTCAAATAACATAGAGTGAAATTCAGCACTCTGCAGGAGGCAACACGAGTCATACACCCCAATTAAGCCATCAAAATAGATTTAAGTGGAATTTATGTGGTGTATAAGATTTGAACTATGAGTCTCACCTTTAGAGAGGCAGTCTACAAAGAACAAATACTGGGCTTGAACTTGTCCCCAAATAAATCAATGTTATCCTGCTGATACCACAGGAAAAAATGAGAGTCAAGTCACTTGACTCTTGTTTGTAAATACCTGTTTCTGAACCTTTGGAAAAGTACTGCAGCACAGAAAATAAAGAGAACACATTCCTACCTCGGCCTTATGGCTTTTGTGAATTACTTATTCTGCCTCCTGGGCACCTTGTTTCTTGCCCTTGCCATCTGTAGATTTAGTGATTTATGTTTCCAGTGCAAAACGTTACCCAGGATTGAATATTGAGTACAGCAGCACAAGGCTGAGGGAAATGGGCAGGCACAGGATATGAAGATTTTCATGTCACCCATGCTCAAAGGGTGAATGAATACAGAACAAAGTTTTTGCACTATCATTTGATTATCTGTTCCTTTTAGTCCATGTTTCGGCATTTCTAGTGCACAGCAGTGAGTACAACATCATTGCATTTTTATCTGCTGGTACATACAGAATTGGTGGGCTCTGTGTAAACAAATATTCCCAATACCCTGTCTATATTAAAAATCTCTGCCCTGCTTAGGGAACATTTATGTTTTTGCATATGCTGACTTTATATATTGGCTTAACATGGAGATTCTGAATTTGTGATAACTTGGCTGTAGTTTTTTTGAGGTTTTTGGCTTTTTTTTCATGTGGATAACGATTAGTTGTACCTTAAATGAACCTTTTTTCCTTCTTTAGCTGAACAAAATAAATTACTACTCTACTTTCTTCTGTATTGTTTAAGACTTAATATAAAATGGGGAAAAAATTCCCTGAGCTCAAGTTCTTGGCTAAGCTTATTTAGTTGACTGTTAGTGGAATGTATCTAAAAGGAAGTAACACAAAAACTAAACTAATTTGGAAGTTCTGCATTTTTTGTGAGTGCTGGACAGTGATATAAAATCCTGATATGCATTTGCAAGATCATGATTGTGGAAGCCTTGTCCTTCAATACAGCTGGGAATTAATATACTTCTATCCTCATCCCCTATTCAAAAAAGCCAGAATTTCTTTTCTGATGGAATTGTTTGCTTGAAATAAGCCCATATGATTCAGTACACCATTTAAACATCTGATTACATCCTTTTATATCGATGTGTTTTTAAGGGTTTTTTTTTTTTAGTGCTGCAGTAAATTTGGCCTTAAAATGCAGGGATTTTCTCAAATGTTGCTTCAAAACATCAACCTTTTGTGAGCAGAGCTCATCATGAAAGCAACTGTCAAAGAGGAACATGCAGTTTGTTACTGCAGGGAACCAATAAATAAGAATTCAAGCTTGTCAACATTTAGCTGTAGGAAATTTGAAGACATTCAAGCCTTAATGTCACAAACATTCATGGAGTGCCAAGAGAGCTGTCGAAATGTCTTTAATGACACCACTTAATGGGAGCAGATAAATGCAGAATGGGACCCAAGGCCTGTACCTGAGGAGTGCCATAAACAACTCTGTCAATATAGGGTAAAATATAGATCACTGAAATCATATTGGGAGTGGGATGAGTGTGCTTGCAGAATTTAAAAGTCACAAGTGGAGCCCAACAAGCCAAGAGTTTTGTTCGCTGTAGGGAATTCTACCAGTTCAGGTTGGATGTACACATAAGAAACCCCCAGGTTAAATAAGGACTTCAGGAACAAGAACTTCAGATCAGTTTTGATGGATCTCATTAAAGTTTTGGATGGAATAGTTGGAAATGCCCTTTTTAAAATAAGCATTCTTAAATCCCATAGCTTCTGGAAAGCAGCAAAAAGAGGCACTTTTTGCAGAAAAAGTCACACATCACACATCTTCTGTCTTGGGAAAGTTGTGGTCTCCTCTTTTCTACTTCAATTCAAGCTTTCCATCCTGTGTTATCTTTTCTAGGTAATTTTATCTTTTCTATGGAAGTACAGAGAACTTTCTATGTAAGGACACAGAGCACAGCTGACTTGTTTTTCTTTTTATATAAGGTGCTAGGAAAGGTTAGTAACCTAGACTGATGTGAAGTTGCACTGCAAATAATTTGGAATTCATCGTTTAAACTCTGTGATTGTTGTGTGCAAATACTGGTGTAGGTTAGCTTTTAGAAATCAACTCCTCAAGGAGGTGCTTCTAATTAATCCTCAGTGAACAGGTACCATTTTAAAAATGCACTTTAATCAGAAGTAACCTGGAATTATAAGCAGGAGTGAGTATGTTTATACTAATTAGCTGGTGACATTTAAGGACATTTGTGCCAAAAGGAATACAGCATTATGAAATGTTATGGCACGAAGGTGAAACACAAAAATATTCCTAAAATACTTTTCTTTCATGAAAAGATTGCATTTAACACTGTGCTGTTTCTGCCAGTCTTATTTGTTGCAAGACAAATTGTTCTTTGAAATCTGGGTTACAGTTAGAGCAAGCTGCAGATTTCTGGCTTTGAAATTAAATTAAAAGTTGAGTCAACACAAACAGTTTCCCTCTTTTTTCTGTCCTTCCTCTATTCTGGGGAAAAAAATTAATCAAAGTTGAAGTGCAGGCTGCTCATTTAACTATTTGAGCTATCATTAATGTTTGGGCTGTAATGAAGTGATTGATACAAGCCACATGCTATAAAAATGTATTGATTAGGAATGGGCTGCTGAATGCAACTCCCAGTACCAACTGCTGGAGCTTTTGTGTAGGTCCAGGTGGTTTTGGGCTATCACCAATGTTATTTCAGAAAGTTTATAGAGAATTAAGTTCTGAAAACATCCATCCAATTAATACCCTGAAGGCTAAAAATGTACCTATGGAAGGAAAAAAAAAAAAAAAAACAACAACAACAACAACAAAAAAAAAAAAAAACATGTAAAATATATCCCAGTGAAGTGCCCAAGGTGTTTTCAATGAGGATTTTTATACTTCTCTCACTAACTGAAATGTAAAGCTAAGAATGTGAAATTAAATTTGAAAATGAATTGATGGTTGTTACGTAAATGAAACAAAGTTCATTTTAAAAGTATTTTCTGTTAATTGTAAACTGAATTTGTCAGTGAGATTGAGAAACCAGTGGATAGATACCACTCAAAGTGCACACCTTGCAACAGCAGGGGAGCAGTGCTGCACACCTGCAATCACCAATTATACATGAAGGGCCCCTCAATAAAATCTGCATTCCTTTTTTCTATCACCCTAATAAAGGCATACAGGGAAAGGTCTAGAGAATAGGAAGGAGCTGTTGCAGATAATTTGGGACTTCAGTCCAATTAACCTCGTTAGATGTTTGTCTCAGGATCCTGAAGAGGCCGTGCACATTCTGAGTGTGGGTGTGTTATTTCCATGTGTGTATTTGGCTGCATGTTTGTCTGGGCTTTTTCCTATTATTCATTTCATATTCTATGAATGTCTGAAACATGCAGATAACTGAGATATTGCTCATCCAGGTTTTCCACCTTGCCACTGCAGAGCCCTTGTTTCCTCCCTGTACTGCACAGGTTTCACGTCCCATTAATGCCACTGGGAGTTCTGTGGGGGTTTGGAAGGAAAACAGAGCTGGGGCAAGAGCACCTGAAACTCATATTTACCACCCAGGAGATAAATTGGCTGCTCCTAAGCCAGCAGTTCACAGATTTGTGTATTTTAAAGGGCAGAATTGTCACAGTACAGAAAACAATTAATACACAGAGCCTTTTTTATGCAGTGCCCGATACCAAAGTGCCTCAGCATTATTAGTAAATCACAGTGGTTTATGATAAGCTCATGGCTCATTCATCTGCCTTTTTTATAGTGCAGCTTTTGCAAAGCTGCCCAAGTTAATTCTGCTATAGAAGGCCTGTGTGAAAATAGAAGCATTTCATTAAGAATACATTAAAAGGAAGCTAAAATGATGAAAATATGCCAGTAATGAATCTCCACAATTAATGGCCCAAATTAATGAAGGTTTCTCAATTCAGGAATGAAATAAGAGCTCCTAGAATACTTGCTCACAGATACCAAGCTTTTAGTCTTCAAAAAGAGTGGATTAATTTATGGCCTTTTCAATGGATTAATGTTATTTGGCACAATTTGTAAAGTTCTTTTCTTCTCTCTCATTCTTGGGTATAGTATCAGACCTGTATGCTGAGAGCTAGGAGAGGAAGCAGGGAGGAAAAGGAATAATGCAAACATTCTCCTGCTTCTGCTGAAGTGTCCTGTGCATCTGCACATCCAGCTCCTCGTGGAAACAGCACAAAGTGCTGGCGTAGCAATGTTTTTTCTCTGATGTTTTTTTACGTGGAGGTTTAATATGCACAGCCTGACTTCAGTACACCTGTATGCATCAGACTGAAATGGACCTTTCAGGAAAATGCATTTATTTTGCATGATCCCTGAATAAGCTTTACCATATTTACCATACATTTTAGGTTCTTTCAAAGTAGGAAGGCAAATACAGGACTATTATATTTCAAGGAATCCCACATCTGACTTACATTGATTGAAAATAAGGATAATCTTGCTGATAATATAATGTTCTCTTAAAAAAAAAAGAGTTTATTAGTAACAGTTTAATTATATTTTCTCTAAATCTTGGAAATAAATTTTAGAAACCGATATGTATTTCATCCTCTCCCATATCCTGCATGCAAGTTATTTGCACAGGTGGCAAAAATGTAGTTTGGTTAAGCAAGATTGTTTGTCTCTTCTTGTCTCATTTACCTTCAGGTGAGAAGGTTATTTAAGGATATTTATGTTTATTAGCATTGATCCACAGGTGGAGATGCCTGATGCTGTAGGCAAATGCTTTTACCAAGGCACTCAGTGTTATAACATGAATCATCCATAACTAGAGATACTTAAAAGTTTAGAAAGATGCTAAATGCAAATTCCAGCTTTCAAAATATTGAGGGGAAATAGAAATCTTCCTGAGCTTCCTATTTCCTTGTAGTAATCAGCCACAAGAACCAGGAATTCCAGAGGAAGAGGTGATGCTTTAATCTACTGGAATTCCAGGAGTCTTGGAAGTTGTGGGTGACCAATGCTGGAAAAATCCAGAGCATCCATCTGCTTGTGCCTTTGCACTTTTCATGTAAGTCTTTGGTTTTGCAGTTTTTTGCATTGTTTATTTGTTTTTTTTTTTTTTTTTTTTAAATCAGGTCTTTCCAGCTCTACTTCCATTCTCCCTGTGCAAGGGCCACAGCTCCCAAACGCTGCTGCGCTCCTTTGTACGGAAATTCAGCCAATATTAATTAATCTGTGTTTCCCTCACTGCTTCTCTCAGGGTACGCACACACACACAGACACTTTCTTTCCTCCAGGCTCACTTGTAGCTGCTGGGCACAGACCCAGCTCCTCAGAACTTGTGTCCCTTGCAGAGTGGAGCTGCAGGCATAGCCCAGCTCCTGGAAGGGATGAGGTGCCCTGTCAGGCCACCCCCAGGCCATGGGGACACAGCTCCCCACCCTCAGCTGCTGAGCCCTTCAGCCCTTCTGCGAGCAGAGCAGTGGCAGTGCAGTGGAAGTGCTAATATTGGACTTTTCTCAGGCTAATGCATCCTGCTCCTCTGGAGGGGACATTCACAGAGTTCACAGAATCACAGAATGACCAGGCTGGAAGAAATCTTAAAGTTCATAGAGTCCAACCCCTGCCCCAACACCTCAACTGAACCCTGGCACCCAGTGCCACATCCAGGCTTTGTTAAACACACCCAGGGATGGTGACTCCACCACCTCCCCGGGCAGCCATTCCAGAGCTTTATCACCCTTTCTGTAAAAAACTTTTTCCTAATATCCAGCCTAAACTTCCCTTGGTGCAGCTTGAGGCTGTGTCCTCTGGTTCTGTCATTGCTGCCTGAAGAGCCCAACCCCACCTGAGCACAGGCACCTTTCAGGAGCTGTGGAGAGTGACAAGGTCACCCTGAGTCTCCTTTCCTCCAGGATAAACACCCCCAGCTCCCTTGAGCCAGGCTGGCCAGAGCCTTGTGCCGTGGGGTGACCCCACAGAGCCGTGTGCCCAGGGGTCCCTGCCAGGGCTGGACCCCAGCCAGGCAAGGTTAACTGGAGCTGCCTTGAAGCAAACCCCTGCTGCAGTCTCTTTGTTGGTGCACCTCTAGATTCTGAGTCGTTTTGCATGTGTCTCTCCACAGAAATACCTGGTTTGTCCCCAGAAGTGTCTGTCAGTAAATCATATACAGTGAAACATGATGGGTGTATACCTACAAAATTACACTGTAAAGATTTAAATGATACGTTAAATATCCTGAGTGCAAATACTTAATTACATTTTAATAACTAAGAAAGCCAAATCTGCTATTTTCTCTCCTTTGCCATTCATTAGAATGAACTGATTCTGTGCCATTTTTTATTCCACTTAGTGCAGTCTCTACTGTAAAAATGTATTTTGAGATATTTCCATTCTTTTGGATGCAAAAGGAAAGGCTAATCAGCTAATGTTAGAAGACTAACAACATTCAAATGCAACAACAGATGGCATTAGGAATATTGCTGGAATAGGGAGTTTAGGATGAGGCTCAGAACTCCCCATGTATTTCAACCCCTCTTGATGTACAGCTGCTTTTTTCTGAAGATTTCACTTCTATTCAGGCACTTGCAAAACTAAAAATGATGAGCTGAAACCCAAAATGAATATGGATTTAAATATCAAAACATGTTCTTGCTTACCAGGCTATGAAATGTTTACACTGAACCATCCTGTGCTGCTCTAAGAACTGGCAATTGCCAGTTCATTATTAATGTCAACCTACCTGACTGGACAAAACCCCAACAGTTTGGGATACAATTCTCTGCACTAACCACCAAGGTCAAGAAAATATTTCCTCTTTATTTCGTTTTCAGAAAGCATCTAAAATGTTCTGCACATGTACCAGAACAAGGGAAGGAAAGAAAGTATTCTTTGCTGCAGTTGAAACAGAAAGGACCCACAGGGTTTCTTTCTTTGAGAAAACTTGGCACTGCTAATTTTTTGCAATAGGGAGTTGATATTTGGCAGAGAGAGTTATTTGTCTCTTTTTCTTGTTTCCTTAAATTGTTGACATTTTTAGACTTTTGAAAGTGTTATTTATTAGATTGTCTGTGCAAACTTCATAGCACGTAGCCACTCAATTCTAAATTATGTGCTCCAGCCTCAACCTGTTTCAATGCCTCGAAACAGATTTGGATTTATGGATATTTACAGTATTTGGGCATGCTGTACCATCCTCAAAGATGGATCAATCAAGCTGCCCACACTCGAGAACTGCCTGAGCTGTGTAGTGACTCATACTTCATTGCATGGGAATTAAAATGGATATATAGAAATACCTCAGCTTCAGACAGTGAGGGCCATGTTTGACCAATGCAGCTTGAATTGAAATTAATTTTAAAGGAAGAGAGATGTCTTACAGGGTGTGCCAGATTGGGATGCGTTATTAAAGTTTGCATACCTGACTAAAGAAACTGATTTTTCACTGCACTATGAGTTGTTTCTGTACTCAGTGTCTTTGAAAGTCAAGCTGCTGATTTTTAAGACAGGCTTAGGTGCTGAAATTTTAGGCTCATCTACAAGGAAAAGTTGATATAAGGATATTTATGAGGTTAAAATTGTTACAAATACAAAATGCAATCAAAATTATTTCTACTGCAATAACTATGAGGTGCTTTGACCATTAAAGTCCTTATTAGTATTTTGTCAGTAATTAAGTTATGCACTTCTTTTCTTAACCATTAACTAAAATCAACAAATCAACTAATTTTTAAATTATTCTGATCCTGAAAACATAGGTTTTCTTCTACAGTGGTGTCATTTTTCTGGTTCAGCTCTTTTATATATATATATATTATATCAGTATTTATTTGTTTCATTCTTTTCACTTTCATAAAAGACAGCTTATTCACCAAAATGAAGTTTATCAGGCAAATGCAAGGATGTAACAAATTGCTTCAGTGTGTCATTTTCCTCTAATCACCAAACAGTGCAGCTCCAGCTTTTCCAAGCAATCATTTCTGTAGATCTACGTGCCAATAACAAACATTTATGTCAAAAATTCAAAACCCCAAAAATTTCCTGTTGCTTCTCTAAGCCCAGCAAAACCAAAACAAGTTCAGCAGAGGGCATTTGCAATACAGAGCACTTGAGAGACAGTTTGAAAGATGTTTGAAAGATATTCCCTTCTTGCTGCTCAGAAGGGTTGGCTGTAATGAAATACCTTGACCTTTAATTCCGAGTGTTCCTTCTCGTGATGGTATGAAATTACTTGATACTTTAAAAAAAGCTGAAATTAAGGCACAGAATTTAAAAATAAAACTTTTCTGCAGCTGTTTCATGTGACAGAAGTATAGCTGAAAATACTAAATGTGTTTTTCCTCGTTTTCAAAGAAAATATTTTGTCAGTGTTTCCCCAAATCCTTAAATTCTTAATTTCATGGAGCCAAAGGTGGGTTTCAGTCTGGCATGCCAGTGTCTGATCAGTGCTTATTAAGCCTGTTGACTGACCTCCAAGTGCCACACTTGAACCTCACTGTAATAATTTGAAAAATTATTTCTGAATTTGAAAAACTTGTTCTTGACCTCATTTCCCAAAGTTACAAATGAAGACAATCCAGAGGTGGCTGTTGAGTGCCTTTACCACTGGATCTTGACCCTGTTCTGAGGGGAGGGTGGGAGGCCAGGCCATGAGAAGATTTGGAAGATTTGCAGCTGTATTTTTTTAACTACTGGGGTTTTTTTATTTTTTTTTTCCATTTTTTAGTGACTAATATAAGGTAGAAAAGATAGATTCCAAGGAAAGCTTAAAAAGAGTTGTGCAGGGTAAAGTTAAGATCTTCTGTTTTACTCTTTATTAATATTTGATCTTGGTATAAGTTGAATATCCAGCTGGAAATTGTACCATCATAGAATCCCAGAATGACCTGGGTTGGAAGGGACCTTAATACCCATCCCATTCCACCCTCTACCATGGGCAGGGATGAATTCCACAATCCCAGGGTGCTGCAAGCCCCATCCAACCTGGCCTTGGGCACTTCCAGGGATCCAGGGGCAGCCACAGCTGCTGTGGGAATTCCATCCTAGGGCCTTTCCCCCCTCTCAGGAAGAATTCCTTTCCAATATCTGATCTAAGATATTGGAATATTGGATACTCCAAGATCTGATCTATCCAATATCTGATCTATCTATCTGATCTTTTGGTTTGAAGCCATTCCCCCATCGCTCCATCCCTTGTCCCAAGTCTCTCTCCATCTTTCTTGCAGGCTCCCTTCAGTACTTGGAGGCCATAATTAGGTCACCCCAAAGCTTCTCTTCTCCAGGTGAACACCCCAGCTCTCCCAGCCTGTTCCCATGGTAAAGAGCAGCTCCAGGGCCTCCTCTGGACTCTGGGGCAGCTCTGCAGGTGGGGTCTCACCTGAGTGGGGCAGAATCCCCTCCCTCCCCTGCTGCCCAGGCTGGGCTCAGCCCAGGGCACAGGGCTGGGACATATCCAGCCTCTCACCCACCAGCAACCCCAAGTTCTTCTTGGCAGGGCTGCTCTCAGTCTCAAAGAGGTCAGTTTAAACTGTTCTTGCCAGAGAAAGCATCATGAAATTCCTTCCCTGCTTTGTTCCCCTGCCACAGGAGCTGTGCTGTATTGTCGTGGCTCACTGTGGGATTCCTTAGCTGACAACAGCTCAGGTACCCCTGGGCACAGCTGAACTGGTGATGGGTGTTTTTCAAAGCAGCTTACATCTTAGCTCCATTCTGCCACCTCATTCTCCGAGGCATATCATCTCTTAAAAGAGCATGCTACAATGCAGGTACTTCACAAGGGTTTTATTCTAATTGTGGTCTCGTTCTCAGCTGGCCGAACACAGCACTGCACAACAAAATCCGTGCTGCACAAGTGCAGCTGTGCTGACCAGGGATGTCATTCTTGAAAGCCCTGCTTATTTCAGTGGGGAAGTGAGCAAAAATCCTGGGGCAGCAAAAAGGCAAGAGGAAAAATCTTTACTTTTAATTACCTCGAAAACAGGCTCTCAAAGCCTCGGTTTTCCCAACAGCCAGCCCACGAAGCCGTTGACAAGTAGAGCATAGACCAAAAAAAAAAGGGTTTCTGTGCCTGAAACAATTTCCAGCAGAGCAAAGGCCCAGTGCAAACACGGGTGCTGTGTCACAGCACAGTCCCTGGAATCCACACCAAAGCCACGCTCAGCTGCAACAATACAGAGATTTTTGAGAAGGAAGTGATTTTTGATGGAGGTGGCAGTATCATATAGCTCTGCTGCTCTTTTATCAGCACAGCAATGGAGCTGTCTTCTGTCAAGAGACAAGAGAAAGATGCCAAGGGAAATAAAATCAACCAGGCAAACTTTTTACATTCGGACTGATGAGCTGTGCGCTCTTGTTTGGAAAATTTAAGGCACTGGAAGCTCAAAAGCCTTTTTGCCAATATAGTTTTAAATGATAATGCAGAGGCTTTTGTGAGATTGCTCACAATTTATTCTAAGAAAATCAGCTCCAGTGTGAGTTTAACAAGTGCCTGTGCTCTGTGGTATGAAGCAATACTGCAGAGACACCTTGGATTTTTGAAGACAGGAGTCTCACAGCTCGGGCTCTGTGGGTTTGCTTGGGTTTTGGAGGTTTTGAACAGAGATCTGACAGGGGATGTGAGGGAAGGGATACTCAGGTTGTTCATCTTGGGAGAACCTCTGGTTACAGGCACCTCCGGAAGGGAGGTTTGGGAAAAGTTCAGATGTGGATTCATGTCTAATCTTTCAGACTTTTCCATCTTATTAACTGAATTTAGAACATAATTAAATCTTAATGTCTGAGAATCAGATGTTTTCCCTGGACGTTTCAGAACTATCTATAAATAAGAATTTTATGCAAACATTCTCTCCATTCCCTGATATGCTGAGGATGGAAAAATTTCAGTTGAAATAAACAGAACCAGGGTGAACTTTCCCTATCCCTGTTCCCAGCCATCTGGATTAATTTCTCTCATCTGATAATGAGTCCCCATCAACATTTATTCCTCTAGTAGATTTTTGGACCTGTTCTCAACCCTGCAATCTCTAATACTGCCTGAAGAGTTTACAAAGATAGCCTGGAAGGTAGCTTCAAAGGCATTCTCATTACTTTAATGAATTTCTGACCACTGGTCCAGGCTATCAGCCCTGCATTTAATTAAAGTAGCACAAGCTGTGTATCCACCAAATGTCCAGGCAAAGGTCAGCAATCTGTTCCAGGCTTCAGCACTCTTGAAACTGTTGTAGGACTGGAAGGAGCCTCTTAAAAAAGGCAGAAATGCAGCTCAGCTCAGAGGGGCTGTTCCTTTTCCTCTGTTAACCTTGAACTTGCACTGGCTCAGACAGACAGCTGCCTCCTCCTATCGTTTTTGGGAGTTATTCAGCTGCTCAGCTCTCTGTTAGTGGCCCATCCAAATGCATCTTGGAGGCAGGGCTGGGACAGGGGTTGGCCTGTGTGGATAAGGGGGAGGGGGACAAAGGAATTCCCATCTCTGGCTTGGATTATTTCAAGCTTCTGTTGAGGAGCACCTTTCCAGCCTCCATGTGTTTTTGTGCATGTGTAGTTCTGAGGTTTAGAAAAACTTCCATGAGGATGCTTTGCTATGGTTTTCTCCACATTTCCCTCCTCCTAAGTTCTGACTCAAATTCAGCTGAGGAGAAGCAGATACCACCATCCCCCCCACCCAGTCTGTTACCAAGTAAAAGAAGTGGTTTTGGTGCTAGGGTAGGGTTTCTTTTCAATATTAATATTATTTTCTTCTTCATCAACAATCAGGAACCACTTTGGCAGTAGGAAGATGGGCATGCAGTGTTGCTTAGACCATAGAAGCTCTCTAGGGAACCAAATTCCTTTTAAAGCATTATTTTCCATATATAAAATTAATTTGGTACGTGTTGAATGATCAAGACCATTTTATAAGAGGCTCTAGTCCTGTTCTGATATCTGGTGCTGTAGAAAAGACATAATTAACATCTGCCAGCATAAAGGCAGGCATGGATTTTATTACAGGCATTACTTTCTGAGGACTTGAATGACTTTGACCTCAAAATGTTAATCTTGCTGAACTCCAGAGCAAATATCAAATGTCAGGAAATTCCAAATAGATGTGTGGACTTTGAGTACTTAAATTAGGCTGCCTTTAAACAGAGAAGGGTTTACAACTTATTAACAGAGCTGTCCCTCAGTTCTGAAATGGACAGAAAGGTTCTGTGGTGGGCTGATAGAGAGGAGCAGAAGAAAGAGGGGAAAAACCTTCAGGGTTAATGTGGGAGCTGCTGTCCAGCAGCCAGGGCAGAGCAGCCACCTTCCCCTGGGAACACTCAGGCACCAGGAATCCATGGCATTCTTTGTCCTTTCTCTTCTCATGAGAGATGCAAGGCTGCTCCTCCTGAGCTGTGTCCACTGCTGCCTACAGGTTTTACAGAGGAAAGACTTGCAAGGAGATTTAGTATTCAACAGGACACAACTAGCCTTGTTTTGAATTTTTATTTTCTTTTTAAATTAAGTTGTTTGGAGTCAACATCACTGCAAGTATCTTTGCCATCATCCCTGGTGTCTGGATTTCATTGGGTTTTCAGTGCATGCAGTTCTAATGCCTGGTGGGATTCAGCAGGATACAAGGTTTGGGTTTTCTTAACGGAAACATCTACTATTTGTAGTATTTAGTTTAATATCCACATAACAAATATAAAACTACTTATCAATAAAAGCACTTTGTTTTGAATTGCATTTTCAAAAAAGATGTGAATTTCCTTTTTTTTCAGAAAACAGCTTTTGGTGGGTGCAAGTAGACAACATCTTCCCTAAAGAATGAAATCTGTGGTTTTGCACAAAGACAGAACTGGAATTTTACCTGCCAGTGGTAATTGATACCAACTGCTCAGGGATGCACCTTTAAAAGGCAGCATAACCAGATATTTCCCTAATGCTGGAATACTATTACACAAATCTCTTTCTAATGTGTTTGGGATCTTTCTCATGCTCTGCACTCTAAAACTCTTCCCATTTTGCTGCTGCTGCTTGCCCCCTGCTGTTTTGCTGTTGTTCTCTGAAAGGAAACTTTAACAACCACATTTCTTTGATCTTAGACATATTTAGATGTACATACACACAGGTAGGGAGATACCTGTGTGCCTGTGCGTGCTTGTATGAAATCAAGGTGTACACGTGAATAATTCCATATATAAGCTGTTCTTCATTCAACAGAGTACTGTGAAAACTGAAAGCCAAATCATTGTGGCTTGATTGGAAATTGAATAAGACTTTCCTGTACTTTATATAACAAGTGACCATAAACCATCTAGATTAGCCTGCACACATTAGAAGAAATTCTAGGTGGAAATCTTTTGAAGGTTCACCTTAAAAAAAAAAAAAAGAAGGAAATATGTTACAACAAAGCAGGAATGCTTTTCCCTAGAGTATCGTTTTTTTAAAGAGAATTGAAGACTTTACTGTGCTCAAAAAACCTGCACAGATATAATTCTGCGAGTAGAGGCATTCCCACTAGGAAAGTTTGCTGTTGGTAAAAGAAAAAGGTATTTTTACTGTTGTTTTGTATTGATTTGTCAGCTGAGTAAACTCCTTCAGTAGACCTATTAGCAATGACAGAGTGATCTTTTACTTTGGAACACTTGCAAAAATTTGCAGTGGGTTTTGCAGTTCCAGTTGGAGACCCCAGCCTACAAATCTTTGTTGTGGTGTTGTGGGCTCTGTCCTTCTCGGGCCATAAAAACAGAATAAGCAAGTTTGTCCATTGGCTGCGAGTCCTTAGGTATTCTAAATTTCAGAGGGGAAGAAGCATTTGGGGAGCATTTCCTCAACATTTTCCTTTCCACAAGGAGTTTTCCTGCCCTGCTGTGTGAGCATTGCCTCTTGAATAACCCTGATGACTTCAGTGATAGCACATCAGGCATCTTTGTCCTGAAAAAGACAGCACCTACCTGTTTGAAAAGCAGCTTTTGGAGCTTGTGAAAGCAATCTGGCTCTGTTCAGGTGGATCCAGCTCAGTGCAGGGTTCCCAGTGCTCCTGAATTCCCACCTCATTCCCTGAGAGCAGCCCTGGCACTGACAGGAGGCCACTGCTGTTCTCCTGCACACATATGGAAAAGGGCTGTGGAATCCTTGGCAAATATCTTCATGTTGTTGTATACCTGGAGCAGGAATTTATTACAGGAGTAATTATTTGTCCAATACAATTGATTCTGTGCTCCCGCGGCCACGAGAGCTTTCTGCTGATTTGCTCTTGGCTTTCTGTGTGACTGACATGTGCCACTCCTTTAAAAGCATACATGCCATGTTTTGTTCCTAGAGGAGTGGCCAGAGCACACAGCCCTGGTTTTGGGGTGATTTTTCATGTCAGTCTGTGGATAAGGAAGCGTTGCCATGAGGGATGTGGGGTGGAATGAGCAGGAAGGGAATCGTGTACTCAGCTGTGTACTCTACCATGTATTTGCTAAGGGGTGCAGGGGGTCAATAGCAATTCCTATTCTTTGTGTTTAAGGTTTCTATTCTATTATATCCACACACTGAACGTGGAGCCAAGGCCTCTGTTCCTCTGGGACAGGTTAGAGAGGTTTCCTAGGCATGGGGCATTAGGGAATGACTCCCTCTGACAGATTAACTCACCTCAGAGCTCACTGCTGCTCTGATCTCTGCATGGTGGCTCCACCTCAGACTTGGATTCCTGCATGGTAGAAGGGCTCTGTGCATAGAAATGGGTAACTCCATCTGCTTTTGGAATACTTCAAAAAATATTGTGTTGGAAAACTTGGAACAGGTCTGGTTTTAGTTGAATATTTGCTCTGGATCCTGAAGATTGCTTTAAACTTAGGAATAGCAGACCTGGTCCCTTAAAATTGTATTCCACTACCTAAAAAATAGTCAGGTCTGGTACTATATTCTGGTTTTCAGATTTTTTATATTTTTGTATTAACATTACATCTGTTATAAATTTTGTAGAACATTACATCCTGAGGGATGAGCATTCTAAGCAAAATCTTTCCATCAAATCCCTTGAGAATTTCTATTTTTTTTACTCTTAGCATGACATTGTCTTTCATGGAAGATGAAATTCCCGTGAACAATCCCATGTGTCAAGGGAGTGAGAACCAGGAGACAATTACGGGTCTGATACACAAGAAATGCATTCAGTTTGGACATAACCTGCAGGAAGGAGGTGACTCATCTTTAGTCACCTTGTTTTGAACTTACTCAATATTGCAAAGTATTGCACACAAGCTCAGCTGGTGTCTGGAGACACTCAGGGGGAGCAGCATCTTTGAATTCTGGATTTCCTGTGATTTCCTGTCATTGGAGGGTTTTAGCCCGACCACTTACGTTATTTTAATGGAGACATTTCTATCTAATGTCCTTTGTTTCTTTTGAAACCATTAAAAAAAAAACAAACAGAAAGGGGGTCATATTAATAATGTATTATGCCTGAGACTTCTTCAAATATGATCAATGTTAATGGGATCATTGAGACTCCTCTCTAGAGATCAGATTTACTCTTTAGAGCTGCTGCAGATCATGTTTTCCCTGAACACTAAATATGAAGCATAGTACACACTGGTTTGCTGGTGTTATCAGTGTCAATGGTGTTTTATCGGCCAGTTCATTGACATTAGAGACTGTGCAATCCAATGTCATTTTACCCCTATTAATTTAAAAGAAAAAAAAAAAAAACAAACACACAAATCCCCCAAAAAACCAAACCAAACCAACAAAAAAAGCCTTATATCTTTTTTCTTATTTTTTTTTTTTAACCAGACATCATCATATGCACCTGTGAAATATTTAACTGGCTTTTAAAGTTAAAAAAAATGTTCAAAATAATTCTGGTTGCAGATTTTACAATACTCTGTGTGTTAATAAGCACAGCTTCATAAAATGTCAGAAAACATTATACAAGCCCACAGAAGTTAATTCTGATGCAGCCACACTATATCATGACTTTTACAAGACAGATTTGTCTCTGCTGAATGGCTGCAGTGTGATAAGATTTTGAGAATTCACACTGGAAGTCAACATGAATGAGTAAAGATGTTTAGAGATCAGGGTTCAGAGCAGTGCCTTTCTCATGGTTTTGGTGCCTTTCTCATGGTTTCAGTGCCTTTCTCATGGTTTCAGTGCAATACCTGTGTCTCTCTTCTTGGCATGGTTAAAGAGCTTTTCAACGACGTTACCTTCATTTTTCAAACTGGGGAGTATAACATGAGTAACTGCACATGGAATAATAATCAGCTTTGAATTAAGAATGAAGTAGAAATATCATTTAATCACCCAAGGTGTCTTTCCTAGGAGTAGCCATCAGTTATCCTTCCGTGGTCCATCCATCACTTGGCTGGTGGAACCTGCCCTGCTTTGTGCAGGATTGTCTTTAGGTCTCCTCTGAGATTTCAGGGATTTGTAGTAAGCCTGTGAGGAGTGGGAGAGGAAGCAGGGAGTGCCCACATCACAGCAGCAAAGAGCTTGGAAGCACTTCCTGCCAGCCTGCAAAATAGCCCATTGTGCTGTGATTTGTTGAATTTTGAAGAGCATCTCCTTCTGGTGACAGAAATCTGCCAGCAGCTTTCAGAAAGGCTCCCTGCAGGTCTGAGCAAGCCCCTGAGGTGTGCCTGGGGTGTGAGTGTGCAGAGCAGCCCTGCAAGGAACCCAACCACATCCACCACACCACTCCTCTCCTCCTGTTCACCAAATACAGGGCACGGAAAATACTGTTATGGCCAAATGTCTTTATGATACAGAAAAGCCCCAGAAGTTTATATTCATCTTTCAGTGTTGCAGTAGTTTAGAGGTTTTTGAAGCTGAGTCTTATTTCATGCCTGTCTCTTTTAATGAGGGCAGGTTTTTTTTCAGGGCTGGGCTGGTTTAGCAGCTGAGGCAGCACAGCTGAGCAGCACTGAGCAGCTTCCACTTGCAAAGAGGCTGTTGACAAAAGTTTCAGGGGATTGAAATGAAGTCTGAAATATCCTTCCTGCCTTCACCAGGATGTTTGAAAGCCCTAGGGTGCTCCAGACTGTGAAAGGTTTGTAATTAAAGTCTCACCTTCTGTATACTAATGAAAGGCTCAGAACTACAGCTTTAACATTGAGGGGATTGCTACATCCTGCATTTTTCACTTTGAGGTTTTTAGAAAGTCTGACTGTGTCAGAGGACATACCCAGCAAGCTGTGCTGAGGAGGTGACAGCATTGTTGAAACAATTAGTCAGGGTTTAAATGTGTGCTGGGCAAAACTCTTCCACTGCACAGCTACAGCGTGGCACTGCAGCTGTGAGATACTGGTACAGATGGGGGGACCTGGTGCAGCTCTGAAGTGCTGATGCCTTTTGGGGCTACCTAAAAACACGGGCCAGACAGCATTAAGAGAATAAAAAGCAGTTATATTTATTGAAAGGCCTTCAGGTACATTTAGGGCAGACAAAGCCCCCCAGGGACTGCACCCAGAAATGGACCACGGGTCAGGGTTTTGCACACTTTTATAAATTTGGTACATTTGCATATTGGGGGTTTATATCCCAATTACAGCTTCAGGTAATGAAGTCATTGACCCCAAGTTTGCTCCCCCAGACTCACTTTTGTTCCCATCTCTGGGGCCTGAGGCAGTGAGGTGTCCTTGTTTGCCAGGCCTGCAGAGGGATTGCTGTGTCTGCCCAGAATGGGACAGCAGCAGCTCTCACTGTACATGGAGTTTAGAGTTACACACTGAAGAGCTGCAGGAGCACAAATACATGAAAAATAGAAAAGCTCAAATTCCAAGACATCCGTACAGAGGGCACTGGTGGCACTGGTGATACTGGTGGTACTGGTAGAGCTCTGTGGTCCTGGGCACCTTCCTCTGCCCCTGCCAGTCCTGCAGGGGTGGTTCCTGAGCATGGCCATTCCTGTCTGTTCTGTCTATAAATGACATGTCCCGTCTCTCATGAGAGAGAATTTGGAGAGGACTGAACAACATTTCTTTAAACATGAACTGGTACAATCCCTCTGTGTTCCTGTGAAATTACTCTTCCCTCACTGGATTTTTTGCTTTTCTGCAGGATTTGATAATAGTCAAAGAAAGTATCATATAGAACCCCTGTGTCCTATATATCAATGTTTTGGATTTGATAAAAGCTCTCTCCAGTTTTGCTTTAGCTGTTTTTATGTAAAGAAAAAAATAGATGAGTCAGGTAAAGAGAATTCAACCAGGTGTCAGTCAGCTTCATCTATTTATAATCTTTACAGATTTGTCGTGCACTGTTTTGAAATTTCTAGCTTTATCTTGACTTACAATATACCAAAATAGAATGTTTCACCACTAAAAAATGACTGGATACAGGCAATATCCAATCCACCCCTAATACCAGAACTGTTTTCACTTATCAGGCACAGGTATTAACAGATGTCAAAAAGTAAATTGAAAACAGCACATTTTTTCTAGATTCTGCTTGCAAACTCTTGCACAAGGATTATTGTTTCAAGAGGCACAGTTTCTGAAGAAAGGAACTAAAGAAAATTAAAGGCTAAAAGAAAATTACCATGGGAATGATTATTTTGATTGGAGCATCCATATGTCACAATCTCAGGTGCTGAGGTGTCTTTTCTCTTTGAATTTCTCATCAATGCACTATTTGAATTTGTTCTAAAGGCAAAAAAATTGCTGCCCTTTAGAAAACCCTTTCTCATGGACAGCTGCATCCCAGTATTTTCTTGTACATCCCTGTGTGGAGGTAGAATCCATCTAAATATGAGAAGAAAAGGGGTGGATGACATATTTTCCCTTAAGTGCCTGTAGGTGTTGTGAATGCGCCTCTCATTTTTTTTTGCATCCTACAGTAAATAGTTGGGCATATGATAGGAAATAATTTATTTTAACTAAATAAATGGAGCAAGGTGCTGCTTCTTAACAATAAACAAAACTGAAAATCTTGTGTCTCACTGTCCTGCTGCCAGGTGCAGGAAGAGGAATGTCACCCCTGACTCAGGATAAATTACACAACTTTACTGTATCCCAGATTTAACAGCTCCTTGAAAGATACATCAAACAATTCACACTATGCATGGGAGGAACAGCAATTCATCTAAAGGTGGCAAATCTGAGACGTGACAGGTATTAAAAAGGAAAGGCAAAGTGCAGAGCCACATTTTTATTCTGCTGCCTTTCCACACAGGTCATGAGAGGCAGTCCGTTCATTCCCTCAGTACGCCACCAAGTTAAATATATTCACAACCACTTCCTAAGCCACTCTTTCTCCCTTTTAATTTTATGTCAATCAGCCATCGCTGAGATAGTCTAAATCCTCTCAAAAGCAAGGGTTCATCTAAATTAAAATGCACAGTGGATTGTCGGTGGGAGTGTGTCAAACTCTCCTGGTGTGGACAGCACTGTCAATAGGTGTATTCCTGGAGCAGGTGCCTTCCCTAGCACCAGTCTCTGCAGCACTGGCTTCACAAAACTGGGATCCAAATCCTCTTTCATTTGTATGAATAAAAAAAAGGGGGGAGGGGAGAGGATATGACCGTGCAAGTTAATGGAGTTAATTACATTCATATCAGTTAGATGCAGAGGAATGGAAAGGAGGAAAATTTGTGTAAGCAGAGAATTAGCTCTGGTATTTTCCCAGTAACATGAGCAGTCTGGAGATAAAGGAGCCCATAAATCCATCCTACTGAGCTCTCCCTTTTCAGGGATAGCATACAGAATGGGTCAGGCTGGTGGGCAGGGCAAAGATCCAGGAAAAGGACTCAAGTGTGACCAAGATTAGGGAATCTACTGGTGTCAATGGAGGAAAAGTCTGTAGGGATTGAAATAATGTGGTCATCTTAGCAGGAACTCCTGAACACTTCCTAAGGCTCAAGCATGAAGCACCTTCTGGCACCTTTTGGTGATTAAAGGTCCTGCAAGAAACCTGGGGAGGGACTTTTTACAAAGTTACACAGCGGAAGGACAATGTTTGTTGCCTTTAGAGTGAAAGAAGTGAGATTTAGATTCGATATTACAAGAGAAATTGTTCCCTGGAAGGATGGTGAGGCCCTGGCACAGCTGTGGCTGTCCCTGGATCCCTGGAAATGTCCGAGGTTGGACACTGGGGCTTGGAGCAGCCTGGGACAGTGGGAGGTGTCCCTGCCATGGCAGGGGGTGGCACCAGGTGTTTAAGGTCCCTTCCAACCCAAACCATTATAAGAATTTGATTTTTGTGCTCCATTTCTTACAGTCACGATCTAACTATTGGATTGACCAGTTCAGGGCTTGAGAGAACCAACAAACTGTGAAAAGCTTTTCTTTCCTGAATCAAAGCCAGAAAATTCTAAAATCTAAGAAAAGGCTTCTTCCCTGTGAGAGTCCAAGATTGTTTCAGTAGGGCTAAAAGAGCATTTCCCTTGTGTCCAAGAGAGACAGAACCATCTCAGCCCTGGCTTTAACCTTTTAGCCTTCATTTGAAACAAGACCTGTAAATCAAAAATTTAGAAGGGAATAATTACTCTTACTGAAGGCAATCATATGAGACTTGTAAAGGAATTTTCCTAACACCATAAATTACATCAGATATTATTACCTCAGAACACAGTCCATGAAGAACTTTTCAGGAAGAATCAAAACTAATTTATAAAGTCTGTAATTAGAATTACAGTTGAGAATTAAATCAGTGCTTGAGGTCCTCTATGATTGCAATATCCTTCGCTTATATTTTTTGCATAATATTAAAGTTAGTCTTTCCTTTCCTTAAATTTGTCTGTCAAAATGAAAGGAAGAATCCAATAGATTTATTCCTCTTTCTGTCTTCTTTCTCTTCCTATTCCTTCAGAGGTCAAGGAGTCGCTGCAGATCCCCAGCCTGGGTGTTCTGCTGTCCATGGTGTTGGTGATGTCATGGTAGCCCCTTTACCAATTCCAGGCAATCCAAACCCTCCTCACTCCTTCAGCCTGAGCTCCTCTAAACTCCTTTTACACTGAACAATTTCCCAAATTCTCACTTCCAAAATCATTAATCAGGACTTAGAAGACTGAGATCTTATGGTTAAGGAAAGTTATTAATTTCAGGGGTACCACTCCATGCTTCAGCCCACACTGTCTGATGCTCAGACACCAAAAGACACTTGGAAATTCTATTTTAACTGGGTGTTTAATACCTTCCAAGTGCATCAGTGCCTTTGATTCCCAGGGCTGTGTGATCAGCACCTTTGAACAGCACACAATGCCTTCTATTTCTGATGTAAAAAGTGTTCGAATGGGAGCAAATTGCTCTTGCCTGTTTTGCATAGGGTTCATTATTTCCTTGCTTGCCCCCCTTTCATCCCTCACCGCAGCCAGAGGGGATGAAAGGAATGGTGAGTGGCATCTTGTGGTGCTCAGCTTTGCCACATAAACAGCTGAGTTTTGGGAATGTCAGTGCCCAAATGCTGGCAGCCTCCCACCCCAAGGGCTGAACAATTCCATTGTCTGAGCTGGGAAATCTGGGACTTTCAGCTGGCACTTGGTGCTGCTGCCCCTGGGCCAGCCTGGTTTGTACAAACCACTGTGCTTTAGGAACTGGAGATGGTTTGTGGTCCTGCACGGCTGGAACAGATGAGGGCAGCTCTGTCTGCATGGTATTGGCCACTGTTTTTAAAATTATTCAGTGTTCATGTGCGAATGAAATAGGACAAGGAGGAATCATGCTAAATAAAATCACTTGGTGTTGATGGTTCAATTCCCATTTTAATTATAAAATAGAACACAATAGAGCTGTCTTAAGAAACTTTACAAATGTGTTGTCAGTGATAAATTTCATAATTCTGCAGAACACAGCCTGTTTCTGACAGTGCCATTTAGACAGAACTATGGTGCTCTAATCTAAATCTTACAGATAATTTTAATCCTCCTTGTGAGTGTTAATTGCCAGAGGCTTCTCAGAGGCAGGCAGAATGACCAGGCTGGGAAGAGATTCTGCAAAACCACCCCAGCCTCAGTCACCCACATACTCCAGTGCAGAGTCACTAACAAGTAATTTAGAGGGAGGGAGAACATGCTCTGGGTTACATAAACATGTAATATAGGGTCTAATACAGTTCTGGAATATTTTTAATATATTTTATTTGGGATTTTGACAATACTTCTGTGATAGCAGGTTCGTGAAGCTCAGTTACTGAGTCTGTGCTCTTTTCATTGTCTTCTACATGAGCATTATCTCTTTTCTGGTTTACAGTGGGGTTTAGCCTGACTTTGATAATGAGCAGAGCCATTTGCTTATCCTTAAAATAATGCTTATGTTCAGAACTAAAACTGGTCAATGATGCTGCATTAGAAGCACAAAGCTTTCTCTTTGTTTTTGTTATGTGAGGGGTTTTTTGTTTGTGTTTTTTTGGGTTTGTTTTTTGTATGAAATTCTTCCACAACATTGTTTTTGTAAACCAGCAGCAAATCCGACTGTTGTTTTTAAAACAACCAAGCCATCACGAAGCCTCCATGTACCCTGTTAGGAGATGAATAGAGTCTTGAAAATGCTATATTCTCCATCCAGTGCATCTAAGGGAATACTTGTATTTAAATTTTGTTTCATCCTCTTAGCATGAATTCATGTCATTACCAAATGGTAAACAAAAACAGATGTCAGGCTCATTTTGGAAAAAGTGGTGAGCTTGCATTTAGATAGTGAAGTAAACTATTTCTGAGAGCAGGAGTTTGCTATACTCCTGTCCTTCACTAACAAATGAATATTTTTATGTTGGACAGACCTTTAGTGCCCTTAACTCTTCATAGAGTAAGGTAGCCAAAAAAGAAAAATAAAAGAGTTGGAAATATCAAAGCCATTAGGATTAAGAACTTTGAGAATGTCTGGTTAGTTAAGGGTATTTGTTTATTAAGAAGTGAAGAGAAAAGAACATCTGGCCATTAAAATAAGATGAGCAGGCTATGGAATAAATTTATATAAATAAGCCTAGCTTAAAAAGCAGAACAGTTGTGTGCTTTGCTACTAAACAGATTTTGTGGCAGTACTGCAAACTTGCCAAGATATTAAGTAAATGAAAGCCAGCAATCAAGTCTTTAAGTACATACCTTAATGTCATAAGAGTATTATGGGCTTACAGAGGAGGAAAGCTTATAAAAGCAGTGACCTTCATCTGTACTGTGAAAGACACTCAGGTGAGTGAAAAGAGAGGTTTTTACAATGTTATAGACACCAGCTCAGAACAAAAGAATTGTGTGAATGCAAATATTGTAGCAGAAGTTTTTGATGTGGGTTGTCATTGTCCATGAAATCATAATTGAAGGCATTTTGTTGTTTTCTACCAGGAGGTAGGAGGCGTTCTCAGGTACAAAAAGTGTTCTGTAAGGGCACAGTCAGTGGAGCACAGTTCATATTTGCAATGGAAATAGCTTTTCTCCCCATTGACACAGGGGCAAAGTGTTTACCAGTTTAATGGTATTTAACAAAGAAAGCCCCAGCAAAACAAACAAACATTGTCCTGGATAACTCTTAAGTGGAAAATAAACAAAGCTGGCAATATTTAGTTCATGTCTGCCTCAACTCCCTGCCTTGGTCCCTGTCCCACTACTGGTTAACTCCACCTCCAGCTCACTGTATGGCTGAGCTCCTTTTGGAATGAAAGAGTTTTTTCCCTCAGATGCAAATCTCAGATGGATTTTGGGGAATAATTTGAGCCCCATTTCACTGCTTTTGTCCTGAAGGATCCTTCCTGTACTGACTGCAGCTCTCAGTGCCATGGCATTTCCTGCTGCTCCTTTTTGCCCAAAGAGATCATGTTCTGTGCAAACCAGTTATGTTTGAAACCAGCTATCTTTGAAACAATCCCAGTTTGAGGAGAGCAACTTGTTTTTTTTCATTATGGAAATGTTTGCCTTAAAAAAACTGACTCAATGATAAAAACCTCAGACTTTGAATATTCAATACTTACCACCCAAAAATCCCCATTGGCTTTGTGGTTTGGTAAATGATCAACAACTGAGGAGAAAAATCTGGAATAATCCAGAGCTAGCAAATGTTGAAATTAATACCTGTTGGATGCTCTGGTAGAGTACGCACAGAAGTGTGTATTGCAATTTTCTCGTGAATTGAGAGAAATGAAGGATGCTTTTTAATATGTCAAGCTATTTAAATAGTAAAATTTAAAACCTGTGTGTTTTAATGTAAAGTGTGAATCCTGTCCATCTCACCTCACTGTGTCTGGCTCTCTGAGTCAGCTGCAATGGCTGTGATTTTGGAGGAAATGAGTAGTTGAGTGGGATTAAAAGTAAAGTATATTAATTTATAGAAAACTAATAACATTCAGCTTTCTTGTTCTACTGTCTTCCATAATGCAAATTTATCTATCAAAGAGAATAATGCAGTGCAATTAAAAAGTGATTAAGAAAGTAAACAAAAACTTGTATTATCAAACTACATCACCATCCCACCAAACATTTAAATTAGTCTTTGAAGGCTCCTCTCTGCTGAAGCCATTCTCAAATTCAAAGTGTTTGTGCTAAGAATATAGAACTGAAAATCAGTGGGTTCTTTCAAACCATCAGGTCTTGCTGTAACTTGTAATTCAGTCCTTCTGAATTAAATGTATCTCCTGTGGAATTTTGCAGTAGGATTTTCTAGATGATGCTGTTTCTTAAGAAATTGTAACTTAGCAGATGATCATGAAAAGGACAGTTATTCTGGTAGTTCTTCACATTTGTCTGTGAACTAAAAATACTTCAGGGAAGTTTTCGAGGAACCAGCTTCAGAGCCAGAGGCTGAGAGCCAGGTTTATAAATATATAAACATATTATAGAGCACAATTCAAAATGTATAGAATATCAGAATGTATGGCAAAAGGCAGCACTAAATATTGTTTTTCATTGTGGGTCTGAGGTTCATTGTCTCTGCCGTTGCAGCCACACAGAATCATTGATTGTCTTATCTTGCACAACTGCTTCAATCATTAATTCTCTTCCATCGTATGGCAGTGCAATTTTTATGTTTAAATTTGATTTGCACACAGCTCAGATAGTCAGGAATAAAGGTTTAAATAATAATAGACGGGAGCACAACCAAGTTACTCTAAAAATCTGTCCTCAGCTGCAGCTGGGTTATTTCCCAGTCTGTATTTGGAGTAGGTCAGGAGCCAGGTTTTGAAGCCTCATCCAAAGGGCACTGAAATCAAGAATATTTTTGCTCATGAGAACAGGGTGGCTTTGATCAGGTCCTGTGGATTTATACTGCTCTAAATACAAGTACTCTAAATGTATTTATTCAGATTATTTAGAGACTATTCTTTAGTATTACTGTGCCTAAAGAGATGAACAAGTGGAAGTCAGAGATTGCAAGTCCCTCTTCTGCATGGGTGAACAGATAAGCAGGGTGGGAGTGTGACAGTATCACCAACCTTCATCTGACTTTTGGGCATGCTTTAACTCATGTCCTTTTGTTCTCTGCTGTTGTCTGTGTGAGGAGAGCTGAAGGGTCCATCCATCTGTACATCCTAACAACACTGTGGACCAGATATTACTCAGTGGTAGGAAAAAAACAGATAACATCTTTTTGGCACAAAGTGAGGCAGTAACTGCTGGAGATGCTCACTCTGTAAACCAGAACTTCCTTTGCCCAGTAGGAAAAGCCAGTCTCTGCTGCTCACAGCCCTATTTTGCCATTAAATGCATTACAAAATCTCTGGGCAAGTGTGGCACAGCTTATCTGAGGTCCCATGTGCTGTGATCTTTGTCATCCTTTTACCTTCTCCTGCTTTTCTACTCTCCTTGTTCCCTTCTTGCTGCTTAGTTCAAACCCCACTCTGGCTGCTGCTGGCTGAAGTGCTGAGCATTTGCAGATCCCCTCAGAGTGAACGAGGTAGATTGGTCCATCTGAAACTGATTCCTGCTCCAATATTGTAAAATTTAATGTTCTTACTTTAAAAACTTTGAAAAAGCCAGTTAATTAATTCAATTAAGGAATCAAATTACCAGAAATTAGGAACTTGTTTCATTAATCTGGGGCTGCTTTATCTAAAAGCCCTATGACAAAAGCACAATGAAACTTGGCTTTTTCCCAGAGTATTTAGCTTTAAAATTCATTTTCTTAGGAGAAAGATTCTGAAGATCACTGTTTCCAACAAAAGAACTTGTTTATGATATAACAATAATGATGACTCTCAAAGGTACATTAATTTTTTAAGCATAGATGTTGAAAAATATGCTGTACATGAGGTAAATTAGTACAGAATCATGAGCTTGACTTGCTAGTTTTATCTTCTGCTAGAGATAGCCAAATGTCAGGAGTTGCATGTTCAGGGAATTTATTCATCTTCCTAAATGAGTTTTCATCCAAATAAGAACAAAAGCATTTTCACCTAAATTTCTATGAAATGGCAATTTGCAGAAAATGATAGTTTAGAAAACACCAGCATATGGTGCTTTGAAATGGTTTCCACATTTACTGAGAGCATTGGAGGCAAGAGAGAATTCAGAGAAAAAACTAAGCTTAAGAAGTGAGATGCATTTAATAAACCAGGTGTTGCTGTGCTTCCTGAAGCTGTTCTTACTTAAACATAAGAAAAAATTGTCCTGTGGATGTGATCTGACACCGAAATAAGTTTCCCAAGGAGTCTGCAGGGCCTCCATCCTTTGGATGAGCTCTGGAGGTGCCCTGGGCGCTCTGCTCTGCCGGGCCCTGCTGGGAATGCAGAGCACACTTTCCTCCAGAGAAGTCCAGGTGCATGTTCTGCTTCTCCCTTGCTTTTTGTCTTGTGAATGTGGAGATTTGGCCATGAAAAGTTTCACCCTACACTGGTGAAAATGTCCCACAGGTGTCCCTGAACAGATAAATGCAGACCTGGGCGTTGTATATGTTCTATAACACACATCCCTCTATAATCAAAGCAGTTTTATTTGGTTAGGTAGGAGACTTAGGAAACTTCCCTTTGTCAAGTTGGATTTTAAGTTATCTGCATTCCAGTATTTGTGGAACTCGGGGAATGTTAAATTGCTGCCATGAGTCTGCACATTTTCATTGTCTTTTACATTTTATTATCTCTTTTCCTGTTTGACGTTGTTATATTTCTTCTCTGTTGCCAGGTTAAGGTACTTTAATCTTTCATGCATGCCTCTTATACTGCACATGCTATTACCCTGATTTTTAATTTCCTTTGTTCTAACTTTGGTCTTACACAGCTCAGACTGTGAGGTTCTGTGCAAGTACTCCTAATTTCCACTGCCATGCAGGAGAGCAGATTGATCTCTGCTTGCTGTGGGCCTTCTGTTAGTGGCACTTCTGCTGTTCAATCTACAGCTTCTTTTTAAAAAATCCTCTTTTTGGCCTCTGTGTAGTGACTGTTTTCTGTGCCGAGTGGAACAAATCGTCTTTTTAAATTTTTTTCTTTTGTTTCTTACATTTTCATCAAGTATCTTATAATAATATCACTCCATTATCCTAAATTAAATTAAGTATTTTTACCGAGTATCAAATCTTAAGTATTTATTCTTCAAGCTGTGCTTGTTCTTTGAAATCCAAGATGATGAGGCAGTGTTGAGGATCTGAGCTATCCTGTCTGGATATATCCCCAGCAATTTTCACATCAGGAATTAGCTGGAAACCACAAGCACATGCCTCAAGCCAGAGCAGGGTGGATTCTGTTATCCCAAAAGTAACAAGGGCCATTCCTTTCTTTATACAAGACATGATTATGGAGCAGCCTGTAAAAAACGAGGCTTCTGCTGTTTTGTTTTTGTTTTTGTCTTCTCTTTTTTCCAGATTCACAAGCATCTTTCCAAACTCTTGCAAATTCTTTCACAGTGCACTGTGCTTTTTAGGGTTCAAAGCACCTGGCCTTCAATAATTCAGAATCTGTACACCTCTGTTAGTATTCAGTGATACCTGCACATCCCTTCAGTGTGCAACAGTGGTTATTTATTTACCCTTCCTGTTTTTCTTTTGCTACTGAGTGAGCTGGGATGTGCTGTTCAGGGCAGTGGTTGCACCCCAAATTTGGAGACATCTGCGAGTGAAAGGGAATGGCAAAAAGCCAAAAAAAAAACCAACAAAAAACTGAGAAGGTTTTCTTACCAAATAACACACATGGCATGGAATTTGGCATGTTTTGCCCCTATTTTCTACTTGTAAGAGAGAGAAAAAAAAAAAAAAGAATAATCTAAAGGAGGGAAGGAGAGTGTGGAAGGGAGATGAGATAGGGAGGTGAGGAGATCTCCAGTCCTGGGGCAGTGTCGATCCTGCTGCCAGGGTGTTGAGGGCCCTGTGGGAATCTCTTCTCCTAGATCAGTTTTCAGCACCCTGGGATGAAGTTTTTCACCCTCATGTCAGTAAGAGTGTGTCTGCACTTGATCCTGAATCTTCCTGGGAATGGGCCAGGGGGCTTTGAGGGTTTTTTGGTGGTCTCCATCCTTCTGTATTTGTCTTGGCCCCTCCTTGACACCACTTCTGCTCTTGCACTGTCCTGAGGAGGAGAACTGGCTCAGAAAGGTGTTTCTCTACCTCTGCATTGCCCCCTCTTTCCAGGCACATCCATGTCTAATTTTAACATTAACCCCTCACTGCCCAGCCTTTTACAGAATGCTCCAAACAGCTCGAAACTGTTTATTCAAACAAAGAGAGTAAGGAAATTAAAGCCAGAGCTGTTAAAAGGGAAAAAAAAAAAAACATGCAGGCTCAATTCACACATTCTAACGGAATGGGGTAAATAGGTTACAGGCTCTTGCATCCACAAGGCAGCAGGGAGGGCATGGCTGTGAATGGATTCTGAAGTTTCCAATCTCCAGGTGTGCTTCAATGCACAGGTAATAATTATTGTAATACTTTGATCAAAAAATAAAGGAGTTTTTATTTAAAACCTGACCTAAGACTCATTTAATCTGTTTATACTTAATGTTAAGTTCAGATGGTTACATTTCCATGAGAAAATTCTGACCTGGAAAAGAGCTCTCAGCAGAGTCCTTTATCACTCCCAGCAGAGTCCTTTGAGTCTGCAGAGGCAAGCAATGGCAGCCCCTCACTGTTGCCATATGGTTTCTTCTGAGCCTTGGCTGGTCAAAATTAAAAATGGACAAGTTTTTTAGTTCCTTGACATCTCAAGTACCATTGAAAATCCCCAGGCCACAAATAGGGAGAAGAATGGAATTTAGCCACATAGAGGGAGAAGAATAGAATGGAAGTTTAGATCAAAACACCACAGTGAAGACAAGGAATGACAATTACAGTCTGTGAGGATTGCCTAGCAGGAGGAATGTGGGTAATTGTTACAAGACTGAGCAAACAGTCCTCTCTCTATTGCATTTTCAAACTTTTTCTTCTTCAATCCACACTGCTCCTTTGTAATCTTCCAACCTTTTGCTTGGAAGCAGTGACAGGGCCAGTCCAGTGGCAGAGATAAATTGCAGAGATGACCCTAATTTTCAATTACACCTAAACACAACTGATCCTGCTGAAGACAAGCCCTACCCCATTGGACAGCAGAGATTAGCATAGTCGATTTGAAAAATGTGAGTCTTTGAACACGGGAGTGTTTGGGGATTTCTGGGAAGCATCTGTGTTTGTCTAGTTGCACTAAGCACTCCCCAGTGAGGAGGGGATTTTCTAAACCTAATAT
The DNA here is from genome assembly GCF_031753505.1 of Anomalospiza imberbis. Lineage (NCBI taxonomy): Eukaryota > Metazoa > Chordata > Aves > Passeriformes > Viduidae > Anomalospiza > Anomalospiza imberbis. Next base: position 3,050,529 of record NC_089694.1, read on the forward strand.
GCACAGGATTGATGAACCCCTGCCTGAACAGTGGCTGCAAAACAAACCCTTCACAGTGATGAGCAATCACCTCTGCTTACACCTCAGAGCAGCCCTGCAGATCCTTAGGAAGAGATGCAGCTTCTCTCTGGCTGGCCTGGGAGCATTCCAGCTATTAGGGAGGATAATATTTCTGAAAATGATGATAATAGTGTTTCCAGATGCCAGCTGGAAAGGCACTTTGGGTGGATAGAGGAAAGGAATCCACTCATGGGACTCCCTGCAGCCTCCACTGAGCCCCCCTCACAGATTTCCAGGTGAAGGTGGCTCCAAAGGAGTAGCTTTGATGAGGTTCCTTGGGGAAAAATTCTTCTGCTGCTGTCTACCTGCATGTTTCTGCCCTGGAGCTGATTGCAGGGGGGCTATGGCTGAAAGATCAACTGGAATTCCAGTGCAATATCTAATGGAGTCCTGACTTTATAAATGGTAACTTTTCAGAACTGTCAGCTTTAGTCAGTCATGGAAAATTTACAAAAGGCCCTGATATTTATACAGTATCACAGGATCTGCAATAAGCACATTTAATCTTAAACATGATTTTTCAATAGAAGTAGGAAAAAAATCCTTCTGGATATAGTCTTCAAGCAAATATGTGGAATCTGCCCAACTGCTGAGATTTTTATTATTTTTCTTTAAAATGACTACCATACACTGTGTGGAAACAGTCCTTTCTGCTCCCTGCTTGAGACTTATTCTCAATTGCTGTGTTGTGTGCTTGAGACAAAGATACAGGGTAAAATGTGCTAATCTGGAATGTTCTCCTAATCCCTCTGCCCTGCTGAACCCCCAGAGAAAGTCAGAGAGGCCCCACATGTGAATTAAGTTCAGTTTTCTGCAACCTCTGATCAGTTCTTCCGATTAGAATTTTCTCATCTGATCCTGAAGACAGGATATCCAAATAGCTGATGACAAACAATTTCTGTTTGTGTGCTGGTAACTGTTGAATCGCAGTTCCAATTCCTTCTCGCAGCAGAGCATAAATAAGGATCCTGCATTCCTATTTTTGTGAATTTTAGGCTTTTTCTGGGGAAATCAAAATGATGATGTATTCCCTAATGCAGCTGGTGGAAATTTAGCGAATGATTCTAGTGCCTATGAGTTTTCTCTGAGGGAAATCTAAATCTCTCTCTAAGTGTATTTCTTACATGCAATATTAAGTAATGGTAAAATGTAGAATGTATCTGGGAGAAATTGTCCCCTGCCCTTGTGCCTGGATTATGTCCAAACTTTGTTGTTAAGACTGCTGCTGCTAGACTAAATTATGAAATGTTATAACAGTAAGAGAAGAGTGATGCCAAAAAGTCTGTAAAAGATTGATTAGGTTATAATTACACAAAAATTGAATTAGTAAAGAATGCTTTTTCTCTTGTTTTGAAGGATGCTCTGTTTTCCAGAAGCAACCACCTGTAGCTCCTAGAATCACTTTATTTAATTGCTCAGTGGTCAGACAGGCAGGCCCACAGCACAGCAGCTCCACTAATTAATTATTTGTAGAGCAATAGACCTCAGAGACAAAAGGCTCTGTATTTTCTCTTACTTATTTCTTCTGTACATTAAGATAATTTCAGAAATGTATTGGAAATATTCCAGGTTTTCACTGGGATGAGATGTGAATTGTTCCTATGGATTTATTTTTAGAGATACATTCTTGGGACACATTTCCATATTGCAAAAACATCCATTCTCACTATAAAATGGGCTAGAATAAAAATATGAGGGAAAAGCCTCAGATCCATTTAGGATAAGCATTTTAGGAAGAGTTTTAGTGTAATAGAGTGTCCTGTGGAATGACCACGTTCAGGAAACAGTTGCACTGGATAATTTCAATAAACAATTCCATAAAGAAAAGGATGGTTTACTGGCCAAAAGTAAAACCCTGTGAACAAATTAACAACAGCTTATTTTCACTTTTGACTGTTTCTGGGCATTGTGGAAGATAATACAAAGGTATTACAAGAATTGATTTGTTTGTCTAAAGCACTTCATGCCTTGAAAAGACAATGCCCAGGTTATGGCACAGGTCTGGGTGACTTTTTCCACACTTTTTCCACACAAGGAACAGGTTTAATTCTCTCTCCTTTCATTTTAAGAAAAAAAAAAAAAAAAAACCAAAAAAAACCAGGAAATCTTGACACAAAATTTAAAAGCTATTATTATAAATTTTAACACTCACACTGCAATATGTCAATAGGTAAAGGATTTTATTACCTGTTATTCTTCCATCCTGACCTTTAACAGCCTCTGCATCTGTTTTCCAGCCTGGTTCATTATGATTGGCTTTCTATCATGTCACAGTAAGTACAAATTATGGCAAATCTTTACTGCATCACTTGCATTTATAAAGTCAGGTTGAAATTTGTCTCTGCATTCCCTAGATTATTCAGCTTTTTAATGAAATTGAATACTCACTGGCAGTTAAGCAAAACAAGGGTATGTGCATGAGTGGGAATTCAGTGTTAGAAATGAAGGGTTGGGTTTGGAGAGGAAAAAAAACCAAAAAAACTAAAACCTGTATTCTCTGTTTTGGGCTAGAAAAACCCCTTTGCTGTTGATAAATGAAAGAGCCAGGCAGCCTCCCCTGCAGTGCTGGGGGTGTTTCCCAGGTAATGGAGCTCAGCAGGATTTTGCCAGAGCTTCACTGAGGCTGAAGTTTTCGCTTTCTGAAGAGAACTAAATGAAGACATCAGTGAAATCCAGAAGGGCACACATCAGGCCAACTTGCAAGATATTGTGTACCCCAGGATAGCTTCAGTTGACTTCAGAGAACTTTCTTCTTATTTTTATGATTTAGTAAGTCACCAGATCCTGGAGTTCTTATTCTGGGCAAGCATCATTCCCATCAGGTCTATTCCAAAGTTCCAGGAGGGAGCCTATCCTTCAAAGCCATTGCTTAGCTCAGCATTTTAAAGGTATCTGCATCTCTGCCCTGTGAGTTGTGGGGTGAAATGGCCCTACAGTGATTGCAGTTTATCTGCACAGGGCCAAGAAAAGGCTCCTTCACAGCCTGAGCTCTGCCTGGAGCTGTGGGGCTTGGAAGGTGAACAGGCACCACTGGGACGTGGATCTGCTGCCATAAAAAACCACAGTGCCAGGGTGATGTCATTCCTCTGAGGGTTGAACTGTGATTTTCCTCATTGTTCTGAAAAAAAAACCTCATTTTGGGGATTTTTTTGGTGATGAATAAACATATTAGAGGTGATGTTCTCTTGAAAGGAAGACTGAAATGAGGAGCAAAAAGAAGACACCAAAGTGAGAGGCAAGGAGTGGAGAGAGATAATGTGGAGAGGAGCTGGGAAATACAGGAGGTGGATGTAATAAAATAGCAAAAGAGAAAGGAAGGCAAAGAACATGACCATGTTCTTTTTTTCTCTTTTTTTTTTTTTTTTTCTTTTTTTCCTTTTTTCCTACTGTGTTTATTCTCTTAAACTGCTTCTGTCTTGAGTGGGGGGCAGAATAGTAACATAGAGATAATATTTTCAAAAGTGGGGTGTTTCAATTTCCTCTTCAAGAGGACACATTTATGAGGAGAACTTTTCTTTTTAGTTGGAAACTGGTTACCTTATCTTTTTGCTGTTGTTTGGGGTTCCTTTGGTTCAGTTTGTGGATTTTATTCCTGTTGGAAACAAGATCCTTAGGGTTTTTTTTTGGGGTGGGGGGTTTGTATGTTTGTTTGGTTTTTTCCGTTTTTTGGAGTTTGTTTTGTTTTGTTGGGCTTTTTTTCATTTTTTCCTTTTTTTCCTTTTTTTTTTTTTTTTTTTTTTTTGTTCTTAGTGCTCCATGCATAACACAGTAGCCACAGCAGTGCTTTGGAAGCCTAAATTCATTGATCATTTATGATGATCTTCCATTAATATGGGACATGGCATTATTTACAGAAGGAACAGAAAAGGGGCTTGTAAAACAATCTCTGGACAAAGGCCTGGTGAGTTTTGAATGCACACAGTTCTATCAAGGCATGACTGCACATTCCATATGAACAAGACCTTTCCTACTATGAAGATTTTCTGCTTGCCTGGCAAAGCTCAGAGCAAAGCTGAAATCAAAGCAGCCTTACTTAGTGAAGCAATTTCATTTTTACCTGAAACACTGAGGCTTAAATTATAAGCTTCAGGATGACTCAGTAGAAATAATGCATGCATATAAACTACATAATTTTCCTGGAGTATTTTCACAATCAATATAACTGTGTGTTTAAAGTAGGGACCTGAGGTCAATCTTCTAAGCAGTGAATGAATAACATATTTTTTATCAGAGAAAAGCTGCTCTATGCAAATAATATCTGACATGAATATTTAATAGATTGTACAGTAGGCAGTAATTGCCAACTAGTGGGGCATGCTGAAACGAGAAAGAGAAATACTGAAATAACAAATCCGGACAGATTTCACTTAGAGCATTTCCTTAACACCAGGTGGCCTGACAGGTCTTGATGGAATTTGTGAAATAACTGCACTCACCTCTGTCCAGGTCCTAGGTATTAAATATTCCTTTTTAAATAACTGAACGGGGGATTAGCTGATTTGGATATGTTGATCTATTATAAATTTAGCGTTTACTGAACATAATGTGATTTGTTCTTCTTTATCTGGAAGTATTCTCCATAGTGTCATCACAATCACTATTCACTGTGTGGGGACTGACTCCAGAAAACCTGGGGTCTCTTCATTAGGACAGATCACACATCTAGGGACAGTTCATTCTCTTTTAGAATATCTCACAGCTGAAGAGGAACAATGATTCTTCTCCATTCTCCTCACCTTTAATATTCTTTCCATTCTCTCTCTTTTTTTTTTTTTTTTTTCTTTTTTTTTTTTTTCTTTTGTCTTGGGAGCCCATGGGTAACCCACAAACCAAACAAAGGAAGGTTTCACAATGTTTCCTGATGGCAAAAGACCAAATGATGGTTTTGGAACTCCTGGTTGTATGTGGGGGTCTCCTATAAAGTTTACTGAGGGGGTGGTGTCCAGGAGCTGTTATATAGTGACAAAGTTGGATGGCTTGATGGGAGAATGTTCTTTAATGTGGCCATAAACCTTCCTGGGCTTTACAGCAATTTGGCCATGAAAGTGGCACATAAAACAGCCTCGGACATCTGCAGTGCCAGGGAAACGGGAATGCAGATGACAGAGTCTCACACAACAAACCACAAAATTTCATTTGTAAACTGAGTGGAAAGCAAAGGATATATTTTACTTTGTGCCCTCTCCTGGTGAAATAAGCTTGCACTAATTTAGAGGCCAGTGGATGTAAAATGCCATCCTCGTTACACCCTCAGTGCCCATGGGAGCCCCAAATTATGTGTGCTATAATGAAGATAATTAGAATAAGCTCCATTTTAGCTGAAGGCAAAAGGCCTTAAATCAAAAGGAGTTTGTTCCAGTAACCTTGAAATTGGGGTGAGGATTACAGGCTGCCTACTGGCTCAATAAATATCTAAACTTGTTGTTTGAAAAAGTAAAAGCAGGAGATCCCCAGGGCGTGGGCATCCTATTAGGCCTAGGCTTGCTTTTGGTGGGTAAAATGAGAATTCCTCCAGTCCTGGGTTTGCAAGCAGCATTCCTGATGATTGCAGAGGGGCCTGAGGTTTAAACTCCTGCCTGATGCTTGAAATCCCAAATATCCTAGCTCAGTCTCTTTCCTGGTGTATGGATAGAAGAGGAACTGATGTGACAGTGGATTTAAACACCTGAGCAAATTTCCACTGAAGATTTGCCTTGCCAAGCCACTGAATTCCAAAGGCTGTTGTTATGCAGGCCCCTCTCTGAGTGTCTCCTTCTGTTCCAAGAGTTTCAAACCAAAATGACTGAAGCACTGAGCTGTGAGCACACCTGACTGTGCATTCAGGGGTGGTTCCTGTTTGACTCCTGAAGAACGTAAGAAGTGTTCGTCTGTGCATTTCTGCCCTAGTCTTTTACCTCGAGGAACAGTTTCTGGACTGTGAGAAGTTAGGGATCTACTGCCCATTCTTCCCTCTTTAGGAGTTATTTTTTGTAGTCATGCCTAAAGTTCTTCCTGAAGTCTCCATTTCTGCCCTGTGAGGTGAGGCCCTGGTGTTCACTGGGTGTTTCCCACGTGCTGTGCCATGCCCTCACCGAGGATGGAATCCTCAGGTACATCTGATTTCCCTGCTCTGCCCAAGCCCAGGCTTGTGGCAATGGGTTGTGATCATTCCCGAGCTGAGCTGGATGCTGATGGGTGAAATCATTTGTGGCATGTTATCAACCACTTCAATTCACTGCTGCGAAGTAATAAAATCTAGTAATAAATTGGACAGACAAGCAAAATCTCTTAAACATGCTCTGGGGGGCTCTACCTATTTTCTCGCTACTCTCCTGGTATTTCTTTTCTGTCTGTGTGAGCTGCTGCCCATGCCAGTATTCAAAATCAACCAACCAGAGAAACTGCAGTGTTTGATAAAGCAAATGTGTGAGGCTGATCAAAGTGTTTCTAACTCCATTTTTTTTCCTGAATTGGGACTGGAATTCCCATGGGGTTGATGCAAAGTGAAATTCCTGGGCTTCTTCCCCCTCTTTTTAAGCAGAAGTTGCACCACCAGCTTGCTGGAGTTTTATTTTGGCTGCTTTAAAATCTGAATGGAGACAAGGTTTATCCCTCACAGATGAAGGAGAAAATTGGCATCACATGGGAAAGCATAATCTGTAATGCACCCTGTCACGGTGTGAGCTCTTTGGCACAACATATGGCAACAGAATTACCTTTGTACTACCCAGCTGTGGGATATCATTTCTCCAGTCCGAGGGACTCCAGTGGCAGGTGATAGATTTGAGAGTGCACATGTTCAGCATGCTGAAATGCAAGGCTGTCCCTTCCCTCTGAATTCAGAGCTCTTTGGCACTGCAGAGAAATTCCGATTATTCCTGGCAAACCCTTGTCCTCCCCTCATGATGTCACTTCTGTAGTGACACCCTGCGACTGTAATAAAAAGGAATGTGGTAATGTAACTGCTGGGGAGGAATGAAAGGAAAGTGATAAACTGCAACTTTTACAATGTGCACTGTCAGCTGAAGAATGGAACAATTTTAGGCTTGAACATTAAGGACAGGGAAAGTGCTGGGAGATTTATGCTACAACAATATTCCAGATCATTTTATGGCATCATCTTTTCAAATACCTGAAATTAAAACGGTGTGGTACAGTGTTACTTCAATCATCCTGTTCATCGGTGAGCTGGGATTTTTATTTGGATGGTAAAATACCATCACTGCAAAAGAGAAACAATAGATTTTTATGGTTGGGCTCTAGTATTTTAAACATGATTTACTTGTCTTTTCTCTTTTTGCCTTCTCCAGAGGTCTAAATATGTGGACCATATTGACCCTTAATATGTCTACTGAAACTAAGCAAAGAGTTGAAACCTTATTTCTTGTCATAGAAACAAAATTCTGAGGTGCAATTTCTTTGCGAGTCATACACCATCCATAAATGTGTCTCAGGAACATTGGGAACGATCTTTGAAATTTCTCAAAGGAGAGGTTTGATGTTGTAGATCTCGTAGAAAATGTCTAATAATGATCATCAGTCATTTGTCTGCTGAAATACAAACCTGCTTTTTGCTTTGGCAGTAGCCTTGGGTATGAGCTTGGGAGGTTTAATTTTAGACAATTACACTTGGTGTTCTTCTCTCAGAGTACAGAATAGTGCAGTGCCATAGTTACCACAGCTGACTCTGTTAATATATGGGGATTTGACAGTTTTTTTGACATTGATTACATGAATATTAGCAAATTTTACTGACATTGGTAACAGCAGAATTTATTTTGTACACTGCATTTAAGGACAACAATTTTCCATTGTGGAGTCCTGATTTTTTTCATCTAAATTCACTATTTAAATAAAATGCTATGTTCAGTTTTTAACCAGCAATGTACAGGTGTAAATAGGGCGCCATTCTGAATTTTGTGATTTAGCTGACCTGCCAGAGATGCTCCAGTTCAGCCAGTACAACAGCAAGTCCTGGATAAAATTTTGGGGGCAGTAAGCCATCCTTTAGCCAGCACCCAGCCTCAGCTGCCTCACTTCTGATGGGTTTGAACACTGCACACTACAGACTTGCAATATGCACTTCAGAGATACCTGAGAAACCAGCATGATATAGAAAACAAGAGAGAGCACAAGAAGAGAAAGTGTTTGGTATATTGGGAGACCAGGCCACTCTTGTTTCAATTTTTTGTCTGCAGATTGAGTTTAGATATTCATGTATGAAAATTGGGAAGAATTTTTATCTTCTGAGGCTGCACTGTGAAATGAAAGGTTCTTCTTTAAAGGCCTATTTTTCCCCCTGTCCTGCTGCTTTTTAAATAACAGCAACTCTTTTAATTTTTTTTTCCCTTTGGTCCCCTTTCACAGAAGCTGCTTCTTTCCTTGCCTGTATGATACCTGGCTGTGGTGCCAGGCAGCTGTCAGGACATCCACTCCATGAATTTCCACACATGGAAATGAATCCAGCTGCACAAGGCTTTATGTACATCCATTACCCCAGAATTAATGCTGGTACCAGCAATATCCAACCACTGCACCTCCCACATCACTGCATGCCATTGCTCTGTGCTGAGGTCTCCTTCCTGTGCTGTTAAATCAAACTAAAACAACAAATAAGCTTCAAAATTGATCATTGCTGCTCTGGAAACAGTTGTTTAACTCCTTCAAAGTCTGTTTATGTTTGACATTTCTTGAGTAGAGTCCTTTAGAGATAGATATCTTTTTGTAGATCTTCAAACTGAAACTCAAGGCAAATTCAAAAGGCTGCAGCTCTTATCATGGAACTTTGAAAAGTGGATTACTCTGCTTTGGTCTGAAGTTACAGCCCTGCATTTTTTGAATATTTCTGGGTGACTTTATGGTTTTGCATCAAGGAGAGCTGGGTGGCTGAATCTGTGCCTTCTTGCTTTAAATTGTACAGGCTCAAATCTACTGCATCTTATTGCACTGACCCACACAGAGGGCATTGCAATCCAGCAGTGCTTCCATGGTTTCAAAAACCTGAAGCAATAGGTGTTGCTGGATTGTGCTGTCTGCAGTTAACAACTCTGTTTGGAAGGAATGTGGTAATGAATTTTTTCTGGACCTGTGTTCTGTGGTGGACCCTGGAATGCATGTCACTAGGTTTGTCCAGTTTTAAATTGGACACCCTGGAATTCAACCCCTTCCTCTTGTGGCACTAGAATAGAAAATGGGCTTTTATTCTGTTATTACTTCTTTTGAAACTCCTGCTGCCTGATTTCCAATAAGGCAGTTAGAGAGGATGCTGAGTAAATACAGACTTAATGGCATTTTCAAGAGCCCTATAAAGAACAAATTATTTTACTAATTACCAACAATTCAGGTGCATCTCAGTCACAAATAACTTGGGAACTACAGTAAAACTGCTTGTTTGTCTTTTATTCTGCCTCTAACAAGAGAATTATTGGTTGTTTCCTTGGGCTGTGCATTCCACAGGGATGGCACGGGTCCAGCCCAGCCCATTCACTGGGAGTGTTTTTCCTTTAATGGGCTCCTCCTGTTCTGGGCAGGGAACTGGAAACTCCTTGGGTCAAACTGGGATCCCTTTGCTCTGGAAAACTCTCTGGCTGCAGGACAGGAACTTACGTGAGCCCAGGAATTCTGCATGGAACGAGGTAGAGGCTGTGGGGAAAGAACTCACACTGTTCATTCCCTGCAGAACCAAAATTCCCCACCCTAAAGATGGTTCTGAATATTTACTGATTATCTATTCAAAGTATGTAAACAGCTAAAAGCAAATGCCAGTGAAAATTAAAGGTGTTTTCAAAGTGAAAGTAACAAGAAGAGCAACAAGCAATATAAATCACTGTTGTTATCCCAGATTTACATTGGTACTTCTGCTATCAGGATTTTTCACTTAATTCTGAATTGTTCCTATCAGTTCAATGAGTTCATTGATTTACACCTCTGGAGCAGTCAGAGCATGACTTTCAATTACAGTGTTCTCAATGCTGGGAATATTTGTTTGTTTTAATAAGGACAGGAGTGTGGGGAAAGCAAAGTTTCCAAAATATACTTTTAATTTTGTTGTGCCCAAGAAGACAAACATCACTTGGAGATACTGTGGCTTGTCCCATAAAAGGATCTTGTATATTCCAGCTTTTAACCTTCTTTCAGTTGATAATCCCTTAGAGTTTCAGAGCATAAAATCTCCTTATTAAATTGAAAATATAGGTGGGTAAAATCACTATGAAACTGTGACTTTGAGGGGTTATGTTGGGCAAAGTACAGCTAATAATATTTTTTTATCTAGGTGTCCAGAAAGCTGATATTCCATATCAGTGTTTGATACTTAAAGACAGAGAGGGAAAGAGGATATGTGATTAAAAAAAAAAAAAAAAAAAAAAAAGGGATCATAAATAAGGTACTCAGTAAATGTTAATTAGAGCAAAAATATTAATTAAGTGTTAAGACAGCATAGTGTAATTTGGAATCTTTTACATATTTCTGTGTAGGGAATTTTGTGCATTGAACACTTTTCTAATAATCAAAATCTCAATAGATTTTTCTAGCGTTTATTAGAACTTGCAATCCGTGGTGGCCAAGTGTCTGGCATAGCTGGATTTTAATGGAATGAGGTCTGGAGTCAGTTTCGTGGCATTTTCTCTTCCATAAAATATTGTACTAGAAACATTCTTTTTAATTTTTTTTTCTAAATTGTTGTAAAAAAGAAATAATAAAAGAATCATTACTTTTAAGCAGCAGAAAATGAATGTTTTCCCTACAGCAAGAATCCTGAGGGTGCTTGTTAAATTATTTGCAGCATCTACAGACAATCAGCCCAATCCAACCCAACACCCACCCAATATTTAATCTATTAATGTTTAATATATTAAACAAAAACTACTCCAAAAATATAGGATAGAATTCTCAACATCATGAAAAAATAGGGACACTCCACCTCTAAAACAGCTTTTGGAATGCTTTAATCATGGGGAAAAAAGTTCCTCAACCCTTGTGTGTTTTCTGCAGGTGTGCCAGCCCTACTCACCTCCTGAAGCTTTGCATATTTAAATAATCCTAAATTTGACATAAATAAAACCACTGAAATGATGTTTTTCACTATCTGCTGGAAAGAAATCTGCTCAAAGTGCACCTTCCGCAGTTATCCCCAAAGCCAAGGCAATGTCTGGTTCCAGTCTGACTTCAGACCACTCTGTTTGAGGGAAACACGTCATGGTTTGGTGAGGACAAGCAGAGAGAAGAGAGCAGCTGGAATGTTCCTGGAAAGTAGAGCTGGTGGTTTGCCCTGATTTCCCTTCCTGAGGGCTGGGCTGGGCTCTCCTGCAGGCAGGGAACGATGGCCCTTCGTGGGCAGCACCTCAAATCTCATCTTTGTTGCTGCAGCTTCCCCCGGCGTTTGGCTCCAGCTGTTCCGCACAGCTGTGCGCGCGGCCAGGGGTGCCACACACCTTTGAAACACCTTCCCTGGGCCCAAAAGGAGTGCTGTGAAACCCAGCTTTGCAGCCTGCCCTGCTCCAGGGACAAAGCCTGTTTAATTCATTTTGGCTTTGATTGTGGTGGAAGGGGCTTTGTGTTGGAGTTTCCAGCTGCTGAACCACGGAGCACTGACACAGTGGAAGTTCTCCTTGCATCTCCTCCTCCTCGGCAGCTCGTCTGTGCCCCCAGAGCTGCCCGGGAGGGAGGGCAGGGAGCCAGGCTGCCTCTCCTTGTGATGATTCCTTGGAAAAAAGGCTCTGGGAGGAAGGGAGCACAGAGGGTCAGCAAGAAGGGAGGTGTTCTCCCTCCTGGAGGAGCAGGTGCTGCTGTTAGAATGCTTTCCTCCTTCCACAGTGCCAGGTGAACCCAGGGGCATTGCCTGGGCAGCAGAGGAGCTTCGAACAGAAAAAGGAACGTTTTGTCTGAGAAGGTTTCCTAACAGTTGTTATCAATTCTGTTAAACCCTCCCAGCCTGGATTTTGCTCATTACTAGTTCTTCTCTTTTTTCCCCCCATTTTGTTTTTCTTTCCAAAATCTTGCTGCTTTCACCTGCCCAGGACGAGAGGTCGACTTTTCAGCTGAGCTGTTGTATTCCTGGTTCTCATGGTATAAAGCTGCCTTCTGAAAATTGACATAAAACTGCAAGCCTGTCTGTCCCCCTTGAAAAATGCATCGGCTGGACTATCTGTCGAGTCCTTTCTACAGGATTTTCTCCTGTAGAAAATCATTATTTCTTCAAGTGACATTGAGGGAATGTTGGTTTTGACAGAGCCAAATACGCTGCCCTGCCTCGTTGTTAAAAAGCACCTTGAGAAAAGAAATTGATCAAGGGAAAAGAGAAAATGCTTTTAAAAAATGTCTTTTTTATGTCTCTTGTAAGCCTGCCTTCATCTTCCCTTCCTCTGTGCACAAGTCTTTGCTCGTTTGAGGATGGCACTGGCCCTTACCTTCAGAATTGGCATAAAACCCACTCCTCTTGGAAATGATAAATTCATTTCTTTTGTCTAGTGAGGATTGAAAAATTGTAATGCACCATATCGGCTCTAAACCGTTAATTCACGAGGAATAAACAGTGTGTAGCCCTGTGAGATTGAGAGGTTAATATCAGGCTGGAAATCTTTCAGGATAACTAGGGCTTATTAGGGGAGGAAAAGCAGTCAGAAGAACTTCTAGTTCCAGCTGCTGTCTCACCTTTGCACTCAGAGATACTTGGAAATGCATTTATAAATGATAGATAAAATGTATTAAATAGTGCAGACTTGGCCACCGAGGCTGGAGAAGACATCGTTCAAAACCACAGGATTGTCAGAGGGTTGGTTGGATAACAGGCAAAACGTGGGAAAACGTTAGAATAATTACAAATGATGGTGCTTGGCCCTTATTAAAGAAAAACGTGTAGGTAGAAATCGACCATTAGCAGCTGTTGTGTCTGGTAAGTGGCAGGATCATCTCTGGGCTGGCTCTTCACATCCCAAAAAGGGAATTTCCCCTTTCTGTCTCTGAGCTGGGAGAGGGAGGGATATTCCTGAGAATCCCAAGAAGGCCTGGAAAAGCAACCTGAATCTGAGGGTTTTCCTGAAAATGTGGCTCAGTTGTTTGAGGTGTTTCTACCATGATACCTAATAAAGGTTAAGGTTATTGCATAAGTAAACAATTAAATTTTTTTTGTTTGTTTTCTGCTTTCTGGCAAGTTATACAAAATCTTGACATTCAGAACCAAACCAATTAAGCTTTTAAAATATTTTCATTATTAGGATTTTTTTAAATGAAACTAGACATGAGAAAACAAATTGGGTAAATGACAGGTAAAAGAAAAACTAATTTGAAAATATGAAAATGAAATGTTTTGTCATTTTTGTAGAAAAAAATCATATTAACGTTCCAGTGTACACACTTTAAAAACCTGAGGTGAACTTGCAAAGGCTTTGGAACTTACTTGATAAACACCCTCTCAAAACAAAATTAACCCCCTCCTTCTTTGGGGGTTATGGTGATGAAGGTTTACCCCTTGCTAAGACTGAGTTGCACAAAACATTATAAAACCCAACCGAAGTGACATTTTAGGGTATGAACAGAACTTATAACTGATCAAGTAGATTAGAGTTTACTCTGTTTTTTTTTTTTTTTTCCTCTCTGCGAAGAATTCCTTGCTGGAAATAGCAAAGTGAAGGATACTGGGGTAAAAGAAATTGGACAAAAATGAACTTTGCTCTGGTGCAGTGTGGCTGAGGTGGTGCTGAGCTCAGCCAGGCTTCACTTTGTGGTCCAGGGAAGGGTTGTGGTGGTGGTTTGGTCCTTAAATGAGCCTTTATTTGGTCTTCTGTAGATTATTTCTGTCATGAGGCAAAAGTAATGATAATGCTGTTAATTAAAAAAAAAAAAAAAAGATAATGGGAAATAAATGTAGGAATGCACATCCTCTCCTACAAAACTGACAATCACCCATCTGTAACTACATTCAGCCCTGTGGGCCCTGATTTGCAGGCAGCAAATCCAATCCTACTACAGCCAATGTATTGCAGATGTTTTTCTAAAAGGAATCTGATTCCCTCCAACTTTCCCAAACACGTTGCATTCTCTCAGCATCATCCTTTCTGTACTTTCAAGGGAGCAGTTGTGTTGGGCTTGAACAATTGCAGTGCAGCTTTAGCTTTACAGTGGTGAAATTCAGTAGGGCTGGGTGAAATTAGAGTGCAGTGAAACAAATACTGCAGTAAAATGCTTTGGTATGCTGATCAAAAATGATATGAGTCAGAGGAGCACAAGGATTTTGGAGAATAATTATAAATTTTACAAAGCAGAAACCTTGGATGTGGAGGTTTCTCAGTGAACTTCAATCCTATGCTCATTCTTACTTCTGACATGTTTCATCTTTTTTGCTCAGCCTACTGTATGTGAATAATGAAATAGTGATTCTGACACTGAGGCACTGATTTACTCTTCTCAATATTTCACACGTTTTCCTCAGTTTTGCATCTGTTTTCTTGCTGGCAGCAACCTCTTCCATCAAAACTGTCAGTGGTTTTTAGAGCCACGAGTTTAAGGAAAAAATAGGAGGAAAAAAACACCTCCAAACCCTCTGAAGTGAATTTCTTTACTTCAGAAGCACTTCATATAGTAGTTTTCTCTCAAGAAGATATATAGTAGAGATAGTTGAAAAAGAAAAATAGCAATTTAGGAGATCACTAGGTAATGCCAGTGGCTGCCTGCTCTCAGGAGGTGTCAGAGCTGCTGGGAAGGGACCATTAAGCTGTTTGTGTTCCGGGAGAGGTGGGAAGGGCTGGGGTTGAAAAGGGGGCTCAGCTAAAACCCACTCCTGCACTGCACCTGTCAGAAGAGCTGCGGGGAGAGCAGGGGCTCCGAGGGCTCTGGAAATGTGCTGGTTTCTCTCTGGGATAAAAGAATTCTCTGGGCTCTGCTAAGAGGTTCCTGCTGTTGTGATGACTGTAAATTACATATTCTGAGGAGGGGGCTCCAAACATGGATTTGTAGCCAAGGCAGGTGTTTGTTTCTGAGCTGCAGATCAACACAAAACATCCTGACTGAGCAAAACAGCAAAATTCCTGAGCTAGGGAAAAACTCCTCTTTCTTTCCTTAAATCTGTGCAGCCTTTGAAAGATTCCCTTCACCTGTGAGAGGATGCCAGAGGGAAATAAAAAACAGGAAGGACATTTGGTAAAGTCATAATAGCGATGGAAATCAGAGAGAATTTATGAAATATATATAATTTGAATTTTATAACCTATAAATCCTCAATGATAATATTGTTCTATGCTTCTCAATTTAATAATCTACTATAAATTTTACACTTCATTACAATAGAAACTAATTATTCTCTTCCTACATTTGTCTTCAAGTAGAAGATGTGGGGAAATGAAAGCAGGCAGACATTTTAGTGGCATAAATTTGGAATCTTAAAGGTTTAACAAGAAACTTTCATGGCATTGCAGTACACTTCAGTGGGTGCTATTTCAATTTCAGTATGTTTCTCGCTGTTTCTAAGCTTTAATATGTTTTAAAAAAGCAGGAAATAAGGCTTCAAAAGAAATTTCCAAATATCTCTAGTCAGGAAGTAATAATAGTAATAATTTTCTTGCTTGCTGACTAATGCTAGTGAATGGAGATACCACAAAATTCTTTGGGAAGAGAGAAAAAGGGTGATTAGATCTGAGGGGAAGAACTGAGCATGGAATGTGCTCATTCCTCCAGGGAGCCAGGTCCATAAATTGGAATGTCAGGCAAATATTAGAGGGCTGGTCCACAACCAGCAAAGTCTATTTTTTTTTTTTAATTGATTTGCAAAGGCTATTACAAAGTTTGGACTTGTGATCAGACACCAGATCCTTCAGTCCTGTGGTGGGTTTGGGTCAGGGATGATGGCAGCTGTTTTTTTTTTTTTTTTAATGATGTCATAAATTGCCTGGAAATGTCACTGCAGTGCCCAGTATGAAACAGCAGGAGAGGTGAGTGGCATCTTTTAGAATGCCCTTTTTCACTAGGAGGCATGAATTTGCTGGTGCTGGTGCTAATCATACTGTTTGCTAGCCATCATCTCAAATATTCACAGTTCCCACAGTCTTAAATATGCACTGGTGTGAATATGCAACATTTCCTGGTCCTGTATTTTCAGGTTGTGCTTCTTTAATTTTCAGTTTGCAGCTTAGAGTTGGAAATTTGGTTTTTTATGACCTCTGAGATTCTAAAGTAATCATTTTCTTGGGGTAAGACTGATTGCCAAGTACACCTTGAATGTATATTAATAAATTTGATATAAATTCCTTTCTACTTCCATAATCAAGAAACAAATTTACTCCACCATGGCAAGCATGATTTTGATGATGACCTAGAAATAACATCCTTCCTAAAGAAAGTCAAGATAAATGGGGATAAAACCATAATTTTCCAAAGGTGACATTATAAGTGATAAATTATTGTTGATATCCACATCCAAAAAGAAGAGAAAACTCATATTAAAATGAGTTTCCATGACAGTATTGAGTCTTAAGATGTAAAATAGCTATTTTGAATTGTGTGCACATCAAATCTCCTCTGTTTCTGTGTTTCAAGATGCAGAAAATGAAGAATAAACAGAAGACCAAGAGGATTCCTATTTCCCAGTTATTATTTGTTGCTTCAGAGAATAGCACTAACTTTTCTGGAATCAAAAGGAAAAACATATTCTCAATTCTTTCCCGTGTAAATTCAGTCAGCTGTTTCGGGATGGAATCAGCTGTGTTATCACAAATCTCATGTGGAGCTCACCCACACACTGCTCTTCTCTGCTTAATTTCTTCCTGGGATGACCAGGAGGGATCAAAGACGGGGAGTTGTAACTTCATGTCCTGTGGAATCATTTAGACACCAAATGGGATTTCTCTTCGTGAGCTGCAATAACGTAAATCTGACCATTATTATTTTTGTGTCACTTCAGTGCCACTGCTCAGAATCTGCAAATTCAGAGTTCAAAATGAGTCTGTTAAACTTTCAAGAAATTAAATCTTTTGGACTGTTTAGACATTATCAGCTTTAGTGGCAGCAAATTTGTTCCCCTCGGTGATTTAAATATTCATAAAATTAACATTAATGACTCTATACCCAGTGAATTTCTATTACTGTTTAGATTCATTACATTTTCTCTAACATATTCAGCTCCTTAGTCATTTTCCCAATCTCATTGATATGGTGTAACGTTTTTCCAGTAAATTGAATAGCTACCTAATCCCTCTTTGATCATTTTATAGTAAACTCTGAAGTTTATTTCCAGAAAGCAGATTGTTAACTGTGGAAATCTGTAAATTATTTATCTCCTAGAAACTATTTTAATGCTGATTTAGTTGTCAAGTATATTTTTATATAACGATTTTAATTAAGTTTTGCAAAAGGCTTCCAAGCATATGTCCGTACCTCACACATATTTTGAGCTAAAAATATGATTTTTTGTTTGTTTTCTGAGTTGTTTTTTTTTTTTTTTTTTTTTTTTCAGGAGTGTAAGAGAATATAGACATGTATAGAAATAATTCTGCTTACCAACTTCTAATTCCATTTGTGGTTGTAAGGGCTTCTTCCTCACCCAATTATGTCTGACCCTGACAAACAATGATGAAGGTGGAAAGAAAAAGCAATGTGAGCCAACAGGTACACAGCAGTTCTTTGTGTGTGTGCAGGGCTGGGGGCAGGTGAGTGTGCTGCAGTGAAAGGTTGATTAGAAGGAGATTCTGCAGAGTGTTCGAGTCAGGTTCTCTTTGTTAAGAGACTTCTGGGCTCAGCAAGAGTGAGCTTTGTGTTCTGAAAACTCTAAGTCAGGAAATTAATGCTTCGTAATGGAAAGGGTCCAAAAAGGAGGACAAAGGACAGAGGAGAGTCACCAAGGTGATGAGAGGGATGGAGCACCTTTCCTATGAGGAAATGCTGGGAGAACTGGGATTGTTCAGTCTGGAGAAGAGAAGCTTTGTGGAGATCCAGTTCTGGTCCTCCAGTGCCTGAAGGGAGCCTGCAGGAAAGATGGGATGAGGCTGTTGGCAAGGGCCTGGGGGGCCAGAACAGGGGGAATGGCTTCAGGCTGACAGAGAGCAGGGTTAGATGGGATATTGGGAAAAAAATCTTCCCTGTGAAGGTGGTGAGGCCCTGGCACAGGGTGCCCTGAGGAGGTGTGACTGCTCCTGGATCCCTGGGAGTGTCCAAGGCCAGCCTGGAGCAGCCTGGGACAGGGGAAGGTGTCCCTGCCCATGGCATGGGGTGGAATGGGAGGATCTCCTACGTCCCTTCTAATCCAGGCCATTCCATGATGATTCCAGAGTCCCTTAAAAGGCAGTGAGTAGTGGAGAGTGACAAATGACCACCCTTCATTACTGATAATGTGCTTTAACCAGACCCATCCATGCTGACCATCTCAAGGCAGCCCAGTGCAATTTTTCCAGCTCTCTTGCTGTTGGAAAATCCTGTTCCTCTGGGATTTCCTGACATTTCCTTGCTGCATTCAAGGGACTTTGCTGCTTGTTTTTGGAATTGGGACAGTTGGCAATGGGTACCTGCTGCCTTTGAACGTGGTGTGTCCTATTCAGCAGGTAAAGTGAAACGTGTGCACACACCTGCAGCATTCTGAGTGTTCATTTACTGGGGTTGATCACCCCACCCCTGCTACCCTCATTTATGGACTGATGGGCTGGAGCTGTACTAATGAATCAGAGGCATGGAACAGACTGTGTTCATAGTATCAAGTTCACTGAGATTCCAGAACAGATTGAAAAAAGTCAGACTCTCTACTGGGAATAGTCCATGGACTGAGTTAAATTCTGATACAGGATTTATTTATAATTCCACCAGAACTACTTTAGCAATTTCATAGTATAGGCAATTGAGTTTTGGTCCCTGTAATTGTTTATTCCTTTGTGCTGTTGAATTTAATCCTATATGTGTATCCTTTGGGTCTGTGTGTGTGGAACCTTTCCAACACCAGCCATTCCCAGGAGTGCAGTGTTTGCAGTACTTGTGTCCAACAGCACAGTGCTTGCATGGATAAAATGGGATAAAAATGACTGAAAGGCTACAAAAACTTAAATTACTTTTACAGGTACCAAGAATGTTGTTGGTCCTGTTGCTTTTGGGACTCTAAAAAGTTTGAAATATTTTGGTGAATGCTACAATTTTAAATTAATGGAATTATGGACATATTTAAAGAGCTTTTGAGGTGCTCATTCATGTTCAGTAACTGCAGTTTGTTTCCCAGGTCAGGAATCTCAGCTTCACCAATAGGATATTCTTGTTCTTCCCTCAGAAAATCATGTCCTTTGTCTTACCTGACAAATCCTTGCCTCAGAATCTTCAGTCCTCACAATAAAATGCATTGAGTAAGGTTGCATGTAGCAAAAAGAATTGAAAACAATGCTAAGCAACTGATTTTTTTTAAATTTCTTTATTTGTATATTTTAAAAAATCTGAACGGATAAATATATGATCAGGTGAAAAATGGAATCCCAGTATTTCCACTCAAAACGACACAGCAAATATTCTGCACCAGTTCTGCCAGCAATGGAGATGTTGTCATTCTTCATTATGATATATCAGGGCATCTTTTAAGAACTTTCTGAGGTGATCTGGAAAACTTCAGATGTTGCTGACATTTTCTGTGTTAAAGTGATATACTGGAACAATTGCCTTTGGGTGTTTATAGCAATATATTTCTTGCAGTGCTTTTCTGATTTCATCTTCTAATATGCCTGGAACAAGGAGTACTTTTCTTTTTTCCACTGATGAGTGTGCTCTGCATGTTGTATTTGTGTGTATCCACTGAGCAGTGTGGATGGAGGTGTCTTGGTTATTTATAACTGAAAGCAATTATTTTTACTCTGAATTTGTAACAGCTCCAGCTGTGGTTATTTAGATAATATATAATATTTATTCTTCTCTTGTACCATCCTGTCCATAAAAAACATTCATGCCTTCAGAGAGGGGAGAGTCTTTTTTATTATTTGGTACAGCAAGCTGGTAAATGCAAGCTAAGGCCCAAACACTTTGGGTATGGAACCCTTCCTAAGTACGAATAAATCTGAAATATGTGCTCCTGCCACAGGGAGAATAGTTCTCCTGCTTCAGTCCCATCTACTGACCTGCACTTTTAATACTGTTAGTTTACTTGTCCTTTTAATACACAACCCAATTCTTTGTTTCTACATCTCTTGTTGCACTTCTTGGTGGTTTTTTTGCCAGATCCCTTCTCTCATCCATGAGTGTGCTCAGGTATTAACTCCAGATGCTCCTCTGTCCTGCAGCCTGCTCTGTGACACACCCTGAATTTTCTGTCCTTCTAAATGAAGAGAGACTTCTTAAATGCATTTTCAAATATTAAATTGGTTGCTGTGCACGGGAAGGGTGAAATGGCCAAATTTCCTCTCAGATGTGGATGGGTTTTGGCGTTTACTGCCCTAAGCTTGGCATTGGCACTTTCTCTGTTGAGTTCTTTCTGATGCCATCTAAACTTTGATTGATGTTATAACAAACCCCTCAAGAGAGGGAAAGCTTCACTGCCATAATCAGTGGAATAAGTAAGATCTGTCTGCTCGTCTGCCTTCAGCTCATGGCAGGATAAGCTGCTGATCTTGCTGCTGCTCTAGGGTGCTGAATAGTCAAGAAGAGGGAAGAATATTGTGGACCTGTAATGTGCATTAATTAGGCTGGAGGATGTATCCCAGTAATACCTGTATCTGTATCACTAAGTTTGGATCAAAGACTGGGCTGGTGTTGTGAGAGCAGGGAGGGATCTGTGCAGGCCTGTTTGGTAATACCTTGGCATTAAGATTTTAACTGTGCACGTTATGCTGAGAAGATGATTAATTGCTAGATTAACAATAACTAGTTGATCTGGAAATATCTAATGCCTGCTGTCCACAGAAGCTGGTATTAGAACAGGTAACTTCTGTAAAAGTTCATGAAACACCAGCCTTGTCTTATCTTGACACAGGCCGTTCCATCAGCCAGAGCAGAGGGAAATGGGATTGCTTTAATTCTGAGCCCAAAAACCCTCAGAGGTCATGGCAGGTAGCAAAGCGGTTTTATGCTACAGAAAGGCTTCAGCTGCCTGCTGACCTCACTTAAACCCAGCACAAACCCACCTAAAAATTGCATTGAAGCAGATGAACCCAGCAGCCAGTGTTGTCTCTGCCCGCGTAAAGCAGGCCTAGTTAAGTACAGCCAGAGAGGCTGGGATTTTCACACACATCTCCCCAAATTCCACTTGTGAGCTCTGGCTTTGGCACAGTTCCCTCTCATCCAGGTGGAAATCTCTGCTCAGTTCCCTGTGCGTGGCTGAGCTCACTGCACTGTCGCTCTGTGCATGAGGCTGGATCAGGGATCCGCCCGTGGAGCTCCAGCAGACCCAGTTCTGATTCTGTGAACTAACCCAGTATTGCCTTAGGATTTGAGCTTTTATATTTCTCATATATTTGTAATCCTGAAGTTCTGTAGTGTGTAACTCTGAACTCCATACAGGGTGTTAGCTGCTGTCTTCACATTTTGGTCAGACACAACAATTCCTCTCCAGGCCTGGAAATTAAGGACACCTCACTGCCTCAGGCCTTGAGAGATGTAAGCAAAAGTGAGTTTGGGGGGAGCAAATTTGGCGTAAATTACTTCATTACCTGAAGCTGTAATTAGAAAATTATCTCCCAATATGCAAATGCCCCAAACTTATAGAAGTATGAAAACCTGTGAACCGTCATCTATTTTTGGGTGTAGCTCCTGGGGCGCTTTGTCTGCCCTAAATGTACCTGAAGGCCCTTCAATAAATATAACTGCTTTTATTCCCTTAGTTTTGTCTGGTCTCTGCTTTTAGGTAGCCCAAAAAAGGACCACCAGGACGTGGGGGCTGTGTCACCTCACCCCTCAGGCCAGGTGACAGCCAGTGATGCTGTGCAGAAGCACCAGGCAGTGCTGAAGGAGAGGAGGTGATGTCACAGGTTCCATGTGCTGCCCCCGGGATGGGAACATCTGGCTGGGGATAATGAACAGCTGGGGAAGCACAGCTTGACACTGCACAGCTGTTTGTTCAGCGAGCAGGAGTCAGGGATGTCAGTCCCCCACCACGCTGGAGCCTCAGCACTGTGCTGCAGGCACACTTGGGGTTTCTGTTGACTTTTCCCTGTCACCAAAGAAACTTCTCTTAATCTTCTCTCAGAAAAGTGCAATCAGAATAAGGAATCTGCTAGATTCCTCAGTCAGTATATTGAATTTTAATGGATTGGGTGTATGCACATGTGTCTGTCTGTTAAAACATGAAAGTGCTCTTTAAACAACTCACATAGCTCGGCATATAAATCTGTGGAATGGTTCTGAACACACACAGAAATCAAATAAGGGAAGGTAAGGCCAGGGAAGCATTTTCCCAGATTAACAGCAAGCTGAAACTGTGGTTCCTTCCTGGAATGGCGAGGGGTATTTGGCATTTGAGAGTTCCTCTCAGGCACATCAGATCAGGCTCGTCCCCTGCAGGAGCTGCTGGTGTCTGCCAGCTCAGGCACTGATGTTTTGTGAGAACTGTGATGCTGCCTCTCCCAGCTCCTCACAGAGAGGTCTGGCTGTGACAGGCAGGGAGCTGCATCAGATGACATAATAGTCTTTCCTGACCCTAAAAACTTGCAAAAAAAAATAACAACAGTAAAGCAAAATACCTCAAAGTTTCAAGCCTGAATATTACAAAAGACTGAAATTTACTTTGCCTGCCTCTTGCTACGCTGCTGTGAAGTTTTAAAAATTGACTTTGATAATTCGTAATCATATGCAAAGGAGTGCAGTACAGACTTGCATGCTATGAAGACAACATTTCTGAATTCTAGACTTTACCTGCATATATCACACTTTGGAAGTTCTGAGTTTTACTTTGGTCACCTTTTTATATAAAGTTTGTAAATCAACACTTGTAAATAACTTTTGCTTAGAATACAAAATTAACTCCCATGGCTGATTGTTTATGTACCCTGATATTATTTCTTCATCATGGAAGTAATCATTGAGGTGATCACATAACTAATCAGGACATTACTTTTCTATCCTTTTAAATCAGGTGAGAATTATTAAATGTATTTTCAAAAATTAAAACTGATTTGTGCAGCCTGGACTTAATGGAAGGAAAATTTCTTTCTGGCAGAAAGAAGATCTTCTATTTGTATGGGATCAACCTTGCCTGTATGGACCCAAGAAGCTATTTTGATTTTAATAGGATTTTCTGGGCAGATATGATCAGTATCCACAGGTTAAAACTGGGAACAGGACTTGGAGGAAGGCAAGGTAGAAAGGTGTGTAAATATTCTGTGCACAGCCATGCAGGAGCAGTGCTCTGGAAAATGCAGAAGCACCACCTCCCCCACCCATGTGCAGCATTGGAAGGATGATTTCAGTAGCAGATAACAAATCATGCTAATAACAAACTAATATTGCAGGAAAGTCTCTTAACCTGGTTTTCATTTGATTCCAAGGCACATATACCTCGGAATATTTGAAGAGTGGTCTTAGGATGGTATTTCACACCTTTACCCCTGTGTCAAGGAAGCTCTGCAAACAGGCTCTACAGTCCTCACTGGAGTGATGCTGTGACACCTGTACAGGGAAAAGCCTCAGAGCAGCGTGCAGCAGTGTGCTCTGGGACCTGGCCTCTCCCTGTGTGGCTTTAGCAGGATCCCTGTCAAATATTACATTTTATGCTGCTGCTTGCTGAGATTTTTACCTGGGTGAGATCAGCCCATCTCCCTTGAAGGGTTAAGGACAGGGCAGGTGTCTCAGTTTTAAAAGATCTGCAATCTCAGTGCAAGCCTGGAAAGCAAAGCAAGTTGTTGCACAGTTCAGAGCTCAGTGCCTGAGTTTAGCAATGGAAAATTATTTATAAAAACATTAGAAACTCAGATTAATGCTCTCTGTCACCTTGGTGTAAAATCTAATGAATGCATGCCAAGATGAAGTGGCAATTCTCCAGAAACCCATCCTGTGATGTCTTCACCCTCAAGTCTCTCACACTCATTATCTCCAAGGTCCAGACTGGGCTCTGTGTCAGACAGAGCCAGGCAAAAATATAAAATCTTCCTCTGTTGTGTGCTGGAAATCTCTGTGGCCTCTGCAATGTGTTGTTTGCTCTTTCCCTCCCTCTCACCCTCTCAGCTCCCTCAGCAGCACTCTGGAGCCCTGTCCCATCCTCAGTGAAGGGAAAACATGGTAAAGAGGAGAAGGATGGGACCCCTCCATGAACTCTGATCCCTCCACTTCCATTGCTGGAATGAATTCTGTGCTAATGGGAACTCCTAAACTACTGGGATAAAAATTAAATGCCTGGCACAGGGCAATTATCATATGGTTAAAGTACCAGACTTTGCTTCAGGAGCTCTTCTGAAGACTTTTGTTTGATTTGTGGCATGACACTTAATCTTTTGTATTTCACCTCTAATGTGTGGATAATATTGCATTCTTTTCTTAGTCCAAAAGAGGGTGATGATTCACACAGGCTAGAAAGGAAAAGATATACAAAATTATGATGAATTTTCAGTTTTAAAAGGCTCATATTAATGTGCTGTGTGGAGGATCTGGAGCATATATTAAATGAATTATTACTGTTTTCACTTCCTGTGAGCCTTTGTTTCTTCTCAGCCCTTGAACATTCCCAGTTTCTGATACAAGGTTTACTCTGAGCAAACACTCTTTCTCTCAGAGCTGCTTTTATTTTAGATTGAATGAGAAAAAGGGGAATAAATGAATAAAGAACAAACACAAGACCAACATGAGAGAAAAGGCAGGAACCATTCTCTTTATCTCAGCCCTTTTGAATAAATTTTTAGCCCTGTTTTGAAGCAGAGAACATGGGACACCATTATTTAAAGGCATAGTAATGGAACACAGATTCAGTAACTCATTTCTTAACAGAAATAATTTGCTGTCTTCCTCCTTTCATCAGTTTCTCCAGAAATCTCTTCCTTCTTAAAATATCTTCTTCCATTTCATCCAACTATTTTTGTCCAATTTCTTTTGACATGAAAACTGATCTCTTGCATCTCAGTATTTTAGGATGTTTGGACTGAATTGTTTTGTGTACTCTTGGATATTGAAAGCACTTTTCTTTCTCTTTTGATAACCTACTATAATTTTCTTTCAATTACTTTCTTGAAAAAACTTTCACTCTGATGCTGAGATGGCTTGCTAAATGTCACCAAATTATTTGTGAATTTCGAGTGAATATTATTGAGAATAAAAGGGTGATAAGGGTCAGGAGAATGCTGATAATACAAGACTCAGCTATGTAAGGCTCATCTAACAGAAAACTTGGAATCCAGTCAAAACTAGATTGAAGATAATACTCTTATTACATGAAGTACAAAGTTAAAAAAGGGGTTAGTGCTCTTGTAATCCAGCTTACCTGTGAAATTTGGGAACATTATAAACCCTGAGCAGTTTGTGACAGCTGTGACATTTAGGTGGCCTTGGTACATTCAGAATAAACTTTTCTGAAAATCACAGAATAATTTTTTATTTTGTGTCCCTTGCTTTCTGATCCTGGGCAGAAATATGCAGATATCCTCTCTTAGAACAGCCTTTGACTCACCCTGTAACCTCACTCATGTCTGATGCTTTCTGATGGCAGGGCTCCAGCTTTGTAGACAATTTTTGTTTTCCTTCACTGAATCATGGCACTTTTTCACTTGGATGAGAATGTTCATCAGGCTTATAAAGAGCAGGCAAGAGCTGCAGGAATGTGAGGTTCCAGCTGAAGAAGGCACAGTGCTCAGATCACACATCCTTGTCCCACCTTCCTGCCTCAGCCAGTGCTGCCTGTGTGGGCTGGAGGGAAGAACAAGAGGAAATTGTCCCTTCATCTCACCTTGTCACAGCTCCTGCAGTGCAGACCCACCTTGATCAGCTGCTGAACCTCACCTCCACCTTCCAGAGCAGATCCACACCCTGCCAGCCTGGCCTAGGAGCTGCTGGAGCCGCCTTGGAGTGCTCCTGCTGGAAGCATGAAGCAGCAGCTCTGGGTGGCTCTGATGCACTCCAAGCCTGCTCCAGTCACACTCTGCAGCTCTGACTCTCTGGGAACTGTTCCTTGGCTCAGCTGTGCTGGGAAGTCTGTCTGGTAGGCAGACAAAAGCTGGAATTGTTATTCTTCATGGGCAACTTCAAAGGCAGACAGAGCTGACCTGGCACCCAGAATGGCCATTTGAATCCAGTCTAATGAATACTGTGCATGGAGGCATTTGAATGTGAAGTAAGATCTGGATGCATTTTATGTCCTTGTGAAGTCTAAATGTTGCATTTGTTCTTTAAACTTGGAAAACCTCTTTGTTTAATACGGCATTGTCAGTCTAAAAGGAGGAAGCAAATATGGCTTTTTACTCAGTGAAAAATGTCATTGTTTCCAGGTTAATGATTGTCGCCACAGGCCCCCAGTTGGGTAATAATTAGCATTGACTCCATGATTGCAGAAGGCTGATCAATTGCTTTATTATATCATCTTATCCTATATTATTCTATACTTATTAAGAAACTCAGTTACCGTTCCAGCCTGCTGCTGCAGCTTTGACCTAATTGGTCAATCCATCCAAACACCATCCAGTGTCCAATTTAGAAATCACCCTTTGGTAAACAAATCTCCACGACACATTCCACACGTGCACAACAGCAGGTGCAACAAGGGGAAATCAGAATTGTTTCTCATTCTTTCCTCTGATCTTCTCACAGCCTTCCCTGGGAAAATGCCTGGGAAAGTCTGTGCCTGCTCTCTGTGGCCACAGAGCTGCTGCCACAAATGATAATTTGGAACAGATAAAATAGTACAAATAAATTCTACAGAGCTACTAATTTCAGCTGCTGGTTTAATCTACTACAGCAGGGTACCACTGCCTCTGATATGTCTCCCTTCCTCTTCATTTTCATTTGATGTTGCAATATTGTGATTTGCTGTGCCAGCTGTGGCACTCATCAGAGGTGGCAGTGTAAACTGCATCCCTGTGAAGGACTGTGTCTGTGGTGGGATTCCACTAAAAGTGAGAGAAAATATTACAAAATATGGTGGTTTTTATACCAGACAAAAACCCCTCTATTTAGCAAAATTCTTTTATGGTGAAAAAACTTATTTCTGTCCAAAAAGTGAATTAAATAATTTTCCATGGAAGGATTTACCTTTCACACATTTCACTGAGAAAGAACGACGTAGGGTTTGAAAAACAAATAGGTCAGTTTAATCTACCCAGTGTCTCCAGATTTCTGTGTGTCAGGTTCTGTGCTTTACTGGTGCTTTCCTTAGGGCAGAGCTATATCCTAAAGAAAAGGATCATGCTGGCCAGGCTGGCGAGTTTGTCATTCAGGAAGCACAAGCCTTGTCCCCTGTGCAATTAGGGAACAAGCTCACCAGTGACCGACTAACCCTGCCAGTTATGCTTCACTGAGGAATAACTTGTCAAATGTCACTTTTTTTTAGCCTGGAAACTAGAACTCCTGCAAGCTCTTTACGATGAGTAGCTGCAGCAAGGAGATTTGTTCCCCTCAATGAGAAAACCTGCTGAAAGTCACAAGTTACTGGGTCCTGGAAGGCCCTTAAGGCTCAAAGCAGTCTTAGACAGGGATATTCCTGTCTGCTCATGTAAGCTGCTGCTTGTTTGGCTGAGGAATAGTGACAGCAAGATGGGGGATTTTCTTACTGCAATTCATTTCTTTCTAAAGGAATGGAATGCTTTTCTATTTCCTTGAAGAGCGGCAGGAGCAAAATAAACAGCATTCCTCCTGCAGCTTTTCTGGGAGGACACAGGGCTGTGCTGCTGGAGGAGGTGCAGAGCTGCCCCAGCTCTCTGAGGTGCTTCTGTCTCTACCTGCACCTTTGGAATTTTTAGGAATTGCACCTGTTAGCTCCAGGCTTCTCCCTGGCTGCTTTCCTTCAGGGGGTAGCACCAGACATCTTCTTCTGTGATTGAACTATACAGAGGAATTTCACCTAAGTGCTTAGTATTGATTTATTTAAATGAGATCAGTTAACATATTTACTTGCATTTCCCATCAAGGAGGACCATCAACATCTCATTCCTGACAATAAATCCACCAAACTCTGGGAATATCAAGGAGTGCAAGGGAAATGCCTCTGCTTACAGGTTAGCCACTGGTAGCTGTTCCTAAATTCCAGGAGCTTAAAAAAGACTCTGCTCCTGCAGAGAAATATTCTTGCAACCCTTAGAGAAGAATTTTATGAGATATATATGTAACCAAATCATTGTGCCTGACTGGAACAGTGTCTTTTGTTCCTGAAAGCATGGGCACCCTGAAATCCTGCCTGAAATAGATGCTGGTTCTGGGGCTTGCGCTGAGGTGAAAACTCAGCAGAAGATTTGAGAGGGAGGATTGACAGAAGCTTGGTAAGGGGTGAGCTTGATGTCCAAGGAAACCACAAATACAAGCAGATGAAACTGTAATGAGCAACCATGGCAGGCCAACACCATTTTTTAAGCAACTGCCCACCAAAGAATGTGGAATGAAAGAAAACTGAAAGTATTTCACCAACCCAGAGACTACTGATAAATTTTTAAGGCCAGAAGTTTGTAGAACAAATTCCTGAAGTAGTATTGTTTATGGCATTTACTGGAAGATTTCTTAATAGGATGGTCAGGAATCAGTCAAACAGAGCAACTATAGCCTGGGAAAGAAAGTACCCCTTTGTTTTCTTTTATTGGTTTGAATTTTCTCCAAGTGAGCAAGTCAAGCAGAACAGGAAGTCTTGAAAGCATTTGTTCTCTTGTTCGCCTGAACTTGGCTGCTCTGCAGTGCTGAAATCCCAAATCAGCAGCTGAAGAGGTGAGATTTAAAAACTGTGGATACAGCTGGAATTAAATCAGCATTTCAAAAACTGGATTTCAGTATTTCTGTGTTATAAATAAAAGAAGTTGCTTGTACCTAGGTTAAAACAGATAGCATCATCTTAATGATGTTCCCTTGCTCCTAAGCTTTGGATTTATATTGTATTTTCCCTTCTTCAAGGATATGGTGCTTTTCAGTTCCCCAGTGTTCTCTAGTACATTTAGAGTTTTAAAAAGCTGTTGGTTTAGTTTTAACACTCCTCAGCCGCCTTAAATAAAAAGAAATGTTTTGGATCTTTTTAAAGAGAGAGGGAGAGGGAAGTGTTTGTTCCTTTGTGCTTCTAGATGCACAGCATGTGCAGGCCCCCAGATATGTGCTGCTGTGTTGTTTCTCTGCCTTTCCTGGGGAAGCAGAGAAGTGCTGGAGAAGCTTTTCTTCTCCTGGAGTCCAGTTCAGCTCTCTCATGATGTGCCCCAGTGCAGGCTGGTGCTCCACTTCATCCCTCTCCAGTCTGGGGTGAGGGTGAGTGTTGGTGAGCTGCCTCCTGGAGCAGGCAGCTCAGAGGGGAGCTTCCCCCACTGCTTGATGTGTCTTGGTTGCACAGAATATAATCCTAAATTCAGGGTTTTTCTCATCAAAATGACGTAGATGAACCTAATTTCTGTGAGAAAACAGCGAGGCTGGCAGTTTGCTCATCATGCAACAGGACATTGATAAAAATGTAGAGTGGGTTGTCTTGGATTAGCTGGCCAAAATATGTGCTTTGGACAGCCTTAAATGCAATAGTCAGTGATTTTGTGTTTTAGTCGTGCTAGAAGTGACATAAAACTGGTTTCTCTGAGGAACAGGCCTACAGGAGATCGTTCAATAAGTGTGTTCTATTTGGTGCTGATGTTCTCTCTTTTTGGAAGATTTGAGAACATTTTGTGTTTTTTCTAACAATTCACTGGTGTGCTGGGGACCAAAATTTCATGTACAAAGAGGAATATCTGGATAAGAGCCAAAAAGAAAAAAACAAGTGCATGTTGTTAAATTCATAGCGTACATGAAATGAATAATTCTCTGTTCTGCTGATTAACCTCTTCTGCAATCTGGTTTGCATTCAGGAAATGAATTCCCTTACTAGTGAGAGGGCACTGTGTTATGCAGTCTAATAATATTAAAATACAAGATGTGTATCTTGGTGGCAAGGAAAAAAAAACCCACATCCCTCAAACCCAAAGGAACAGCTGACCTGTCATCATAAACACAGCAAGTGCATGACTTGGTTTAAAGTTCTTTTCTGGCAACTGACAGGTCATTTCCTCCTGTCATCCCTTCCAGTTGCTTCCTCACTAGGAAAAGTCATGCCCAGATATCTGAAAATATATTTAGTATTCTCTCCGAGCATGTTTTGATTTCCAAGGGCCTGTGGTAGGAATGTAGTATCAAAACAGGATGTTTTGCAAAACTAAGTAAGCAAAATACAACAGACACATCGTAAAGATTGCTGGCAACATGTAACTGGTGTTGGGGGGGAAAATGTCCCTTATATAACTGATGGAAAGAAAAATAAAGAATTCTGTTCTGCCTCTAGCATTATACAATTCAAGTGGAATTCATAATTAAGGCTCTGCATATTCCTTTCATGAGCCCAGTATGTGACTTCTACTTGTACTGCACTATTTTCATATGAACTGCATTCATATTTCTCTTTTAACTGCTATTGGTCTCCTAAATACACAATATTCTGCATTTACAGGGAAATGCGGTTTGGAGTCCTCTGTAGTCTCTGTCTTTTCCTGTTAAAGTCAAAATAAGCATTGAAGGTAACAGAAATGGAATCAGTTAATTAAAAGTGTTGCCTACAGAGTTATTCCATGGCAAAGGAAGATTTTAGCTGGATCATTTTCTGTCCTCCTCATCCTCTGTGGTTTTGGTGTTGAAGTCTTTTCATCTTTCTCTAGAGGTGAGTGAAGCCATTGGAGGGAAAAAGGGAATTGGAGCTCCTGTTCAGCATCTCCCACTGCAACTTTTTCATTCAGTGTCCACTGGTGGCTAAACAAGATTGGTCACTTCTTTTTGTAAATTTATACTCATATGAATTGAGAACCATATCTTTGAATGGATGTCTTCTTCCATAGCCTTCCTTAAGAAACCACATTATTTTTAGGTTCTCTCTTGTGCTGATCAGTTGTGAGAGGTGGGGAGCAAAAGGCCCAAAGTTTGTTTTCACTTCCATGGTAGGATATGTGCCGCAAAATCTCCATGGAAGGATTTCTTTCAGGAATGCTCTAGTAACATAGCAGAAATAAACTTGGTTTATCTATAGGTATATTTACTTGGACCATCCTGCAGGAGGCATTCAGGTCCTGAAGAAGAGTTTGTTGAGGAAACAAACTGTAAAGGTTTAGTGGCTTCTCAGTTTTAGAATTAGTTGTGCTTTTTCTTCCACATTTGCTTAGGAAAAATTAGGAACTGGCTGTATCCTCATGCTCCAGGAAAACAGGGATCAAGACCCTGTAATGAGCATTCTTTGCAGGCCAGCACCATTTTTAATCAATTCTCCACCAAAGAATGTGGAATAAAAGAAAACTGCAATTATTTAATTCCTGCTTCCAGCTCCTCTCTCCTGGAGCTGCTGCAGAAATGGCCACATGGAGACATCCTCTGATTCCTCCTTGTCCCTCTCCTGAGAATTGATGTCTGGGAAGGGTAAGAGCAGCCTGAAACAAAACCTCACCATTCAGAATGAGCTGTCTTAAGGAGTTTTGTTTATTTTCTCCTTTGTCGTGGCACATAAATGGAAAGGGGCTGGCAGCACTTATCACAGTAGAAAGAGCAACACTGGAAAAATTACAAGAGGACTTGACAAACATGTAAAGTGGTTTTTAATTTCAGACACCCTGGAGCATAATGCATTTGAAAATTTTTAATTGGGAGCTTGAAGTTTGATAGATTTAATTGCAAAAGATAGTTGAAATCCTGAGCCCAAGGAGTACAAACACGGAGATCTATAAATATATAGTTTTGAAGCTTTCTTTTAATGTTAGAGAGCCACCATGTGCATAATATGTGCCTTGTTTGTACCCTTCATGCCATGACCTCTTCTTCCATGAGCAGCAGAGTTAATCTCTAATTGTCAAAGATTAAATTTTTGTATCTTTGAAGCTGTAAAATGCAGCGGGGGAATTTTAAGTCTCAGGCCAGCCATGTAACTGCAGGAGGCACACAGGGCTTTTTGCCAGGCTGAGAGCAGGCCAGGTAAGCACCATGCATTGTCAGCTGTCAGGCTAAAATCCCTCTGCTGTGCCCTGAACAGGGTTAGGGCACATTTCCTCAGAGAAAAAAGTGATTTAATTTATATCATCTGTTGTTTTGAGGTTTTGTTTTGTTTTGTTTTTTTTTGGGGGGGCGGGGTGGGGGGTTGCTGGTAGCTTTGTTCTTCCTTTGTTAGGCTTGCTTGATAAATGCACTTATTTCAGTATTCTTTTCAAATCTACCCAAAACTTCCAGCAGACAAATTGCACAGATATGTCATCACCTCACTTAAATGCAGGGCTTGGGCTTTCTTTATCTATCTTTATCTTTTCTTTATCTATATCTCTATCTGGTTTTATCCCACTGTCACAGGATGTTCAAACACCATCCAGCTACACCCCTATCTACTCACTTAGGTTTAGAGAATTCATCAGGTCCATCTATGGGTCAGAAAATTCGTGCATTCCTCTGCTGAATTATGTCTATTTTATTAGAAGGTTTTTTTATTATTGCTGTCAGGCATTGTCAGTGCCCGTGCTGGTGATAATTCTGCCCATGAGCACATCACACTGCAAAGTTTCTCCCTCATCCTGCTCCCTGAAGGGATCCTTGTTTGGAGAACATTTTTA
This sequence comes from Anomalospiza imberbis, assembly GCF_031753505.1. Taxonomy (NCBI): domain Eukaryota; kingdom Metazoa; phylum Chordata; class Aves; order Passeriformes; family Viduidae; genus Anomalospiza; species Anomalospiza imberbis. The sequence continues at coordinate 3,083,207 of NC_089694.1, forward strand.
ATTACCCTTTCTAATGTTGCAAAACTTCCTTAGGGCTTTGTAGAGACAGTTCCAGATGGATGAGGAATATTCTCTGAAAGCCAGGAAAACTGATCAGCTGGGGAGCTGGGCTGAGGGAAACCCTGGTGATGTGGATCAGATAGGGAGGATCCTTCCAGATGTTTCCAGGGGTTGATCCAAGTCAAGAGCTGCTCAAATAAAGCTGCTGGAATTGTTTGTTTGTCTGTTTGTTCTGCTGGCCCTTCAGTTTTCTGTTTGGCATACTTGTTTGGTTTGGAACTTTGATTTTGTTTGTGTTTCTCAGAGTTTTATTACCAAATGTCTCTTCTGGTCCAAGTGCAGTCAGGGAGACTTGGGAAGACAATTTCAATGACAAGGAGAAAGTTAGTGATGCATCATACTGAGGATAAATCTTTCTTCCATTTTCCCAAGTAAAAGAAGCTGTTACAGCAAAATTTAAAAGTATTACTTGGTCTTTGGAGGAATTTAGGAGAGAACCAGAGGAATTTGCATTCCAGCATCTTCTCAATGGGATGCTGAACTCTAATTTTACAGATACAGCATTCTCTAATGTGTGTGCACTTGGGTGGGTGGGAGTTTTCTCAAATGGTTTGAAAATAACAATCCCATAATATTAGCATCTTATTTGCCTATCTGTTGTGCTTTCTAGAAGATCAAAGCTTTATAATTTGTTGGAAATATCTAAAGATTGCACAAATAACTTAATGAAGAGATTTTGCTCCTGCACTGAGTGCAAACATGGTTGGTATTGAAAGATATCACTGAAATACAGAATTCCCTGGGTAGCAAGACCCAGTACAGCTATTTTGTGTAATATTCCTTTCAAACTGCAATTTGTGAAAGTACTTTTCTAGCAAAGAGCTTGCATAGTGATGGTCCAAATAAATATTTATTTTATTTTAAGAAATGAAATTGTTTCAGTCTACACATTCATTAACTTATGAGGAGTGGGGTGTAGGCTTTGTGGTTTTATATTTCTCTTTAAAATTGAAGATATTAGTGTGGGAATACATTAAAAGAAGAAAGGGTGTAAGGTAAAGTAATTAATATTTTGCCTTCATGCATTTTGCTGTGAAACTACTAAAAATATTCACTATGGCATGATATTGCCTTTCTTCCATGACTTGGCAGTTTTGATTGAAATAAGAGCTTTGAATTTTTTCAATGATTAGTTAATTCTTTTTTGTTGCCATACTATGCTAAGTCTGCAGGTTAATTTTCTTAGTTGAATAGCCCCTGAAAACAAAGAATCCATGAAAAAGAATCGGGTAGCTCATAAGGGAAGGAAGGAGAATTTGTCCTTCAGTCAACTGAATACTGAAAAATGCAGCAGAATTCTCTAATATTTTACTTTAATTGTTGGAGCAATTGGTCCATTCTTTTTCCTTAATTTCTGATATGCCATTTAATTTTCTATAGTTTCACTGGAAATAATCAACTTTATGCATTAAAGCTGCTGTTGAAAAGAAGTAGGTTGAGGATTTAGGTCAGATTACATATATATATATGTATATATATACACCCCTATATTTTACTTTATACTGTTTTATTTGATATTTTACATATGCCATGCCCCTGAGGAGCTGAGAGCTCAGTTTCAGCAATGCTGTTAAAAGACAAAAGGACTTTGAAAGTTACCACTGGGCCAGTGGGCCATGCATCTCTTGGAGCTCTGGGCTCTTGCACTGAGGAGATGAGATCTCGAGATCCAATAAAGGTGTTGTCTTGTAGAGTTGTCTTGGGGTTTTTTGCATTTTGCCTTTAAAAATTTCATCTTTTAATCATAACAGCTGCTCCTCTCATCTCGCTTTATTGCCCTCTCACACAGATACAGGAAATTTCATCATCTTAGTGACAATTTAGGGCCACTTTTTGAAGCTGTCTGGATAAAAATTCCTCTGATAAGAGCTGCACATTCACACCTCACCAATGCCCATCAAGCCCTGGCCATTGGGCACTTATTATCTCCTGGTGACATTTCCTTTTATCAGTGGGTTATTTTCATTATCATACCTGGCCATCCCACATTATTTGGGTTTTTTGGCAGTGATGTTGCAGTAGGAAGGATGTTTCCTTGCTCCCTCATCCATCTCGAAGGAAAGTGGCAACCACTCCAGCAGAAAGCTGATTTTTCTGATTTCCTGCTTTCTTATCTTTGATAAACTGGCACTGGTGGTGTTTTGGGGCCCTGAATGTGGTGTGTTCCTGACCTTTCCCATAGATCATTCCTGTAGGAATTGCAAGAGCTTAAGAGTGAACATCATAAGGTGCATTTGAAAATTTCAGAAAAGCTTATCTTGGATTTTTTGTTCTGTTTGTCATTACTGGGATTAATCATATCCACTGACACTATTTATATCTTCATGTTCCTTCAAGTAGTCAAGATCAAAGCCATTTCTAATCATTAAAAAGCCAACACACGTGTGTCTCCCAAGCATGCAGAAAGGAATGCAAATTTTGAAGAAAACAAATCCTAAAAGAGCAGTTCTGCAAAACTCTGCTTCCCTCATATTCCAGTTTGATTGATTGTCACTCAATATTTTATTAAGTAGCAAAGTCTAATCCCCCTTGTGAGACCTCTTAGTCCCCTCTCCCCCTGCTCCTCCTTCAGAATATATAACATTTAAATCCATCTCTCTCTGGTGTAGGAATCTATTTTTAACCTGTTTTCAGTACTAATCTCATTTAACCTGGTTTTAGCACGCAGTGGGCAGGAACAATGTAATTTAGGAATTATGAGATTTTTTGCAGCCAGAATGGGAAGGGAGAAATTGATTCCTATACTTCAATAAACTATTATTGGTGAAAATATGCATAACATAAAAAGAACGGTGCAGTGTTTGAAATGCAGACTTCACTTTTCTTGCCAAAAGTGGGACAAAACTCCAAGTGCAAGACTCAAATCAGTTCCCCTGGGTGTATATTAACTGCCTCCTCCACCTTTTGGCAAAAGGTATTATTAGGGCATTATTCTTTTTATCCCCATGGTCATTGGGAATATTCTATAAATGGCTTTTCAGTCCTGTTGGCTGAATGGCAGGAGGGGATCAAACTTCTGGGCAGTTTGGGCTGAGTCTAAAATCAATTTTCCATTTGTAGAATTTGCTGTATAGAATTTAAATTCCTGGTGACTGGCTACATTGCCAAAAAAGATTTCAAAATGAAGATAGCTTTAAGAGAAATGTATCAAATGATTCTTCATTTTGAGAGTGAATCAAATGGTTTATAACTGAAGAGGAGTATTCAGTGTGAGAGAATCAACCTTTTTCTTTGAAGACTACACCTAAAGTGAGAATGTGAAATGCCTGTGCTAATGCAGTTATGTTTCTTGATCCAACAATTAATTCTTTCTGAAGATTGTCCCTTTTGGTGCCAACAAGAGCAAATAGAAGAGCCCAAAATCACCAAAAGCTTCAATTTAGTAATTTGAGAATGCTGTAGCTGGTGGAGGCTTTCAGAGAACCACTCATCCCAGGAAGGTGTCAGTGGTGTGCAGTTCCTGGCATTACTTGAGCAGAACAGAGGAAGCTGCAAAGTGGCAGTGTGGCTAGCAGTTCTTTGAAGTGTTTATTGTCTTTTAATTAAAAATATCATGAAGGTAACTGTCAAGTTGTGAAGTAGCTACACAAAAGCACTGAAATGCATACAGCAAAAAAAGAAAAAAAACCCTGTTATTTCAGAGCTCTAGATTTAATCAGTATATTTTCCTCTAAAAATATGTATTTGAACATAAAAGAAAATGTTGGTCTGGCTGTAATGATTCTGCATATACTGACTTTCACTACTTTATCCTGGGTTCTGCTTGACTAGGAGGAATTTTGTACCATGAACATTGAATGTCAAATCAGGACGAAGTTGGCTGAGACAGCTGGCCTGGATGGGGCAATTTTTAAAGGTTTCCACCCAAAGAACACCATCAGGGGCATGTCCTACCCAGCAGGAGCTCCAAGGGGTTTGCTTGACCCCTGGCAGGGTGGCACAGCCACTCTCCCACCCCCTGTTCCCAGGATGGTGCAAAGAAAGAGGAGCAGAAAGAAAACTCATGGGAGAAGGCCATGTTTAATAAAGAGGAATTAAAAACCAAATGAAAACACAGGTGACTGCCACTCCCCAGGGACACCAATGCCCAGCCTGTCCTTGAGCAAGGGAGACTTTGGGAAGGCCCTTGTCCACCCCTGGTGACTGCTGGGCATGACATGCCATGGCAGGGACTGTCGCTCTGGCCTGCCTGGGCACCCTCCTGCCTCCTGTCCATCTGTCCAAAAAATACACAGGTCACGTACAGAATTATCAAGCAGCACACGAAAGAAAAAGGTACCTTCAGGTAGATTTATTCCACAAGTTCCAGGCATTTTATACTGACTTTTATTTATTTATTTATTTATTTAACCATTTTGGGGAAAAAATGTTTCTTCCTCTTAGAAGTAATGAGTCGGTGTTTTGGATTTTTTTGCAATCAGTATTTGCCTAAATAAGAAATTCACATTAAAACAAAAGATTCCTTTAAAATCAAGGCAATGTTTGAAATAAATTATTGAAGGAAATGTTCTCCCAGCACTGCCTGGTTCCTTGGCTCTGTCTGAGAATCCATGACTAGAGAAGAACTGCATTTGGAATTCCATTGTTTTATATTTTTATCCTCTCAGATACAGCTGCTGTTGTTCACTCAGACTGTGGATACTGTGGAATGTCAGCAAACAGGATTTGTTCTCAATTTAAAATTTGCCAGCAAATGTCATGCAAAGAACTGCAGTCAACTGCATCTGATTCCAAGTAATTGGAGTTTACTCTCTTAAAAGAATTGGATGGTTTGGATTGTACCAGCCTGTACACAGCACTGCAGACAATCCCTGAGCTTTTGATATTGTTGCTAAGTTTTCAAAGACACGTTTTCTATCAGACAACAAACATTCCTTGTGATGTCGACCCTATTTTCACTCACTGCAATATTTGCACTCTCTGATATCTTCTCTCCTTCAAAGAAAGTCAACTCTATCAAAATCCAAGTCCTCTCCAGTTTCTGTTTCCATTTGCTCTTTACAAATGAACAATGAATCTGAAGATTTCTTTTCTTCTCAATCTTTGAACTGTGAGGCAATTGAATTTGCCATGGTAGGAGCAGGTAGCAGAATATGAGAATAATGTTCTGTTTCCTCAAGAGTTGGTTGAAATGGGCACCTTGGACACAGTGAGCAATGAGAATTTAAAAAAGAAACCACTACAGCAAAAAGTGTGTTAATTTAGCTTTAATAACTCTCACATTTGGTGGAATTAAGAGAAAATAAAATTACTAGGAATATCTATGTAAAAGAGGAAAATGTATACATGGACTGAGTAGCAGAAAAAATACACCCAGATTCTTCCCACTCAATGCTGGTTTCTCAGTCTCTGAATTTAAAGATGTTGTAATGCTTTAGGTTTCTAATAGACTTTTTTTTAAATTCTGCAAATAGATGCAGTTTTTATGCCAGTGTGTGTGGATGCTTCATGTCTGTTAATGCAGAATAATTAAATGAAATGAGATGACAGAGGTATTTAACATACATAAAAATTAAGGCAATCTTCTCACTTGCTATGTTTTTAAAATAAAGTTTGTAGCAATTTCTGTGGTAGTACTCTGAGCTAAAAATGTCACATATTGTAGTGAGAGGTCATTGGTGTAGTCAAGGATAGTCTTCCCTAACTTGACTGGAAAATGCATTTATTTCTGCACTGCCTTTTTAATTTTTTTTTTCCTGTAGTCTTTTTGGGAATATTAAAAGCTTGTGGGTTTTGGGGAGATTTTTTTCAACTGAGACTTTCTTGGCTTCTCTTTTTCCTGAAAAAATTGCCTCAAAACTGCCCATGCTAATTCAAAATATTGTTTTTTTCCATTCCGGTGTTACTGTGTGCAATTGTACTTCATTACAATTTCTAGCTCTAAATGTGCAAATTTTCACACCACACACTGAATTCCAGGAATTGAGAATTCCAAGTATCTGAGTCTAATAAACACTCCTCTCTGTTTCAGGGGTGAGGAGTTACTTTTCAAACATGCTTGACTTCACCAAGTGTGGAAGCCCCAGGAAGCACAGAGCCTCCTTTTGCCTCTTTCATTTTTCATTTCCAACTGCAATATTAGTTTGTTTAATTTGACAAGTTCTGATGACCCAAATGCGAGGCTGAAAGGCTGAATGATGATTTTTGTCCTTTTGGATGAGAAATGTGCCAGAGACAAGCTGTCTTCTGTGGCAATCTTATTAGGGAGATTGAGAAATGAATGGAGCTATTAGAAAATGCAGTTAGAATGGAGATGTGAGGAATTATGGCTCTGCCCACGGGGGTGAAAAGCAATGACTCCATTTAGATTTGCAGAATTATGGCTGCAGAAACGTGGCAGAGGAGTGAAGAGGTTTCCATCTTCATCGTTCATCCCCTAATTGGCTGAGCCACTGTCAAGGTTCACAAGGCTCCTGATGTTGTTGTCATTAGTCTCCCACTTCCCAGACAAAGATAAGGTTTCTGCTGTGACATATAATCAAAAAGATATTACTTTTTAAAGATAAATAGTTTGTTCTGTTCTCTGATCTGGATCTAATAAACTAAGATCAAAAGAAAGCCAGTTTTTGCTGTGTTATGAAATGCTGCTTTTGGAACAGAAGTCAAAGCTCATTTCTTCAGTACTGCAATTCTGCCAAGTGGGCCCCAGCAAAGACTATCAGTTGTTCTTATTTCATTATTATGTTTTAGAATTGTTGATTTCTGATAAAAGAACTCTTCAGTCGCTGTCCAAAAATTCAGCACGATTTGTTTTTACATTGCTGTGACTTCCTGATAAAGTCCTTATGCATTTTAATATATATAAATAATATTCATTAATTGTAAATATGCATTATAATTGAATGACATAGACAAACAAATAGATAAAAAGGCTTGAATAGACTTGTATATTTTTGATTGTTCTACAGCCTGATAGGACTGCTCAGTGGGAGATTCTTTTTCTCACAGCTGCACCCACACCCTCGTTTGCAGGCAAATTCCACCTTTCTGATTTTTCTCATGAATCTGCTGCATTTTCACTGTAAGACACTCAGAGAGATGTAGTTAACAAATTCCTACTTTGCCAGAAGTTTTGGCTGGGGATGAATCATTTGTGCTATCCAGTTTTATGCTTTGGTTTAGCTTCCACTATTGCATTGAAACAGTTTTCTGGGATCTCAGCTTGTGCTGTAAATGAAAGTGAGGTCATGCACCTGATGGTTTTAGTGTTGCTCTGGGCTGCTGCTGCATTATTTGCAAGTATCTGGACTATAAAAGAGATGTAGAGCACGAGGCAGGAAACAGTGATTGCAGAAGTCCATAAGTACAATTTGTACTTATCCTGCCTTGTTTTTGTTCAGAAAGAATCAATTATCTCAGTTAATGCTGCATCACTTATTTATCTTTCTTACCTTATGTAAAAAAACCTCTTTTAGCTTCTGTTTAACCATGGATTATTTGATGCTGATTCCTTTTTTTCCTTCTGCTCTGATTGCCTATTTCTGCTGTCACTTACCAGGTCTGGTAATACAGCTAAGCATCATAATTAAAAGGTAAATTGTAAGGCTTAATTTTATTCTGAGCCCATAGGGCCTGAATTACAGAATATTTGAAGAATGGTAACAAATTTCCCTTTTTCAAATATTATTTTGTTTATTGCTTAAATAAAACATTAGTGAGACCAACCATAGAAATTTTCATATTTCATTATAAAGTTTGAAATAATTTTTGAAGTCTTTCTCCAGCACTAGATATTAAAGCTCATTGGGTGCTCCATCCTCTCTTCCCATTCCTTTATGTTTTATGTCTGACTTACTCTTGTCGTAACCTAATTAAAATTTCTTTTGTACAAGGTTAGGACGTTCATACTCTTAGAAAAAAAATTCAATTTTTAATTGCTATTTCAATTCATTTTGTTTCATGGAGTTTCAGTTGTGTTTCATATTCAGTTTTGGATTTAATCAGAGCGTCCAAGGACATGTTCTCATGGACAGAGTAAAGCATTTGGAATGGTGCATTGCCACAGTAAGGAAGGGAAGCACATCTTGAGGGTAACTCTGATGGGTGAGACTATCCCAGCTTGTTTAGAGACGCTGGATAGATTTTTAGTAGCAAAATTTATGGAATTCATAGCACTGCTGTTGAACATGTTGGTTTAGAAGGGCTGGATGGCAATTAAATGAAGATGATTGTTGATTATAATAGAGAGTTAAGTTGTTATAGCAACTGGAGCTCTCATCTTACCACTGTGCACAGAAAAGCACATACTAAAGAAAACAAAGGGGAAAAAGACTGATCTTTTCCTTTCTCCCAATAGTCTTCAATCATAATTAACATAATTGATATTCAGGATTTTTTCTATTGCAGTTTCTAGTACTTAAACATTACTATGCAAATACAATTTATTCAGCAATCAACAGACTTAAATCACTGAAAAAAATCCTTTTTTTAATTTCAGCTAATATTGGATTTCAGTGATTTATCATCTTAACCATTTAAGTGAAAATATGCAATTCAGTCCTTTTATAATTTATTAGGTTTTGTTATTTTTCTTTCCTTTTCAAGAGTTAAGGAGGTGTAATGCTGTCCTCTGGCATACTGTTGTTAAAACTATACCCTCTGCTGATTATAAACCATAGCAGTGCAATTAGTCCACAGCAGTTAATTGAAAAATTGAGGCAGTAATATTTTCTGTTTGCTCAATATATTGGATTAAATCAAAAGGTATTAAGAATGCAAGTGCAAAGATGCTATTCCAATTTATGCCAGCTGTTTCTTTGGACTGCTGTGCTGATGCTTTTCATCAATTTTTGGGTGTTCAGGGCAGGATTTCAGAGAATATCTCAATCTGCTGGCAACACCTGGAATGTTCGGTGTGTGACACAACTGGCAGTGAGGAAATCTTGGGTTTATTTCCTGTTCTGCCCCTGGCCTGAGACACCAAGGTAAAGAAAGGGAAAGCCAAGATTTGCTGTCCCTGAAAATCTTACATCCTGCACTGTGTGTGTGTCCTGGTAGAGTTATTTTCTCTTTTTGTGCCTGCAGAAGGCAGAACTCTGCTCCTAGGTTGTCCCTGATTTATTGCCAATTCCTTTGACCTGTCCAGGATTAAAAGAATACAATGCCTTGTGGAATGAGCAACAATTGTTAATAACATTTTCATAGTGCCATTTCTGAAGGACTCCTTTCTCTGAACAAGTGACACTAGAGAATTGCAGTGTTTTTCTTCCAAGTTGGACACCAGAAACGTGAATACTGGTTTCTATTAGGCAGAGGAAATTATGTTTGCACTTCTGCTTCCATTTGGTTAAAAGCACAGGCACTCTTGTACTTCATTTTACATCAACTACAAAAAAAAATTGTTGTTTTTAAACTGAGAGGTCAAGAGAAGTTAGTTTAATGTGAATGAAATGAAGAGCACTCAGAGTTTCGATTTTCTCGGTAACTCGCAATTATTTGTTTTGAATATCTTTACCATTTCTAAAGAGAACAATTTTAGTCTAGATAGAGCTGTTGAGAATTGAAATGTCAACTAATAGTTTTAATTACTTGATCGTGATCCTTTCAAAGGTAGTTTGAAAGAAAATGAACACATGCTCTCCATTAAAACAGATGAGATTTAAATGTCTCCAAATAATGCCTAATTTCAAATTGTAGAAATTTCGAGTTTATGTGAAGAATGTGAACAGCCTGTTTTGTGGAATCGGCTCTGGGAAAGGTAGGCTAGGATATTTAGAATACCTGGCAGCAGAAAAGTAGTTAAGCCTGACCATTAGAAACCCTTATCATTAGAGTTTGATATTTAGCTATAAAAATTTGCTCCGGGCTAAAAATTAGACTCAGCAATTCCCAACATATGAGGCTCTAAATTACTTTTAAGATGTACACAAAAAGCAAGTTTGCTTACACATCCATTACATCTACATCAATAGTTCTCTTTTAGCTCAATATTTTATGTGCTACAAACTAAGTGCTCTGAAAGTAGAGAAGGTTTCTGGTCACTAGCTTAGAGCCTATTTTCCTATCTGCTCCGAGTTTGTTTCAAGTCTTTTATGGAGCCTTTAAATTACATCCATGCAAAGTCAAAGTGTTTTATTTCTCAGATTTAACTCTACAGTTTTCATTTTTAATAACTTTCATTTTCTTGAAGTATGATATCCTCATTCAGGGCCATCTGCTTTTTTTCCTGTTCTTTTAAAGAGAACTTTTCTGCTTTTTGGGCAGCCTGCCTTCAGCTGACCAGTGGGGGAAATAATAGAATTGTCCTGGCCTGAGTGGATCCCCAGCCAAATCCCTCTGTGGTGTAGGTGTGTCTCTGCAGCAGCTTTGTTCAGCTCCATGGACATCATCTGTTTGCAGCCATAACAGGATTTTGGAAAGATTCTCTCCCAAACACAATATTCTTTAATTTCAGAGGTGGGAAAAGGGTGTAATGCATGGAAAAATTCAGAGCTGTACAAGTCTGCAGGAAAATGATGTCTGCGTTTCACAGGATTTTGATGTTTCACAGCAGAAGTGATTTGATGGAAGGCAAATTGTAGAAATTACCTGGACAGGAAGGTTCCACACTGGCTGCTGGAGGAGTGCAGAGCTGGGAAATGCAGGATCTTGTCAGGCTGCCAGTGTGGCTGTTAATGAGCCAGGGCTGGAGCTTTGCAGGGAGCCACATTGGTCTCTGTGGCTTCTGAGCCAGCAGAGTCCCACAGCCCGTGAGCAGAGATCCCTCTGGCTCTGACTGCTGCCTCATTTCTGCTTTTTCTCAGAGCTATGAGTTTTATGTATTATTTAAATTTAGTACAGTGAGAGGTAGAGGTTCAAATGAAACAAAACTCACTTTGTCTTTGAAGTGCAGATGAACCAGGACACATTGTGCTGGCCATCAATTGCGATCTCTGAAAACAACACAAATTCTGAATTAATTATTGAACAAGCACATTTATGGCACATTTTTTTCCTTCAGCACCAATAATTCTGAAAATTTTTATTTTAAGGTATTTGTCATATTAAGATCCTGATTCTGCAGAGGATTAAGTGCCTAAGTAGTTCATATAATGGGTTCTCAAATCAGATGCTTGTAACACATGTAAAGCTGACCATGACTTCTTAACCAGGCTGAGAGCTCTGCTCTCACTCATCCTACTTGTAACAGGCTATAAATTCTCTGTCTTGCAGTCTTTCAAAAGAATTTATAATTGAAATCATGAATACTTTGCTTTTGTTCTGATAACATGATCTGCAAAAGTCACTCTGTGGGGGTGTACCTTCAGCAAGACATCCATGAACATTAAAAGGACAAGTTAGTTGGGTTCCAGAGTGCAAATCAAAGGAATTAGGATAATTAAAACAGCATCTCCTAAAGACTTCTTTCCTGATATTTATTACCTTATCTATTGTATGTTAAAGATCCCTCTTTGTTGTGATGTCAGACATGAACTTCCCATTAACCACAATTAATCTAACAGCCCACTCTACCTGCAATGATTTATTAACAGGCAATGAAATAGTCACTGTCAGAGTCCAGCACAGAAGCTGCAGAACCTGAGCTCATAATTGCATCTTGACTGCTTAATTGTGCACCCCTCAGTAGGCCAGGAATCCTTCAAGCATCTGGTGAAGGAGTTCTTGCCTTTAAAAAGTACTTAAGCACGTGTGTAACTGCTGGCTGAGTGGGGAGGTAAATGCCCTCTTGTAGCTGCCTCTCTCTGACCTCAGGATTCTGTTATAGAAACATAATTAAAAAAAGCCTGCAGTGAAAATGAAATGGATCAGGTAATACCAAAGAGGAATCTAAAGCCTTATTTTACTGCATCGGTCCTGCTCTCAAATCTCGCTGTATTGAGGATGAGCAACACTTTCATTCCATAGACTACCAGAAGTTACCAGTTCAAAGTGGTATTTCTAATAAGGGTTTAGGAATAAAACCAAGCATTAAAATTTAAAAATCCAGTATTAGAGGACTGCAGTTTTATTCAGTCATGCTTGGCTTATTTTACACACCAAGAAAATGATTGCAAGTGAAATATCAGGACAGGTTTTTTTATCCTATTTAATTATTGCTTGATTAATATTTGATGCAGGGTTTGCAGAAAGAGATTTTTTTTTTTCTTCATAAGGCAGTAAAAACTAATTTGGGATAATATAGGTGTTTTATCTCTTACCAATCAATAAAATATAATCCTCCTAGTTAGTGGGTTATTCTGCCCTCTATTGCACCAGCAACTGTCTTTATATCTAATATCTACATTGACCAGAAATGACTGCCTGCACCCTGCAATTTATAATCCACTCTGCCCAACTCCCCATCAATTATTTTTGCTGCAAACTCTAGTGCCACTGATAGGTATTTTATCTTGGTGCTGCATTCCCCCTGCCTGCGGACTGCTGCTTTGAAGAGCCTTAAAAGCGTCGCTGTTTAACAGCAGTACCCCGTGCATCTGCTCTAAAATTTGTTCCAAGTTGCTCACATTCTGTTTTTGAACAATACACTTTCATACACAGAGAGTAAACACATTTTGTTTAGTACCAATTTATTTCGAAGAGAGCTGTTCTTAAGTTCTTGGCGAGACTGTGTCAAAATATTCAATTCGGGGGAAAAAATCTTGAGCACAATGTGAAAACTATTTTCCCTTTAAATTACTGTGGTAGAATTTTCTGTAATTAAAATGTAAACTAAATGCCATGTGCTTTAAAGAGGACACTGTGACTATTTTTCTTATTAGTGACTTTGTCACAGAATGGTTTATTTTTGAATTCCTTACTTGGTGAGAGCTTCCCACCAAGGAAATGAAAGTACACCAGTGGATGATCATGACCCGTATTATGAACATTTGATCAGCCCATTTTCACAGGAAAAGCTCCCCTAACAGGTTGCAATAAATTATGTCTATGTGGGGACCTTTAAATATGTTAAAGCCAATGTAAAAATATTTTTTCAGGCAGAAAAAAAAAATCTGTGTGAGAATAATCCTATTACAAAAGATTGTGAGGCATTGCTTAAATCTCTGAGATTTCTTCATAAAGTTTTTTGAGGGACTTGTCTGTATTTTTCTCTTTAGATGTGTTGAATTATCTGTCTAGAGTAATGCATCTTTTGGATGTTTCTGAATGGGAAGCAGAATTTTCAAGGATTGTGCTGATCTGTATCCTCTTTCTTAGATTTGTTCAGGTTAATCCAGAATGTTCTTTCCAGTCCTGGATCTCCATCCACGGGGCTGGCTGAGGGAAATGCAACAGGCTTTGGTTGGTTCCATGTTTCTCCTGCTTTACAGAGAACTAGGAGATCAAGGAACATTACAAGCTCTCTCTTGCCACCAATTTATTTTCCTTGGCAACAACCGATTTGACATCTAATTTAATGTAGGATAAAAACAGGTCAAACAAATCTCTTTTACATTAAAATGAGAAATATCTTTGTGCCTCTCCTTGGGGTTTTTTTTTGTTGTTTTATTTTTTGTTCGTTTGCTTGTTTTGTTTTGTTTTGCTTTGTTTTCTTTTTTTTTTTTTTTTTGGTGGGAACTACAAATTTTGAGTTGTGTTTTTTTGGGTTTTTTTGGGTTTTTTTTGTTTGTTTTTTTTTTTTTTTTTTTTTGTTTGTTTTTTTTTTTTTTTTTTTTTTGACAAGCCTCATTCCTTTAATTCAGGACAAAGTTCTTTGTGATTTTCTTATCTATGTCCATGCTGCACTTCTGAGTGTGAATTTCTTAACATTTGTATTCCTTGGAAAGCTTTGTTAAAAATAAATGTTGAACATGGACAGTGGGTCAGTTAATGAACGGTGGAGGTTTGTGTCTATTTTGGAAGGCTCAGTATTTGGCTGATAAGTGCTGCTGGCTGTGTGATGCCATCTAGGCCTGGGTTCCTCTCCCGGTGGGTGCCTTATGCACTGTGAGGATGTGCAGTCAGGTGCTTCTGCAGAAGTCCCACCTTCTTTTTTGGGAAGTGAAACCTCTAGAGGCCTTTGGGCCTCAAGACCTTTTTTCCCTTTCCTTTCCATATGCTTGCGGAGCTCTTTGTATTCCAGCACCTGTCTTGTGATCAGACCTCGTAGTTGGTGTTTCAGACCCAGGCTGCAGATAAATCTGGCATTTGGCAGTAACCTCACGCTTTGTTCCACACCCAGCTCTGCTGGAGCCTCCAGAAATCCTGTGGGAGCTGAGCAGTGCAGCTGAAGTGGTGTCAGGAAGGTCACTTTTCTATCCAGGGACGTGTCAGCTGCTCCAATCATTGACCAATCTGTTTTCTGACTTCTGTGAGTTTGGTAATGGCATAAAATGAAAGGAAAGAGATCTTTAGGAGAGACAAGCCATTCTTTTGGTTATGTAGGTCAGTTCTTTGTAGATGCAGTGTGAGCTGTAGCTTCAGTATCAGATGGAGCCTCTTTTATCCCAAACAGCACATGATAAAACCGTGGCATCCCACCTTTTCTTCTTTTTATGGCACTGAGAACTTTGCAGGGCTGCAAACGTGTGGTGGAGCCATTTAATCTAGTTTATCTTTCAGATGTCCTTATCTCATCAGATATGTGCTGTAATGCTTCGCTGGCTTTGACTTGGTTTTCTTGAAGTTGATTTTCTTTTTAACTAAGTTTTCTTGATTGGAACTAAATCTGGGATCAGCACAAAGTTTGATGTATTTTAAATATGAATTAGAAATTAGGTCAGAAAAATGTGTAGTGGAAGAGGGATAAGGGCAGGAACTGTAAGATAAAAGATGTGAAGATGGAAAAGACTGCTCAAACAAAGTGCAGTTTGGAAGGCAGAACGTGAACCAGTGGGTGAAGGGGAAATGTCATTTATTTATTAATTATAATAAGAAATTTAAAATGTCGTAGTGTTATAGCAAAGAAATAATTTTTATACAAAAATCTTGATATGAAAACGTGCTGAAATTAGCCACTTATAAGTCCTTAAGAGGACTGCAGATTTTTGTTGTCTTAAATATCCCATTGTACCATTGTATCATTTCCAGCAAACTGTCAACTCTTGTGGCTTTGCTAATTACCAGCCAAAGAGGTGCAGGGAGTGCCTGAGTGAACACACAACAAACAACAATTTGCACTGAGAATCAAGTTCTCCCTTGGCTGAAGCCACATTAGTTTTTGTCTGGAGATGTCTGTGCTCCCCTCTCTCCACTTCACTTTTCTGGTGAGCACAGCAGCAGCTGTTGCACCTCCAGCAGCAGAACTGAGACATGAAAATACCAGCTCTGGATTGAGTTATTTATTTTTAATGCCAATTTATCAGTGCTTTCTGTGAATCTTTATCACCTTCAGTGAATCAAATGAGTGAGTTTCACATCTGCTCATTTTTTGGAAGGGCGACTCTTGAGTTATAGGTGTGTGCAAATAATTTAAATTTTCACCATGGAAATATTAAAGCACAGTAGTGATTATTAGGGGCTACAAGCACATCAATTCTAAATTAATGTGCCAACATAATTACTTTGTCCTGCTCCTTTCTTTGTATGCCATTGTTAGGTGGTAAGTAATCTCTTTTAAAGCTATTTTCCCCTCAATATGTCAGAGGAATTATTTGAAATAATTATGAAAGAGACATAGAATATAAATGTCAGAATAGATGTAGATGGGAAAATATTACTACAGAGGAGTTTTGTAATATGTTGGAAATGTCATTTATGGTTCTGTTTTAATGAATGGGTAATTAGTTGGCTGAACATCAGCTCACTTCTTAATGGAATCTTACTAGATTAACTACATGCCTCATTCATATTATCATACAGAATTTTTCTGCCTTTTTATAATGAATATTCTTTTTGCAGGGTGCTAATATGAAAAAGGAGGGACTCTCCCAGTGTAGAGAATTTGGCCTTTTGTCCTCTGTTGAATGAATTTGGGATCTTTTTTTAAAAAATGCTTAAAATACATATGGTGGTGCTGTTTTTATACTTCCAACCCATGTTGGTTTGGATACCACTTCTTACACCTGCATTTTTTGCATGTTTTTGTTTGATTACATTTTTACCTTTATTTTGATTGTATTGACTTTTATTTTCCCTTTATTTTCATGGCTTTATTAATTTAAAACTTGATTTCAAAGTCTTTAAATTTTGAATCCTCGAAAGCTTTAAAAATCTCAAATACAGATATTGAATGTTCAGTCTCCTTAAAAGTAATGAAGAAAAAACAGCTCAGTCTTTGCTTCTCCTTATGTATGAACATGGATTTGTAGAATATTTGATTGTTTCCATAAAAGTTATTAAGATGCAAAATCTAGTTTTTGTCTTTTTTAGTGTGCATCACATCTTTATTCTATATACATAATTTATACTTATGTGTTTTCCAAAACTTTTTCTTTCTACTTGGACAGAAGTTTGCTAAGGCATTTAAAAAAATTAAAATATAAAACCTGTTTAACATTCAGCTCTGCTGTTTGCCCTAAAGCTATAATTTTCATATAATCTGCTTGTGAAAAACCCCCTTGTCTGAGGTGCTGCATTTTTTGTTTGTTCTACTTTGATGTCTCTGTGTTGCTGGGGTGCCCTGGCATGGTCCCAAACACAGGTAAAGGGAATTTTTGATATACAGCATTGAATAAAGACAAATTACCCTGGGTCTGCACCAGCAGTTAACCAACACCTGAAATCCATCTTGCCAGACCAGAATCTGCATGTTTGGAGAGAGAAATACCTCAGTTGTTCTCAGCTGATGATAATTTTCCCCATCACAGTTTCAGGGAATCCAGGAAAAAGAGTGTCAGTATTATGAGATCCGTGTTAATGTGAATAAACAGATGTCTGTTACTTTTAAAATAAATTCTTCTAATTTTCTGAATTTGATAATCCCATCACTTACATTATACCTTTCAGTAGCTTTATGTGTTTTGAAAACACTCAAAGTTTCAGCTAAAATTACTCGGATTCATAATTTGTTTTCATTTTCTTTTATTTACTGTCTAGCAAAGTGTTATTTGCAGTGAAATCTGGCATCTCAGCTGAACCATTATATTCAGCTGTAATTAGAATAAACTGTTGGCATGAATTACTGTACATTGGTTTAGAGATTTGTTTGGAGACAGCCATTTCTTACCAAAGCACAGACAGGAATTTGCTGCCTAACTTTGTACATTTGCAAAACACACTTAGTGTAAAATTAATTAGGTCATGAGAAGCCTCTTATCTTGTCTCTAAGGAGCTGATTTTAAAAGTAAGCATATTTTCCGTAGAAGGTGACATCTTTACATTCAAACCCAGTTGTGATTCATTCTTCAGGTTTTGTTCTTGCTTTTCTTCATCAAAACAGAGGAATAAAAGCAGGTTAGAAGTAACTCAGTACTGAGGTAATATTGAAAAAGAAAAGTAATCCTTAAAGGCCAGATTTATTATTTGATAGCATTAGTGTCCAATCCTGGAAAAAATAGCTTTTCCTTAATTTTGAGAGTTGTTCACAAACAGGATGGGATTTAGGTTAGTTCTTCAGTGTTCAGACTAAGAAAGTTCTGTCTGTGCCCTACACAAGGAAGGGTTTTTGGGTCTTTTAAAATTAAACTGAGCACTCCTGGTTACAGATGAGTTACAGGTCCAACCTAAAGCTTTGGTTGTCTCCATTCTGAAGACAGCCACCCTTGCTGAGTGTCATACATTGAATTAATGGATGATTCGGAGCATTATCCTTAGCACATGATCTGTAGTGAAATTGTGCAGAAGACAAAGCAAATCTGAGAAGTTCACTGATCTGTCCTTTACTCTATTTTGTCTCTGGCCCAGGCATTTGTTCTGCCCTTTCTGTGCACTTGAATTGCCTGGAGACAAATTGGTCAGTTTATGCCTTACACCAAGATTGACATTTTTATGGTGCCTGGAGGACAGACTTTTAGAATGCTACTGTTTGAAAAATTGTCCTGATATCTGGGGAGAGCAATCCCTGGTTCTGTGAAAAAGGAAGGCTGAGGTGGTGTGCTACTGAGGAAGGAGCAGAACACCTGCACAAAAGGAGCTAGGCTGAGGTTCTCTCAGCTGCTGAAGAGGTTTGGGCTCCTTGGTTCCATCTATTGGATAGGAACAAATGCTCTCAGATATGCATTAAAGCCTGGACCAGCATTTGAGATCAGTCTCTGGGTCACTGCTGGGTTTAGTGCACAGACCAGCAGCTGCTTCAGAGTGCAGCTCCTGTTTTTCTTCCTGAGTGACTGCCAAGGGCTGCTGCTCATTTTCCTTCTGTAGCTGCTTTTGAGCTTAGCTTACTCCTCCCACCTCCCAGTCATGATCTGACTTTTAAAAATTCATAATTAATCCAGCCTTGAATATTTCCAAACTCCTGTTGGCTAGTAATGATGAAGCAGAAATGACTTCTGTCTTTTGGGTAAATTGGTGGGAGAATTTTCCAGCTCTGCCATTCCCAGTCCTTGCTTTCAGGCCCAGACAAGGGTGTATCGTCTGTTCCCATGAGCTTGTACCTGTATTCACAGAATTTTGCTGACTGATTCATCCAAATACATCGTTCACTCTGTCTCAGTGGTTTCTTTGGTGTCTCCCTCATTCTGTCTCATTCCAAAACAGATTATCCGTAAAGAAATTGTCCATAATGAACAAGTTTTCCATACAGGCTTTTGCTTTTCATGCTCTGCAAAGCTTTTCTCTCCACCCCTCAAAGCAGGGAAATCAGTGTAGACCCTTCTTCTGCACAGACTTGCTGTAGGCAATTTAACCAATTTCACTTCTCTACCAGAATTTTCCTTCAGTGCATTTCCTTCAGTGCATTTCTCTGGGCTTTCTTTAAAGCCTCCTGCCTAGTTTTCCCTCTCTTTTGGAGACTTCCTGCTGAGAGTCTGAATGCTGCTGATCATGCAGGCAGGATTCAATTCAGGAAAACACAGCAAGCATAATTTATCCTTCAGCTTCCAGCCCCTGTGTTGTGTCAGGGTTTTGTTTCTGCTTTCAGTGAATGTACGAGCTTGCTGCAAAGATTGTTTGGGCTGCTTTAAAATGTGGGAAATTCTCTTTTCACCTTTTGTGTTCTAAACTTTCAGCACAGAATCCCAATATAAAAAGCCAGTAGCACTGGGTGAAGAATTATTTTACTACCATACTACAATATGCTGAGAGACTGTACCAGATAAAGGAGAAAAATAGCCTTACCTCGTGTACTGGCCTCTGTTCTGAGCCAATAAAATAGAAGAAGAAGCAAAAACCATGAAGTTTTAGTAAGAACTGTCCTGAAGGGCCTGCTTCAAGCACTTGTCCAAAGAAAATTACATTTCTGACTGTGAATTACATGGAATTACAAGCACAAGGCATCTTCCTTTTTAAGTAAACTGACTAGAAGTTTTTTAGAGCAACCTGGATTAAACACATCTTAGCCCTGAGATATTCATTGCATTTATCTCATTAGACACCTGTATTTTAATTTTCTTGGTTTGAGATTTCATAGTGTGTTCAATTACTGAAATACTAAACTCTGGTACATGCCCAAATGCCTCATGTTGAGAAAGGGTATAATATTGATATAATCAAATTTTGGGCTCCTTCTGAGCTTTCTCAGGACAAGATGCAGCAGACTGACAGTGACTTCACCATTTCGTAGTGTAAGTTTGCTTGACCATAATATTCATCTGGTACATTGCAAACTAAAATATCATTTCTGCAGAATAATCAGAATACAGTTAATTAGCAAAGTGCTGGCCAGGCACAAACCCAGATCTCTGTCAGATGTGGAGAGGACAGAAGGCTGATCCTGCAAGTTTGCTGTGTTTTTATTGCCTGCTTGTGGCAAGCTTGCCCAGTAGATGCATGCACACAGTGCAGGTATTCAGAAGGAATTCTAAACACCTCCTTAAAAAAAAAAAAAACTGGGCTAAATTTCACTTCAGTTGCACAGACAACTTCTGTACATCCAGTATGAGCTGATCTTCTTGGGTTTTTTAGCTGTTCTATTCATTTTTTCTTAAGGTAACCTTGGTTAAAGGCCTTAAATAGCTGAACTGATTCAGCTGATCTCAGGAAGGCAGAAGACCATTGCAATTTTGCTTTGTCCTTTCAAAAAATCCACAGATTTTGCTGACAGGCTTCTGCTCCCAGCTTGCAGTAATTGGTGGCAAACACAAAGCTAATTCCTTATTACACAGTATTTTCAGGGGGTTAATGGGCAAGCTGTTGAATACAAAGCAGTGGCCAATAAGGTGGCTCTTAGGAGAATAAAGATCTGTAATTCACATTCTCCAATGCTGCATTTTCCGTTTATGTCTCTTATCTCTGTTCTCCTTTTTGCAGATTCACTTTATGTAAAGTGATGCACAGCCAGAGACTGCCAGGAGTAGGCTGACATAGAACAGTGAAGATTTGCTCAGTGATATCCAAGTTCTTTGTGTCCACTTATATCTGTTGCTGTAGGAACTTCCAGGGCAGAAGAATCTGTAGCAGGGGGAGACCTGAGAAACCTTAGTTATTTACAACAGTGGGATGGATATTTTCCTTTTAGAAGACGAATGAGAGAAAGCAAAAAACACTTTTATCGAAGTGTTCTAGTTGCAATAAAAGAAATTCTCACTCTTTTTACCGTAGAGGAGAGCAGATGAAAATAAAAATGCAGAGTTCATTTGTTGTTTCTTACTCTGATTTCATTCCAGTTGGTTTTTCTCTTTTATTGACAGCTTCATTTTCAAATTAGGATAATAGCATTATACTCTTTCTTGAATTGTCTATATTTAATTCTGTTTGTCTTGGGGGCTTTGTGTTAGCATAAAGAAATCCAGCTGAAATGGATTTTTCTCTAACACTGTCAAGGGCAAGCTCTGGAATCTGAAACTCATGTGCTCTGATGATTCTTCTCACCTCTAATTACATCCTTACTTCTTTCAAAAATCAAAGATAATAACAAGAAAGTTCAGCACAGCAAGGCTCTGAAGAGTTTGGATCATGAATGGACCTGGAGTTTTATGTCTACAGACAAAATATTTTTAAGATGCAAACTAACCGCTTTTGACTTTTTGGGACATCTGAAGCTAGATATGTAAAATGGAGATAGCTACATGTACAATAGCTGAACCAAACCCTTTAGACCGTGCTCTGTCATCTGCTTATTGGTTTTATTTCTGGTGCTTGCTGCAGCTGTGTGAAAGAAACTGGCTTATTTTTGAATAGCAGTGCTAACAAATTAAAAACATAACTAACAGTCTGCAAGGGCACTGACCTTTCCAGAGGAGGAGCTGGAGCCCAGGGAAGATTGACTTTATTACAATCTATTCCTTGTTTTCACAGCCAGTCCAAGGGTGGAATTTCAGATAAGCCAGAACTGCAGAGCACCTGACAAGGCATCAGGAAGATATACCCCATTTCATCAGAAAAAATATATATCTGCTAGAGAGGCCCTGTGCATGAACCCTAGCTTCACTGTTCCCAGTGATTTGTGTTGATTTAGGTAAAATTTTGTTTGTTTCTGGTTGTGTGACAAATATTTCCAGTTACTGGCTGGAAGGCTGAAGTTAGGGTGAATTGCCATTTTAAAGAGAGTTCTCTGTGCCAGACTGATTCTGGAGAGCTTCCCAACTGACTTCCCTACAGGTTACTGTTGTCAGCTGCCAGACCTCAGGCCACTTTTGACACTTTTATCCTCATGACTTTGTTTTCTTTTCTTTTATTTTTTTTTACCAGTATAATGTGCAGATTTAAACTTTTTTTTTTTTTTTAGTTTTATTTTTCTATGGGCATTTGCCCTCAGTGTATTTGCTGAAAGGAAAAAGGATGAAGGTGTTTGAGAGCTCTCTTGAGGCTGTTTAATATAACCCTTACATACTTGGGTTTGAAGTTTGTGATGATTTGGACTTAGATCTGTCAGCTTGACTTAAAATTACTGCTCGTACTATTTTCTGGTGGAAAATACTGTATTCTAGGTCAATAGGAAGTTAACTGTGATGTCCTTTTTCCTGACATCCTGCTGAATCATTTGTCATGTGTCCTGCTATGGATGTGTGATTAGGAGTTCCAAAAAACAGTTTTGTTTCACATTTTCAATAGACCTTTTTTTCTGAATCCTATTTCTAATGAAATCTGGGAGAAATCATTAAGTAGCTGAGGAATCCATGGATTTTGATCTTCACTAACATAGTATCTTGTATTTCCATATGGAAATTGCTCTCCAGAACTCCAGCTGAGCCATTGGGATGGCCCTTCTGGTTCCATGTGCATTTTTAAGTAAGGTGAAAGCCTGGTTTTTGTTTTAACAATTTATTTTGGGCAGCTGGGATGGAGAAGAGATGATGCAGATACAATATGCTTGAAGACAACTCGTAATGAAGGAACTGGAGGAATATTCTTGGTGGCTCTTGCTGCTGCTCTTGGCTTGTGGGTCTGTGGGACAGAGCCCTCTGGGAATTTGGGGATCTTGTGTGGATCCCCCTCCAAAGAGATGAGGGCACCCTGAAAAGTGCCAAGCCTATTGAGCAAATGAATATCTGGAGTTTTCCCTGCTGAATCAGTTAATAGAAGTTGTCAGGATGCCTATTTTGTATGATCAGAGATGATGAGGAGATTCCCAATATTGGAACAACAGCAAAAGATGTTTGAACTTTGTTTACCTTCCCAAAATGACCAAGGGTTAATCAATGATTGCAAGGCTTGCTTTCAATGCTCGTATGAATATTAATGCACTTGAAATGTCTTTAAAATATTTAGGGCAAGAAAAATTCCACAAGTCTCAGTTTATTCAATATTTCCTGACTCCTTGGTATAATTATGTTGACTGACTCTTTACTAAACAAAAGTCAGTTTGCTTAAATTAATTCAAATTAAGTTTGCTGAAAAATGTATCTGCTTGTACTTGTAATTCTTTTATTCATGTTCAAGGTAATTTCAGAGAGATGGCTTATGGAGCTATGCTAGAGTAGAAAACACTTCATGGCAGATATATTGTTTGCTTTTCATTTAATTTTTCAAAATATTAAAAATAGTTTTCCTTAAAATCTGACACATCTAGACCTTAGTGTTGTTTGCTAAATGTTTTGCAGTGTGTGAGGAATCTTCACAGGCAGGTGTACAAACACACCAACAATGCAACCAGCAAGATAATTCAGGGAAAAAGCCAACCAACCAACCAAAAAAAAAAAAAAAAAAAAACCAAAAAAAACAAAAAACAAAAAAAAAAAAAAAAAAAAAAAAAAAAAAAACAAAAAAAAAAAAAAAAACACAAAAAAAAACCCCCAACAAAACCATGGGACAAACTTGACCTTAGATTTCATGAGGAAAGAGTGCCACAAACCTACCTGAGCCATGTGGGGGTAAATGAGGCAGAGCTACTTCACTTTTTG
The DNA here is from genome assembly GCF_031753505.1 of Anomalospiza imberbis. Classification (NCBI taxonomy): domain Eukaryota; kingdom Metazoa; phylum Chordata; class Aves; order Passeriformes; family Viduidae; genus Anomalospiza; species Anomalospiza imberbis. The sequence continues at coordinate 3,106,501 of NC_089694.1, forward strand.
CTTTTTGGATTGTATTGCAGAGAAGAGGCTTGTAGTAAATGGCTACTTGTAGTCATGTTTTCTGAAGTCATTTGAGGACAAAAAGTAAAAGTTGTGTATCAAAGTTTCCTGATGGAATGTGAGAAAAGGTGAAATCTGGCATAAAATACGAGGATAAACCTGTGAAAGGTGAAAGACTGAAATGAGCCCAGAATAGCATTTGTCTGAGTTCTGGTGTGCTCCTTCACAAAAAAAAAAAAAAAAAAAAAAAAAGAAAAAAAAAAAGAGAAGATTGACTCTGAAGTTACAGAAAATGTGACTGAGCTGATCTCGAATAAACTGCACAATGATACATTATCGAGGGGTTCAGGATAACCAAACAAAACACAAAATTTACCTGGCACTGGAGAACTCTGGGCTTTTAAGTCAATGGTAAATATTGTTCCAAGTGAAAGCACAGTTCAGGCAAAGATGAGGGTCAGAAACTTCCAGTCTGGGGAATGTTGCTGGTTTTGTGTATTATTGTCAAGAAAAGCAGGACTTGAAGAGAGACAGGACTTGATTTAACTTCATATTAACTTCTGAGTATATTGCATTAGTTAGTTTTGAAGTTATCTCTAAAAATAGCACTTGAAAGTGCCTATCAATTAGATTTTATGACATGAAAATGTCATTTCTGAAAGAGTCAGATGTTGTACCAGATATGACAGTGCCCAGAGACCAAATTGGGAGCAAAATATTTCTGTCTTTCCCTGAGGTGTTGGTTGAACTCTAACTTTGGATATAGGTTATGTAGAGTTAAGAGTTGATTTTGTTTGGGTTAGGTTTGATTTGCTTTTTTTTGATTGATTCCAAGGTCCTTAAAGTACTATTTAAAAGCTGTCTCCAATTTCAGCTGCCTGTTTTTGTACAACAGGTTAAATTCAGGAATGACAGAGATTGTAAATCAAGCAGGATTAGAGAGGAAGGTGCCTTTTTCTTGGTCATGCTATAATTTTTACCATCCTGTGTATATCTCAGCTGTTCTCAACTTCCCCTTAACCTGGGGGATTTTTTTTTTCAATTACTTTCTTAAAGATAGCTGAGTAAAACTAGAAATCTGTTCAGCCAGGTTTTGGAATCCAGTACTTTTCATTCTGTATTCTCTGCTTACACATATGCTGGAGGAGGAGGATTCTTTTGGCAAGTGAAGGAAAAAAGAGCTGGAACTTCAGGAGACCCTCTCTTTGCAGTCTTGTCGCTGAGAATGAACCTGCAGGCTCATCTCCACACTCAGAGCCTAATTTTGTGATTTTTCTGGAGTCCAACAATGGGAAAATGCCACTGAGGTACAAAAGTGTGACGTGCTGCTCAGAGCAGGATTTGGGGCTGCATTTTGTGTGATCAGATTGAAAGCTGCAGAAGCCTGAAAAAAATCTCTCTGGCCAGCATTTGCTCACTGAGGATTTTGGTTTCAAAGCTTTTGTATCTACAGAGAGTTACATGGGGGTCAGGGGAGAACTTGAAGTTGAGAATTAATTAGGGGAGGTGAAGTAGCGAAGCACTTGGTGGAAGAAATCATTGAGGACATTGGTGAAGGGCAGAGAAGTCAAATATGAAAAGGAAGGAATCTGTTGTAGAAAATACAATAAGAAGGCTCTGTCAAAGTCCCACCTGCTCGTTCTTAGCTGTAAAATAATGTGTTGTAATTATGTGTATCAAGTACATGTGATTTTAGTCACTCACTGCTTGAAAATGCTGGCAGAAATGTCTGTGTGGTGTGATCTGATAATACACAATCAAAACTGAATTGGAGAGAAGTTATTTTGCTAATTAGCCAATGTGTTCTGTAGAAATCAATAGGAAAATAAAAACCTTTAAAATTTTACTTGCCACAGAGTAACACAGCTAATAATGTGCCTTGCTGTTAATTAATAACCCAAAATCTGGATATCAGGTAGAGTCTTGGCACCACTGAGAGCAATGGAAAAAAATCTGTTGTTATATGGGGAAAATAATTTTACTGGGAGGATGATTTCATTCATTTAATCCATTTTTACCAGATATATGCTGCCTTTACCACTGCCTTTGCACAGTCCTTTCTTTTTTTTTTTAATCTTGAATTAATACATCACACCAGAACATGTTGGGAATGTCAGAGGATAGTGTGTATCAGTGATACACAAGGAATTAGCATATTCTCATGAAAGATAATGTAGTTCTGTTGGGATATCAGTCCTGGGCACGTCAGGGCTGAGTGACAGGAGCTGACATTGCACTGGATGGGCAGATGTTCTGAATAATGCTTTGCTTAGTGAGTGTCGACACTTCTGTGTCTCCACTGGGCCTGTAGCTTTCACAAGCAAATCTCAAAGGCTTTTTTTTTTTTTTTTCTATTGCATCTTGATTAGTTTAATGGAAGCTGAAGATGTGAGGAAGGTGATAAGGACTGAACTAAGGAAAGTGGAGATAATCAGTAAATGTAGTCTTTCATCAGTTCCTCTCCTGAGTCGTATTTTAAGCTATGAAACCAATATAGCTGTGGCTGGATTTGTGAAATGGATTAAAAACCCATCTGCACTCACACCTGAGCCTGAGTTGCATGTACTTACTTAACCTCATGTAGACTTGGTAATAAATTGATTTATATGGTGGTAGGTGACGAAACAGTGAGCTGGGAAAATATTTAACTCTGGTTCTTGGCATGCTGCCACTAGTAAAAATAAAAGAATTTCAAATGTAGTGCACATATGAGAGTTTATTTCCCTTCACTGTAGAACAGCTTCATGGATTTCTCTTTCTTCCTTCTTGTGAAATGAAATAAACCCTCCCAAGGGACTCTCTAATGGAGTCTCTGCTGGATCCTACCATCAAGAGAAAACTCTTCCTGACTTCTTACAAGACTCCCACTTGGAGGCTTTTTCTGCCTTGGTAGGAAAGGGATGAAATAATATTTTGAGGACAAGAAGCTTTTGAATGTCACATGGTTGCTTATTTTTGTTGATAGATGTCTATGTCTTAAGAGACACCTGGAGTTAAAAAAAAAAAAAAAGTCAATATATCTCTGCAGCAAAGAGAAAGTTTTCTTGTGTGCAGGAATTCTGGGTGCAGTACTGTGGATCAGAGGAGCCCAGGTGTGGCAGAGAAATGGAATTTTCAATAAGGAATACTGGTAGGAGGAAAAGGGAGAGCAGGAATAGAGTCTGTGAAAAAATAGAGCAGGAAGAGAGATTTCAGCAGAGCCAGGATCACAGGGTGGAGGAGATGGAAAGGAAAACCCCAGAACTGAAGAGAGCAAGAATTCCAGCTCTTTGGAGTGAACTGTAAAAATGTATATTTAAACCAGAAAGCCACTGAAAACCCACCTAACCCCAAAGGAGCAGACCCATCCTGAAAAGGTATCCAGCAGTTAACCCATCCTTTTTTTGTATTTTGTCTGTCGTACGCTTTAAGTGACAAGGGTCACTGTTCTCACACCCTGATGTGACAATTACATGTACAATAAAGCTTTAGCAGGGAGTTTATAAACAAATCCCTTTTTGTGGACTTGGCCTCTTGTTAGAAAAAGGTGAAAGCAGTACCAGCATTTCTGTATTGTTCTGCATCGAGCAAAAAATTAATTAATGTTTTGAATATAATAAACAATGCCGCCCTTTCTTTCTTCCACCCTCAAAATTAAACATTAATTGCATCAGTGATAATCTCAAAGAAAAAATAATCTTTTTTTTTATTAAACCCTTTCTGCTGTTTAAACAGAGGAGTAGATTTAGCAGCAAGTAAAACTTTAAGTCTGTTTTAAATGTTTTTGCTGTTTTATGACCCAGCATTACAAAGCCAGTAGACACAGCAATAAATGCTGTATGTTCCGAGCATTCTACAATCTGTCCTGATTATCCAAGTGTAGCTTTATTTTCCTATTCCCTTGTTGTCAAGGAATTCATAGCTGTTAACAACCGATGTCTAAGGGTGCCATCAGCCCCATGACTTGATGGTGTCAATAAAATTTGTACAAGGCATGAGCTCAAATCTCAGAAATATTATAGACCCTCAGTCTAAATAATTTGATATTAACTGAGACAGTAAAACAAGAACATTTACTGCAGAATCTTGCTAAAGAATAAGTAAAATGCTGTAGAAAATTTTATTTTCTAGGAGTTTAAGGGCTGGAGATAAGCAGAGATTATGTCTTAGTTCTGAGAATTGGTGGCATGGGATTTTTATTGACTGGTTGTTATTAGCTGTGGTGGCAGAACTGTTGAGATGTTTTTTGTCAAGGCCTTCCCAGCTCATGCTGTGCTGTGTTTCTTTGCCTACAGCTGTTTATTGCTCAGTCAAAGCATGAAATATGTAATAAAATAGAATGAACATACTTTTGGAAGGGAAAGAAAAAAAAAGAAAAATTGGAATATGGAGTGTGCTAAGGTTTTCTGGATAAACATGAACCTAAACACTTGAATCTACCATGGCAAAATGCTAATCCTATTTATGCAAATTATTTCTCTATCTCCCACAAAGATTTAAAAAATAATAAACTCTCCTATGGGAGACCTCATTCTGCAGGATTCCAGTGACCCCTGAATATTTGGTGACCTCAGGAAAGGTCTCTTCTCTTCTCTTCTCTTCTCTTCTCTTCTCTTCTCTTCTCTTCTCTTCTCTTCTCTTCTCTTCTCTTCTCTTCTCTTCTCTTCTCTTCTCTTCTCTTCTCTTCTCTTCTCTTCTCTTCTCTTCTCTTCTCTTCTCTTCTCTTCTCTTCTCTTCTCTTCTCTTCTCTTCTCTTCTCTTCTCTTCTCTTCTCTTCTCCTCTCCTCTCCTCTCCTCTCCTCTCCTCTCCTCTCCTCTCCTCTCCTCTCCTCTCCTCTCCTCTCCTCTCCTCTCCTCTCCTCTCCTCTCCTCTCCTCTCCTCTCCTCTCCTCTCCTCTCCTCTCCTCTCCTCTCCTCTCCTCTCCTCTCCTCTCCTCTCCTCTTCCTCTCTTTCTCTTTCTCTTCTCATTATTGAAACTCACAACAATCATTCTCATGCATGTCTGAAAACAAGTCAAAATAAATCTTAGCCTAGATGATTTTTGGTCTGGGGCTATCAAAACCTTTCCATTATAGATTAACATCTTTAGTTCTTTAGATGAAACAAGATTTATTTCTTGAGGTGAAAGTAGATGGGCAAGTAAGAGCCAACAGCCATGACAGGAATATTCAGGTTTTTGTGTGTAGGAGAAGCTTCTTATCAGTTCCTTGATTCCATTTGGCTGCAGGTTTAGCAGAACAGTATTGTTGAAATTTTCTGTTTATCTCTGCTTCTAGATCCGGAGATAAGAATGATTTATATAAAAGCTATTGTATTTCTGTGGTAGGAAATGAAGCCACCAGGTCTGACTTTGGGAATATGACCTGAGCTTTGCCTTTGAATTTTTTGCTATAAACCCAAACCTAGAAAAAGGAAAAATCCAGCTTTTTGATGTATGCTTTCTTAAGCGCTTTGCCAAAAGAAAAATATAAATATTATAAAACTGGAAATGCAAATTTTGAAGAAATAGAACATCTGGTGTCAATATTGAGTTGTATATACTAAATAAAAATGTTCCAAACCGATTTTTATTCAAGTTTTACTGTAGACAGCTGAAAATAAATATATTTTTATATGCCAACTACCTTCAAAGTGCTTTTCTGTGCATGTGTGGTATGTGTGTTTGTGTATGTCAAGAAAGGAGAAGCTAAAATAGAACCTGGATTTTGAGTTCAGGAGGAGTTTAAACTTTCCTTCCTTCAATTTTCTTTAATACTGTAATGACAAAGTGCCATCTCTGCATGTCTGACAGAAACAGGACCAAAAATCAATGGAAATCTCACGTGTTTGCAAACCTTTCTTCGTGGTGCCATGTAAATATCAGTGTTTGCAGAAATGAGGAAGAGGATATGACTTGTTACAATATTTTAGTGCATGTCCAAAATGTCTGCTGCTAAGATTTTACTGAGTTAATTCTTACAAGTACCTTGCTTAAAATTGGAAAGTTCCTGTTCTGTAAAATATTCCACATTTCAGTCTCACCCTGCCTGTTGCACTGGGAATTCCATGACCTGTTCAGGTGGGTGGCAGATTTTAAAGAGAGCAAAACTTTACATTTCCAATGGTTTGGAAAATGACAGTGGCATATTTTAGCTGGAATCCTTGTGCTAGCCCTCATCAAATTCTCATTAATATTGCAGCTCAAACGTCTGCACCTAATAAGAAACAGTAGCTTGGAAAGGACAAAAATCCTCAGTGTAAAATTCAGAGAATGCAAATGAAAAGGTCTGTGTTGACAAAAATCTGATTTTTTTTTTTTTTTAAATCAATATATCCAGGGTTTTTTTAATTTGTTTTAACTTTTTTAATGTAGCCATGTTTAGACTTAAACTGTTTTTATAACTCTTACTTAATCTCCCTTCCAGGGCATTTCAAAGTGTTGCTACAAAAGGTGTTTATCAGTTGTGGCTTCTCTCTTTAGCTTCAATTTTGACAGCTTGGGACATAACCAAGACTCCTCTTGTCTTCAGGGCATGTGCTAGCTCTTTATTGTTGCCAATTGCATCTTTGTTTCTAATAAGATCAGTGAGAATTTTCCACTCCAATTTGTTTCTCTTTTGTGATTTTGAGAATTGAATTTTACAGTGTTTAGTACAAATTTCAATACTCTATCAAAGAGCTGGGACACAAAAACTTAAATTTCTGAGACAGTGGCCAAATTGCCGCCTTTTTTATGTGAGAAAAGTAGAAATTCTGGTTTCACTGAAGGGAAAAGATATTTTAGCTGTAGCACTAATCAGGCTGTGCCCAGTGCTTTGCATAACCACAGCAGTTGGTCTGAATTTTGTTCTGTTTGTATTTCCTTAAAACTTTCACTGATTCCCCTGATGTCAATATATTTAATGAGTTGTAAATCAGTGCCAAATTTAGCTTCTACCTGAAGCACTAAACCAACAAAAGCAAAGCAATTCTGAATTCACTAAATCTTAATGTTGTTTTAAAATAGTTTTTAATGGGGTTAATTTCTTTAGGTTTTTCTTTCTCTCGGGGTACTATAACGTGATTAATATAGTTTCCTTTCATTTTGACATTGTAACACGGTCTCATTAGGCCTGCAATGAAATTGAATTGCCGTCATAATATCACATCATAAAGGCATATTAACAAAATCTCTATAGACTTCTGGAGGAATCATTTTTTCCATCATAACCTTAATGTCATTGAGGAAAGCTCTTCCTGAGTGTGGGAAGAAAGCAGAGGAAGAAACAAACTGGTTCTGGGACTCATTTATAAGACCTAGATTTGTCTTGTGTTTCTTCCCAGGCACAGCAAGCTAACTCATTTAAATTTTACAAATAAATACTGTGTAGTGCCAGTTATAAATCCAATCAATTCTATTGCTTATTGTTTGGGGAATTTGTTTCCAGCCCTTAAAAGCCTGGTAAGTCACTTATGCTTTGTTGTGTTGCAGAATCATAACTCCCACTCTTCTTAGGCAAGCAAAATCAGGGTCATCCATTTATAAAATGACAAGATATCGCTGACATCTTTTGGTGGCACACAGCAGTTGACAAACTTCTATTTTGGATCCTTCCTTGTCTTGCCCCTAAGAGGGATTTTAATCTCCTTCACCAATTTACTGGTTTTAGGTCTGATTGGTTGGCTGCATTCTATAAAGCTGAACTAAAACTGGGCTTTCCAATACAATTACGGGGCAGAATTTAAAATTCAGGGAATATTTTCTGAAGGTTTTTTGAGACCTTATTTTCTGCACTGAGTTACTGTGCCTTCATTACCCTTAATTGTTTTAGCAGTGTCTGGGTGGGTTAATCAAGAAATAAACCCAGCCAGTAGGTGGTACATAAAGTTAGGCATATATATTAAATCTTATTAATGGGAGTAACATATTTTAATGGAAATGAAAATATCTGCTTCTGTAGAGAAGAGATAAATTAGAAAAAACGTAATTGGTTAATTAATTTTATGAAACTGTGGTGTTTCTTTGACCATATTCTGTCTTTTTCCAACTGCTCTATTAAACGAGAGCTTTAAAGAAGGTCAGCTGTAATATCAAAATGTGGGATCTAGATGCAATCTTTTTCAGTCATCCCAGAGATAAGAAAGAAGATAGGGTAGGAACGGTTCAGATTCTGATCAAAATTAAATAGGCATTTCACTGAATGATGGAACCCATGACTCCCCTCATTCATCCTAAAATTTTCCTTCACACAGAAAGGAAGGTAGGAAAAAAAAAAAAGATTACTATGAGTAGTAAATGAGTCTGACCATTAGTGGAAGTGCAGTCTCCAAAACAGAGTGAGGGAGCAAGGATCATTTATGAACACCATCAATCTCCTCTTGTGCAGTGGGCACAAAGAGAGAATCATTCCAGAAAATGCATGTAATGAAGCTGAGGTGGGCAGGAGCAGAGGTGCTGAGGTGCTGGAGCTGGTCCCTGCTCCTGGAGCCAGGCCTCACCTGCTCTAGTGCTGCACTTATATTGCCCTCATTAAACCTTCTAATGGTGCTCCTGTCCTGGCCAGGCTTGCTGGTTTGCTGGCTATGAAGTTTTGCAAGGCTCGAGTAGCAGCTCTCACTGCAGAATGCAGATGCTTTGGAAGAGTGCAGGCTCCAAGCCCCAGCTCTGCAAAGTGAAATATCTAAAGACATTTGCATGATTAACTCCCGGACTATCCCGGGATGATTAGAGCTGCTGAAGTCACATGTATAAAGCATTCAGCCAATTTAATCAGACTGAAAAGGCTTAATTTATTTCCAAGTGTTTAGTGTGATTATTGGTTTAAATCATAAACAAGAGTTAACAACAACAACAAAAAAAGAGATGTGGGTGGTGCATAACTTAATACTTTATGTAATGTAGGCTTGCTGATATTTCATGGCATATTCTGATGCAGAATGAGAAGCATATGAAGTTGTTTTAATTTTTTTTCACATTGGCAACTGTGTATTATGTCAAAATAAAATATGTAGCAAAAGCAACGCCTCCCTCCATAAATCAGCCCTCACTCCCCTTCCAGCCTGGATGATCACAGCCTGGATTTTCACAGCTCCTGAATCACTGAAGTACATGTTCAGCATGGAGCTGCACAGTGCTGGGCAATGATGTGACAAGCAATTCTCTTTCTCTCTTGATTACTCTTCCCAGTCATTTCTCTCCATGAGGAAAAAAAAATAGGTGATACTCAGTACTGTTTATAAGAAACATTGAAAATGTCTAATTATAATTTATATGATTTTTGTGCCACTGTGACCATGCAAACTCTTGTTTCTAAGCGTGGAATCAACTATGGTGAGACAAACCAAGTGGGAAAATAACCTTCTAGAGCAGCTCACTTAGAATATTTCAGGAAAACACTTAACTTACAGAGAACCTATAGCACCAATGTGATCCTTACCTACATGTAGAGCACTCCTGTGTGTGCAAGCACATGGAATATTTTGGACACCACAAAATGCCACTGTAATTTTAGAAGGTTCTCCCTTTTGTTCTTGTTTCCTATTTCAGTTGTTTCTTTCAACTCATTTGGAAAATGAACAGATCATTTGGGGTTTGCTCCCAAGCCTGGAATTGTGTTATTAAGCCCCTAATAGGATAAAAGTGCAAAATGAGCTTCTGAATTTGTAGAAATCGTTTGGAAAAAAATAAAGTACAGCTCAGAGAGCTGAGTTAAAAGGACTCCATGTGGATAGTGCCGTGGGTAAAATTGCCTGTGACTTGGGGAATTTTTAGTGAATTTAATTTATTGGCAGTTAATCCTAGCTTTAGGGCAGTAATCTCAATATTTGTGGGGGGGAAATACTTAAACGTTTAAATAAGTTATTTATGTTTCACCTGTAATCCTGCATTCCACCAATGCCAATTGTGCTTTACCCTGCTGGAGAGGCAAGGCAAGGGTGGTGGGAGGCTCAGCCTTGTGCCTGGCAGAGCTTTAATTGTTCCATCTAAACGAGGAGGAAGGGAGTGTGATGGAGCTCCAAGTGTCTCCAAATTGCTTCAAACAGAAAGGGAATGATTTGTTTTCCATCGCTCCTGGGGACATGATAAAGAATAATGGAATTAAAACAGCAGCAAGGCAGATTTAGACCAGACATCAGGAAATAATTCCAGTTGTAGAAACCGTTGCATAGAACTTATTGCTGGGGGAAATAGTGGAGTCTCTGTCACTGCACTACTTAGGAGCAGACTAAAAATGTGTTTTCAGGGGTAATTTAAGCAGAGTAGATCCTGCAATGGCTTCTGAAGATAAATTAATTCAATTCTCCATGTCCACCTTTGTGTTGTGTGATGAAAGCTGATTGTAGCCGCGAAAAAGGTGTGATTTTGCTTTTGAATCAGTTGCTTTAGGACAGCAGTCGAGTGACGTCTCTCCTGTCCACTACAAGGACAGAGAGAAGAGAGACAGGCTAATCTTGTTTGATTTCCAGCAGTTGTTCTCCAGTGTAGAAATGCTTTTCCTTCCAGAAAGAGATTTTTCTTTTGCTACCTCATTGCTGGCTGGGGCTATAAAGGACAGCACTTTATTTGTGTGCTTTTGCCTTTGGTTTAATCACAAGTGAGATATATTCGGTGAAGATTTTGAACTACAACTGAATGTCCTGCTAAACTAAGGAGAACAGCCTCTCACTGAACACTTAATGTGTTGAGTTCACCAGAATAAATGGCTAATTCATTAAAAATGAAACTTTGTGATCACTATTGGAATAATTTAATTTACAAAGGATAATGTGCGGTGGATGATTTTTTTTTTTAATTATAATGCCAGCTCAAGGTAGCAACTGTGCATTCTTTAACATTTGCCAGTACAGCCTGTAAAAAGAATTCCCCTCTAAAAAGAGCAGCCCATACTGACCCTCCAAGTTGTCCTCTTTCCACTGCCTCTTACTTAGGATAATCTTTTGACAATTTTATTAGAACAGACACCTCATTCTGACAGTATTTTAAGACAGAAGTTGAATGAAATTTTTGTTAATTTAGGATGAATTACTCTTAAGGAGAAATCATGACAGAGTGAGGAGTTGTTACTTTAGAACACATTTTTTCCAGTTATGTGCTTGGGTGATGCAGTGGGTCTTTCACCCGATGAATTCACTGTTCTTGGTGTCTTTCACTCCTGTGACACTGTCACTGTCTCAAAGGTGTTGCTGTCTGGATCAATTTGTCTGAACTCAGCTTGATTTTTACCCTGTTTACTTAGTCACCACATATTTGATATTTCAACCCAGAGAACACTTGGGGCTGAAAGTAAAATGTTTTCAGGCAGTAGAGTTAATAGAACTGAGGGTGTTTTTGAGGACAGAACACTAAATTCACTGCTTCAAAATGTCCACTGTCAACAGTGTTTGGGCTTACCTGTGATTTCTGGGTTTTACTGATGCCATAAACAGATACAATTATTTGACATAACGCTCTCTGCTATTTGTAGGGGTTTTGTGGAGATTTGATCATTTTCACAAAAAAAAGCTGTCTCCTTAATATTTTTCTGAACTGAGCTCTGTGTCATGCCAGGGATATCAGTTGTCTGGGCTTGCTGTTTAGAAATGTGCACTGCTCATTTAGAGATGTACTGGATGTTATAGATTGGGCTGTAACAGGACAGGATATAAAGAAGTCCACTAGGAAAGACTTGTGGAGCATCACAAATGACAGGTTGCGCTATATAAATTTTCCAAAAAATATTTCTAGAGTGTTTTTACTAAACAACTTGCCTGATCCACAAATGTTTTCCTTTCAGGACACCTGATGATTAAAAAGATGACAAAGTTTATTTTCAGTTCTGTTCACAAAAACAGTTTTCATCCACTGTAGGTTTCTATTACTACATCTATATGCAAATACATAAAACAACCACATTTTTTAGCTGCACAAGCCTGCCAGTTTCAAACAAGAAAATCCTCATCTCCAACTCAACATGATTATATTAAGTACAGGATTATGTATATAATGCATGCACAAAATTGTTCTCGTTTTACTTTCATGCTCTCTGTGCCAAATCCAATTTGGATTTATTAACTCCAGTCTGATTTGATGGTAGTCTATGGATCAGGAGAATATTTTTTGGTGAAATTTTAACAGTCACATCACATTACATAACAAATGTCTTGTGTCATGTACTATTATTTCAATTTCAGGCTGTTTGACATGATGTAATGTGATCTGAGGTAGAGCAAGTGATGTAGAATAATGCTTCACACAGTGTGCCAGAAACATGGTTTATGTTCCTGAATGTTCTGCAGCTCTGTGGCCACATAAAGCATATTTGGAGGGGTAAGGAATCTGTGATCGGAAGGGTAGATATGGCAAATGTAGCAAAAATATCATAGTGGAAGTGCTGTGCAGGAATCAGTGCAGTGAGGGGCTCATTTGGATCAGATCTGTAATATTCACATTTCTGTTCCATGGCAGCTGCTTTCCAGCTAAGGTGAATGTGTTTGTTGCAAGGACAACACCACACTTTGGAGTTCTGCTGTCTCCCACAGATGGGTCAGCCCTTTCCTGAAATTCAGAGCAAGCTCTGTCACACTTCACATTTATATGTAAATGTCTCCTGCTCGGTGAAAACCGGAATTTCACATCCCGAGCTCTGACTGCCAGGCAGTAGCAGGTCAATGCACATCAGCAGATGTCTTACACTGTGCTTGGCTCTGTCAGGATCCTGAAAATAATCAGGGCCTGAGTTTAACATCTCAGTTTGCTGTGTTCCACTCATTTCTCAAAGTGTACTTAAGCAAATGGTTTTACAAACATTATCTTTCCCCAGTTGCCTTTGTCAGCCATGTAACATCCCAGATTTTTAATGTCTTTTCCAGAGACTAATTCTTTTAGACTGCCTGTTTACTGACAGCTGTTCTCTCCTTACCTATTTGTTTTCAAAGGAAAAATTAAAATGCTAAGCAATATCTATTTGCTAAATCTTTGCTTAATAGCTGTGTTCACTGGTGACAGCCAGGAAGTTGTCATTCTTTCTTCTTATGTTATAATGCAGATCTAGTGAGAGTAACCAGGGGAACAAGGAATTTTCTGTACTTGTAAGCTACACAAATGCATGCTGGAGGCATTGCAGGCTCCCTGTTATCTGTGTATCACTGAAGCTCTGTGCAAACAGAATATAAAAATAACCCATGTAAAAAGGAAAAGGAAGGCAGGGTGCACATTATGTAAATTGGCTAAAAAAGCCCTCAAAATGATTTGCATGAGCTAATGTGGAAACTGAGAGTGTGACAGGCATGGAGACCTCTTCCTGGGCTTTTGGTGATTGTTTCTGCTTGGCACTGTACACATCAAATGGCTGTGAAAATGCTTGCAGTGGTCTGGAATTTGCTGCTGTGTGCAAGGTGCAGCTCACAGTGGTGTGGGCCAGGCATGAAGCTGGTGTTGAAAACCAAAGAAAACTTGAGATTTATGTAAGATACTTTGAAAATAGGCAAAGTCATGCTGGACAGTGCTAAGCTTAATGAAGAGATTCTGGTTAAATGCAGAGGAAAAGAGAGTGAGGTCGGTGCTTTAAGGTTCTTGTTTGTCAACCCATACTTAGTCCAATGGAGTAGAAGGCTTTTCCTATTTTATTAAATTTTATGAACCATTAGGCAGGGATTGGTCTCTGGGGGAGCTTTCCTTACGCCTATTTCAGTGCCAGGATACACAATGGCCAAAAGCTGTGCAGAAGGTTTGGGCAGGGTTCTCTGGGAGTTTAATACTGTTTCTCTTTTATTTTCTCCCCCTTCAAGTAAACCTGACACAGATTACTTTGTGGAATTCACTAGAACTGATGTTTTCTATTCTCCTTTTGAACTCTGTTAACATTTAACCAAACTCATCTTGACAGTCTACCAGATCTCCCTGGGTTCACTGAAATCAACACGACTCTCAGTCACTCGACAGGGATTGGTTTAATTTGCAAGTGTGAAATGGTTGTTGCCAGCTATAAGTACATAATATATCCACAAAAACAAGTTTTATTTTCGGGCCAATGACAAAGATACTTTGCACTACGTTCAGCACATACTTAGCAAGCTGAAAATAAAACAGAAGGCTATCAATCTCCAGCCTTGTCTCAGGGCTTTAAGGATCACTCTCTTCAGGGTACTAACTCATTGATTAGGCACACAGACCATTTACCAACTACCCTTGACAGTTAATCAATAATTCTTTGCTCTATTCACCAGCATTATCGATATTTAGCATTCCAAATAAAATGTATCTAATTTTGTCTTTGCTATATTACTTCCATAATTAAAAGAGAATTAGCAATCTGTCCAAAATTACTTTATAGCCTGGGATGTTTAAGCAACTCAAGCTGTGGACATTAAGACTCAGCTTTCAAAGAGCTTGGAAGCAGCAATAATATCTCATTATCACAGCCCAGTTTGGAGGTGAGTGTGGGGAGGGAATTCCTTGCTCTGCTCCACAGTTTGTGCAGACACCTCTGAGGAGATGGCTCAGTCTGACTGGATGTGATTGAGGGCTTGTGCAGACTTAGAGGAGTCTGGTGTCATCTGTGTTGCCTCCAAAATAATTTACATGTTTCATCTGAAGTGAGCTATTGAAATTTTCCTTAAGAAATTCCTTTATAATAAGAAATGAGTTGTTAAACCTTTCTAACAACTAGATTTCATTTAGTACAGATGAGACCACAGCAAACTGCTCCCTGCATCCTTCCTCACAGTTTTTAAGGTCATGAACTGTTTCCACCTGGGTTGGTTTAGTTGTTTTTTTGTTTTTTTTTTCCCAACAGCATCAGGCTGTTAAAGCAAGTGACTTTTAAAATTCTGAAGTTTGTATTCTCTCCTGGAGAATATTAGTGTGTCATCACTTCAAGTCCAGAATTTGTAACAATGTCTAGAACTTGTCATCAGTTTCTTCTCATTTCTGAGAAATCCTTTCCAGCATCTATCTAAAGCATGAAATGGAAATAAAAGCACACAACTCCTAAACCTCCATTCATTCATCCATTAACAGTGCATGCCATATTCTAAATACAATTTAACAGCATCTGTCTGGTGGACTGATACACGACTGACAAAATGTCGAAATCAATACACTGGGGTCAGATATTTAACAGAAGTTTAGTATATTTCAAATTGTCTAGAATATTATCATTGCTTAGTCGGATATTCTAATAATTGTCATATTAATTGTCACTCATTCCAATAGTAATTTTGCATTCTAAAGTTTGAAAGTTCTTTGTGGTGCTTTATAATTAAGAATTCCAATGCAAAGAAATATGCAATGAAGATTCTTGTCAAATTTGTCAAGTCAGAATCAGAATCACTGAATACTCTGGGTTGGAAGGGACCCACCAGGATCATCAGCATCCAACTCCCAACTCAAGATACATGTTCCAGCCTTGGGCTCTTTTCTTTGCAAATCCAGGAAGTGAGTGGACCTTGAGCATGAATTGATCTTGTACTCTAAAAGATTAGAAGCTGATTGGTTTCCAGTTTCACTAGAAACAACCTCTGGTAGATTTTTATTGCATTGAGACACTGTCAACTGAAGAGGGTTTTCTTCTTATCCAGGTCGATCCATTTCATTCAATAATGAAATAATGCTGTGTTTTGCAACTACCAGAATAATGTCACGGGGGAGTCACTCTGTTAAGAGCTCAGGATTGAGCCCTGACAGGCAAATAGACACAAAAGTGTGAATTGTCCCATGTTTTGTTCTCTGTGGTGGTGCAAGAACTGCCGGGACTGGCAGCACTGATTGTGTGGGTGCAGAGAGCTCAGCGTGGCACAGCCGTGTGGTGTCAGCATTGCTGGGCTGCATTGACCAAACCACAGAAATCACAGAAACCACAGAAATCACAGAAATCACAGAAATCACAGAAATCACAGAAATCACAGAAATCACAGAAAGAGTGGTTGGGATTGGGAGGGACCTTAAAGCTCATCCAGTGCCACCCCTGCCATGGCAGGGACACCTTCCACTGTCCCAGGGTGCTCCAAGCCCCAGTGTCCAACCTTGGGCACTGCCAGGGTTCCAGGGGCAGCCTCATCTGCTCTGGGCACCTGTGCCAGGGCCTCACAACATTTCATGCTACAAAATCAGGGCTGAAAAAGTTAACCTGGGCAGGCTGCATTAAAATTAGCTCAGAAGTGGCCAGCATCATTATGATCTGCCTTGACTTGGCTGAGGAAGGGCACAAATCCTCTCAGCTGAGAGTCACTTCAGAGGATACGGGAGAATTTTTGGTGAAAAGGTGCAAAATGGCTGCACACAACTGCAATGAGTGGATGATTACCTACCCTTATTAGTATCACATTAGTATCATATTTTTATATAATATGCAAGTGTGTTTCATGTAAATGTCATGAGACTCCATTTCATTTAACTGGCTACTCTCAGAGTGCTGTCTTAGAGCATCTCAGGTAGGAAGGGTTATGATATCATGAGCTTTAATTATAAACCTTAATCATGATCCTTCTAGGTCAGTCTCTGACACTTTTGTAAATGCTTCCTTTTTCTGCATAAACCAAATTTTTCATTATGTCTTTCTCTTTTTCTAATACTGTTTTAATTAAAAGTTCAAGTGGATTTGAGCTAGTGGCTAGCCAGAGCAGGAACTCAACATGAGCATGGTCTGATTTTTTTCTCAGTTTTATCCTAATATCAGAGCTGGTAACATCCTCCAAGTCTTTATCATCTTTTCACTTCAATGGAAAAATCAAAGCCACTGTCAAAATACACATAAAGTCATTCTAAAGAATGAATTATTAATAAAAACAGTGATAAAGCTTGGTCCTGCTACCAGCAATGACAGGAATTCTGTTGACTTCTGTGGGGTCAGGCCTTGCCTCTCATGACTCCAGACAATGCAGAGAGAAAAGGCAGCTGAGAGTTATTTTGCATTTCACAGTCCTTGGGATGCTTTATATCCTTTTTTTAACTCCAAGTTGCTTGAGAGAGGATCATGTTCAGTGCCAAGAACTGCCCCGTGTCTGCTTGGAAACAATTTCTGATCTCTGAATAAATGATTAGTTGCAAATAGTGCATTAATATCAGTATTCTTTATCACCCCTTGTTTCCATTGTGTGCAGGATTTTCCATTTCTTTTCTACAGAGAAGGAGCTAAACTGACAGCTTTATATATGATTTGTGCCAGATAAAAGTTTATTAGAATTTGCAACATGGTGATAATCATTTGGGATATTATGTGCCTGCATAAGTCATTGTATAAAGGATTAAAAGCCTAAAAAATGTTAATAATAAAGCCCCCAGATCTAATAACTTTAGAGATTAGAATTAATTGAATTAGTCTTTGATCTTGGGTGTTAAGTTTTAAGAGAAAAGTTCAGCAGGCATTTGTCATTCTCTTTCCAAAGAACCAGTCACTTCTAAGTGTGGGATTCAAACGCATTTCTATGGCAAAAAATGGACATCCAAAGCAAGGCTGAAGAGATTTTTTCCATCCAGCTTTGTGTCAAGGCAATCAGAGCTGAAGTGATTTCTCAGAATTTGTAGGTATTTCAGCTTTTAGTTTTAATTTGAGGAATGTTTGCTGTGAGATCCTTACTCACTGATGAGGAGAAGCCGTTGTGTGTCTGAATACTATTGTTGTGAGGATTAAAGTAACCCCTAAATTATCCAATATCCACTATTATTATATATATTATCATGCTGTATTATTAAATTAGCTGATCGCCACTTAAACTGCTCTGTTGCATAAGCTTCAGGCAGGTAGAGAGCTCAGAACTGTTTATTTGAGGTTATTATTTTTATGTCACATCTGCAAAGCATTTTCAGCTCACATTATTCCATCTTCTCATTTGTGTCTAATGCAAACACCTTCAATTTTTTTTCTTTTTTTTTTTTTTTCCAATTACACAGCTGCAGAACTGAGGGGTTCTGCTGCTATAAAAATCCAGGTATGGGAGTCACAGAAGGCTCCATCTCCTGGTACTTTCCCTACTGTATGGGAAGTGGTAAACATACATCATCTCAGCTGCCTGCTTTGCTACAAGTCATGTTTTCCCAGATAATTTCGTCTTTATATTTGTGTTGCTTTTTATTAGTCAGAAAAGCTGTAAAAACTCCTTCATTGCCAAGTGAACGCAGAGAATCCCAAACATAAATATTTTTTCCTGTCAGATGGGGATGTTTTATCTGAAGAGGCTTGCAATTACCAGGGAAGTTAAAAAAAAAAAGAAAAAGGAAAGGCAAAAGAAAAGGAAAGGCAAAATGAAAGCAAAGCTACAGGAAATGAATATTTAGAACATAGTCCTGAATATTGTGGCTGTCCAAGATGTGTTACATTACCTGACAGTATCTTAGCAACTATTAAAGCATCTTTAATTATCTCTCTTACCATTCACTTTGGCCTGCAGTGTCTCCAAGCATGTCCTCACATCTCTGTGACACTGAAATGTCCAAAATCCCTGCATTATATTTGCTGTCACAATTAGTAAAGCCCGGTGAATGAACAATTTCTCCCATTAATTTATCCTCTTAAGTAATATACAAACAAGGTTCGACACTTTTTCTTCCCCATTTTAAATTATGGATCATTTCCAAGGCTCTCTGGGAAATGTGGATTCCTTGGCCTTTTGAGTTGTGAGGACCATTTCAGTTTCTTCAGATGAATACTGTGACAGCACTTTATACCTCATTGCCTTTAAAGCCTTCCTCTTCATTAGTTAAACATTTTGTTAAACACAGGCAGGCTTGGCGTTTGCCTCAGTACCTGGCTGAAATGAAGCTTTCCAGTAACTAAGAGCAATGTCCTTTCATTAAGAAAGAATTTAATATTTGCTATATTCAAAACCATATGGGGTCTAATTGCAGCTCTCCTCTTTTATTCCCCGCTTCTCTCTGCTCTCTAAATGGAGAAATACCATCTTCACCCAAGTATATTTCTCTGAAGCAAAGTTAGGTACCCTCATACATGCACTGAATTAGCAATCTTAGTGAAGCCTGGCTGAGGAAAAGGCATCAAGGACCTGATTTACCCTGACATTAATGGGTAACACTCTCTGGCTTCAGGGAGACTTGCTTTTGCAAATCTCATTGTGCCATTAGGCAATTATGATTAGGAAAAGGTGCAAACACTCAGGAAACTTCTTTATCTTTTATGCTGGGTGGATATCCCAGAAGTGACTGAGATATTCCTTTGGGTTGCACACTGGGGTGTGAATTTGTCCCGTGACTATCAGTCACTAAAATGTGGTCTTTTGATATCTTCCTGGGAGAGAAAGAAATAAAAAAAACCCTCTAAAATTAGAGGACCTGACCCCCTTTGATCACAGCTGATAGAGGTAAAGTACTTGGGTCTGACAGAAGTGCTTTAACTGATTGGCAAATATAATAGGAGTGCAGTTAGAATAGTCTGCCAAAATTGAGGTCAACCATTGATGTTATCCCTTCAAAATCTAATAAGAAAACATATATTTTTGCCCTGAAGGAAAAATGTGGTTACTGTCAATCTAATCTATGTAAAAATTTTGAAAGAACTGAAAAAATTGGTGCACTAATGAAACTGTTCAGTGTGGCAGGAGAAGCTTGGCATTCAAGAACAAGACAGCTCCCAGAAATAAAAATCTAAAGCTTGTGCAGCTCCTTTACATTTTAATCATTCAAGAAAAATAACCTCTTTTTGCAGTGGGGATAATATCTGTGGTTTTTAATATCTTCATTCAAAACTTTTTACTGTATGTAGAACTCTGTATAAGATCACAGATCCATATGGTATGTAATGGTATGGCATGGTAATAAAAGCAAGCAGACAACAAGAACATTTTATGTCTTGGAGCACATTAAACAATAAAAAGTCTACATGAAAACAGTTAATGCAAAATTAAATGTGTAAACTAGTGAGACAGGAGGGCCTGTCACTTGGGTAAGCTAGAACCCCACAGGCTGGGAGTCAGTTCACCAGAACCAGAGAATCTCAATTTTCCACATGACAGGCTACCATCTCATTTATAATGATATTTTAATCATAAGACATCCTTTCTTTAAAAAAAAAATCCGGGTTCTAATGAATAAGACAGAATGGAACAATTCTGTCATTGCTCCCTTCAGCTGACAGATATTGCTGTTGGATTGCAAAGTTTCATTTAAGAGGCAGTTTCATGATAAATGTTTCAGTGTGAAGGAATGAATGGAAGTCAGCTGTGATTATCCTTCAGCTCCTTACAGTCAGGCTCTACCCCACATTGCTGACTTCCCCTTTCTGAAGTGCCTTTGGACTGGGTTGAATTGCTCCTTTTTGATCTGAGAGGCAATGCCAAACTGGAGCCTTGAAAAGACCCTATTGAAATAGGCTGCATAAAGTTTCATTAACTTCAGGATGAGAAAATATAATTGGAAAATAAGGAAGCACCAGTGGTATTCCATGTCAACCTGATTATTTGAAGTGGTGCTTAAGTCAGATTGCTATAAACATCTTCTTCTCAAAGTTAGGCTGTGAAAAATACCCATTTTACATGAAGATGAGAAAACAATAAGTTTATTTGGGGGGTTTAGATCCCTGGAATATTTCAATTAGCTGTAGTGAAGTATGTGGTGCAGAAATCCTGAAAAATAACATTTAATAAGGAAAATGGGCTGTGTGCTATTGACACAGTGAGTGCATCAAAGTCAAGAGCTGGGCTGAGGGATGTGGATCTCTTTTAAGCTCTCATCCCAAAGCTGTATTGATGGTTATACACATGTTTATGATTACCATGGAAATCCATGGAAATGACACAGCTAATTACAGGGATGTGCTTTAGCATCACTAGAGCTCATCACATGAGCCTTTAAAAACTTCCTAAGTGCTTGGAAGTTCAACCTGCAGTCCTCTACTGCTTTAGGTAAATTTGAAATTAGTATTTTTATAATGCTTCTGTAAAAAAAAAAAAAAAAAAAGAAAAGAAAAAAAAAAAAAAAAAAAAAAAAAAAAAAAAACCAACCAGCATCTCATCACCCTCTTAGTTTTATGTATGGCACTCATTTTACACACCTATTGTGTTATCAAAATTGAATTTTTTTTTTTGAACCTCAAACCCTGAGTGCTTGTTTAACTAAGGCCATGCTGCAGTGCTTTGAAGGTATCTGAAGGGCTTTGGGGGGCCCTAAGTGAAGCTGGTAGCATAACTGAACAGGTTAAAAAAAAAAAATCACATTTTTCTCACCATTTATCTTGTTTCAAAATGGCTGTTAGAGGAGAGGCATGAGTGAATATATCAAAACTGATTTTATTTAATACTTTCAATTTGGTATGCTTGATCAAATAAGCCACACAGTATTGCATCTATCCACGGATGGATGAGTGTGGGCAAAGCTGAAAAATTGTCGTACATGGAAACAAGAGTAGGTTTTTAATGTACAAATCATTCAAACAATTGCATGAACACTCATGATAGAAACAAACTTTAAAGGGTAAATCAATTGCTTGTAGAAAAACTTCTTATGATTCCTCAATAGCCTGCTTAATTTTTGCATTTTGTTTCAAGTTGACCCCTTATCCCTTTGGGGATTTCATGAGCAAGCAGACTCACTGAAATTAAGGCAAATATTTCGCCCTAAATGTAAAGGTTCTGTTACAGAGCCCAACACCATCTCCTAAATTTCCTCCCTTTTTCTCTTGTAGCTGATATACTTACAACAGAAATAAATATTGCAGCATTAAAAGATTGCTTGTCACTTTTTCAAAGGAGATAGAACCAAAATTCCAGGGAAATAGGTGTGGAAGCTCCATGTGGAAGTTGTATTTCTTATTTTCTTGCAAGAATTTCTTTAAAAAATAAGGTACAAATGCAAGAGAACCTGAATTACCTATTTGCATTTGAAAATCTGTGAGATTTAGACTACATTTGTACCGATGTCCAGTATGAAAATGGTGCCTCAAACTGATTTTTAGCTGACTGATTTGTTCAAGGTCACATATTAATTGCTGGCAGAGCTAAATAAGGGATCCAGGAGGATCTGCTCTCACCAATACATCATGCTCATTACTGGGTATTTTTTTCCTACTGACTGGCTCATGACTCTGGAACACTGGCTGGCTGACTGACATTACTTTTAGGTTTGCAGAAATTCATAAACACTGAAGGCTTCAACGAATGGATGGCAAAGTATCCTTAACCTGCCCTTTCTTTATATAAAATTTCAGATTTATTGCTGATTTTATGGTGATATTGGCCAAACTTGTTTTTTTTTTGTGATAAAACTATGACCTCATAATAGATTCTGAGATAGTGGGAGATGCAAAACAGTGTTTCCAGTGCAGAATATTTCGGTTTTGTTTGGTTTGGTTTTGTTAATAGAGTTCTGAGTGATTTATTGACATACTTGAGAAAAACTCTATTTAGCTGTTTCTCTACAGGTAACATGTCATGTAGAATGTGAAATTGTAGCTAGTTAGTCTGACTTGGACATGACAATTTTACTAAAAAACTGCTGGTGTTAGTGACTTTTTTCATACCTTTTTTTCCTAGATTTTTGAACGAACTACAGTGGAAAGCTCTCAACAGTATGTGAATATGAGGGGAATAATATTTTTGTAATGTTTAGCTGTTAATAAAAATTAAATTGCATTTTCTGTAGCTAATCTGAATCTAAAATATAATGACTCAAATTACTTGTGATCCTAATATAGTTAGGCAGCCAAAACTCCTGGGACTGAGCAGAGCTTTGAGACAGACTTGATGCAGATTATTTCTATGCTAATGTCTCTGTTAAATGAGAAGCAGCACCTGTGGAAACAAGGAGCAGTTCAGAGGCAATGAAGGGAAAGGAGATTGTGTTCTTTATGCTTCCTTCCCTGTGTTTCTAGTTACAAAATCCATTTCCAGTAGAAATTCTGATTTACATTCGAGTGCTTATAGAAACTAGCAGCTAAATTACATTGCACTAACACCGCTCACTTCCAGATTTTTGTGTCACTGCCTCTTTGTACAGCTTTTTCCTGTTGAATTCCTCAGTCTGGAGTACTCTTGTCTAGCTCAACTGTACTTTGAGATACTCAGCTAAGAAAGTGGAGAGACAATTTCCCCGAAAATGGGAGAGATCAATGAAAACTGTGGATTGCACTTTTAGTAGGAGAGAAGGGAAAAGCTCAATCTTTATCCTGAAAATACGCTTTATGGGCTGAAAATGAGCTTTCCTGGTGGCTATCCAGCCACTAACGGAATTGAAAGGGAATGTTCTTGCTTTCACTGTTTGGAAATTCGGTGAGGGCTGAAACGGGCAGAGCAGAATAACAAAAGGAGATTTGCTTCTCTGCCTGTCTGCTGGGTCTTGCTGTCACCGGGTGATTATCTCGTGTTTCCTTGTGGCTGCAAGTAAGATAAAGTGACTTCCCAGCTGTTAACAGGAGACTGACATTGAAGCAGATCTTTTACAGTCAATCAGTTTTCAGCAAAAGCAAAGAGAATGAAAATAAGAAATGGCTAAGAAATCAGGAGGCAGCCTTGCAATGTCTGTCCATCACCAGAGGCATCGTGACTGCTTGTTCACAAGCCCTGGAAAGCCTGAGGAGACTGATTTTGCACAGCATTAATAGGATTAGGTGCAGTCTGGCTTTGTTCTGACATGTTTCTGTTTTGGACCTTTGTGATGGGGAAGAGGTTTCTCAGGCTTTGGTCTCAGTGATCCAGAGAGAGGCACAGAAAGTCCCTCAGGAGCTCAGAAAAGCTCATGGTTTTGCAATGAAAACACTAAATCCGTGTGCAGGTTGCTTCCTTTGGGTCTGAATAAGGTGTGTAGGCAAGGAATTTACACTGAGATAAAGCTATCAATTATCTGATACCCTGCATCAAACCAGAGAGGCCTGAGAATTATCCCCAGCTGGGCAGTGCATTGCGGGTGATATCTGGAATAATTTGAGTTTGGGACCCTGAGATCATGGAGGGTATGGGAAAGTGGAGAGACCTTAAATCTGGAGCGTGGGGCTTGTGTGGTCTGGCAAGAATGAGACTCAGAGGGCATCAGGCTGCTCAAAATTGTGTCAGAAAAGTTGCAAAGTCAGTGAGGCCAACTTTTTCACATAGAGGAAGAGAGTAAAACAAGGATGAGGAGCCCCAAGATCAGGCTGGAGAGATCCACAGTGCACTTAGAGACAAATTCCTCAGGAGGTGAGGAAAGGAACACTGTAAACTCGCTAAAATATTAAAATGAGAGGAAGAAGAAGAAACTAGAAGGCATCATCAATACTCATTGCTTATCTTCATTGTTTTATTTTCACACAAGAGGATCTGAAGTTCTCTATCTTGAACTGGAGAAAACCCCTCATTCTGGTCTGGACTCTTAGCTACTGAAAATATTTTAAGTCTTGCAACTGAGATATTTGCAAGACCTTGTTATCCATGGAAATTAATTGTTGTCTATGTCTGACACCTACCTTTGGCAGATGAGATGGGCAGTGATTTTTAACATCTAATTCCCTTTTAAAATCATATTCCAGTTATTGGCTTACCCACTGTGCAGCTTTCATGCTACTGGTTAAACAAATGTCCTCCATATTTTTGACAGTTTCTCTGTATTCACCAGTTTAGGCTTCTCCCTAACCAACCTGCACATTCATCAAAAGAGAATTCTTTTTAATTCCTTCCACGGGGAAGGAATTTATAATCATTAAAATATAATTCAATAAATAAAATAATGAGCCTCTATTCTCATGATACCATTTACTGCATTTGAGTTAATTTCTTCATTCTTTCTTGCAAGAGAAACAGAATTAGGACACGATGGAAATCCTTTTGTGGGGACAAATCCAACCTCAGAGTCCCTCCCTCATCCCAGCCCTCGCCTCTGCTGCCTGTTCAGGTGTCAGGCTCAGCTCTTGCATCTGAAGCAGAGCCATTGGTTAAATGATCCAGTCGAGCTGGAAATCCACTGCCTGCCATGTGTGACAGGAATGGAATCATGTCAGCTGTGTCAGGCTCGTTGCAAATTTGGGGTTTCATCTGGAGGGCCGTGGGTTTGACAGACGGCCTCGTTTTCTCGTTTATCCAAAGAGTCTCGTCGCGGCTAAACATTTTGAATATACATCTGTGATTTTTAAAGGAATGCTCTCAATTTGATATCCTTCAGATATGCCTTTAGCAGCACTTAGCAGTGTAAAAAATTAATGTATTATTATAGAAATTATGTGAGCTATGGGTTGAAAGAAGTCATAGCTCTAACTAGAACATTATTTACCGGGTCACAAGTGTAAAAGTTAATGTACCAGAGCTTCTCTCTTTCCCTTTCTCTGGATGGATTGTAGCAGTAATGAACCTTAACTGATTTCTATTCATCTGGCTTTTAACTGCAAAGAGAATTAAAAATAAGACCCTTTATGTTGTCATCTTTTCTCCTTTCATTTTAGTTAATAATTTGAATCACAGATTTCTGTTTAACCAGATATTCAGGGCATGAACAATAATTTCAATAACCTCCAGAGTGGCATCATGTTGAAATGCAATTCAAAGAAAGGAAAAGAAAAATGAACTATCACTTGCCATGGTGTGTTAAGAACAGCAGGACTCTGAACTTTTAGGAGTCCAGTGCATGTGAGTTTAGAAGTTCAGTACAACTATCTAAATAAGAAAAACAAATAACAAATAGTAATGCTTAGGTGGAGAAAGAAAATGAGAGAGGCTGAGACATTCCAATTTTTTTTGAACAGTCAGCCAGTTCCTGGCCACAAATATCTTTATTTTATGTGCACTGAATACAGTAATTTAATGCAAGATTTGCTTTTTGAT
Source organism: Anomalospiza imberbis (assembly GCF_031753505.1). Lineage (NCBI taxonomy): Eukaryota > Metazoa > Chordata > Aves > Passeriformes > Viduidae > Anomalospiza > Anomalospiza imberbis. The sequence goes on from NC_089694.1 coordinate 3,132,149, forward strand.
TGGTATTCTTGTGACTGACTTTTAGTGCTATAATTATTTTCAGATCTCTTACTTGTGGTCGTTTTTCCATTTATTTGTGTTCACTACTTGCTCTCCTTTATCTTAGCATGATATTTACCTTTAAGAATTCTCTAGTATGCTGAAATTCACTTTCTTTTATGGACAGTAGTGGAGTCAAATGAGCAGTACTTAATCTGGAATTAAAAAAATGATTAATGCCTGAGAGTGCTAAATAATTGAGAGATTCATGTGCTAGAAGTACTTTTTTTCTTCATTTCCTGATGCATTTAGGCTTTCTTCAAGCACCTCAGTCTATCATTCTGAAGATCCACATTATGTGAATTATCTGGAATAACAGAGGTAAATCCAGTGCTGTCCTGGCAATCAGCTGTGCCAGTCCTCTATTTATATTTCCTCCTCCAAGTCTTCTGATGATAATATACCTTGTTTCTTCTGATTTTATTTTTTTTTCCCTAGATAGTCAGCATTATTTATGTCACTTTCAAGTAGTGCTGTTTCAGAAATGCTGTAGCCTTGAACTATTGTGTTACAACTCTGCCTTTTTTATTTGAAGAAAGGAGAACTGATGGGCAACACAGAGTCCAATTCCCAGCCAAAGGGAACGTCCATAATCCCTTCTCCTGCTCTCTTCTCTAACGAAGGTTCAGCTGTTAAAGAATATTTACAGGAGACGAATATTTGAACAAAACACAGATGGTAATAGCTAATTACCAATTGGCATCTTTAACTATCCTGAGAAAAGGTATTATCATGGGCATTTCACCAGTTTGCAAAATTGTGTCACAATGACAAAAATAAGGCAAGGCAGAGGCTGATGAACTTGTCTCATCAAATATGACAAGCAGAATGCAATATTATTTAGTGTTTTTATGTCACTCACCAATTACAGCAACTTGCTGGGGACTTTAAGGAGAGGTTTGGTCTGTACATGGAGGAAATAAACATGAGATTTTTAAGAAGGATAAATGGGGATGGGTCAGTCAGCATCAGTGGATTCACTCCAGGTCTGTGGATCATTATCTGTACAAACAACTCATCCCTCTAAAGTAACTTCAGTCTGTGCTTAAAACCTCAGCAGATGTCAGTGCTTGTTATTAGAATGTTAAGTCTGGTCTCACCAGAACAGCAGATTTTGAACTGCTAGGAGGCAAAAACACTCACAGATGTGAGCATCCCTGTCAATAGGAAATAATATTTTTCGCATATAAGCACCATGTTGCATTTCAAAGAAATATGGATTTTATACTCTCCCTGTAGCAGGAGGGGTCGAAAAATAGACAACACTGGAACAAGTTCTGGAGGCAAGCTGCCACGTGTGAAAGCACAGGATTCCCTCTGTGATCAAACAGACTGCTGAGGGAACAAGGAATTAGGAAAGGTGGCTTTCATTTGAGTTCTCACATCACAGATTTGAGCTGTAAAACGTTCCCATCCTTCATCCTCTCTTTTTGGTCACTGCAGAACAGTGTTCATGGCTGAGCAGAACTGCTGAATATGTGTTTATTTGCAATACACTTGCAGCATGCTTGGAGCAGGTTTCTTTTCACAGGGATGCTTGCTCTGCCAGTGAAAGAACATTCAGTGATATTAACCTTGAGTGCCTGGGAGCAGCTGCCTCAGGGGGAGCTCCTACAAGTGTTTGCAAATGCTGCTGCCTGAATGGCATCCAGAATCATGGCCCTCTGCTAAGGGAAAATAGCATTCATTCACACTATCAAAAACACCAGAAATAAGTCCTAATTGGGTGAATGGACAGCAAAATGACTCCATAATAAATTATCAGGATAACACCAACAGCATATTTTCAAAATAAATATTCCTCAGCATTCACTTTGTGTTTGATGATCTCTTTATATTTACTACACTTATTATCGGTGTAACTTTGCACACTGGCATATTATTTTGTGTTGTAAAGGGAGTGCACAGTAAAAATTGAATTGACACTGCAAGTGATGCCTGTTTACTCCATCTTGTTCCTTTCTTATTCAGTATTGTCTACATGGTTTAGAGGCCTGAAAAAAAAATCTTTCAATTCATTATTTTTGCCATTGGATTGTGATTTGTGGTTGGAGTTAAGCACTGCAAATATGGGGGAGATATGGGCCCTGCAATTAGCAGTTTTCCTCAGCCACAATGGCAGCATTCCTGCTAAATGATTTGTTATGTTTTTAATTACTGGATTATATCTGAAATCAAGTATTCAACTTTGCATATTTCCAATTTGTTCGAATTATAGTCACATCATTATGTTCAAATCAGAGCACCCAAAATGCAGTTTTGCTCCAGGATAATTAACCAATGACTTTGAAATATGCAAGCAGGGAGTCTCATTTAGGTAGACAGCACAAGAAGCAAGGGGAGCTACTGATGCATTCCATTGCATTCTTATCTTCTGAAAACAAAGCTTCAATTTGCTTTGTTCTTGATTGCATTATTCCATGACAGATTTTGTGATCTATAGTTATCTTACATTGCTGCAACATTGAAACCCTTCACCCTTTAACATGTGCTCCTGAACTAATTGCTTTGAAGTTCCCCACAGAATTACTCCAGTGAAAAATAAATAGAGCTAGCAAGGCAAGTTCAGTGATACGAGTAGTAAGAATAATGAGCTGTGTGTACCACGATTCTTGCAGTATTCCAACCAAATTATTACATATTGGAGTATTGCCCTGCAGAAGGGGCCTCACTGTATCTTATTTTTTCCTTATCAATTGAATTTGTGCACAAAGATAGGGGTAGAATGTGGTTTGCAATTAATTACCAAGTGATATCATAGCAACCATGTAGCAGTTGTGGTAAGAGTGCTGGAGTTAAAATAGTACTTTTCCACTTTTATTTTCAGCTCCATCCATCATTTCTGTTTCTGTGAGTGTCCATGTCTTTATTTAAACCTAGGTCATCTAACCAAACTACACCACAGCATGTTAGCAAAATTAGTGTTAGTAAAAATTAAAATAATAGGAACAAAGATGTAACAGAAATACCTGGTACCCTCATCTGCTGTCTTAATCTCTCATTCTTCCAAATACCTTCTCCATTTGATAAAACTAAAAGCATTTTTCTGTGCACTTGGAGATGAATGGCTCCTGGCCTGGCCTTCAGCTGCCACATATGCTGGCCACTATGGATATTAATTGCCCTAATGATAGAAGGAAATTTGTGAAAATAAAAAATGACCAGGCAGCTGCACAACTTTGAAATCATTGCATCATTTTCTCTTTTTTTCTGACAACGTAGGGATTTATGGATCAGATTCAAATATTTTCTCATGATGTTTCTGAGAGGGGAAAAAAAAATAACCACAAAATGCAAGTTAGGAAATGATCGGGTTCCATCCACAGCGCTCATGGAGTTTCTTTAGCTTGATGGTACACACACTTTTTGGGTTGCTTTCCTTTCCTCACCACTCCCTGGGTTACTTTTCCTGCATCCCTGCTCCTGTGTAACTTCCCAAGAATATCCCCAAAGCTGTGCCGTGGAAGGTTGACCCTGGTCCCCAGAAACACCACGGGCCCAGGGGGACTTTGAAGCCTCAGGTGCACCTCAGCTGTTCCTGATTTGGGAAAGGCAGTTGGCAGTTCACCCTTGGAAGGTATTTGAACTGTTTTACATATGGATGAAGTTTAGGAAATTTTGAGTGCAAGGCTGTGTGTATGAATACTTTATAAGTTAATGAGCTCCCTGTGATAATACAGGACTGTACAAAAGTGTAATTTATTGGAATTTCTGATTTTGATTATTGAATTTGTACTGGAAATTTCCCCCGTTCTGCTCCCTGTTTTTCTCTTTAATCCCTACTCAAGCTGGAATGGTCGTTTTTCCATTGGAATTTTTTTTATAAAACTGCTTTTCTTTCTGATCACCCTCTCCTGAGTAAATGGGATGATGCAAAATAGAATCACGATCTTCACTGAAAAAATTTGAACAAATTTTCCCATTCCTAATATGAGCTCTAATTTGGAGTATGCTCACATAAATCTATAAAGGAAAGGTTATAATTTAGTAAATGCATTCTAAATCATTGATAGATTAATTTAGAAACAGGGGTTGGCAAGGGAATGTTAAAAGTCTATTAATGTCTACCTGCTCTTTAAAAACTTAATATCTGGGCAAAGTTTTACAAGGTGATTGCTGGCATGATGCAAGTATTAAACCAGTTTATAGTGTTGGAATGATATTACACAGATAATAGTGTGCACTGACCTTCTACCTGAATTTTGGCATGCAGAATATAACTTAGCACACCAGGCTATGCTCAAACACATTTGAAGGGTGCAGAGAATGTCTTTCCTTTCTAATCCAGACATCGTTTTGTTTTATTTTGGTGCGAACGCTGCTGCACGAACGACGAGGAAAGCGTTCGATTAAAGCCAGCAGAGAGCTCAGGCACAGTCTTCATTAAAGAGGTACAAAGACCACACCATCTGCTCCAACAAGTCCCAGCTCTCCCTGGGTTTGTTTGCTCAGTAGTTCCTGCTGGCTGGAGCCACCTGTTCACTTAATTAGAAACACAGCCTTAAAACACTGCCTGCTACAAGCTCTGTGCCTCTCCAGAGGTGAGCTTCCCAGGCAAAGAACCAACGTGCCAGGCAGGCAAAACTTTCTTTGTAGCTTGTTTTGAAAACTGTGTGAATGAAAGGAGCAAATAAGGTGCAACGTTTAGAAAATGCCTTTTTTTTTTTTTCTGTAGAAGATGTGTTGACTTTTTCCTCTTTTTCCTCTTTTTCCTCTTTTTCAGCAGTACTAGTTTGACTCAGGTGAGGGAGTTTTGCATTTCACTAGCATGGAGAAGAGAAAGCTGCGACCTTGCAAAAACATTAAATGTGAAATAAGAGAAAGTACAGCTCATTTTTTTGCTGTCTTCATAAGTCAAGACATAAAATGAAAGCGAAAGTTGCATTTGAAACCGGAGTGTAAAAAAATAGAAGTGAAAGTTCTCAAATTTGATGTAAAGAATTAATTCTTGCCAATTAAAAAAATGAGAAATGTTCAGGCAGAAAATCACATGGCTCATTAGAATAATCAGTTTAGTACTATGCAAAAAAAAAAAAAAAGTCTCCATGATCTCAGTACTTCACACACATTTCAGTCTTCCCAGAAAAGATAAGATTCCCCTTGGTTTTATTTTCCACTGGCCAACTGCCTGAGTGCAAATGATATCAATAATAGGTCCAGCTGTTTTACTGGACCCCTTTAAAAATAATAACACAATAGAGAATATTGACATGAAATGTCAGGTATCGGAGCCTGTTTAATTTGCAGTTGGGACACATGGACATGCTGCTGTTGGTTTTGTGACTTTCCTTGTTGCTTGTGACCTCTTTGTCTGAGATTGCTATGGTTTTATATCTGTGTAATTGCAGGATTTCCTCTGCTGGATCCAGAAAATGGATTGGGATGCCTGGGACTGTGTATAACAGATCCATCTCTGTGTCCATCTCTACTTTATCCTACAAAATGTGTGGGTTTACCACTGTGGATTTCAGGGTAGGCTTTTATCTCAAGCAAGCACAAACATATTCCTGTGCAGCTGAGATTGTACAAACCAACATCAAGTTCTGAAAAGATAAGAACTCCAAAAATAAGTGTTCTTCAGCTGTGTTTTGCATAATTGTAGGACTAGATCATTACCATATTAAGGAATAAATGTTAATTTTTTGCTACTGTTAAAATAGATTATTAAATGTTGGACCTGCAGGGTGTGTCTCTATGAAACTTGCTTGCTTTTACATTAGCAATCTTAATGAATTCATTAATTACTTAATGGAACTTGAAGATAATAAACCTTCACTAAGAGTTTAATATTAATTATGACTATTATCATTATTATTACTCATTTACTGCAGGAGGGACTGGAGTACTGGCTGCTGGTGCAGAATATATTGAGGAATTCACAGAATCTCTCAATTTTGTCCTCTCTTTAACTCAGGGCGGTTTCTGGCTGTGATTAGGGAGAAGCAGTTGAATCACAGAAGTGAATTATTCCCTGTTGAAAACTCAGCAGCGTACACAGTACTTCATGACCAGGCTATTTCTTGCTGCCTCTAATCTCTCCTGGTACTGTACTCTCGTGATGTTGCAGTCTTGAATTATTTCTTGCTTTCTTTAATTACAGACCCTGTTATATCCAGCTTCTTTTCCACTCGTGCTGTAGTTGTTATTCTCTTTAACCCTGTAAACTCCCTTTGGGGTCTGCCTTCATTTTGGCACTTCCAGGGCTGTGTATTCTGATCCCACTGGTGAATCAGGTGCCAGTGGCATTCAGTGGAGCAGGTCTAGCAGGAGGAGGTCACCAGTTACCTGCTGAGATTCTGACCTGGGGGTTTATGTTTCTGTGACCTACACGGGTGCAATTCTGCTTTTTTCTTTGCCCATGATCCATCTATGCAAACCTAGCGTGGGAATTGGCAATTCTGGCCATTTCCATGGGTGCAAATGTGGCCCAGCATTTCCACTCTCTGAATGCACAATGGTTTATCCCATCAGTTGTGTCATCTCCCTCTTCCATGGCATCGGATCTGAGTGCAGAGATCAGGAAGGGGGCTTTGAGTATCCAGTTCTCTGCCCCTCTGGGCTCAGGCTGTGTTCAGATGTGGATTAGATTCTTCCAGAGGGGTAATTTCTGAAGGAGGTTAGAGAATAGAATCACAGAATCACAGGGTGCTTTGGGTTGGAAGGGATCTCAAAGCCCATCTAGTTCCAAACCCGTGCCGTGGGCAGGGGCACCTGCCACTATCCCAGGCTGATCCAAGCCCTGTCCAGCCTGGCCTTGTATTTTTGCAGGGATACATATGTTTTTCTTCTTTGCATTTCTAAAAAACTGTGTTTTCTAAAACTGCATCAGGGTATAAATTCAAAAAGTAAAATAAATAACTGTTAAGGGAAACCCCATAGGCCTAATAATATTCAAAGTAATATTCAAAGGTTCCCATGCTTTTCCCCCCAGCTGATTTAATTGGCTGTTTGACCACTTCTGTGGTTGGCAGACACTTTTAGTCATATTCATTATGTAAGAAAACAGCCAGGTGCCTCTTGCACAGAAATTGACACATATATTGAGAATTTGTTGTTATTTCTCTTTAAGCACCATAAAATATGGATGAATTCTAACAAAGAGGTAAATGTATCTGAATAAAATTACTCCTGTGTATGTCAAGATGATATAGCAGTTGCCATGGTAAACAAACATTGTACATAAATACTTGAATAAATGGTTGTATATTTGGAAGGGTAGCAAGCTGTTAACCAAGATTTAGACACTGATAAACAAACCCTGTAGAGAATCCTGGTGCTTTCAACTGTCTATATATCTATTCAATTAGTGAACTTACCATTCAATAAATTGTTCCAGCCTTTAATTAGAGGTTGGAGAAGCTGGCAAAGGAGCAAAAATAACAATAAGCATCATAGGTAGTTTTAAGAGGGAAAAAAAAAAAAAAAACTGTTCTGAATCCACACAGCTTGCCCTTAGAACATTCTCAGTTTACTCCTGAGACTAAGGGCAATAAAATGGAAAATAAAATTTAGGTTGAGCTGCAAATCCAAAGGTTTCGATGATGAGTTAAAACAACTATTTTAACACAAATCATTATGGTCTTCTCAAGAAAACCAGGCCCTGAATGTTTTTGTTAGTCCCAAAAGAAGGTTAATGCATCTCTGTTTAGATTATGTGGGAGGGCAGTGTTCCAGCTACAGACAGAAGGGGAGGTCAGAGTGAATGAAAGGATTTGGACTAAAAATAAACAAACAAAATGAATTATTTGAATGTTATATCACAACATTTCAAAATAGTAGTTTTCGAAGTCATTCATAAACATCAGTGGTTTAATTCAACATTTTCCTCCAAGGCCAGTCTGGGCCTGTGACATTTTGGATGCACCTTTGGGCTTTAACTGTGCTTAGCTCTCAAGGATTCCCTCCTCCCTTTAAGTCACATCTCCCCAGGCTTATCCTAAGGCAGTTAAGGTTTGTACCTCATTGCTTCTCTCATTTAGCTATGGCACAATAAGGAATAATTGCCATTAACAGCTGGTTAAAATAACTTCCCAGTGCCCTCCATCAACCCTGCTGTAACCTGCAGTGGGTTTTGTGCAGGTAAGAATATGACCTGCATGTCCTCATGCTCCATTTGGGATTTAAATGAATGCCAACACTGTATCCCATGTGCTGCTAATGAATTAATTTAATAATTAATGATCATCCATCATCATCAGTGCATTGCATTTTTTCATGGTTCTGTGTGGTCACTCACAGAATCCCTCACTGAACCTTGTGCTTTCTGTAAAAGAAGGTTTCTGTAGCAAAAGGAATAATTGTTAACCAGGTGACCTGTTGAGGGTTAATGTCTGTCTGATGACCTATCCTGCCTCACCCACCCTGTGCTGAATCATTGTCCTTACAGCCCAAAGAATCTGAAAAAGTTAAATTACTCCTTGCTTTATGTCTTTGTATGGATCACAACTCAGCTTCGTCTCCCTGTTTCCTTTTTGTTTTGTTTTGTTTTTAACACAGAATAGATAATCACTAACTTGAACCAGTTTTTTTTACTTGCTCAATCAATTTTTTTTTGTTCTTTTTAATTGTTCCCTATTCAGGTCAAAATTAGATATCCCTTCTCAAACACAATTGAGATCCCCTAGAATAGTTCAGAAGGAATTTTTCCAGAAACTTGATAACCATAAATGCCACAAAAAGCTACCTTCCATTCTGTATTTGATGCATCTGATGAATGGCTTGGCAAAATAAATAAATAAATTCCTGCTAAATAACAATAAACTAATTAATTACTGTTTGTGTTTCCTTTCCAGGACATAAGAAACTCATTTAGAGCTGCCATTACTTGTTGGGTAAATACATTCTGAGAATAATAAATGTATAAGATTATTCACTGCTCAGAGTAAATACATGATTAGTAGTTGTCAAAATGCACATTCTCCACAACAATAGGGCCCAACAGCTGCTTTGCTCTGCTGTGCCAAGGCTGATCAGGAGCTCCTCAGTTCATGGCCCTCTGGAGCAGGAGACAATCACAATCAAAGTGTGCAGGGTCTCAGAGGTGCCAGGTGTCTCTGACATGGGAGCACTGACAGTCCTCTGGCAGGAGAAATCCCTGAGAGTCCAACAAACACAGCAAAAAACCCAACAAACGCCGCGTGCTGGGAGGCATGGTCCAGGCTGCAGGCAGGGAGGGGAAGGTGGAAACTGAGTTATTAATGTCACAACTGGTTTGCTGAGGGGACAGGGAGTGTTTTTATCAGGCTTTTCACCACGTAGTGCAGAGCTCTGAGCAGCTTTGCTGCTCTGCACAACTCCTGTAGCTCAGCTGTATCCACTTGTTGGACTCAGCCTTTTCTGACCCAGAGATGGGGTAACTGAGAGTGTTTTAAAAACTTCTATTCCATTTTCAGTCTCATTTGAAGGGTGAGACAATACAGGTGTTACAATTCCCACCATCACAATCAGAAGCCATTTCCTAATTACAATACCATCTTAGTGTTTCTTGGTTTATCAGCTTTTGTCATGCTGTAAATGCCTTAAAGTCAATCATCTAAAATTACCTCTTGAGGGTCCTGATACAATGCATCTTTCATAGTTTTGTTTTGTTTTTTTTTCTCTAAAGTATCCAGTCTTATTTGCAAAGCTGCCCTTTGAAACTTGTTTCAAGTTCCATTTCTCTCCCACCAATGTCTGTCCTATTCCATGACATTTCTAAGCCAGCATTTCTTATCTCAAGGTTTGCCTTCTTTTTGTCAGGTTTTGAGAATTTTCTACAAATCCATTTCCCACATCCACTGACACCAAAATTTAATATTTGATGGGAAGGAATTCACATCAGCTATTAAAAGAAACCAACACAGGTGTGCCATGGGGGACAGAAGAGGCTTTACTGGACTGCCCTGCTCAGGAACAGCAACAGCTCCAACGGAAGCTTTTGAAATATTGCCCCAGCTTTAATTTCTCTAAGGAATTCCTCATCAGCTTTAAGATTTCATGTTAAATAAAACACATCCCCTTCAGAAAAACTACATTGGAGAAACTGGTATCATTAATTACGCTTTTCTTTATTGAGAGAAACTAATTTATTGAGGGAAATGATTTATTGGACATGCAAAGATTAATCTGTCTTTTTGTGGTGTTTAATTTTAGCCACACAGATCGTAGGAGGGAGTGAAAACAGCTGGAAATGCTTCAAAGATCTTAAATTTCAGTCAAATAATTTGGTGTTTCCTTTGGTAAAGGAGGTAAATTGGAAAGAAAGAGAAGCTTCAGCTGAATCTTCCACTAGTTGGGGTGGTTTTTGACCTAATGGAGTGGGGTTTATGAAGATCTGCAGCTGCACTACTTGTCTGCTCTTTGGGTAGTTAACCAAAAATACGAGTATTGAGTGTATTGTGTACTTCAGCTTGAGTGTCTAAGCAGGTTTAGAATGGTAGAATTGCTTTGTTAACTCATGGCATTTTTTATCATTTTGAAAAGTAGGGTATTTTTTGGCATTGAGTCCAAAATAAAGTTTTGTTTTAGTTTTTTTTTTTCTTTTAGTTGGGATTTTTTTTCTAAATTGGTATAAAACGTCTTAAATTAGGAGATTCGTTACATAAATGCTCATTGATTGCTACATGTAGGCTCCTGTTTCAAGCTAAATTTCATCTTGAAGAAATCTTTTATGGTTGTTACATATTAAAACTACATAAAACAAATATAAAAAATATAAAAATGGAAAACAAAATGATCTTAAAGTAGCAGTACGGTGAGTATGATCACACAAAATACGTGTACAGGAGGTAAAAGTGAGATGAGGCTGTGATGCTTACCTCTCCAAACCACGCTGGGATGTATAACTCCCAATTTGGTCACTCTTTGAGTGTCTCTGATTTTCCTGGTGAGCTCTTCTTCCCCCTGTGCAAAAACTCTTGGGCACAGGGATATTAATTAGGGGGCAAGACAGAGAAAAACTGGGTATTAAAAGTGCCACAGCAGCTGCCAGGATCAGATCAGAGGTAACACAGACAGCAGATCTTTGATTTCCTTAGGAAAAAAGTCATGTCATGGGGAGATCCTCAATTAATGCAGAACTAATAAACCCAGCTACAGCCAGGCTAAAGACAATGCTGAAAACCTGAGCACTTTCCCAAGAAGAGATAAACATTCTTATTCTCTTGTGATGCTGTTTTTCCAGTACCTTGTATTGGGAAGGTATTCAAAAATTAGAATTTTGTTTTTGCAACGTAATATTGCAAATAGCAGGAGAGAAAAATATTATAGTTTCTGGAAATTTTGTTTACTGTAGCCATCTGGGACAAATAGTGTTTGCATATTGCATTACCATCTAAGAGTAATGGCATATTTACTACACTGATACTAAAAGCAAACACTTTAATATTTGTAGTTATGGTTTCCATTTTTGCCTTTCTCTTTCCCGAGGCACCGGCAAGAAAAGAGATGAGAATTAGAAAAAGTATTGCTTTATGAAAAATTGCAAGGGTTGTAAATTACAAGTGTTGCTGGAGTTCCCTTGAATTATTCAGTGTTTTTTAAGGTTTTATGCTCTCTGTACAACAGTGTCTATGTTTATTTGATCTATTATTTTTATATAGTTGTCTGACACTTCTTTATGAAAAAGAATAAAAGATGTGAAGCTTATCCACAATGTCAAATTTTTATCATGTCCAAACATTTTATGGCTCTGCATGTTTCAGATCAAAGAATTCTAGGCTATCTTTTTGCTTGTTTGATTTAATCTTACCAACAGCAACAGTATTTTAGAGCACATTTTTGCATATACATTTGACAAATGCAGTGAGAAGTTTAATTGTTATTTTTTAGCACAATATTTATTCTTTAACAGTATTTTGAGGTGGATAGCTTTGCTTCAGAGTCTGATTTTCTGCTGAATAAAGAATTAGTAGTAAAACATTTATAGGAAATCTTGGTTTGCTAATACATTTACAGGGAAACTCGGAGCTTGTTCCATGGAGGAGCAGTAGTGAGGAATGTTAACTTGATTTTTTAACAGTATGGACTGATAATCTATATATTTTTTACATAGTTCCAGTAGGTAAAACAGGTACAATACTGCTTTTGGTTCTGCGGATGTCTTTATTTTCTTTGCTGTCTGCATTTTACCAAGTTACAACTGTGCAGTTTAGTGTTTCATTTATCCCAGCTCAGGCTTTGCTGTAATTCTGTCTCTGTGCTCAAAAAGCTCAGGATGCACCTCAGTAGCTTTTCCTGTGTCAAGTTTTGCTCAGTTTTGAAATATGTCTTTCTTTGCAGAAAATTTGCATTATTTTGAGCTTTAGAATCAGTATCTATTTCATTCAGTATATTGCAGAAAGCAGAATCAGGGAATATAGTGTCTGTTGGATTAAGTTGCATGAAATGAGATCATCTATGGAATTGGTTAGAAAATCAGTGTTTTCAGCAGTGGGCAGGAAGGCATTTTTGTTTCCTTTGGTGTTTACTCTTTTTGGATTATTTCTGGAAATGTCTCACCTCTGCTGTAACTTTTATCAGCCTTCATGAGTCTTGCTCCTGCTTGAACCAACACACCCACAGCTTTTCACTGGATAGGAAAATACACAGCTCCCAAATCCTTCCTCAAGGAAAACTCCTGGAGACTGGGGCTCCTGCCTTGCCACAGATTAGACAGCCTTTTCCCAGTTTGTCACATACAGAAACATCCCCAAAATAACTTATTTATGAAGAAAGTGCCTGAGACTGCTCAGTTAGGGGGAAATCTGTCACTTGCTCTTAGAGCCAATAACGGTGGATTCTTTGGGGAGAGCAGTAGAGGAAATGAAGCAGAGTGACTATATGCACCTGCAAGAAAAACTGGCAGGAATAAAAGTGTTACACAGTGCTCTGCTATCCCTTGTGAGAGACAAAGGCCTGTGCTGGAGAAAAATTGAATCAACATTGTTCCCAGCAAACCTGATGTGTGACAGTTTTCCAGTTTCTCGTCTAGCCATGAAAAATACTTTGTTGGCTAATGGTAATGCAGGGAGCAAGTTTTATGTCACCCACGCATTGTTCAGGAAGGAAATCTCTATATTTCACATTTCCAGTGACCATCTAGATACATTTCTTTAATGGTTCAGGCTTTGCAGAGAGTTTATTTACATGGAATATATAGAGTTTATGTATATTTATATGGAATTCCCTCTGTGACCCCCCATTAGTGTTGCACTTGTGTTCTTTCTGTTGCCTCTGTTTGTCAGGTGAACTGAATTGTGTCATGGAAGCAGAGATTTCTTTCTTCCTCCTGCCTGCAGGATTTTTTAGATCTATCTGTCCTAAATTGCCTATGCACTTAATCTGGGTTTTTAGAAGGTCATAGATGTTTGACCCAAATCTGCTGCTGTGGTGAAAACAAGGATCATGTGACTTGGCTCCCTTGCTTGTTTGGGGTTAGAAATCCTCAGTAATTAGCATCCTGGTGTGTATTAGAATAGATGAAATGCATGAAATTTTGATCAGTCAAGAGAATGCTCATCTTATAACAACCGAAAACCTTTCTATGTGTTATTCTTAAAAATAAAACACTTTTTTTAAAATTAAAAATGTGAGTTTTGCATAATTTATCTAAATCTTCCTTTATTGACTTCCCTCCCACAAAATGTTATAATGGAAAATTTATAGAGATTTAAATGAATCCTGGTTCATAGACTCTGTTTCTTTAGACAGTACATGAGATACACATTAATTTAAACAACATTTTATTTAATATTTCCAGTTGATAGATGGGCAGTATTTGTGTAATTTACTTTCCTGTCTTTGTAGAAGCACTATTTCAAAGGATGTATTATTATGCAGAAATGTAATTTAAGTACATTAAAAAAAAAAGCTCACCAAATGGACACTGATAATTGATCAATTAGAAGAAAAGTATATAGGAAAATGAAATCACCATTGGAAGATCAGTGACAGTGGAAATCTTCATCTGTTTTTATGGACTTGTAGTGAAAATGAGTTTTGTTTTCATAAGACATGCTGGAGATGAATCTGGGGAATGTGACTTTCTGTATGTAATTGACCAATGGCTGAACATTCAGAAGCTCAGAGAGATTTCCAAACCTTACAGGACTGATAAAATGATCACCCAAATCAGGAACGAAAGCTTACTGAGGAACATCTCCAAAGAGGATGTCTGTTTGCACCAGTTGCTGAAACGCGGGGTCTGTGCTTCCCTCAGGGGCACTGCAGGGGAGCAAAGGCATTCCACGTTTCCCTCCTGGATTCACAGGGACTCCAAAAAGGGGAAAACATGGCCAGTTCCTTCAGGCTGTCACTCATCTCAGGGCAGTGTGGGGTAGCTCAGACACAGCAGAAATGAACCACCACTGCTGTCTCACTGTCTCATGTGCTGGGTAACTGCAGGGAAGCTCTAACTTGTAAAACCGCAGCTGCCGAATCTAAATCACATTCTGGTGGATATTTCCTTTTGTCTGGGCTAGAGTTTGCTGGGAGCTCTCCTTGAAGAGTGAGCTGTCAGAGTTTGTGTCTCCTTTTCTCTCTGCTGGAACTTGAAGAGCTGCAGTTGTCATCTTTGGGAGCTGGCCAGCCTCACTGACTGAGGCACATCAAATCTCTCAGCCACCCTCTGCTCTGTCTTTGCCAATTTTCAGGGACAGAGTGGATGGAAATTTTTCTATCTCACACACAAAAGGGTAAAGTACTGCCTGCCTTATACAATCCAGCTCAGAATATGGTCTTCCTGAATGCTGTAGGAAAGAAAAATAGAAGAGGCTTTGCTGTGAGTTTATTTTTGACTTAACCCTCTGTCTTACCCTGCAAATAGAACTGAACATCCTTTATTGCAGTTTTACTACAGTACTGATTCTGAACTGCAGCCATCCAAAACTAAAATGTGTTATTTTATAAAAATTAAGGGCAATCACAAGTAAAGTCAGCCCTCCAGCCAGAGAAGAACCACTTGACTCAGATTCGTGCTCAGGGCAGTGCCTGGATTTTTGTATTTTCCTTGCCTGTTGTGAAATTACTGGGATTCACACATGCAACCTTAAAAATTGTTATTGAAAATCTCAATCCTGGTTTGCTTTCTGCAGATTCCATTTTTATCTCTAGGTTCTCTAGGTCAACATTGTTGAGTTCCTGCCACAATTTGCTCTGAATCCAAATTCATGATTACACCTTTGTGTTTCCTTGGATAGCAGAGCAGGTGTGGGGAAGTAATTTACCTGCCAGGTAATGCAGGTAAATTTCATGTAGCAGTAAATGAAATCCATAACCACTGCACAGAGATGCAAAGAGGGATTATTGCTTGTTCTTCCCCTCTTT
This sequence comes from Anomalospiza imberbis, assembly GCF_031753505.1. Taxonomy (NCBI): domain Eukaryota; kingdom Metazoa; phylum Chordata; class Aves; order Passeriformes; family Viduidae; genus Anomalospiza; species Anomalospiza imberbis. Next base: position 3,147,470 of record NC_089694.1, read on the forward strand.
TTCCTCACACATTCTCTGGAAGTGCTGGTAATGACACGAGCAGGCTCAGTATAGAGTGGAGATTTCTGGCAGTGGTAGAGCAGCAGTTTTGCATTTGCTTGGAAATGAATCTTGTGAAGAATATTTGGAAACAGCTCTTGCTGCAAGAGTGGAAAGAACAATAAATAAGTCAATAAAGGCCACAGGATAAGAATCCACTTCGGGGAGAGCTTGGAAAGTTTGGTCAGAGTTTCTGTATCAGCTTTATGCACAGTGGTGAAGGGGAAGGTGCAAGTTAGGAAATCCCATTGTCAGCAGAGGGAAAAACAGAATCCAGCAGTTTGGTCAAGTTCTGGCTGTCATGAAAAGATTCACAGATTGGCAAATTTCTTTGCCTTGGGACACATATTGTCATTTTTAGATTTATAGTAAGATCTAAAGCCTGAGTAATATATTAAAAAAAAAATACTGATCTATTTTTGCACAGAAGAGCAAAACAGTTCCTTTTAAACTCCAGCACCAAGAAATTAATAGAATAAAGATACAATAAATCTATTTTTTTGTCATTTTGACAAAATAAGTAACATTTACTACTGGCAGCGTGAGGGCTGACCATTAAGTGCTGCACTCAATACAAAATTCATTACAGAATAATTCAGCATCTTTATATATCTAAATAAATATAAATATCCTGAACCTCCTGTTGCTGATCTCTCTGTGCCCCTGCTGTATGATTTGCACATAAAATTAGGCATGTGGCTAATATGGGTAAAAGAAATACTAAATCTTTGTCAATAACCTCCAAAATCTTTGTGAATAACCTCCAAAACCGAGCTCCCACTGCTGAATACATATTCTGAACTCACTATTAGCCCTCTTCAATGTTGAGCCACAGTAGTGGCTTAGTCACTATTTAATAAATTAAGGCACATTCTTGCTCTCCAAAGTGTCATGCCTATAATTTATCTAACGAGACACACTTTAATAATCCATCAAGATTTGATGGCAGCTTTTAAAATTAGAACCATTAGAATATCTTAGAAGTTTCCCTTCATGCATACCTTTTCCTGTTGCCCCGTTCATTCATTTTTATGTCTTGGAAAATAAATGTTCAACTGATTTGTCTTAGTCATACCATTCAATTTAAAAATGGGGCTTATAAAAAAGAGATGGGCAAAGACTTTTTGCCAAGGCTTGTAGTGACAGTTCAAGGAGCAACAGTTTTAAAGTGAAAGAAGGTAAATTTTGCTTGGATATAAGGAAGAAATTCTTCTCTGTGAGGATGGTGAGGCCCTGGCACAGGTTGCCCAGAAAAGTTGTGGCTGCCCATAAATATCAGTTTTTTCATATGCAGGTGACGTGGATGATGTCTCTTCATTTTCTTTGCAGACTTCCAGATGGAATTTCAATATTTGAAAAGGTCTGAAACACAGATTTACCTGATAATAATTACTGCTTTTGATCATGGCACTGGGAGACATCACTTTGGCATTTTCTAAGAAGCCAAATTCTGCTTCAACATGTGAAAATAATTGCTCTGATTAGTGTCACTGGGAAAATAAGTTCTGATTAATTTCACCGAGAAAATAAAGGGAAGCTCATGATTTTGATAATTCTAGGATTCCTCTGATCCTGAATTTAGGGCAATGTAATTTCACCTGGATAAGGAATGAAGAATGTTTTCTCCCAAGTGTTGTTGAGTGAAAATGCTTTTATTCTGTGACCTCTTTCACAGAACCTTTCCTTTAGATAAATATAACCATTACCTGTAATTTTGTTCCTTCAAGACAGATATCTGGAAGCTATGACAAGATACATTTTCTTAGGAAACTCACATCTGAGGAGATATTTCATAGTTGTTTGTGTTCATGTAAGCAATAGAAACCTCATTTTTAACCTATTACAAAGCAGTGCTTTTTGCTAATATGTAAGAAAGGAGAAAAGAGGAAAAAAACTTAGTGTTTAACAAAGGAAGTCCATTATCTGATATCTGACCATGGAATTAAAAAAATTAATTCAGTGACTTCTGTAATAATTTACTCATGCTGTCGGTATTTGTTAACTACTCTTCCTAATTTGTCGTTACAAATATCTGCAATTCCTGTAATTTCTCATTATTGTGAGGGTAGAAATGAAGCCATATTTTGTGTAACTGATGTGATCAGAGAAGCACCTAACATCCTTCACTCACATTCCTCAGCTGGGAAGCTCCTTCCCTAAGCAGAAAATGAGAACTCTTCCAAATAGTTTCAGAGCAGGAATTAACAAGGCAGCCATATGTATGTAAATTTTATGCATTTAGAACAATCTCATGAAGTAAAACAAATGTGTCTGATAAGAAAACTCTCCTAGAAAAGATTGGTGTATCTCTTGTCTCTTGTTGATTGCTAATGGAGCACTTTCATGCTCTGAATTCACATCACCGAGCTATTATTTTGACAGGTCCTAGATGAAATACACTCCAGATATTTTTTTCTCCCCTTTAAGAAAGTAGCTTACAAGAAATAGATTTATTCTCTGCCTTGCTCATAAGTTTCAGGCCCATCAAAGATCCCCTTTTATCTGCCTTCAGATTGTGTTGGTTGTCAGTCTCTTTGCAGTGGCTTAGAAAGCATTCAGGCTTGTCAACTTATTGAGAGTAATCTGAAAGAGCATAAAGGAATTTCAAACATTTCAAGGACTGTACAATGGTAAGATACATCTACTAGGAAACCTGAGATAAATTCATATTTACTGCTATGCAAAATAAGGTCATTCAACAACCTGAATCTCTTAGAACCCTTTCAAGGTGTCTCACAAAAGCTCTGAATGCACCCTGGGTGTCTGCAGGCAGTGCAGGGGTATAAGGACAGCTCCTGCTGGGTTTGTGAGGCTGGGGAATGGGTTTCAAGCAGGCCAAATCCTGGGAAATGCTTGTACTTGATTGGAAGGACCAGATGTCTCTATGGTCAACTTAAAGAAAATATTTTATTAGACTGAAGACAATGTATGAAATGTGACTGTTTATTAAAATATTTATGCTCTAAGGTGACAGAGTGGACATGATTCCATAAGAGAATCTAATATACAGCCAGTAATGTTGGAGGGGAATATTAATTTCTGAAACAGCATCAGTTGGATTTGTGATCCCAAGTTATAGGGATGAACTTACCCAATGGTGGGGATTGCTTTGGTGTATAGATCTGACAAATACACTGTTCTTTCCTACCTTTTGCAAAAGAGTTGTTTCTCTCTGTTGGTGATTATCCAGTGTGTGTTTACTGGGTAATCTGCCCAGTTGTGCCAGGCTCTGCTCAAAAAGATAATTTTTAGATGGTATGAAAAAGCCAGAAACCTGACTTGACACAAAGATACAGGGCAGAAAAAAGGTAATTTTGCCATCATTCCCTCTGGAGGTTGATTATGTCCGAGAGCACAGTTTAACGACTGTGGAATAGTTTTGTCCTTGGAGTCTTTTCAAAACAGTAACTCATTCCTTTTTATCAGCCTCCAGAAGAAAGAGGGAGCTTGACATTATTGCTGTTAGAGAGATGTAGGCAAATGGGTTAAGGAACTTCTGCAGCAAGGCTGGTGTAAAACCTGACACAAAAATCCATAAATAAAGCAGTTGATCTACTGGAGGCAACAGTTTTAAAGCACATGTTCAATCTGCTGGGCCTTTCTACCTTAATGTGTAGGGATACTGCTTTATCTGGGTGATACTTAATGAGCACAGAGATAAGTACAGATATCCATGCAACTAAAATTGAACAAACATTTACTTTTGGGTTTTTTTTTGTCCTCATATTCTGAAGAAATAGTGTTAAATATATGAATTTTCTGAAGAGCAAGCCTTTAAAGGGATATATTTAATTTCCTTCCTAACGTGCTAGCATGTTGATATAAGGGATATTCATTCAGATCACTATCTGTGATTTCAGATTGGTCTCAGCTCCTCCTGGTGGTGTTTTCAAAGGAGTCTGAGGACTCAGAATTGTTCTGTTTCTGGAGAGTTTAACTTTTGGACTGGCTTATGGAAATTTATATATTCATATAAATCAACTTTTTCTGCCCGCCTGATTACAGATTCATTGGTTCTGGGTCTGAGAAGAATTTTGGTGGGATGCCCAAGGACTGGAGGTGTGACCCTGTGGATATTTACTTATTACCTCTGTGGAGTTTGTTTCTGCTCTTGCCCTGTTTAATGCCAGAGTACTGTACATGTAGGAGCCACTATGGTTTCAGAATTTATCCTGAAGAAGTCACAAAAATAGGACTTTACTCCCTGTCTATCAGCTCTGTCAAGAGCAATAAAGTTTTCATCATTTCTTTAGGATGAAAGACTTATTAAAGTGTCTTATCGACATAGCCAAGTTTTATAGAGCCATTACAGACATTCCAAAATTATATGAGTAGGGGTAGTGTGAGAGGAAAGCTGTAGTAGCACAAGACACTACCACAGAGTTTATTTTAATTTCTAAAAGTTACTCAATAAAGAATTTTAAGAGCTTCTCTTAATTTTTAATTTCAATACAAGAGCTAAAGTCAAAGTAAATGTATAAAACCACTTTTCCTACAAAGTTAATCTCATCACATTGTAAGTAGTGTTTATTTTTTAATTGGGGCAAATATCATTTTATGGGAATGAGTTTCTTGATTGGAATGTAAAGAGATTTCCTTTTTGAGCTGTGAAATGCACAAGCAGAGATTTAACAAAAAGAAATTGATGTGTTTGTGGAATGGGGCAGTTCACTGCACAGAGTGAGAGAGGTTCCTGGCATGGAAGGGAACTGAGACGAAGACTGTGGCATTAACATTTTCCCAGGAGCTTGATTGTTCAAAAAACTCTGGGGACCAGTGAACATAATTTCCTACTGGATGCTCCTTTGAAGATATCACAGCCTGTCTGAAGCAGAAGATGAATGTCTTGTTAGTTTGCTCTATCTTTATTTCCATATTTATTCTTACACCTGGGATTCCAAGAAAAAGGAGCAACCTCTTTTAGGCATTTGATAAGATTATTAAAAATAATAATTTCTAACTAGAAACAAATGTTATCAAAATGCTGATGTATTCAAGGGGACAAGTAAATCTAATTAATTGTTTGAAGAACAGTTCGAGTGGAGTTCATGAATAGATTGATTGGAATTTCCAGTACAACAGTGGGAACAAAGCAAGTCAACAGGATGAAATGGTCTAGATTAATGAAATGATTCTGCTTTGGGGCAAAGCCTTTTCAAAATGTAGACAAAAATATATCAATATCATCTTTAAATGAATTTGAAAATTTTGGTGTGACTCTTCCTTTAGGCAAAGAACAGTGGGCAGATAAAACTGATTATATCTTAAATATTATGCAACTGATTAAATTTTAAATATTTATATGTATGTGTTGTTCCTGTTTGGTTTACACCATTGGAATCATTCTTGATTTACACTGGGATAAGACGGAACTAAACTCATGCTTTGAAATAAGCAAATAAACATATTTTTAAATTCCAAGAATATGTAAATAAAAAGATGGACAGATTAAAAAAAACAGAACTGCCACAGTTAGATGGAAAAAAATTAGGAGCATTCAGTAGCTTCTTTTGAACACAACTGTAAAACTTAAAATCACTTAATTTTGTCATTTCATATGTAATCATTAGTTTAAATTTCCAAGAATGCTGTTCCTTTGGGTTTGTCAGTTGGAAATCATGTTGCATTCAGGAAGCACAATTGGCTCTACTGCCTTTGGGTGCTGCAGTTTCCTCCCGTGGGCTGCCAGCACCTCGCTCAGGTGTGCTGAGTCAGCTGGAGTCTCCCATGGTGTTGTGTTCAGAGGTGGAGACGTGGAGAAAAGCTTCAGCTTGGGATCTGAAAACCAGATCCAAATAAATCAGAGCTCTTCTGGAATCTTCATTTTCCTGCTCTGTTTTCGATTAGTGACTTCACTGTGAAAATAAATGATCACTATGAGAAATATCGTTCCTCAAAAAGTGGTCAGAATGCTCAACTTTTGCTTTGTACCACGAGGGCTCAGTGAAGTACAGAACATTTATGGTTCCATCTGGAAAGAATCTGCAGTAATGAACTCGTGTTGCTGTTTTGCCAATTTAACACTTCATGAAATACTGAAGTGCCTCTTGCATGTTCAGAAAGGATTTCTGTTAGTGATTTTGTGAGAAGCAATTCAAACTGAATACAGTAATTTTGAACTGTTTGTTTAATAATACGAAGAGCAATAATAACAATCATAAAATCATCTGCACTTGTATTTTAGCATGCAAAGAATCGGGATTGATGCAAGAGTCACCCAGTGCCTTCAGCCCTTGGTGTGTGACCACTGGCTCCACCAGGCTGATTTGCACCCCTGAATGATTGGACTCTGAAGATCTCCACAGATTCAGGCTGTTCATTTCACCTGTGCATCTTGTGTTTCCTGATTTCCCGGGCTGAATAAATAACAACATCAAAATAGAGCTGGGGAATATTCAGTTGGATTCTGAATTGAGTTCACACGAGCCAGGCTCGTGACATTTCAGTTGACTTCAGATTTGCTCTGTAAGTTAAGTTTTACCTGCATGAGAGCAGGTAGAAAGTGAAAACTTGAGTGCTGTGAGTACTTGCTAGAAGTAGACTCATCTTCACTGCAAGTGGAGCTAATCTTGATCAGGGTAACATCTCAAGAATCAATGGAATGAAAAAGTGAGAGGAGAATCAAAATGAATGGCTTTAAATGTATCACGAACACACAGCATATTTTAGGAGATGATGTGTTTGCTGGCACTCTTGGAACACAGTATCCCAAAACTAATAAGAAATCTTCATTGTGTGTCCAGGATCTCAGCATATCCATGCAGTACAACCATGCAAGTGCAGAAGATCCTTCCACTAGATCCACCAGGATTTTATTAAATTATGGAAAAATAAGTTTAGAAAGTTTTTTTGGAAAGACAAACACCACTTGGCAATTCTCATATCTATTTGCCTCTAAACAAAGAGCAAATAATATTTAATTTTGGTTGTTTGCTGTTTTTGCTGTGTAGGTATATTTTAACTCTCTAGTCATTTAGCTGGTGAGATGACATAGGAAAAATCCACGTGCTGTGTGGATGGTTAGTTTGCATATTCTATTTGGACTTAAAGAAGGACACACCAGGTGTTCTTTCAGGTATGAATTGTCTTCTTGTAGCTGAGATTTCAGGTTCCATGGCAGGCGGGTTATTGCTAATCACAGCAATTCTGAAGGCTCACTGAATTAATAACAAATAGTAATGGTATTAGTGATTGTAATAGTAAGGATAGAATGATTTAAAGGAAAATCTAAAGCTTTTCAGACATTGGTGTTTTCAAAGTCTCTGGAGACATCTTTTGGACAATGTTCTCGTGGGGACTTAGACTCCCTGGCTTTACTGGGCTGAGGAGGAAATGCCCTGACAGAGGAGGAATAGAGATGTAAATGCAGCAGGGAAGCCTGGCATGCATTTGACAGCACTGGAACTCAGTTTGCAATCCCAGATTGGCACCATCTGGATTGCACCACTCGTAATGGGATCATATGTGTACATGCAATTAGTTTATGTCAGTAGCTGTGGGGATTAGATGAAATTATGGAGCAGTAAACACTGCCTTGGAACCAGGCTGATTGTGTAAACTCCACTTGAAAGCCACTCTAATTCTGGCAACTGCCCCAGGACTGCTGGGCCTAGAGGAGAAAGTGGCACTTTCACACCCACAGCACATCATCCCTTCTGCTGGAGCTGAACAGCTTCTTGAATGCAAGGTAGCTCTGGGCAGGTGATTTTGTTTTAAACTGGGGTGGGAAATCAGGAACTGAGGAGAAACTGATATAAAGGAGCAGTGAGAATGATGACCAGTAAACCTAAAGGTTTACAAGAGAGGGAACAAAGGCTAGGAAAATGGGAGAATAAACAAATCTTTAGAACTGATTTCTTTATTAGTGTGAGAATTCCTGGCAGAGATGTGCAGCCAGAGGAATTTTTAGCTAATGTCTGCTTTCTTCTCTTCAGGGAATTAGCCTGAAATCCACCATGTGGATTAACATGGGGGCTTTTTCTAATTATATTGACAATTATTCAATGACTGTTTTCGTGTAATAAAAATCAGTCTGGAGTAAACTTAGAGGCTGAGTTGCTCTTCCCAAAGGAGAACAGGTGAAATTCTGAGATGATGTCAGTACTGAATCAACTGATGTTGACATTAAATCTCTCTCAGTGTTGAAATGACTCACAATGCACATCCAAATTGAAATCTCCTATGAAATTGTTCTGCTTACCTCTGGGGCTCACAGGACTGCTCCCTGTGTTCTTGCCAATCTGTCAGAAGCTCAACGTCTTTATTATGCATGCTGGGCTTTGTTTTAAATGGAAAATAGAAGGGGAAAAAATGCTGCTCTTTCATGCAGGTAAGATTCCCTCAGTGAATAAGCCCCCAGTCATTTTGCTTCTGGTCGCTCAGAGAAACAGTGTGTCTGCATGTAAAAATAGTCTGGAAATATTTAATTTGGGGATCTAGGAAATGAACGCACTGAGGTGCACACAAACACATAAAGACAGAGTAGTTTTCAAAGAATTGTTGGCAACCAACATAAGCAAATCTTTGGACATCAAATACTGTAGAAACTGATTTTTTCAGAGGCTGAGGACTTAAACGAGTGTTTTGTTTTCTGTGTTATAGTGACTCTGAAACTCAGAGAAGTATGAGTATATAAGAAAATTTTAAGAGACTATTTCTAAGTAACAGTTCAAGTTTTTATGCACTAGATTTTTGATAAAAATTCCATCTCTGATTAAACACTAAATGCTTTTTATTGTAAAATGTATCTTATGAAGTTTCAAAATTATTTCCTTTAAATTCTTCACAGGTAGTGAACTAAAGAGGTAAAAATAAGCTGAAATTAAAGAAACAAAGGGAGGGTTCAGTTCAAAAATTACCATAATATATTACAAATAATTTAAGCTCCCAAACTTAGAAGCCATGTTGCTGAAATGTTCCACATCACAAATGTATGGAACCTTTGTTCCACAGAGAACTCTTTCCTAAATTGTATCAGCAGTGATCAACGTATATCAGTCGATATCCAGATATATCAAAAAGTGTGTGATAAAACAGCAAAAAAGCCTTACTAAAATCATGTTATTTCCATAATTATTTTCCTGTGAAACATTTTTTGCTATAATTTTTCATTCATTTTTACAAAGTATGCAGAGCTCAGAGTACCTATCCACCACTCTATATTTTTACTGCTGTCATAATGAAAAATTGTATTTACTGGGAGAAGTGACATTTTTTGCCTTCTGACAAATTCATGGAAATCCCATTTTTTACTTGCAAATATTTGCAAAGCAAGAATTGATACCTTTGCACAGATCTGCCTTGTGAGGTGCTATGACACTTAGAAGTTCTTTGATCATTTTGCATAGTTTGTCACCCTCCAGGCTGTTTAAATATGCTTGGGCGTGTTGATAGACTTATAAAACTGGCTAGGAGGGCTGCCTGGGGAGCAGAATTCGTTATTCTGGGGTGGGATGTAAGAGTTAGAACAAAAAGACTGGAAGTTAATAACAAGTATTTGCAAGTTTTACAAGAAAATTTAAACCCAGGTGACACTGCAGTCAAACCTGAGCGCTCAGCTGCCTTTAATGCCATTAAATAAATCCTGATGGAAAAGAAGTGTGGAACCTGAAGTGGGGTGGAGTTTCCTGCTGTCAGTGCCCCACTTGCATAATGCACAGCAAACCTGGGCGCTGAAGAAAAGATTTCTGCAGTGATTTCTGTGCAGCTCTCCCAGCAAACCACAAGGTCAGGGCAGAATGAAGTGGGCTGGTGAGAGTGAATCCATCTCCATCACCACTAAAGTACAGCCAGGGCTTTTTGGAACATTTCTGTGTGGTGGGGGAGACTTGAAGACAGACAGCCCCTGGGAAAAGGGACCTGCTGGGATCCACTCTGGAACAGGAGCACAACTCTGCACCGCTGCCAGGTGTGACTGCTCTGTGCTGCAGAACATATGAGTGAAACATCTGTGCCTTGACCTTCACAAATACAAAGTCTCCAGATGTGGGAATGTGTAATTTTTAAGCATTTTCAGACTGTAGGAATTGTATTCTCTCCACATGGAAAATATACATGATATGGTGTTCTGTAGTAATTTGTAGTTTCTGTCAGACTGGGTATATAAATACATAAATATGGAAAGTATTTGCTTTAAAAGATGCCTGTGGTGTTTTCTCAAACTTGTATTTATCAGTGTTTAGGAGAGAAATAATTAACCAGACAGATTACTTAGCTGTAGTTACATCCTTCACTGAAGAGCTCCAGGTCTTCAGCTCCAAACTGTAAAATTAACTACCAGGCAGTTAAAAATATGTACCTAGCACAGTATTTCATATTTAATGGAAATTCATCAGAAATCCATCAGTCAAAATAGACGTGCAGAAGGAGAAATATTTTTCTGTCACTTTCTAGTTCTTTCTCAGGCTCTGCAGCACCAGCTGCAGCTCTGATATAGCTGCCTGGCTCTGGCATTTGGTGTAACTAAGCTGGTTTGTGCCCTCTGAGAATCTGGACCACACTTATTAGTGGAATTTGTTTTGCTTTGTTTTACCTCTGGTTATGCTCTGATATATAGAACTTGAACAATTAGCCCAGAAGAAGTGTTAGGCAATGTGAAATGTCTCTTCACTTGAAGAAAATGGGTTTTTGTTGCCACCATAAATTTAGTTCACATTTCATTTTCCTTTTGGCATGTTCAAAAGGCACCTTTCTCTTTTCCACGGCAGAGATTGCTTTCCGTTGTGGTAAATGCCTGACTTTGAGCACGCCCTGCAAAGCTGAAGGGTTCCTTCTGCAGGGAAAATGTCTCATCTGAAAATGATCTCTTGGTCTAATTTATAAAAATGTGTCAACATGACTAATTGTCAGATGAGTGGTGAAGCTTATTATGTGCAGCACAGTGCTGAATATCTTCACTGGATACAGCAACATATTTCAGCTGTGGCAGTAACATCTCAAACCCTTTCTCACAGCAGGTCAGGAAAATAAATGTGATGCTGCTTCAGAATAAATGGCACAAATGGTTCTAAAACACATGACAACTGGCAAATTGATGTTTATTCTGTTTAAGGACTGAGTCATATTTTAAATATGTATTTCACAGTGGTCGTTTTTGATAGAAATCTTTTCCATTTGTATGCAATTTTGCTAGAACCTTTCTGTAACACTTTTCACTTGTTTTTCTCTGTATTTTCTGAGCCTCCTAGGACAAAAGACAACACAATTCTTGAGGGAGAACTGAAATGCAGCTGTTCTACTGTGCTAGCATTGCAGTTAAGCTACTAATGAATACATATTCCCCGAGAGATGTGTATCCCAGAGCCACTTTCCTAGTTCAGTATGTGTTAAGAAGAAAGGGAAAATTAGAAAAGTTCACCCCGCCACAAAAACAAACCCAAAAAGTTCAGCTTCCTGTTACTTTAGAAATAAATCTAAGCAAAAATAATGGTGTCTCAGTGGGAAGGCTGTCAGCAGGGATCAAAGAGCTGGTGGAATGGACTCCAGTCTGCCTCCACTTTGCCTTTCACCCTCTCAGTTTTAGAAAGTGTCTCTTGGTACCTTCAGCACTCATTGGCTTCAGTAGAATTTGAAGTTTTCGCAAAATATTTAAAAATAAGCATTCTTTTGGGTTTTGTATGGTTTTCCCATAGGTGGGCAAGTTAAGAATCTGATAAAAAAATACAGTAAGTCATTTTTCCAAATCTTCTTTTTTATTTCCCATATAAGACATTTTTTTTTCTTTTAATCACATCCAAACTACTTTCATTCCCATTACCATTCCAAAGCTTTCTCCTCAGCATTCCCATTTCTTTACAGCTTTCCAAATGAGGCCTGTCACTCATGTCTCCCTTGTTGCTGTACAGATAAGATCATCCTGCGTGCAGAGATTGATGCTCTCTGCATAGTCAATTTTATGGCACACTTAGGACTCTCTAAACTTCTGTGACCTTACCAGTAGCTGTGAGGAGAAAAGTTAAAAAAAGGTCCAAACCCCTCTTGCTGTGGTCTGTACGTGCAGGGAGGTCACACACCTTCCAAAGGTGTGGGAAGGCAAAAGCAGAAGAGTGAAGTTGGTCTAGTGATGGAAAATGGGGGAGCATTGGCAGCTATTTGATGTGGGAGTGCAGAGACTTCTGAGACAGGACCATTCTGATAAAATCTTTTTTTTCTCTAAAGATGACAGTCCTTGGAATCCAAAGTACTTCACACTAGCACCTTTTCTTTCTAAATGAAAAGGTCCTCAGCATCTTTATTTTCTCTGTATCATCTAAGACTGTCTAGGAGCTTTCATCAAAACATTAGTCATAAATTATTTTGGCTTCTGGAAGGAAATACTATAATATTTACACATCAGGGCTACTAAAATATAACTCTGAGATGTCAAACCCAAGCCTCCTTCCCATGGAGTTTTCAAAAGCTGTCACCAATGCACTCTAAAGAAATCCAGCTCCTCAAAAAGTTCTGGTATGATATTTCTCCTAGCAAGCTATTGTCAAAAAGCAATTGAGCAATTGTACAAATTAATTGCCTGCTGGAATGTTTCATCTGGAGGGACTATCAGGGAACTCAGTCTCAAGAATTTCTCAGTATCTTGCTGAATGAAGCCCACTTTGCTTTGCCACCTGCATGGCTTGATAAAGTCCCAGGTTGCCATTTCCTTGCCTCATCAGCTTTCCATCTGCTTCTCCCTCTCATCTGAAAACCATCTCTTCATTCCATACCCAGGTTTTCTCCTTGTGCTAGGGGTTGCTTTTTGGTTTAAACTTTTACATTCTATTTTTATTCAACTATGTAAACAAACCAAATATTTGGCTAAAAGGACCAAAAAATGAGTATTTTTTTGGTTTTTTACTGCAGAGCACAGCATGATCCATTTAGTGATTCCTGCTAGACAGAATAGTTTATTACTCTAAAACTCAAAACTTTTGCTATGGATAAACTTCTAAAACTGTATAACTGAACTTGACCTCATTTCATTAGGTTGGAAATCAGTCTATCAATCTTGAAACACCAGGGTTTTCCTTAATTTTTAAATATTTAGGGGTTGATTTGGGACAGACTAAGATACCAGAAAACCAAAATGTGTGTTGAAATCCAGATTGTAAAGGATGAAATGTGCCAACAAATCCTGACATACCCTCACATGCATAGAGAAATCATTGATAACATAAAGGTAAACAGGAATCCCAGCTGTGTGCCTGCTGCATGAATTATTTCCTTTTTATAAATCCCCCCACTCTTAATAATGAATGTGTCTGTTTGTTAGAAATACATAACTCTGAAAAAAAAAAAAAGATTCCCTCTCTGTCACTTCCCAAGGAATAATAGGTATATTCATGCTGGACATCATCTTATAATCACAGCAAGACTAAAAGGTTTAAATTGGCCCTGTCATGCCTGCTCCTTTAGGACCCAAATACTGTGGGGTAATACTGGAAGAAAGATGTTCTTCAGCAGGTGCATGATTTCCTTAGTCACTGGACCATTGACTTGCTCTCCATAAGTTCAATTTTTCTTCAGAGATCTCTAAAGCCCTGAACACATTAAAGGTCTCAGTAGAGAACACCCCAATGTCTATTAAATTTAACAATAACAAGTCCCCAGATGAGAGCAATTAAGCTGTGAGGGTTTGCAGACAGTTCCTGTGGATGCCTTTTCCTCTTTCCAGACAGAAAGCGCTCGGGCAGCAAAGTAGAAATGCAAATAAAAAGCACAAGGTTTGCTCTAAACATCCCACATCCTACAGAGCCCCCGGCCTCTGGGGCTGAAGCACCATAAATCTGTGTGGGGTGTCCTCACTCTCACCTGACAGAATTTCTGCCAGGTTTTCTGAGGGTTGGATGATGCATTTCTTGCTTAGGTCTCTGGGAATGGCCCTGGTGTGTGCATTGAGATGAGTGTGGCACATGCAGGAATGTAAGGATTATCTACCCTTGATGTTTTCTGAAATCTGCAGGCACAGGAGAAAGGAAGAAAGCAGAGGTTCTGCCAAAAATGTGCTTTCAGGCTGAGATTTTTCAAAACTGTTACAGTTTTCAAAATTTTTGGTGAGATAACTGGCTCACTGTGCAGAGTATTTTTCAAAGTTTGGTTTGTCTTGCTTGGTCATGGTTCTTTTAAAAATAAAAATCCTCTTCATGAAAAAAGAATTTTCATAATTATTATTTTATATGAGCTAACATAGTTTTATGGTTATGCATATGTAATGGAAAGTGGTTATTCTTGACTCTTGTTAGAGAGCTAGAATTAATTTCTTCACTCTCACAGTTTCTATAGCAACTTCAGTGGAAATTGCCTATTTGGATATTTTTATTCTGAAATAACTAGAATTTTCAATGTCACTTCAGTTGCTTCCAGAGTGATGCATGTTAGAAAAATGGATTCACATCAGAGAGCAACATCTCACCTGAGTTATATATTGATATACCAACAGCATTTTCCACTTGTGTCCTGCCTCTGGAGCATTTTATAAAATAAAATTATAAAATTCTCCTCTGGAGTATTTTACTGAGGTAAAGTTCCACAGGTACAGCAAAGCTGTGGCTGGAGAGAGCACAGGCAAGGGAAAGTCACTTGGACCTTTTCTTCACTTTGGAAAAGCCCTCTCAGATTTGTGTCAGAACGAGCCAAGTGCATTTTGGTGGCTTGAGGTGGCACTCTTGGAAAGACAGCAGTGTCAGGGACCCTTGTCTTGGTGTCATCCTGCTGGATTGTATGAAAATCGTACACATTACACAATAGTAGGAGTTTTATCTCAAGGTAGATGAAGCAAAGGCAAAAACATGTCTCTGACCCACTCCTCTTTTTTCTCAGAGAAAATAGAATATATTGGATTTTTAAAATTTTTATTTATTTTTATATCATCATGCAAGGGTGAGGCATATCTCAGCAGAGCTGTGGAAGAGCCATCATCCTTCCCCTGTAAGAGAGGAGAAAGCTGGAGCTGCAGTTCTCATATGGAGGAAGATGTTTGGGAGTGTCTGAGCTCTGGAAGTCTTGGACACCAGCGTAGCTTAAATGAGTCATTTACAAAAGTTATTAATCTGAGCTGAAAAGTGGATGTTCCAGTATTATCCTCATTATTCACTCTTTTCTGGGAAGAGTCCCAGTGCTAGGGAAGCTGATTCTGTCTCTTAATCCATTGAAGGCATCAGCTCTTTCTTGGACTGTAATGGGAAATAATTGTGATTTCCAGTTTCTTTTTCTGGTTAGGTGAACTTTTTATCACCTATTCAACTCCTTTGCCAATGGAATTATACACTCTGGCTCCAGGTTAAGAGATAGGCAATTCTCCCTAAAATAATCTGAGCAACTTCCTGATGTCCTGTTTTGTTAAGTCAGGGTTTGGAAATCTGGATTGTATTTTCCTCAGATGTGAGCAGATGAATCTCTTCTGACTGAGTTCATTAGATGGTATAGTTGAAATTCTATTTAAGCACCAAATCCCACAGATAAAATGATGATGTTTTTGGTAATAAGGAGGATGGAAAGGAATTCAAAAAGGCAGCTGTTCTCATACATTACAAAGAATCAATATTTAAATCAAAGCAGATGATCTGAGTTCATTCAACTCAGAACCACATGTTAGCAGGAGTTATTTTGAGGATCAATGCTGCAAAATAAAAATGGTGCTTGAAACCAAAAAAAGAAAATAAATCCACAGGTGCTCTTTATGCTTTTAATCTTATTCAAGATTTCTCATTGTGTTGTTCTAGAAGTTTAAATAATTGTGAAAGATCCATTTCCTTTAAAACTTCAGTACTATTTTGAAAGGAAGTTTACTTCTGTCATTTCAGAGTGCTGAAGAGTAAGAAGAAGAAAAGGGCCTTTGGGAAAAAAGTGATGTCAACTGAAATTACATTTTCAGTTTGCTTTTGCTTCCTAAATTTTCTTTTAATGCTTTTTTTTTTTTTTTTTAAATTAGCAAAAGTCTCATTAGCTCATTAGTGGATTATTTTATGTCTGAGCATTTGTAAGGAAAACAAAGGAGATAAAAGGGGCAGAAAGTGGTACAACAGCAGAAAGTGATATTCTTCTCATGACATAGTTCATAGTCAGGGTACTCAGTCAGCAAACAAGAGAACTAAGTTTGGTACCTAAAATATAATAAAGTCAGGCTCTCGTGTTCCCTCTTCCCAGAGAGTTTTTAATCAGTAAGATTAATTCAGTGAGAGGCATCTGGTGCTTTGCTTTGTGTAAAATAAAGAATGAGGCAGTGAGAATGCTGGGGGGTTGAGATTGATGTGGGAAGGTTCTGTAACCCAGTTTCCGTAAGAATCTCTAAGTTATGCAACCTGGAACCTGGGATGGGAAAAGGGAGTTGGGCTGAGCTCCCTCTGCCCACCCAGCAGAACTCAATGTTTGCTAAATTCTGTAAATACTCACTCAACTCTTTGCATGATTCTTAAACCATGAAAAAGTCTGACAAAGAGGGTGTGCCTGGAAAAATGACAGCAAAACAAAGCAAGGTGCTAGAAGAATTTCTTCAGGAAGTACTCTTGAAATTGAAACCTCATTTTTTGATAACTCATTTTCATTTAACATTTCATTTAGAAGTGGAAAATAGAGTAGACCTGATTAACAGTAGTGACCAAATTACCCTTTAACCAACACCTAAACCTTCACAGAAAATTTTTTTATATAGGAAGAACAATTTCTATATAAAAGGACAAAAGCATGCTTTCAGTTTTAAAATAACTAATATCAGGCTAATGGAAAAGACACTCTTAACTTTTCATTCCTGGGTGCTGAGGCCAATTGTCACAGTTCAGCCCTCTGCACAGCTAGGGCTTGATGGTCACAGAGACCTTTTCCAACCTCATTTTTCTGGGATTCTGTGACCAAGCTCCTGCCTGCCCAGACAGGGTGGCTGCACCTGAATGGCCTTTGGGGAGTCTTCGCTGGAAAACTCCAGCTCCTTGATAATTATTTGGGATAATGCAAATTGCCTTAGGTCAGAAACATTCCTTGGGTTATTTTAACAATATGCAGGACCATGTTTTATTGCCTGGTATCATTAAGAGGGATGAATGTAGCCACAAGTACTACGTGGGAAAAAATTCCACTGCCAAGGCACCACATAAACATAACAGCCACTACTAATGAACAATTAGGGTTGTGTTTTTGATGGCTGATGACAGTAGACATTGTAAAGTGCTTTGAAATCTAATGATAATAAGCTGTGTAGAGCTGTGTGATGTTAATTGAGGAAGTAAAACTATATTAGAGATCGGCATTGCTGTGCCTTCTTGGCAAATGACACAAGTTCTTCTGTAGATGGGTTCTTTGTTAACTGCTTTTGCTCAGATCCCTCAGGATACTTTATCATTCAGCTTACAAACATTGTTCCAAATGTGCTCTTTTTTCCTAATGAA
This sequence comes from Anomalospiza imberbis, assembly GCF_031753505.1. Lineage (NCBI taxonomy): Eukaryota > Metazoa > Chordata > Aves > Passeriformes > Viduidae > Anomalospiza > Anomalospiza imberbis. The sequence continues at coordinate 3,164,863 of NC_089694.1, forward strand.
TGGAATAGCTCGGAAATGAAAGCTTTGAACTGACAGTTGAATCTTCACATCACTGAGAACCTCATTATTAGTTTGCAGTAGCTTGTGTGAAATTGCATCTTGATTGCACGAGTCACAAAAGCACATTTCAAGCCCTGTAAATATGAAGCTAATTCTAAAGATCGACCTCAGATTTTAGAAGAGCCATGGGACAAATAAGGTTTCAGAAGAAAGTTTTTTCAGCTATTGAGGCTTCACACGTGGTGATGCTAAAATTGAAATGGAAATAATTCAGCTGGAATAAACGGAAGGATTTATCAATGCTCACTGAGCTATTCTTACCCAGCATCTGTATAATTATAGAATGTGTATATAAAGAAAGGGGAGAAAAGGCACTGATCCATCCTGTAGCACTAATTAGAACAGATTCCTCCTACACCAGTGCAGTGTCTGTCCACCAAAGTCATTGGTGTGGCAATTACAGGAGAAGATCTCTGAACAACACAGATTAAGGGAAGTTGTTCCTGTGAGCAAACAGGAACTGACTCAGACTGGAGCATTAACACGTAATTACTGATAACAGATAATCCCTGACCATTCAGATCCCAGCGTTTTGATCGGGCACAGATAGCTCAGCAGATGGCCCAGAATGCAAATGGTCATTGTCCTTGAAGCTGCTGATGAAACAGCTCCCTTTGGAGCCAGGGCAGCTTTGATGTGTGTTTTGCAGAGGAACCCCTGGCACGCTTTGTTCTGGATCCTTTCCCTGTAGCACACTATGTTCTGGATCCCTCTCCCTGTGACATACTTTCCCTGCATCTGGATCCCTTTCCCTGTAGCACACTTTGTTCTGGATCCTTTCCCTGTGACACACTTTGCTTTGGATCACTTTACCTGTGACACACTTTGTTCTGGATCCTTTCCCTGTAGCACGCTATGGTCTGGATCCCTTTCCTGGTGACACACTTTGCTCTGGATCCTTTCCCTGTGGCACACTTTGCTCTGGATCCTTTCCCTGTGGCACATTTTGCTTTGGATCACTTTCCCTGTGGCACACTTTGCTCTGGATCCTTTCCCTGTGGCACACTTTGCTCTGGATCCCTTTTCCTGTGTCACAACTTGTTCTGGATCCCTTCCCTTTGTCACAGAGCATCCTTTGGAGTCAGCTTTGAATATCAGGCAGCCAGCTGCTCATCTCTGCTTCTTCTCCTCAGCCATCACTCGTGACCTGTGGAGGTTTATGGGTTCCTAAAGGGAGCCACTGCTGAGAAATTAAAAACACAGGAGTGTTATTTTTGTAGTGTCTCCAAAGGCTTCTTCCAGCCATTCAGGGATGCTCTGGTTGGAAATAATGTTTGGTACAGGGCAGCAAACCCAGGTTAGCATCTCTCCTGTTTTCATGCATCCCCTTCCACTTCTGCACACAGACTTCTACAGGAATAAGAGACAGGATTGATTTGTCTGAGTAAAATTAACTGGTACAAATGGACACAACAAAAAAGTTAATTTGCTTCAAAAGATCAACAGAGCTAACAGAGCTGCTTCCAAATCCTTTTGGTTTTTCATGCTAAATGAGCCAGGTATTGCAGTTCACATAAAAAGGGGTTTTGGGTTTTAATCTTGCATTGAGGGAAGGACTGAAATCAAATAAAAGGCTCTCTTGGGCAAAAGACAGCAGCACAAAAAAGATACTTGACAGGACTTGTACATATGTAAGGCCCTGCTCCTTTTGAAATCTCTGATAGAGGTTGAAGCCCATAATATTCATCTTGTGGTCATTTAAAGAGACTCCATTTAAGTGATAAGGACTTTCTGACGATCCTTTGGAAAATTAAAAATAACATATCCAATATATAAAATTTTATTAGTACTTTTCAATTACCTTTCAGTTTCCTTTCATTAATCATGCATCTCCATGAACAAGATGATAAATTATAAGTGAATGCTCAAATATAATAATTTTAAAAGTGATTTTTAATAAGAACTCATGCCTGACATGAAATACCCTGCAGGAAAATATAAAAAGCAGTTTTGATAATTCCTCAGGTTTGTTTTCTCTAAAGTCTTATGGCTTTGCATCAATGACACAAGAGCTTGAATTTTATGTCTGATTGTGTTCTTGCCTTTTTTGCAAGGGAATATATATATTGCATTTTCTGGAGGAATTACAGCTGATATATAGATCATGCTTATAGGTTCTGCATAACTATTTACTTATAGATAGGCTCAGTGAGTGGATCAATATTTGAAATAGGGGATACCAGCTCCATACGTTCCCCTCCTACTTAAAACATTCAGCAGGGAATTAATTACTCCTGTTAATTGCTGGGTTTGGTAGATAATAAATGATTTGACCAACAGAGTTTCCCTCCCAATTCTTGACTTTTGGCAAAAGCAGGACTTAAAGGTATATAAAGGAAAATTCAAAGTAATAATGTAATATAAAGTGTTATAGCAAAGACTTCATACCACAAATCACATAAAATTTTTCTCATCTACTCTGATCTTTCCTCGTTTCCTCCTCATCTGTCCTCTGGCACACACTGACACATTCAGACAGTTTTAACGACTGAGAATCTTCCAGATTTAACTGATCCCAATAGTATGGCATGAGAGACAAAGCTTGAGTAGGAAAACTAAGAAATAGGAAGTTCAAACTGGAAGGGAAAAGTGCAGCTGGAGAGATCTTTGGAGAAGGGAATCTCTTCCTCTGCATCTCTCTTTTAGGTTTATTCAACCATTGATTAAAATGCAATTTCTCTCCTAAAACCTAAGAAGTATTTTATGGATTTCTAAGATGTTAATGTGGCATTCAGGGATTTTTAAATGTGATTAAGCACCTCAAATTTATCATATTTATTAATTTTCAAAGTGCCATTTTACTTAAAAGAAAAAAAAAAGGACGAAAACACAGCGTAGACAAGCCAGTCAAATGCATCATGTGTACCTGATGTAAAATAATCCACCCATTTTGTCATCTACATTAAAAATCAAATATGTCAGATTCTAGAAAATAACATTTTAATTAGTAAATAAAACAAAAATTAACCAGATGATACACAGGTAAATTTCATTCTAAATTTCAGAAAATAAATATGAAATTCTTGCTGATTGATATCATACTCAGAAATCCATCAGGCTTTATTATTTTCACAATTTCTATAGATTTTGATAAAAATGTTCCTGAGATTTGAAAGTAGTAGCTTCATTAAAGAGAGGGACATTGACAAGTTAAAGGTAAATAGAATTCCATGCAAATTATCTAAAAAAAAAAAAAAATCTGGCAAAGCTGTTTTTCAGATATGCTACACTTAACAAAATTTTGTCATTTTCATAACACTGAATAAAATAAATCTTTTGTTAGGCAAGTTCAATATCATTTAATAAGAACATTAATTTTCATTCTTCTTTATAGAAAAGACCATAATTCCCTTAAATCACAAAAGCAAAAGGAAAGGCTTTTAGTAGATTCTAGGTTGGAAAGGACAAAATTTGCTGTTGTCTGCAAGGATAGGTTTTTCCAAGTGCTTTGAAATATATTAATTATGTGCTCATCACTTAGAAAAGAAGAGGAAAACCAGCCTGGAAGGTTTTATTGTGGTAAAAAAAAAAACAGGATTCAAATACTAAACAACTTTCTGATAGCAGATAAAATGTTCTTCATGTGTCACCCAGGTACAACAGAAGCTTTTGTTGGAGCTGCTCTGTGTTTGATTGATTGCATTCCCCTCTGTTTTTGTTAGAATTGACACTGCCCCTTGTTTATCATCTCTTTACATTTCCTAAGTGATTTGTCCTTTGCAAATGCTTACTTACCAACAAAAAAAAACCATCCAAGTTCACAGACAAGGATAATCAGGAGGAGAGAAAGGATAAAATAATCAATTAGAAGTTGATCTGATGCCTCAGTTTGCAAAATACAGTCACGTGGTGATGGGACTTAAAGGGTTTGGAATGGGGATGGTAAACTTGACACATTATAGAATTAAATGACAAATATACTCAAAAGGAGATTCAACCCCAAATCTTCCTAGATAAGGGTGTTTTGTTCAGAAAATTATTTAGGAGGAATGGTCCTACCTGGGCAATGCATCCATGGAAATGACAATAATACTGGATTAGCAGTTGTGGAAGAAACATGTAATAGCACAAACCAGACATGATTCGAAAAAAATATTTGATGGAATCAGTTTCTTTGGTTTTGTCAATATCACACTTTGGTGAAATGTTGAACAAAGACACTTTGAGTTGTGGAAGGAAATCTGTATTTAGAGAGATGAATGGGTGCATTGAGAACAACTGGGAGACCACAATGAGGTTTTAAAACACATGGTTTAGTGAATTGAAAACTGTTGCAATAATGTAAAAATAAGTTAAATTGCCTAGATCTGTGCTCAACGCCCTTCTGCAGTTCAAAATTTTTAAAACCCAAGTCACTTAGGGAGTACCTAAATGTAAACCTTTGGACAATAATGTTTGGCCCCTTTATTTCTTATTCAGCAATAAAATGAGAGAAATCAAGGATATTGTAAGACACAAATAGTGTTCATAAAGCATTCTGAGAATTTTTATTCAGTAGAAGTTACAGAATAGCAGAGTATTATTCTTTTATTTAATTATTATTTTAAGGAGTTCATTCTTGCTGTACTTTTCCAAAGTTTCTGTATAAAAACACTGCTTTCCACAGTTGCAATAGAGACACATCAGTGGCTTAACACATTTCTCTGTTGATTTTTATGGGTTTTTAAAAATATTTTATTTCTTATTTCTATATAACTTGGAAATAAGAATGTATAAGGTGGCACATGCCTGAAATTGCAGTGAACGTGAAGCAACGGATTGCAATTCTTCTGAGTGGGATTTCTTCCATTTGATGAGAATTATTCTGCACATTTATCCAGGGATATTAATGAGCAGTGTTTTATTATTTAGCACTTTGAGATCCTGAGGCTTTCTCAGGCAGAGCACGTCCCACAAAGAGACTCTTTATACCTTTACCTTTTCCATGAATGCTGAGCTCAAGGTCCAAGCTATTCCATGTTTTTGGGGTCCATGAAACACCCAGATATTTTCCAGCGGGAATCTGGGGTTGTGCTGCTGTTTCAGGCTGTTTGATGGGACATCTCGGTGTCGGGGTCGGGTTGGCAAGATCCCAACAGTGTGAAAGTCCTTTTTCCCTAGCTGTGAACCGAAAGGTTGGTGGTTCGTGCCCACCCAGGGATGCCAAAACTGTTGGGGTGGGGTTGGCAAGACCCCAACAGTACGAAAGTCCTTTTTCCCTAGCCTGGCAGCTAAAGAAAAAGTCTGGAAGGCGTGAAGCCAAGTTTTCAAGGTTGTTTATTTCTTCTTATCGAAGACATTTTCTTCTTGACCTGCCAAGGTCTAGCTAGTACAGAAGCCATGGCAGTTTGCCCCGAGCCCCGGGAGTCTCCCACATTATATACCCAAAATTACGTGTACAGTGTTTACAGGAACTGTACCAATACCTAAAATCTATGTTGGACAGTGTGTCCCTATCCTAGACCAATAGAAAAGTGTCACTGTCACACTGAGACATAGAGGACAAGAAGAAAGACAAAAAAGCTAGAGCACGCCCAAATTCCTCTATATTTTATCCCTGAATTACATTCTAAAAAACCCCAAAATTCTACTTTTTCACCCTGTGTCAATTCCCCTATTACACTACTCGAGCCCTTTTGGCTTGTAATTCCTCATATAAGGCTGGCAGCTTCTCCCATGGGCTAAAATCGAAGCCACAGGTGGTTTTGACTTGCCAAGGTCCCTGAGCCCTCTGCCAGGGTGTCGAGGCATCCAGAGCAGCCAAAAGGATGTTCTAGACTCCAGCATTTCGGGGCTGGATTTTTACAACCAAGAAGCTGCAGGAAATGACAACTGTGAGGCTGCAGAGTCCTCTTGCTGCAAGCTGCCAGATGTGTCCCGATTGAATACAGGGTCTTGCGGAGCTTAATCAGTGAGGATTTTTACAATATTCCTTAAAGAGAGTAGAGAGGGAGATCCTGTGGAATTAAAGACAATACTGTGGATACCTGTACTTAGCATGCAGATGTCAGCAATTATGGAAAAGAAATATTTGGAATGGACAAAATGGCATGTGGCCCAAATTTATTTTTATTTTTATTTTATTATTATTTTAATTTTTATTATTTTAATTTTAATTTTAATTTTTATTTTTATTTTGGTTTTGTTTTCATTTTTGTTTTAGTTTTATTGTTATTTTATTTTTGGTTTTGTTTTATTTTTAGGTTTGTTTTTGTTTTGTCTCATATTTGTTTTTATTTTTATGTTTATTTTTAATTTTTATATTTATTTTTATTTTTAATTTTTAACTTTTATTTTTACTGTTATTTCTATTTTTTATTGTTATTTCTATTTTTATATATATATATATTTTTTTTTTTTTTTTTTTTTTTCCCCCAGAAGATGTATCAGTTTCAAATAATTTTCAAACTGTACTTGCTGGGAAAGCAGAGAGAGGTGCAGGGCAAGCAGTGTCCAGGAGCATTTAAAGCCAGTGTATATCTTCATTAAGCACACTATAACTCTCAAGTGCCAGGAACCACAAGCCTCGTGCAGGCTGCATTAATCTGGGTGACAGATAACACAGTGCCCTCAGCAAGAATCTAAATGCCACTTGAATTTCTCCTGCTTGACTTTTGGGCATGGCTGTGCAAAGGACCAGGGCTCTGTCTGGGCAAGGACTGAGCTCCCAGTAGTTGTCTTCATGCCAGCTAGGACAAACTCACTAATTCAAATATTCCCTGACCGAAAGGCTGAAGTTTCAGGTGAGTAAGCAAAAATCTTTGATTAAAAGATGGCAGCAGCAGTAATTTAGATAATGCTTTATGTTCTCTTTGATTGTAGTATATAATCTAATAAATTCAACTAAAATAAGCTTATAATAAAATAAAGTAGGACTTTTTCGTTCCACAACAGTCAAAGGAGTTTCTTGACCTTTTCTGACCTTTTTGAACTTTTCCCTTTAGTTTATCCCCTAACTGATATTGGTGACCACATCATTCAATGTTTCAACCTCAGCAGTGATTAAGCACTTCTAGAAAAGTTATTTGAATGAAGATTCCCACTTTGTCGAGGCCAGAAGGTTCAGAGCTCTGTAAGTTTTGGGTTTTTTTTTAAGGAAAATGGAAATCCCATAATTAATCCTTATTGGCCAGTAGGAATTACAGCTGACTTCCCTCCTTAAGCAAGATCATTCTTCCCTTCTTACCCCATTAATTTTACTCTGGTGCTTGGGCACTCAGCAAATAAATGGCAGCCTGATGCTACCTGTTTCTTCATTAAAAGAAAATAAGGCAAAACATTAAAATATTATGGGACAAATTCAATTACACACTCTTGGTGTCAAAAAACCATACTCTTTTTCAGGGACTGGCCAATTTTGTACAAGTTTGAGTGTAGGTCAAGAAATGTTTTTATATGAAATTAGGTATAATTAATGATTGCTTATGCTTTTAAAATATGCCTAAGTGTGGAGAGCTCAGAGGGAATGGTTATGTAACTTGGTGTTTTTATAATAATAATTCAAGGTGGGAAAAAAACCCAAAACACATTGATTTGAAGAGCCTTTAGGCCTATCTGAGGGAAAAAGGAGCTTGTGCATGGCTTTTGGAAAAGGCACATGGCTGAATGTTAAAAAGGTTTATACTAACTGCTCAGTGTCTTTATTTAATCACTTTGAGCAGCTAGGAAAGATAAAAGTAGCGACAAGAAGTGTTTTAATTATTCTCTAAGATGCCTTATAAAATAAAGCTTCCCACTGTTCTTGAGCCAAAGAGGAAGCCCTTTAATACAAAGTGCACAAAACCGTTTGAAGTCCCATTTTTTTAGGCTACATTGTTCCATTCATTTCCATAAAAGGCTAAACAAATGTAATTAAGACTCTTGCAGTAGTTTAAGTAAACAGGCATTCTTCTTGGCTTCAGTTTGATTCAGTTTTCTGCTGAGGAGAGATGACCTTTCCTTGAGAGAAGATCCACAGTGGAAATGCAGAATGTGAAATTCTGGAGGTCAGCTTTGAATCACACGAGCTTGAGCTTAAAAAGGCAGCCCCAGTTCTAACACACTGATTTGTATTAATTCTGCTTTTTAAAATGCATGAATCCCGTGTGTCAGAAGCAGAAGATCAGACAGGGAATGCTTTTGTTTTCCATGGTTATATCTTTCAATTTTTATGGTGTCTGGACCAATAGGTCACTCTGCTTGGAACCAAGGATGAGAGGGAAGGCACAAAGTGTCACCTCAGGGAGGGTTTACTTGATTCTCTCATTTTATTTTTGTTGCACAGCACGGTATGTTCTTCTTGTCTGAAAATGTGTGTGCATATATTTTTAGGGTTGTACATTTGTATGGGTTTGTATAGATAGAGGTTTATATAAGTATGAGTGCATACATATAAATATAAAATATTACATGATATTAAATATTACATTGTATTTAATATTATATACAATATAATATTATGTTTAGAATTATATTATATTAAATATCTAATATTTAGAGGACATTGCAGTGCATTGTGCTTTAGCCAGGCGTGGCAATTTTCTGCCTGTTTTTTCCATCTTTGGAATATTCTTGGCCTCATGTTCTCACTGTGTAGCAGGGGCCAAATTGCTGTTGTGAGGGAATGTGCCTTTTTTTTGGTATGTCTGTGGTTTTCATTACAACTCAAAAGCACTCAAGTCGTGCAAGAGTTGCATTGTAAAGTTAGGCTCATAAAAGAGGAATTCTGTTTGGTTCCAGGCTGATGGCTTGTTAGAAGAGCAGAAGGATGGTGGGTGCTGTGTTGACTCTGATTCAGATCCTCAGAAACAGCCTGGGCTGTGGCCAGAGCTGCTCTGAGCTGTGAACCATGGAAGCATTTCCACAAATATTTAGGAACTGCCATTTCTTTTTTATGTCTCTTGCATGCTCCATGCCTCTATTTCCTCAGAATCTTCCAGCATTCAATGCAGGACCTGAGTTCTGATTTTTTTACTCAAATTAGCTCTTTGAAATGTCTTTAGAGGATGCAATGAAGGTTTCCCCATAAAACACAAATTTCAATTTTCTTCCCTCCTATAATTGTCTGTAACTCCTGAGATGAGCCTCTTTGGTAACCCACTAAGCGTTGACGAATCTTGTTTTACATTAGGTCCTGTCGGGGGATAATTAGGTTCTAAACAATGAATTAGATGTAATAAAGTGGTCAGGACTTGGAGAAGTCTGATTGTGACAAGATGGACATATTTGAATACACAGAGTGCCTGCTCATATGTATATATGAATGTATATATCTCTATCTCTATCTCTATCTCTATCTCTATCTCATCATCTATATCTACATTTATTTCTATAAATCTCTATATCTCTATATTTCTATGTATCTATATATCTACATATATATGTGTATACACACAGAGTAGTCCAAGAATCATGGCAAATATCAGCAATGAGAAACCCTGCACTTTTTCCTGGTAGTTTGGTGGTTCACAAACAGATGTTCTCCACTGAAGGAAGCACATGGGGCTGTCAAGTGATTCTTTCTGACTACCAGCATTGCCCATGTCTTGCTTAGATTCACCAGCAAGACCTGGACTGGCTGGTGGTGCCTCACATGGTGTGAAAGATAAATAGAACCGACTGCTCCCTCCATATGCTTGGGATTTGACTTCAAGAAATCCCTCAAGTACAAACAGAATTTCTGTAGGACAGAGAAGTAGGGTAAATCTGAAAGAGGACATTTATAAAATAGACTACTTTGTCCCCTGAAATGTTTTCAGTGAATAAATGACTTATTTTTTCAGACAGGTGCTCAGATTGCTTTTGCCAAAGCCTGAAAGCAGATGTGGGTTGTGTGACCTCTGGCTGCAGCTGATTCATTAATATCTTTGTCTGCTAATCTGGGACTGGAAGGGGTGTAGGAGGTAGGCAGAAGAATCCATTGTTCCATGGGATGCTTGTCTTTGTCACTGGAAGGAAATTTAATTCTGTTTAATATCTGGCAAGTCCAGATGCATCAGAAAAGAGTTTCTAAAACCTATGTTCTTTTTTTATTAATTGTGCACAGTTGATCTACTTCCCAATATATTTATGTGCCACGGTGTTTTGTATATTACTAATATTGCATAAAATGCAACATATTTCACTGCCCAGTAGCTGCAGGAGAACGGGAGTTTACTAAGAAAACAAATTATATTGATATTTCAGTGTGCAATTTAATTGTAGTGGATCGTTTACCAAATCAAAGAATGGTGGGTAAGTTGATTATGTCTCCAAAAGTTTGCTTTTAAAGGAAAATGCCCCTTGAATAGAAAAATGATAAAGTTCAAGCACAAAAATACCTTTGGCATTCACAAGCCCCATCTGGAATATTCACCAGCCAATGGAATTTGAAACCTTCCTGTTCCAATTTGTGAATGTGGTACTTTGTTTCATTATTGATTCAAAAGCTAAACTGTAAAGTATCAGGGAAATATTTGGGTGGATTTTTTTTTGTTTATTTGGTTTTTTTGGGGGGGTTAAAGGTTTTGTTTGTTTGTTTGTTTGTTTGTTTTGTTTTGGTTTGTTTTTTTTTCCTAAACAGACTTCTCAATTTGTCATGGTGATTTCTTTTCTATGGACTTATTCAGTTATTTTTTTATTATAATGTAGCTTTAGAAATGTTTGTGTCAACTGTAGAACTGAAACATTTTGCCTCAGACATTCTCACCAACTTTCATAAATGCTAATTTTCTTCTCTGATCTTTTAGTGTGTGAAATAAAGCAAATGGTTTTTTTTCCTTACCTTTATTCTTTTTATTTTTTTAAAGGGAAGGATCATAGATTATTAATGAAGATAAAGGGAAACAGACCCTTTAAACCTTTGTTTCCTATTTGATCTTCTAACATATATCACAACACTTTTCAATCACCTGCTGATTGTAATTCTTCTGAAAGTTTCAGTGTAACCCAAAAATCAATATTAACAGATGTTGTTTGCTTAAGTCTGAAAATGTTCCAGAAAAATGCTCGTCAAATGCATCCCATCTATGGTTTCATAAAGTTTCAGATTCTCACAATCAATATCAGCAGATGTTCACTACTTTTATTTTATTTTTTCCCAAGGCATTGCAGAAGTGCTTCTTCCAGCATAATTTGGAAGGCAAATGGAAAGCACGGGGTCTGTGACAGCTTTCAGTGCTGCCAAAGAGTCAGAGCTTGTCCTGTCAGCTCCTGGAGAAACAGAGTTGTCTTCATCTATTGCCATTGGAGACCAAGAATTAAACAGGAATCTTGGTTTTAATTAGCATTCCATGAATAATTGGGTAAATCAATCCATAATGTGCTGTCCACTATGGTAAAATGTGGTGAACCCCAGCTCAGGGAAGAAATGATGATGTCTGGCTCCAGATCAGAAGGCTGAAGGATTGCTTTATTAAAACTATACTATATTACATTAATATACTATTTAAAGAGATTCTGTACTATTCTACATACTTACCTCTTACTCACCTCTCTAACTCACACTCGTGACTCTGCTGAGAGCCCGAGCCACAGCTGGGTCCCACTGGTCACTGACCCCAAACAACTTCACCAGAACCAACCCAGCCATCACTGCAGGTGAACAATGCCCACACCACATTCCACATGGGGAAAACAGAGGGGCAGAGATAAAGATTGTTTTCTCTTCTTCTCTCTGTGCTTCTCCTGAGAGACAGAATTGTGTCTCTGTCCAGAGAATGGGAATGCCACAGCCCAGACGTTAAATTCTATATCAGGGCTGGATTAGCTTTTCTTTATCTAGGGAGAGTATTGATGCAGACAGGAAATATCCCAGAGATGGAGAGGAGACTCCCTTCCGCAGGTTTTGGATGTTGTGGGGGTCTGAGTTTGTTTCCCTGCCATGAAATTTATAATTTCTAAGGCCTCTGTTTGAAAGAGGCATTTTCAAAGAGATTCCTGACTGCACGTAACAGAATTATTATAAAAGGGAAACAAACCCCAGACCATCCTATGGGCAGTTTGGAGGAAAGAGTGAGAATGCAAATGTACATTTCCTGAATGTAAAGAACATAAGGGGTGAAAATTTAAGCTGGGCTATGGAGAGAAGAAAGTGTGATCTGGTGTGGTTTGAGATTTGCTTAGTGGGGTTGATTTCTGGTCAAAATAAAATAGATCTATCTCAAATCATATCTAAATGAGTATGTGCCTTTCTGTGGATGTGTATAATAATTTCTGATTGCAATGATCCAACTTCCTAGAAACAGCATCTACTGAAAGTTTGGAAAAGTGATCAGCTTTAATTCTAAAATATATTTGATGTTGTCTATCATAACATTTAAATATGTCTCATTGTCAACATTACATTAAAATGAAAATTGCTTTTTCTTAATAATTGGGAAGATAATAATACACAGATAAATTGCAGTGAGATAAACCTGGAGACAGATCTGCTTTGATATGATTTTGTATCTCATGCCAAGAAGTTTTCTGAAGTACTGAAATGATGCCATTTGTAGCACTTGGAATTCTACAACTTCTCCAAGCTGATTACAGGTTCTAGTATCTCATGGCTATACAAATGTGGAACTTTTTTTTCTTTATGAATTTTTTCTTTAAACCATTGGTATGTTTATGCTATACAGCTGGGATTGTTCTGTGTGAGTTTGAGCTGAGAGAAAACTTGCAGCTGTGTTAGCCTGTTCATTATATTCAGATTTAGCACTCGTCAAGAAGGAGCCAACGTTCAGAAATTAAGTGGGGTTGTGTTGGGTTTTTGTGGATGGGGTGTAATAACAAACTGTATGGTTTTACAGGAACTTTTTCTTTGGACCTACAGATTTATATATATTTATATATATCTGTGGCCGCTCCAGGGTGGTTGCAGGTTTTAGTACATGATGCACTTCATTTTCAATGGCTCTTGTAGGATAGAATAAAAAGAAGAAAGGACAACCCTCTTTTATATTTCCACACTGTATCTCAACTTGAGTAGTAGATTTTTGATTTTAAAGTTTTGATATTTCCAGGACACTAATCAGTAATTTATTTTTTTTCCTCATGCATATAGTATATTTCCATTTTGAACGGTGAATTTTTGAGTATGTACAAACCCATAAGAGTTTGTAGTAAGTAAGAAAGAACAGTAGGATAAGGCGTAGAGAAGTAAAAAATATTTCTAATCTTTAGAAATGTTTTCCTTTTTTATTTTAACCCCCCCCAAAAAATCCTTCTGGCCAATTCCTTACAGTAAAATTTCTGTGACAAAATAGAGCCAGGAAGCCTTGTCCAGTTATTCTGAATTTAATTGCTGCAGGTTTAGAAAATAATAACTTGTATCTCCAGAACTTCTGTCTGTCCTTTCACTGAATATGGGGAAAGCTCCCCATCCATACAAGCAAACCTTCCTATTCTGTGCCATGCTGGTAAAATAAATGAATTTAGAGCCTTCAACACTTTAATGAATTTTTGCAAGTGCATCTGTGGCCAAGCACAGGAATTTTCATTACATCCTTCCTCAAATATTAAAATAAGTATTTTTTTAAACACTGAAATATGTGAAAGCAAATGGTTTTACAAGGCAGCACCTTGGAGCTGTCGGTCCATATTAAACATTTAGGAAAGAAGCAATGTTCTCTATTTATTATTAAAACAGGTGTCAGCACACAGGAGAGCTCTGGGCAGGCTCCAGCCCTGGAGGGGGATGATGCTCTCCTGCTTGCAGCCAGCACCTCAAATCTGAGGTTCAGTAATTTCAGCTGAGGGCAGGGGCTGTGATTACAGCAGAGAGGGTGGGAGGTTACTCAGAAGAGTATTTAAAGTAAAAATTTTGCTGTTGAACACAAGGAACACCAGGATCAGCTGTGCACATTGAGAACCCAAGAGCTGGCTTTTATTTTTCTAAGTTTAGAAAAATAAGTTTATTAAAAATACATTTATTAAGACTCTGCTGACTAAAAGCAACAGGAATTGATAAATTTTCCAGAAATTGGAGCCCTTATTACAGTTCTCACAGTCACCTCTGTCTGCTTTGAACCACTCCTCCATTTTGCAGTGCTGGTTCACCCCTGGGATAAATAGGTATAATTCCCACTGCCAGCTGCCAGGGACTACTGCATTTACCAATAAATGGGTTTCAGCAATAGCTGAATGCAGGGTTGTTCGAATGGAGAAGGGAAAGTTTAAAATTAGCAGATATGATGAATGCTAACATATCATAAGTAATTTCTACCCAGCTTCATCAAGGACACAGCTGCTGGAGTGTGTGACACGAGAGAGAAAGTCAACGGATGTTTACTTGGTGGAATGAAATATAGCAGGAATTTGCAGATTACATTAACTGAAATAATGTTGCATGAATACTTCTTTCTTTTTAGGGATTGTGAAATAATCAGGAAGAAATGGAAGGAGTATTTCACAGGTAAACTCTCTCGGTGATGAGTAGTGAAAAGATGATTTTCTTTAAAACTGTGTGGAAAAGGAGAGGAAAAGTTTTATTAAAGGTCAGGCTGTTTAGAGATTTTATACATTAGGATTTTAAATACAGCTAAGTTATAATGCTTAAAAAGCAAATTTGTTCTTTTGAAGAATTTCTATAAAAATTATTTTTCCTGTTTTCACAATCAGCTGAAATAATCAGATAGGAGTGCAGATAGCAGGAAAAATTACATCTGTAACTCTTTAGATTTTCCTGCAAAATATTAAAACAAACTCATATTTTGAATTTCACAGATTTTTAATAGTTTCTTTTAGACTAAGGAATGCCTTGGGGATAAGAGGAAGATGTTTTATAATGAAAAATCTACCTTTATTTTAAAGAAAGAGTAAATTTTAGAGGACAAAGAAAAAATTCTGTGAGGATTTTTAATATAGAATAGCTATGGAGCCTCTCAAATCCATGGGCATCTGCCTGGGAGTGTTTATGGCAACATTTTTTCTGCCTTGGGAGAATCCTTCTAGGCATGGAGGAGAGGTCAGAAGGAGTTTTGTGGCAGGCTTGGCCTCCACTCAGTGGTGAGCTACAAAGTCACAGATTTTATTGAAGAGAAGAATTTTACTTTCCATGAGGGTCTGCCAGTATCTTGAATTAATTAACATTACAACTATGAACAGTTCTATGATCTCGCTAAGGAGTTTGCCCTTGAAATGGAAGAGGTTTAAAGATTATGGTCAGGATTAAACAGGCAGAAATGGATTGTGGAAAAACATGATGAGCTCTTTGAGGAAATAATTCGTTCTAGAGGTTCATGGATGTAAAAATGAAGCACCCAAATGCAATGTGGGGGTGGAGGGCTGGTCTGACTTTAGCACTTGTAGAACTTGAATTCTCTATTTTCTATTGATTGCCATTTGGCAGATGAAAAAAATTGTTTTCAGTACTGGGCGTTTTGATGGTGTATGAGGGAGACCTGTGGAATTCCTGCTGAGGAGGGGTTAATCCTGAGGACAGGCAAGGCAACTTTTGTAGGCTGTGAAATTCCAGAGACACAGCACATAAATGGTACAGCCCTGCTGCATCCCCTTTATAGGGGAGAATCAGCTTGGGCTGATGGGCCTTGCACTGAAAGGGTTGAAGAAGTAAAAAAAAATTTGGAAATTTTGGAAGTAGACAAGGCAGATTTCTAAACAGCAGCAGAGAATAACAAAATTAATAATAGTCTAAGGAATTGAGGCTGCTGCTTATTACTCTTCAATTATATGACATATTAGGGAGAAGGGTAGATCTTTGGAAAGATATTAAAGAGTAAAAATAAGCTGCAATCTCATTTTCTTTTCATGTGGTTGCTGCTGAATAGCTCAACTCAAAGGCCAGCTGCTGGGCAAAATAAGGAGTCCTTTTTTCAAAGACCTTTTCCAATAGGCAAATGATAGAAAACTATTGATCCATAATGTTCTATTGCTCTTCCAGATACTTATCTGAAACTTTGAAATGCTTCTTCATGAACATTTAGTACTTTATTCGATTTATTCAGGCATAAATTTTTGTTTATTCAAATTTTGCCCTTAGATAGAGGAAATAGAAGTTCAAAGCAGCTTTGTGAAATCAGCAACTATGTGTGTGACTCTATTTTCTGCTTTTCAGAGGAGGATTCTTGATCTTCTATAGTGAAAAGACGTTTCAGATAGCCTGTCAGAATTCAGTGTTCTTTTCCTGTCTTTTCCCCCAGGACATCGTTCCTCCTCGAGGTTTGTACATATGTTCAGATGGGGGGATATTTTCAGCGTGATGCTGCAGCTGTGTTGCCACAGTTGCTCTGAACCACAGTTTGCTGAGGTTGTCAGCTTCAAATCATTCATTTAAACTCTCTATTCATCTCTGCCACAGGTCTCAGAATGAGCTCAATAGAGATTTTAAATTTTTTTTTGGCTGTCTAATAGGAATGATAAAAATATGCACATGGTGGAGAGTGACCATGTATTTTAAGTGTGATTCATTACAGACTCCTGCCCAAAAAGACTTCTCACTTGAACCAGCATCTCCTTTCCTCTCAGCTGCTGCAGCTGAAACTGTTGGAGGGGGGATGTAAATTCAAGGCAAGCTTCTTATTTAGCATTTCTGCCTTGCCAAATGCATCAGAGACAGGAAATCACTCCGCTTGCCAAAATTTATCATACTGTGTCTCCAAAAGTGAAAACAGGTTTTTCATATAGCAAAGCAAATGCTGTGTTTTGCCACAGATAATATTTTGAAAGTTGGTACGAGGTATCTTTGTAGCACAGATATATTTTCTTTTCCAAACTGATTGCAGACTTCAAAGTACTGAGCTTTTTGAGATCCTCTTAAAACTAATTAATCAACTTTGCAAACTGCGTGTCTTCCTTTCAAGTAGAACCCACAATCCCTCTACCTTGGGGAATAATTTTCTTGTTTTCCTAGTATTTTCCAAATCTAATTATTGTACCTCTAAATAGGAGATTTGTTATTACACAATGTGATTAATTAGATAACATTATTTCTTTATCAGGTGAGAAATCAACACAGGATTGACGATAAGCTTATGAAATCAACAAAGACTCTAAAAGGCAAAATGCAATTACTTCTCAATTAGAAATCCATTTGACATATTTGAGAGATTAATAAACAAATTGGATTTGTTTCTACACAAAAATGATTGGATTTTTAAAAAAGATGATTCATATTTGATACACCTCATCTGAATCTAAAGCATAAACCAAAGCAAAGTATAAACTCAGTCAACTAGAGGTAGCAGAGACTTAATTTTTCAAACATGATCTCTAAAAGGACTGAATTTTAAGTCAATATTTCACCTGGATGCTGCTACATTCATTAATTTGCCACTTAATCACACTTAAACTCTTTGTTTGAAATAGGGTACTGCATTCTTACTCCTATAATCTCAAAAAAAGCCCAAAATGCAAAGAGTGTTTGCTACTGCCTCTGCTTCTGGGACATCTGTATGGATGGAAAAAGGTCTGTGTGGTAAAAGACAGGCTATTCAGCTTAAAAATGCAAGCATGAAAGTGCTATTTAGTAAATGAGATGTTCATTCTGGAAATTAGGAGTTGTTAGGATGTGGGGAGATCAGCTCTCTGCCCTCCCGAGCAGCTGTAAAACACCATCAGCAATGCCCAGTGTTACAGCAAGGTGCTTACCTGACAGCTTGAACATCAGAGCTCTTAAAAATAGCCACAACCAGATGGGGTCAGGATGAACAGTAATGCCAAAGGTCCCCGCAGCTCCCTCAAACACCCTCATGCTCCCAGCTGGAGTTCCTGCACAGGGATTTCCAGGGAATCTGTGTCCCAAATTCCACTGATCTCTGTTGTGCTCTTGTGACACTAGAGTGTCAAAATAGGGCCAGACTGGGCCTGTTTGCCCTTACAGAATTGAACAATACATTTGATCTGTCATTTAATACTTCTTAATTGTAAAATAAACTGACATTTGCCCATGCTGCAATCAGCTGAGGGAAACAAACACCTCGCTGTAGAACCAGAGCTTAAACCTGAATATTTCCATCATATTTTAGCAGAGTCAAACCTTCCTTGCTCCCATGCCGTGGCCTTCAGGGACAGTTTATTCTCACAGCAAGGTGAATTCCTTGGCTTGTGAAGAGCCTGGAGGACTCTGCTGAAGGTTGTGCTCTCCTGGCCAAACCAGAACGTGTTTTGCATGGGAAACTTGTGGATGCTGAAAGTTTTGTCAGAGAAAGAGATAACTTTCCCAGGCATCATCCTAGGGAAGTTGTGAGCACACTCAGAGAAAGAATTAAAACAATTCTTCTCTTAATCTCTGCACCTGGTGTTTGTGAACACGTGGAATGTTTGTACGGGATGTTTATGGAAAGAGATTTTAAAAAAGGTGTTGTTCCTAATTAACCAGGGGTGTGAGGGGTGTTGTTTCAGGTTCTGTTCAGGTTCTGGGTGAACGATCCTATCTATAAATATGTGAAGTTCCTGATAAATCTCACTTCATGCCCTCTGAGCACTGGAGTCAATGTCACCTTCTCTCAGCCATTCCTAACTCAACGGGGACAAAGACTTATTAATTCTATGATAAACTGACATTTGCCCATGCTGCAATCAGCTGAGGGAAACAAACACCTCGCTGTAGAACCAGAGCTTAAACCTGAATATTTCCATCATATTTTAGCAGAGTCAAACCTTCCTTGCTCCCATGCCGTGGCCTTTCAGGGCCAGTTTATTCTCACAGCAAGGTGAATTCCTTGGCTTGTGAAGAGCCTGGAGGACTCTGCTGAAGGTTGTGCTCTCCTGGCCAAACCAGAACGTGTTTTGCACAGGAAACCTGTTCTGATTTCAGTCTTATTAACGCAATTCCAGGAGCGAGGGGAGCGTCTGAACCGTTGGCTTTCCAATCAAATGAAAACTCTCGTGGTGTTCAGAATTTATCTGGAGAGCCACGTGGATGCTGCCCTGCACTCCTGCATTGTCAATATCTGATGTGGCCCTTTCCCTGTCTCCTGAAAGGCGTGTGGCTAACGCCCGCTGATTTTCCTTTCCAATCCTCAGAGATCAAGTGGGCTTCAAAGCAAGGAATGACATAATTTCATTATTTGGGATTCATAAACTCCGAGTCAGAGCATAGCTTCAGCCTTAAAGGATGGCAAAGGGACTTTAATCATAATGGAGAAATCATAGTGTGTGAGGAGAAAAAAATGAGCTGGTAGCATTTCATCGTAAATTTTAATCTTAATTGATCTTACAAATACTGCAGAACAGAAAAGCAGTGATATTTGTTTCCAGTGATTTCTCTAGGGCGAGTGCTATGTGGAATTATTGAATTTCTCTGGTTAAATATTTTATTAGAGTAATAATGAAGATATGAGCAGACAAAAACTATTAAGAAGTTTCTATCAGCTTTTTAAAACTCTTCTAGATGAAAAGATTTTTACTGTTGTGAGAATCCAAATAGCCTGATGCTTTTAAGCAAATACAATTTTAAAAGGGTTGAAAATGATAATAAGCAAAATCTTTGCTTTAGGGCAGGTATTTACTATTCTATTATATACTTTCTAATAATATTAATTACAACATCAGTGATTTGACTCCTATACAGACTGGCTGACATGGGAATGTGTATAACTTTTTCTGTACTAGTTAGCTGTAATATCAATAATCTTTCATTTTCTGTCTTTGGGCTGTATTAAATATTTTATCTAATGAGTTTCAAATACAGGTGAGCAGTGGAACCACCCCTAATTAAAAATTGAAACGGGATTATTTTCAAAAGTTTTAACTCTTAATGCAAGTTTAGGAATCCTGATTGAGGAGCATTTGGTCTTCATTCCTAAATCCTAATGTTGTCTTCAAATTGAGAAAATTTGCATTTTTCTGCATATTTCTTTCTTCAAGCGTTCAGGCTTTCCCACAGGGGCCTGCTTGTGGTTTGCATCTGTTTTTAAAGTCCTACATTACTTCTCTTTCATCCATGAAAGGTGGGTGACAGGAATCCTACAGGAGTGATGTGGAAATGGTCTGTGCATCAGCATGGCAGGAAAATATCCCCAATAAGCAGAATTTAACTTTTTTTGGCAAAAGGGAAGTTTATCTAAAATTTTAAATGTATTGGCTGACCTTGAGATTAAAAAAAACTCCTACTTCAGTAGTCCAGCTGCCAGGATCTGACATCAGAAAGTATTTTGGTTCATTTGAGGGTTTTATATAAGATGAGAGCTACATATTTTCCCTGTCTGCCCACAGCTCATATTCCTATTGCTCATAGCATGCCCAGTGCTGTGTCATATTTCTTCCCTCTATTGTACAATGAGTGTTTGGATTTGATCCTGCATTCCACTTGGAACTTATTTCTCTGGAAATGACAGAAAGCCTGGGACTCTGATTGCTGCTGCAGTTTTTGTAGGCTGTTTGATAAATGCCAACGTGTGTGAGTGCTCTGGGACTTGGTTTCATTTCAGTTTACTAAAGGCCTAATACAAAACCTGTGGAGGCAACAGAAAAGCTTTTGTCTTTGGATTGGGCCCTAAAGAATTGCCAATATCTGTTGAAAAACCATGTTGTACTTTACAAATGGAAAGATCAGTCAGTTTCTAACAGAGTGCAGCAACACTTAGATTAAAATAAGATAACTTTGTATTTTCTATCATTAAAAATGAGATTTTTTTTCCATTTGAAAATTCATAAGGTAATGCAGACTGCAAATTTTTCTATATATGAACTAATCACTTTTTTTTTGGTAGCCTTAATGGTGTGAAGCTCTGGATCTTCGCTCCTCCAGCCTCAGCAAATGAATACCTCGAGGGACAGAAATTTCATATACTTCTTTTCCCCCAAGGTTATCCATTCTGCTGACTGCATGGCAGTCTCTCTAAACCATCCTATCAATTGCTCAAGTGTGAATGCTTTGTAATATGTTTTATATCTGGAAGGTTGAAGTTTTCTTCTCCTACTGGGAGTTTCATATTTTGATTAGACAGTCTGAGTTTCTTTTTTTTTTTCCCCTCCTAGGAATTCCTAAAAAATTATCTTGTTGTACAAATAGTTTGGCAGCTGAAACTTTATAGTTACTTGTGTAGAACTTACTTTCCTCAGTAAAACAGCAGAACTACCCTTCAAATTGAATAACCTTCCACATAACTAATGGCAGACTAGAAGTTTTTTGTTGCAGTAAATATCTTACTCAAATATGCATTTTAAACTGTTATCTCCTCTAAAGTCTGGTCTTCTAAATATGTTAACTTATTTATATTATTTATGCACTGTTATGCTGTTTAAACCTCTTCTTGGGCAGCAGCAGTCTAAGACTGGAGAAAATTGTAATTTAGAGGTCCTGTGTTATAATTGCACAAAAGCAGGTCTGGGAAACCTGGTTTATTCTGATTTATACACACCAGAATGAGGGCCCTTGGTCTGCCTGAGGACACAGTTCTGCAGGTGAGAGCAGCGAGAACACGAATTAATGAGGCACCAGACAGACTTCTCCAGCCAGCAGGACCTGCTTGATTCACTCCTGTCACCAAGGCAGGGGCCAGAGCTCGGCAAGGACTCAGTCCCACTCAAACACCCGATAGCCCTGTAATCTCACAAGTTGCAAAACCCCTCATTTCTGGTTTCTGGCTATGTTTGTAGTGCTCAGAAGAGCCCAGGCAGGGTTATTTATCAGAGATGATGTGCAGCCCTGCAGGTTTCCCAGCTGGAAATGGTTGGAGGCTGCGAGTGCCTGGAAGGGCAGGGCTGGGTGTGCTTGGCCTGGCCTCCCCTTCTCACAGGACATCCCTCTGGGGCTGCTGGAGCAGGAAGGAGAATGAGCTCAGGCAACTTTGCCTCTGCCTCAGACAGAGTTTTTTTGGGTTTTTTTGCTTTTGTTTATCTGTGTGATGACGGGAAGAAGGAGGAAGGTAGGAATGGCTATAATGCTTAATTCACTTTTTGGGACTTGTTTGCCTTTTGGATTTGAGAGATTTCAGGGGCTTATCTGTGGGCATTAATTAAGGCAGAATTCTCCACGAGCCTGTTTGCCCAGAGTGCTCAGTGCTTGCTCAGAGAGATGAGCACAGGGCGAAGGGGGTACCAGTGCCTGGAGGCAGCCAGCCCTGCCCAGGGTGCCCCTGTGTGACTGGGAGAGAGGAGAGGCTGTGGCACAGCACTGGAGATGTGTTTCCTGCCCCCAGATGTGTTTGATTCCTGCCCCCAGATGTGTTTGTTTCCTGCCCCCAGATGTGTTTGTTTCCTGCCCCCAGATGTGTTTGTTTCCTGCCCCCAGATGTGTTTGTTTCCTGCCCCCAGATGTGTTTGATTCCTGCCCCCAGATGTGTTTGATTCCTGCCCCCAGATGTGATTCCTGCCCCCAGATGTGTTTGTTTCCTGCCCCCAGATGTGTTTGTTTCCTGCCCCCAGATGTGTTTGATTCCTGCCCCCAGATGTGTTTTCTGCCCCCAGATGTGTTTTCTGCCCCCAGATGTGATTCCTGCCCCCAGATGTGCTTGATTCCTGCCCCCAGATGTGTTTGTTTTCTGCCCCAGATGTGATTCCTGCCCCCAGATGTGTTTCCTGCCCCAGCAATGTCCCAGGTGCTGATTGCAAAGGTAAAGGTTTGTGCATGGAATGCTGGCTTTGGATCAAAGCTGCTCTGATGAAGGGCTCATTAATGAAACTGGGCAAACCCCACCTCTTAAGCTCCCTCTGTTGATATTGTCAAATATAGATCAGACTGAAATGTGGGGTGTTTTAAAGACTGTGCTTCACTTATTGACTACAGGACATTATTTGTGACTTTACATGAAAAAAAAAAGAGTGTTGTGACTTTCTCTGACTCTTCTTCCACTTACCACCCCCAAAAATCAGTTTAAATTACCATATTTATCCACTAGCAGTGCCTCTCTTTCAGTGCTTTGTCTGGCAGTGGCCAGTTCTTTGTATTTCAGAATAAATATACTGTGTAGCACAAAGGATTTTCTTATGGGAATCTCTTGCAGCCAGTGACTGATGGTTTACTTCTTTTGGCAGGAGTTTATATCAATTTCCACATTTGTAGTTCATTCTATTATGGTTTTTCTATCCCATTTGAACACACATGTACTTTTATTTCCAGCTGGTCTTGCACAGGCTCATAGGGCAATTAGTTCTGCAGGAAAACTGATGTAAGATGGAAAGGGAAAAAAATCATTTGTTTTATATTTAAATCAGTCTTTTAATGTCTTCTTAGTCTTGCAACCAGGAAAAAAACAAAAAAAAACAAAAAACAAAAAAAAAAAAAAAAAAAAAACCCAAAAAAAACCAAAACAGAAGTACCTGAATTGTCTTTTTAGTATCTTTTTTTTTATTTCCATGACACTGCAATCTGTTCCACACCAAAGGTGTTGTGGAGAGCATCCTCTCTGCTTTTCATACATTTGGGTTTTTTCTGATATTAGTTGTCCTTTTAAAATGCTGTGTAATTTAGAATTAGATGTGAGACAAAAGAAAGTTGCTTTCCATGGAGCAACAGCCAAATGTTTCCTTTCACTGGTGTGATTGAGAGCAGAAAGACACAATTCCTGAAACACAAATAAGCTTTTTAGTTTGCTTTCATGAAGAAAGCAGATGTTAATTTTAGCAAGAGGACTATTAGTTTCATATTTAGTGCTGGAGAAAATATTGTGGTTTTTAAGGACAGTATCATTTGTAAAGAATGAAAATGTGCACTCTGGAGAGATTAAATCCACTCATTTATAACTTCTGCCACATTAAAGGAGCTGAATATAAATTGATTGGATTAAGCAAATATAATGTTACATTCTTTTCAAATATGCTATGTATATGTAATTAAAACCAGATTTTATACATTTACAGTGTTTTCAAAATACAGATTTGATTTAAACACTTTTTGCATTCAGAATGGTGCACATGCTGTAACGAGTATCTTGAGGGGAAAAAATCTGAGTGCTGAGACTGAGTATATATTTTAATATAAAGTGAGATGTACATTGGGCCTGAAGTGAGATGTCTGCTTGCAGATGAGGAGAGCTATTCATCCCAGAAATATTAATCCCAAACACACCTTGCTCAGGACTAATTCTTGAGCCCAGTTCCTGAAACCCTTCCTTTTCCTCTCCCAAATGTGGATAAAGCCAGCAAAGGCCTTATCTGGGCTCCAGCTGGCACAGCTCACCCTGAGAGCTTCTGCTGATCTGCCCGAGGAACTGAAATCATATTTTAAATGCTATCAAAAGACTCTCAGGAGTGTACAGGGATTTAAGAGCAAAATGTTTGGCCATGAGGGAAGAGGGATGCAGATGCTTAGCTAGAGCTTTTTGGGGAGTTAGCAGGTTAGGTTCAGTTAGTTGTGTGGGAAGAGAAGGAGAAATTGGCAGCAAATCTGTTTTTTTTTTTTTTTTTCCATGGCATGTGAAGGGAATGCTAGCATTCAGCAAGAACACATTGGTGTGAAGATGCTGATTTTTCTGATGCATGGAGAACATAGGATTTTTAATGAGTATTTGGTGGTTAGGAAGAAAAAGCCAAAGAAATACATCAGAAACTCCTCAGATAAACAACCCCATGCTGTTGTTGTTTGTGCAGTGTCTGACAGAGGGGTGGTACATTTGTTTTTATGTTTTTTCCTCAGGACCATACTGTTTTGCCATGTTGCTGAGGACTTGTGCAGTCATAAACCATCTGCAAGGTTGCCTGAGATCAACCCCTTGTGAAAGCCAGGTAGCACAGCAGGAAAATTATCACATTGCTCTGGGGCCCTCAGAAGTCTCAATCCCTGAGCTTCTTGAGGGCAAAGCTCCTTAATGAAATCACAATATTTGGATGGCACAGTCCCCAGGATATGTAAACACGCTGCCTAAACAGCTGTTAAATAATTGCCAATGTTTATTCGGGCTCTCAATCAGGGAGAGGTAGATTTTAACACACTTTATGGTGCAAGGCTCCGTAAAGAACAAAGTTAATCCTTCTGATATGGAAGGATTTCAGAGCTGCAGTGCCCTGGTTTTGAAGTCACTGCTTTACTCTGTGCTGGGACAGTGATTTGCACCCATTTGCACTCTGCTGTTACCAGAGGACACAAGGAAAAACGACGCACCACAGCTTTGGTCACCATGAAGAGACTAATTTATTTTTTTCTGACTCCAATCATTTATAGTTCTCAAAAGGTGCCAGTGGATTGGAAGGTGAACGTGCCACCTCTCCAACGACACTGGACAAACTACCAGTCTATCAAATTTCTCCGCCTCTATGAAAGAATGCAAAACAATAGGTTGTTTACAGAAAGTTGCGTGAGAAAGTTCTCTACAAGAATGTAAATTTAGAAGGCTTTAGAAAATCCTAAGAAATCAGGGCGACACTCTGCTTTGTTTAGAACTTTTGTTCCCATGCTGGATTTAGATGATGATTAGGATTATTCAGAGAAATCTGAGCTTCCAGCAGACGGCACGGTCAAACCTGAAGTCCCAGCACAGTGATCTCTAAACAAGGCTTGCTTGAACCAGTTTGTGTCCAGAATTCCATGCAAGAGTTTGCACTTGTTCAAGTGCCATGCCCCAGCGTGGAATGTGAATATTTGCTGTAATACATCTGTGCAGTTGTATGCTGCTGGATGCCTAAGGTTAGACTGGATGCTCCACACAGAGCATAATTTATTTTCAGACAGAAAGATGTTCCAAGTGGCAGAGCATGAAGTTAGGAGCAATGTGTGAATCCACTGAAAGAAAAGCAGCTTTTAGGTAAGAATTGTGTGTTTATATGTCTTCAGTTTTGCACCTTTTATTCAGGATTTGTAAAGTGAAAATAGAGAGGGGAAAAACCACAACAAATTCCTGAATCTTGTGAGTACTTCATTTATAAGTAGGAGATGTAATTTTCATGGCGATATCACTTATATAATCACTATTTATCCCAAAGTTCTGCACTGGTGTAGAAATTAAGGGTTTGGTTTTACTTTATGCTTTGAGCAGCTTGTGAAGTTTTCATCAAGAGCTTTACAGGAACACAGGAAGAGAGGACAATGATTTCATTCTTAAAATCCAAAAGGGTAAATAGAATATGAAAACTGTTCCTGGATATATGATCTAAATGCATGCAGTGTGATTGCTCTTTTCTAAATATTAACTGTCTGCCTTGGTGCTTTGCTCTGTGGCATGGTGACAGCAGGAGAGCTGATGTGATATAAATGATGCCAATCTCTGCTCTGTTGGCATGAGCATCTGTCTCCTTGGCAGACTCCAAAGGCAGCTCCTGGCAGCTTTGGAGTTGCCTCTAGGTCTATCATATGGTTAAGCTTCTGACTTTTCCTCTTTAGCTGAAGTCCACTCCATCTGGAACCTATTTAATTCTCTCTCACCTTTGATTCTGGAGAAATGCTGATGGAAACACTGAGAATTCTGGACTGTGGACTCTGGAATTGTTTAAGTGTTTGTGGATGTTACACTTCTGCTGAGAAATGAAACAAACTCTCAGTGTTGCACACTAGAACTGAAATCTGAAAATGGAAGAACCCAAAAGCAGTGTTTCATAGAAAACTATCGAGGAAATTACAATATAATTTCTTCTTTTGTTTTGTTTGGGGGTTTTGTTGGGTTTTTATGGTTGACTCAGGGTCTCCTGTAGTGGTGTCCTACCTCTCAGTGCTGCCTGGGCTCCTGGAAATAGTCTGACCTACCAGGACAGCATTGAGGAGTGGGAGAAAGGTAAAAACCAGCAGCAGGTCTGAGAGAATTATGGGTTTAGCCAGGTGGTTGCCACAGATCAAAGCAGAAAGCAGATCCATGAAAAGCAGATCAAAGCAGAAAACAGATCCATGAAAGCAGAAAGCAGAAATGGATCCATGAATCCAAAGATTCATCCAACTTAGCAAATGGTTTGGTTCAACCATGGGCACTCAACCTGCAAAGTTCTAGTGTAGATCAGGGCCACATTGCACTACATCCCACAAAATTGAATTAATCTCCTGCTTCTTGGACCAGTTTCTTTGGTCTAAAGACCAAGTATGAATTGTTTTCTCTTACAGCTGTAGTGGGATCTGGCTTTCTTAGAGACATATACCAAGCAAAGTTTTCCAGAGAGATGAAGAAACTGTCACAACAAAGTGATCATGAATTCTTTATTAAATCCTGTTCTTTCTTTCATGTCATTTAAACCATCTTGTTCCCTCACAATCTTGTGCCAACATCAGTGTCTAGCACATGAAAAGGGAAAGGGTCATCACCAGTGAAATGTTTCAAGCCCATAGCTCCTAAAATACCCCACCTTTGGTCAGAAGTGCAAAACCAACAAGAACAAAGTCATGCGCATTGGAAAAAACAGAGCCAGTGGAGGATGGGAACAAACAGCTCCTGTGCAGCAAAAGCAGACAGCTTGTTCCCTCCTCCTCTGGATCCCAGCACACTTCTCAGGGTCTCTGTGACATCTGGCTCACTTGCTTCAGTTTCTCTTGCCTCTTTCTCTCCCACCAGGAGAAGGCTGTACATGCTGCTCCATCCTGCCATGGCAATTACAGCAAGGGGATAATGACACTGACTCCATTCCAGTGCTGGCTAGGCTGAGAGCCCATTAGACAGATGGGCAAAACATGGGAAAGACTTGACTGTAACTTTGAGAACTGGCATCTGAAAAGCCAGAAGCTTTTTTTTTGCTTCTTGCCTGGCTATAGCATAGACTTTCACATTGCTTTCACATTGGTAGACTCAGATCTCAACCAAAATTCCAGTTACTGCCTCTTTTTCTGACTTGTTAACGTAGCCCATCTCCTCTGTCTGTGAGGATGACTTATGGAAACAAAGGAAAAACATTCTTGGGAGCTACTGTGTTGATGATCCTTATCTGAAGTTCTCCATTGTCTCTTCCTGGGCACACACAGTGCATATGAATGCTTGGACATCGCTTTTCTCAGCACAGCTTGAGCCTCACTGGATGCTGTTGGCCTCTGAGCACAATTCAGATTGGTCTAAGCAATCCCTGAACCTGACATCAATTTGTCTGCCAAAGCCACCAGTTTAATAGATAATGTTATCAACCAGGTAACATCCATTTAATATTCATACCCTACTTCACTCTGCATTTTTATATCTGGTTTGAGCAGTCACTTGTGAAGACAGCAAGCTTGGGAAGCTCCTTTAGAAGAGAGCAGTGCTGGGTGCCAGGCTGTCACACCAGGTGTAGTTTGCCCTCCTCTGCTGCATATCAGGGAGGTGAGATGTTTCTGAGGCTTCTGAGAGGGAGACGGCTGAGGAAAGACACTAATTTGGGGGTTGGCATCTGACAGGCAAAAATAGATGCAAGATAAAGAATGTTGTTGCAGGTATGAAAATGAGCAAGGAATCAAACTGGTCAGAGACAGAGAGACACAGGTGACTCACTGGGAAACCAAGGAATCCAGTGAGGATGGGTTACTTTTGAGGCTTCCCGTGCTTTACTTTGTGGCTTTCAAACTATCCTGATGCCTCCTCTAAATCAGTTCTTATCATCCTGATACTTGGAAGTGAAAAACTTTTTCTTAACTAAATCGGGTATAGCATCTTATTTACTGGTTAATGTAGCTGCCAGGTTATGTAACTGCCAGATCATGCAACTCCTACACAAATTCCCGAGAGAAACGGGGTTAACTGAGGGTATAAATGCTTCACCAGTTCTTTGCAGACCACAAGTGGCAAAGGCACAACAGAAAACTTAATCCATAGCCCTTAGTTTCTGCATTGGCTTGTGTTTCAAACTGAGAAAGATTAGATTTAGGAAAAAAATCCTTCCCTATGAGGGTGTTGAGGCCCTGGCACATGTGCCCAGAGATGCTGTGGGTGCCCCTGGATCCCTGGAAGTGCCCAAGGCCAGGTTGGATGGAGTTCTGATCAGCCTGGGATAGTGGAAGGTGTTCCCTGCCATGGCAAGGGGTTGGAATGAGATGGGCTTTCAGATGCCTTCAAACACAGACCATTCTGTGATTCTGTGCCTTTAAGAAGGGCTTAGAGAATATCAGTAAAGTTATCATATAAATTATCTTCTACTTGGTAGATTATTGTAAGATCAGAGAACATACTTTCACAAAGAGATGCAGGAGTACCCATGAAAATACAAAGCCTGCTTATATAAAACAGATATTTAAGGAGAGAAAAATATTTCAAGGAACCTAACAAATATTGTTAGAATACTGATGCCTCTCATATTCTCATCCTGGGAATCCTTTGGTGCAGCTCTGTCACTTTTCTCTTGATGGATGTATTTTGTTAAAGGCATCTTGTGGTAATAGATGCTGGAAGTGCAGCCTGCTGCACAATACCAAGGGCCATCTCAGAATAATGCAGTGTTTAGAGTTTGAATCCATCTGTCACAAGAAAAGACTGCCTTAGATGTGGGAATCAAATAAATGTCTGAGCAACTTCATTTCTTTTGTGCTTTAAAGGAGATAAGGATAACTTTCAGGCTAACTTCACTGAAACCACCCTAACCTTAAACTTCATGTCAACAAAGTCAGGAGTGAAAGAGAATAGGACATTTTCCTGCACTTCACTGATATATTTATGATTGATTTAAGATTATTAATTTTTTTTCGGGGGGAAAATAAAAAAAAAACCCAAACCAACAAAAAATAAACACACAAAAAATCCCCACATGAAATATGCAAGCAGGTTTTTTTTATTATAAAAAAAAATATTCCTTTTATGTGCCAAGGGAATAAGTCAATTTGTGCTAACTAGGAAAGAACAGGAAAAGTGCCTGAAGATGCAAAGGTTTATTTTCCTACAATATGTGCCCCTGGTCATTTCTATCAAACAGCAAAGAAATGTTAATGGCACATGCTCTCCAGTTTAGAGCTATTTGTCAATATCCATGTTTTTCCATTTTGCTGGTGTTCTAAAGTAACAAATTTAGAATGTTCAACCCCTGCAGTTGTCCAGGCTCAGTTCAGGAATGTTGTGGTGTAGCCTGGTCAGGAGACCTCCAGGAAAATGCTGTCCCACACTAGAAGTCCATGGAGGATGTTTCTAGTCTGAGATGGGGATATAAACAAGTTTGTTGTTTGATCTTGACTGTTCTCACTTTAAAAAAAAAAATATTGTGGGGAGGGAAGTGGAATAAAAAAATAAAAAAGGTTCTTTTTTATGCTGATTGAGAATGAGAGGGTAAAATATATTTTCTTGGGAAATAAAATCTTGAAGCTTAACAGAGGTTTTCCTTTGGCAAACTTGCTAATGAATGACCTGTTTTGAACACATTTAGAAAAAGTAGCTTCCCAGTAGGAGACATTTATATTAGAAGACAATTTCAATTTTTTGAAGTGTTTGATGAGGGAGAGCAGCACATATGAGAAAATGAATAAAATCTGAGTGTTGCCTCTCTCTTTTAAATGCTTATACAAACAGCAAAGATCCCACTAAGCTGCTGTTTCTTTTCAGGTGCACATAATGCACAGTTTTGCTTTCAAGTTTTGCAGGGGCTGTGCTGCTTGTGTGGGATCGTGGATGCTACAGGTAGAAACAGAACTCCTGATTTTATATCCCACAGAACCCTCACATCACCATGGAACAGGGTTGTGCAGCAGGACCAACAATGAGCTCTACACTCAAAATACAAGAAATCAATTGGTGGACATCTTCCTTTTGAAATTATTTTGGTTTCCCTTGAATTTTCAAACTTTTTCCACAGTAATTTCTCTAATCATCACTCTAAGGGTTTTTTTAAAAGCTATTTCAAAGGTGGAAGAACCATAGGTATAAAATCCATGTGTCTTTGGAACTCTTATTTCCTTAGTTTTAAGATAAGTGAATATCTCTGTGCCTAATCAGGTCTGCGCTCTAAAAATTAGGGTAGAAATTAGAGTGATAAAGAAATAACTGAAAGAAAGTGAGGAATTTGAAGGCAGATAAAGAATATATACTACCATGAGGGAAGAATTCTAAGTGGAATATTGCAATGAACTTTCTTCTAAAACTAAGAGGAGACCTTGACAAGTTCTCCAAGGGGGATGTTAGAGATTACTGAATAAATTTCCTCCATGAAAAACCTATTCAAGCTCTCAAAAAATAAATTCTTAACGAGCCAGATAGTCTGGGCAGCGACTAAAGACCCTGCAAACTTCCTGTCCCAAATTCTGAGCCCCCAGACCCTGGTCTCTGTCTAACTCACTCATCCCCTTGTGTCACCCTGAGCAGTAAAACCAACCTGAGAGGGAGGAAAAAGGAGGAGGAGGTGGTGGGCTCTCTCTGGTCCTTTTATCTCCATTAGGATAAGACTTAAAGCACTTAAAAAATACTTATTAAAAATACTTTCCCAACTGGTAATGCTGCAAAATTATCAGCCTTGCCTCAGCAATAACATCCTCCAGTACCAGTTAGTGTCTAACACTAAACTGATTTCCTCCATTATAAAGTGAATTATGAATTCCTCATTCATCTGTGCAAGGACAGTTACAATCTACAACCAAAATACTTAGGATGGAACATGAAAAAACCCTGCATAGATTCACACCATCTATGGGGGAAAAATTTAGCTTATCTAAGGGAGACAAGTCTGCTCAGGTCACTCACTATCCTACCAAGTATCTCTTGCCTAAAATACTAATGTCAGTATAATGGATTAGGACAGCTGTGTCAAATCCAATTACTCATTTAGCTCAGATTCAGTTTCCTTGGTGGCTGTAGAACCAATGGGGAACAGGAACTTGAGATGATAATGAAAATAAGTTTTGATATTGGGAATAAACTAATAAATCACCAAAACATTATTTTGTGACTAGCTGGCAGAGTGGGCTCTGAGTAGCTTGGTGGCCAACTTGACATCTTTTTGGTTATGAAATGTATGTGGGAATTAGACAATAAATCTTGCAGACAGGTGGAATTGCTGCCTAAGCAGATATTTGGGGTTATAAACCAAAAAACCAGTGATGTTATCAGAGGAGAGCACTGTGAAGTGCCACATTAAAGGCCAGTGACCAGGTAGGACAGGGACAGTGACATGGTGTCACCTCTTCTGAGCCATGGAGGTAACCAAATATGCTGGGAAAGTGCAAAGAGGTCTCCCAAACTTCACACCTTTGTCATCTCAGATTGTGTCTAAGCAGTTTTTGTTGCTGCATATTTATTACTTCATTTCTTTGATTCTAAGAATTACTGTAGGTGCTTGCTCCTTGCATGGCAGTCTCCCAGCCAGTTAGAAGACAGAAGTTCAGAAAAGAAGATTACTGGGAAAATGAGCACTAGAAGTAGGACTTTAAAAGAGATTACTGGGAAAATGAGTGAACCTCTAGCTGTTTGTGAGCTACTTTCATGGCACTGAAATACTACTGGTTTACTAATACTGAAGTGTTAGGGCTGGAACCAGCAGTCAAAAAAGCTGTAACTAATATGACTTCTTGACTTTGGGAAGGCAAATTGTCCTTGTGGTTATTTGTGAAATTTCTCCATGTCTAGATATTAACTTTTGCTGTCTGGCCTTACTGTGCCTATTTCCAGGAACTCTGGAGTTCTGAATGCTTCAAGCCTATCCCTGAGATATTTATTCCATCTTTTTTTAGTCATTGAGGAGCAGCTCCTTACATAATTATGGTGCCAAACCAATCAAACCTTGATCTTGTTTCACCAAGGTGAAGGTTCCAAACCCATTAACATTTGTGTGTCCTGGCACTGCGCAGCACAGACAGCAGAGATGAAATGGCCCAGGAAAGGACGTGGAGAAAACAAGACAAGGGATGACAAGATAATGTGTCATGTCAAGGTCAAGGAGACATTCAGAGATGTTCTGAAGCATGAAAAGAATCCGTGGAGGAAGACTGGAAGGAGGAGGAGGAGGTGGGAATAGCTGATGGATGGTGTCACTGTGCCTTTCAGGAGCTTCTGGACTCTTGGGTAGCTTCCCTGAACAAAAAAAGCTTGGTGAGAAATGCAATCTGTAAGTGAATGCATTTTATACTTGGGCCATACAATTTGCAAATAAAATCTGCCAACAAAAGGAAGTTTCAAGGGAATCAAAAGAATCTGTGAGTTCAAACTGAATTCAAGACATGGGTCAGTCAAAAACGGAAGAAGAAGGAAATTGAAAGCACACAGTGAAAGAGCTGTGGTTTTAGTCTGGTATTGCTGTGTCATTTCAAAGTATTTTCAAATTAACTTTATCCTGCAAAATAGTATTGTTTTAAAGTGTAACAAAAAAAGAACAAAAGCTTAGACAATATTGTTTGGTTTAGATCCAAAGAGAAACTAGGTTTGGACCCAAAATTCCATTGCATGAGATTTTGTTTTGATTCTCTTAAAAAAATGGGTAAAAAAATCACTTTAATGGCAGAATAGCTTTTCTTGGACTCAGCTCTCAATAAACTTCAACACATATTTGCTTATATGTACCATATGTACCGGTCATAGTAGGAAACTCAGGGAAAATGCCTTTTTCTTGGAAATGCTCTGAAAATAAAAGCAGGATCAGACTGCCAGAACAGTCACCTGCTCATAACCAGTGCTTTTAGGGGCTCCTTTCCTGCAGAAACAGAATTTTTACCTGAGAACTCATAGGTCTCATGGAAAGTGCTCAATCAATCTCATATGTTCGGTTTAGGCATTTAACTGTTTTAAACAGGGAATTCACTGTCCAGTGTATTTGAAATGAATGCCTTGTTAAGTTCTTGTATTTTTGTTTGATTCCCAGTTGGTAGCAAGAAATAGTATGGAGAGAATGAAAACCTTTGTTTCTTTTGATTGTTTTCTAGGCTCTTATATGTTCAGATTTTCCTTAAAAAAAAAGGAAAACTAAGAGAACAGACAGATGTACCACTGGAGTTCTGTGTGCTGCTGTCTTATAAACTGAGACCAAACAAATCACTTTCTTAAAAATCTGTCAATATTAACATAATAGACAAAATTAGATATTCTGATAAGCAGTTTAACAACTACCTTACCCAGTACAGTTTCATGGCAAAAAAAAATGTTCATGTAAAATATATTATTTTATTAAAGATAAATAAAACCAAACCTGCTTAAACATTAGGACTTCTGTATCAGAATTTACACTTTAGTAACATCTGTCTTCCTTCAACTAAGGCAAACTTTTGTATGAACTAAGTACAAAACTCTCCTTAATTCTCTTCCTCTGTCCCACTTTCACAGTAGGGATGGTTGTAGAATTGACTCTTCCAATGGAGAAATAAGAGAAAGGCTGGGGTTTCTTTGTTTGATTTGAAGCCTTTTAGAGCCAAGCTAAATGTACATGAAGCAGAGGGAAGAGAACAAAGCAGGTGAGAGTAGTTTCTGTTTCAGTTAAATCCAGTTCCTACAGCCCCTGCTGAGGTGGGAGGGATGGAACACACGGTCCCGTCAGGCTGACACAACGACCTTGCTTCAGGTAATTGTCTAGATGGTCAGGAATTCACTTGTGAGAGCTGCTTTGCTGAGCCTTTAGAACTGAACTGAGACGAGGGAGGAGTAGAAAATCATGGAGGAAAAATGTGGTGTCAAGAGAAGAGACTGGAGGACAATGGTAAAAAAAGCGACATAAGGCTTATTTCATGGGTTGTTCAGAAAGACTGGGCAGTTAGCAATGTTGCTTGGGCATTGCTGTGAAAGCATTTCTAAAAAGCACGTGAGAAACACAGCAATAAATTCCAGAGTCACAATGTGCTGTATTAACCTGCTCCTTCCTCTCCTCCTGGATGGAAAGAGCAATGAGGAGGGGCAGAAGAATATCCCTGTGTGTTTGTGACTCACATGTTTCAGGTCACTGAAATCCAGCTCCTCACTCCTTGGTTTTACAAGTTGCAATTTTATGTTCTCTGATGGCCATGGCAGATGGATTTGTGTGTGTTATCTAGGACAAACTATCTAGGACAATTTAGAATACAGACTTGCACTAAAAAACCCCGGACTATTTCACTGGAAACAGATGTCATTAGTCTTTTACCCAGTCAATTAAAATTTCCCCTAAAATGATCACATTACATCGCTGAACCCATTCCATGGAAATCTAGATTTCTGAGCATATTTCTGTGTTCCAAATCCTGTTTTACAGGTGTGTGTGTCCATTGAAATTTAATTTCTAACATTACAAATGCTCTAAGTAAAGGTAAACAGGATTTCATCTCTGTGTGTATAATATACACATATTTGTAGCAAAGGGGAAGAGAGTTATGGAGATGGATTGGCTGGATGAAATGTTGGTCCTTAGAAAATAATTGAAAAATATGATAGAAAACTCCAAAGCAGAAGGAAAACAAAACCAATGTCCAATTGCTAAATGCTGTCATGAACCAAAATTGTAAGAACCATCAGGGACGACATTCATCCCCTTCTCAGTTTTCTGTAAACAGATTAGGAATTTTTGCTTGGAAAAAGGAAAGTGAGGCTGATTCCCAACTTGTAAATTTAAACTCCTCCTGTTAGCAGTGGAGAATGTGCTCTGAGCATGAACCTGAGGTCGCTCACACGCTGGAAGTGCAGCTCAGATGAAATCCTGCAGAAACCCTGGAGGAGCTCTGCAGTGCCAGAGGCAGAGCAGAGGGCAGAATGCATGGGATAAAAACTTCTTTGTTTAAAATTCTGCCATGGCGAGGGATGGATGGGTTCTGGACTGGAAAAGCAGAGAGTCCAGCAATTTGTATCATCTCTGCAATATGTATGGTACAGCTTTGGACGTTCCTAATGTGCCACAGATGGTCTGGTTGGGCTGCAGGACTGCCAAAAGTGAATGTATGAAATTAATCTCTTTTTCACTCTATCACACCATCTGTTGCCAGTTCATTGCGTCTGTTAATAATAACAAGTAATTAATAATAATTTCAATAATATAATTAATAAGTTCCTGATTGATATGAAACCATTTTTATTGGGGTTTACTGGTTTAGTCTCAGGTTCTTTTTATCTGTGCAGGTTACAAAAAGAAAGTTCGATTAGTTTTCTAAATGACCAAACATATAAGTTAATTTTGTGTCTACTCTTAATGATGATATGTAAGTTCTAACAAAGCAGAAAGTCACTTATCAATGAAGTTGAAGATTTTAGAACTTTGCTGGATTTTGATTCTAATGAGTGCACTTTGTTAATATCAGGTACAACCTGGCTGCAGGAAGGTGATGGTCTCTAACTATTGTTATGCTGTTCTTTCAGAGAAAAAAAATATATTTAACTTGGAAGAGATAAAACTTCCCTTCACTTTATTCTCTTTCCACAATATTTTTCCCATGAATATACATTTCTAATTTATTTTTTATTGTATACATTATGCCCTTTACAATGGTTTTTGATTATTACCATATAGCTCTTCACTTTCTCTCTGCAAATCATTGCTCAAAAATTTCTGATACCATAATTTTGTATTGGTCCTACAAGCTTTTAGGCATCTAAAATAATTTATTATGGGTAATAACTGCAGTTTTTTCATCTTTTCCTTATAAGTGTGTTTTCAAACTTAATTAAGCATAGCCATATTTATAACAGGATGAAAGGTTCCAAAAATAAGCACAAACACTGTTCCTCATGATTTGAATTCTTTATATACGTATGTTAATTCAATAATTTTCCCCAGGCAGATTGAGTTACTTATTTTATTTCCTTTTACATTAGATTTTTATTTTTCTTCTATGATGTTTTATGTCTATCTCCTCTTTCTAATATCAAAGTTTTGTCAGAGCCACAGGCTGGGGAGCGAGGCAAAAATCAGAGTATACTATACTCATACACAGTACTCATACAAAGGAGTATCTCAGTTATTTCTGGTCTTTTGTTCCTTTCCAAAGGCCAGGGTTGAACCTTTCCCTCCCAGTTTATCACCATTTACACATCCACCATGCATTACCCTGCTATTGGTTTGTAATGTATGAGCACTGTTTACTTCTGGCATATTTTAAAAAAGTGCTTTGATTGATGTCATGTGAAACAGCCAAATTATTCTTTTTTGATAGCAGCATCTGCTGCTTTTTTTTCCCCTTTTTTTTGACAGATATTTACATCCAGGAATTCTAATCCCACAACCCCTCTTTTTTTTAGAGAACAGGTATTATTAATTCCATAACACATTCAGTGCAGTTTACTTTACCATTACTAAACACATCTGTTTCAGATGGAGGAAATGCTGGAGTTATGAATCAGGTCCTACATTTGAAAAGGAAATTCCCTTTCCTCTCTCCTCCCCACACTTGAATTTAGCTCATAACTTGGAAAGCAACATTCAAGTTTACAGCTTGTGTCAGTTCTTGCATCAGAAAGCTCAGTAAGAGCTTCAGGTTTTGAATTTAGAATTCCTAAAGAAAGCATTCCTGCAATGGTTCTTTGCCCTCTGTGTAAATTCTTGCTTTTAAAAATCCACTTAGCACGTGGCCTAGAGCACTGCAGCAGTGGATCCCACATGTTAATTACGTATAAACACACAAAAAAAGGTGAGGTGAGTGTTTCAGGTGGGTTTTGGGTTGGATTTTGCCTCTTTCTGTAGTAGTATATAAAGTTTTCATTAGGTTTCCAAAGAATGAGGCTTCAGAAAAATAAGATGGGAGAAGGGCATTGGCTAGAAGAAGGCTCAAGAATTACTATTTTTTCCTTTTTACAATGTGTTTTCATTGAATTTTGTGTACAGTCATTTTACCTACTGTCTTCAGAAAGGAGTCTAGGAGACTCTGGAGGTCTCACTACATGGGAATACAGAGAAATCTCTTTGGTTTTGCTCAGTTAGTGTTTCTACATCCCAAAAAGCAGAGCACACAGGAAAAATGGCTATTCTAGCTTTTTCTTTCTAGAAGCCTTAAAAGTAGATATGGAGCAGTAATCTGATTCAGAATAATGTAAGTGCTATATTAAAAATTAAATGTCATATTAAAGCATCAGACTGAAGGCTTGGGAAATAGGTTTCTAGTCTCACCATTTTCTTAGGTGAGACTAGAAGGATTCTAGGATTGTAGGAAGGACTTCTAAGGATTGTATGTGACCATTAATATTGGTCACATACAATCCTTATTTTGTCTTCCAAGCCAACTGAATTTTTATCTGTATGTGTTCACAAGGACTGCGGAGAGGGGAATATCAGAGTTGAGGAGCAACATGAATTGGATGTCATTTTCTCTGCCACTTGTGTAATCTCTAATAACAGAGGCATCTAATAACCTGCATTTCTTCCTGACAGCTCACTGAGCAGGGAATGCAGGTTCCTGCTGCTTGCCAGGAGCTGTTTTATTGACTGAACTCTGGAGAAGTTGTCTCAGATTTAAGGGTGTGCTGAATTACAGCCAGTTGCACTGAGCAGAAATCCCTAAAATCTGTTTTAATTATAGCTTTTACCAATCCCTGAATGCAGAGAGAAAATCCCACTCTCTCCATTTTCTCACAGGAAGGAAACCCAAGCAAGATTAAGGCCCAGCTGATTCTTACAAGCCTGGGCTCTTTCTCAGGAGGCAGTGAGGGGAGTTCCATAATTCCACAGGCTGTGCAGTGCATTTCTGTTCTGAAGGAATGCGCTGCTGTGCCAGCACAGAAAAACGTGCCTTACTCATTCCATCACACTGGTTTAGGATTTTTCATTGTATTTTTGTTTTATTTAGTTGTGTTTAGTTGTATTTTCTCCTTTCGACCTTGACAGAGGAAAGTTGGAATTAGAATCCAAAGCTTCCAGGCAGAAGAGCCATGGCCTGAAGTCTCACCTTACTCCTGTGCCTGTGTTGGGTGGGGTGGCGTTGCATCCAGTCAAGGAAAGGGAATGTTATTTAAGAAGATTTTTTTAAAACTTTGAGACTGAGAGAATATAATTCATAGATATGTTTGCATCACATAACATTTTTAACCAGGAAAAAATATCAAGCAGTAAATATAAATACAGCTTAATGGAGGCACCAGCACACCTCCAGCACAGCAGTCTTCTGGCAGCTGGAGCTTTTGGGGAGGCATCTGAAAACCAGATTATTTCCTCTGCAATGGTGCGAAATTTTGTCTGTTCTGTTGACATGGATGAAGAGCTTGGTGCTGGCTGTGCTGGCCTTGTGAGGCCCAGTGCTGCCTGTGCCCTCTCTGCTCCTTCCCTGCTCTGGGGGCCAGACCTGCAGCAGCTCTGCTGGCCAAGCCCGCAGGGACCAGCTGATGGAGACAGAGCTGTGACTGTGCCCCCGAACACCCCTGAACTCAATGTTTGGGTTTCCGCACAAAATCTTATTTGTTGTTTGATAGCTGAGGTGTTTCTTTCCTATTTGTTTTTCTTGAGTAGCTGATTATTAGTGTGCTTCTTATTTTTCAATTATATTTTTATTTCTTAATTTGTTCAATTCTTACTGCAAATGTAAATCCAACCTTTGACTTCCTAAAGCATGATATTTAATTTGTCATTCCCAGCTCCTGCTGAGGCCACGTCCTGCACAGAAGTATTCTGTGAAGCTTGCAGCCAGCAGGATTATGCAAGTATTGATA
Organism: Anomalospiza imberbis; assembly: GCF_031753505.1. NCBI lineage: Eukaryota > Metazoa > Chordata > Aves > Passeriformes > Viduidae > Anomalospiza > Anomalospiza imberbis. Next base: position 3,204,117 of record NC_089694.1, read on the forward strand.
ACATATATTCCAAAATGTCTTACTTGGTAGGAAGTTGACTTGGCATCAATCACTAAAATAACTGATTTATCACTGTAGAATAATAAAGTTGTTGAGTTTTAGAATTAATTTTAAATGAAAAATCCAAGTTAATCTTGAATTTAATCAAAAAGTACATGTTAATCTTGGAATGCCATTGTGGGTAGGAGCTTTGGCTTCTAATTCAGTTGGGTTCTTAACCCATCCCAGGGTGTGGTGAGCACCTGAGCTCATCATCTGGACTTATGGCACCACATGAGCTCCACCTGCCTCCTGTGGGTGCTCATTTCACCCCAGACATTATTTCATTTCTCAATATGAAAAAATATTTTCAATATTTTTGAATATATACAAATATTTCATTATTTCCAGGTGCTTTTTTCTCTCCACAGACCATGACTAACTCAGAACAGATTCTTTACATCCAGATAGCTCCAGTCAGATGTCAGCACCATAGCCACTCTTCCTGGCATTAATTCAGATTTACAGCTGCATTTTGTACTTATAGATGTAGGTATAATGTACACAGAGCTGTGCAAAATGTGATTTCTTGTCATCCTGCCCACGGGGGTTCTCCAGGTGAGGTTCAAACGCTCTTTGAAGGGCTCTTGCCAGAGGCAAAGCTCTTCCCCTCCAAAGTGCGGCAGCTCAGCACAAAAGCCTGGTCAGTTGTCAAGGGGAAAGAGCTCCATTTCTGGGATGAGAAAGAGCAAACAGAAAGAATTAATCAATAATTCAGAAGTTTTCGATGGGAATAGATGTGCTGATGAATTTGAATGGCTCTTGCTGGGCATTTTTTCCTTGGAGTTTTGCTCGTGGTTGGTTTTGGTGCTCAGTCCAGTGCCCATTACCATTGAAATGCTCTTGAAATGTCTGAGGAAAGGGAATATTGACTCAGGCAGAATGTAGAAAAGGTTTTGTGCTTTTCCAGCTTCCAGTTTTAGGTGGAAATAATCATCCCGTTATTAATTCATAACTTGTTTTTTTCTACAACCCATGGAAATAATGGATAAACATTAGCCAGAGGTCAAATAGCTTTGTGTGGTGCAGAGATTTTTTTTCCTAGAGTTTAATTGTCCCTATTTTAGATGTTCATTGTTTTGTATCATTTTGTCCTATTAAAATTTGCTGTCCTAAAATACCATTTTAAAAGGATTTGACAACATAAGAAATACGAGCTCCACTGTGTTTATCCATGCTGAGACATGTATTGTTTTCATCTTAATGCAGGATTTTATTTCACATGCTTCACTTTATGCCAAGTCAGAGCAAATAATGTTTGTTATAATCTGTCCTGGGCCTTTTGCTTCTAATGGATCAAAATTTCCCATTTAAAGGCAAGAGGAAATAAAAAATGGTGTGAGGGGGGAAACAGAAGTATTTGATTCAAACAATATGACCACCTTCCAAAAGAACAGCATAGATATAATTAAAAAAAAAGGAAAAAGAAAGAAAAATCTACATTTGAGGGGGACAAAAAATGTCTTTAAAGAGGCCTTACTTCCTGTACTTTGGATATCAGAAAAGTGACTGAAAATGCAAGGAGAGGTGCAGCTCCAATCTTGCACTCCCACACTTCATCTTTCTCATAACATGAAAATGAACAAATTATGTTGCAGTTGTTGATTTCAAAGTTCTGTTTCCTCACTTCACTTTGATCCTGGTTTAGATGTTGAGAGGCTTTTTAAGTAAATAGAACTGTTAATTGTCAATAATTAACTAATATTCACAAATAAATATAAGGAAAACATAAAATTATTTTAATTAGGACCTTTATGAAAGACATAAGGCAGCATAATTAATTTACCTGTAAGTTGATTTGCAGAGTGATTGCTCTCTGAGGACTGTGGATCTGGAAACCCATATCCTGTTATTTAGGTCATTATTTATTTTCAGTGAAAATGGCTATTCTTGGCACACTGAAAGCATGAAGTTAAAAATATTAATATCCAAATAAATGCCATAATGGACAAGTTCTCCAAAGTATTTCACACTTAAAATCTTTATTTTTAGACCAGATTGAAATGTCACAAAAGAGGCAGCTCTAGTTTGCTCAGCTTCCATTTCCATATAAACCTTCTTCACTTACAAGCTACAAAATTATTGACAAGTTAGGGTTTTTTTCCAGTTTGACTTAAAATCATAGAAAAATAGCAAATCAGGAAGAGATTTGATGTGGGGAAAAATATTTTTCCCTTTTAGGTGATTTTCAAAATTAAGTTAGTAGGCATAATCTGTTCTTCAGGATTATTTCTCATCCTAAAACTCTAACTTATGACCTGCTGAATGATATTATTAAAATAATATTCAAAATTACAACTAATAATTACACTTTTGTTAACTCTTTAATCATTACACTATTGTTAACTCCGTGTGCAATGCCATAACTCACAGTTGGACTGGCTTTGTTTTGGATCCTTTATTTTTTAATGCAGTATAAAAAGTGACAAGTTTCATAGGTGCATTTTCAACATTGAAGGGAAAAATCCTAACAAACAAGGAAATAAAATTAGGCTGAATGTGCAAAGTAACTTTGTTTTGACATGTAATATTGAAGCTCTTTGTTATTACTCTGAATGAAAATGGTAATTTGATCCTTTACTGAGGAAATTATAATTTTTAGATTTTGCAGAAAATATGCCACATATTTTACAAAACCCATAACATTGTTTTCTGAGCATTTGTTGCATCTCCTTGAAATTACACTTTTGAAATGAGTTATTGTCTTGTTTTGATGTAAGTAGAACATTTGGTTCCCTTCTTCTTGAGGCATTCTTTGAATGCTCAGCCAGTTTTGCATAGTTACATTGAAATATTGTTGAGATATTTAATGTTTGCTTCTGACATTTCAGGAAACATTCTGAACATTGTCATGGTGGAAGGTTTTTTATGCCTATTTGAGAGTTTTGCACCAACACCAAATGAAAATATTTGTGAGATTTTGCAGATTATCTTCTTCCTTCTTATTTCTACAGGAGAAGCTTTGCCTTCTTGAGCATCTCTGCTTCATCTGGGGGGATAATTCACAAGTGCAAGTTCAAACTGATTAATATTTAGGCAGAGAATATGGTTTAATTTAGAGAATATGGTTTTATTTAGGCAGAGAACATGGGATAACCCCTCTTGTACAAGAAGGAACAGTTTGTTTCATACTTCATGATCAAATACAATTTCTGCAGTGGGATAAATTCCCTCATTCTGTTGCAGATGCATCTGAAGAGGGCAAGGCTAAGTTTTGTGTGTGGTGCTGAGTGTAACTTTGTCTCTTCACTTTAAGTTTCTCAGGTCTGGGTGATCCACGTGAGCAGGGTAAATTTTTGCAGATGCAAAATTTCAACAAGAGTAATTTCCATTCCACACAGAACTGAAGCATGGAGGAAATTACAGATGAAAATGTGACCCTAAAGGTACATTTTGAATACCCACTAGAAAATAAAAGCTTTTATTTCTCTTGTGTTTGCAATGCTGCCATTCCTGTATTTTATTTTAGGACACACTTTAGTGACATGAACAATGTGTGGTGGATTGAAGGTGATGGAGATGAACATTCTCTTTTCCATCAAGAATTATGAATAATAACATGATTTTCACCTGTTTTTAGAACTACTGACAGCTCTCAGGTGGATGTCCACAATGAATTGAGAGAAACAATAATGATAATTTTCTCTCTTTTAACTCTTACTTACCTTAAGCTCTTTCCTTTCTCCTCTGTCCTTCATCTGCCATTAACATAGAAACTTCCCCTTGAACAGGAGGCAACAGAAAAATCTTTAAACTTGTACTCATGCATTTGCTGATTCTCCTTCCTCTTTCACTTCAGTCACTTCTGTAAGTTTTGATTATAATTCTTTTCAGTTTCATAAAACAATTATCTTGTTAAGGCAGCAATAAATAAGAACACCGAGGAGAAAAAGGGGATCTGCTTTGTTTTAATCATCTAAGTCTGCAAACTGTAGCAGAGAGAATTTTAACTTCCCCTTGGAGAAAATAATCAGGAATTGTTTAAAAGCTATGTTTTAGTGGTTATTCCAAGGCTTTATCTGTTTTTGATTTGACTGTTGTTGTACCTGATTTTAACCATAATATTTATTAGAAATCCAAAGTATTTTCAACCTAAGTAAGGCACCACTTGAAAACTGGCAGGCTCATTAAGTCCATGCTGGTTCTTAATTTTGTGGGGATGGAACAATGTCATTTTAGATATGTGCTAATTGTATTTGGGGATACTCTAAAAATTCTCTACTTAAATTTTTAAAAAAATTAAGTCTGAAAGGAATTAGAGTGTCTTATTAAAAATATTTCTGTTAACTAGCACTAATACAGAGGATGAACCTATAAATTCTATGCAGAAGGGAATCACTACCATTAGGATTAGGAGAACCTGATGCAAGTAAATGCTATAAGAAGCCCTGTTTTTTGTTAATTTCAACAAAGCAATCTCGTCATGAATTGAGTATGCTGATTTGAGCTGAAGAGTTCAATCTTTCCTCACTTCAAGCACTTATAAATATGCAGTGTGCCACAAAGGCTGGAACTGCAGTGGGAAGGTGATAAAATGTATTTTGCACTGTTTTGTCCTCTTGCTATTGCACCTTGCTCAGCAGATAATTTATTATGCTGGCTCTTAATAAATAATTGATGGAGAACTGATAACACAAAATTTACAGAATATGGAGAGTGTTTTATTAGAACATTAATATGCTACAGGTGTGTTTTATTGGTCAATTAACACACGCCTTGAGGCGTGGGGTGATATATGAGGCTGCAGTGGGAGCTTTGGGTGAGTGGGATGGTAAAACACATCCTGGAGGGGCTTAATGGTGCTGGAAAGTGAGGGAAGATTCTATAGAAATTGCCCTGTGGTTTGGAGGTGCAGGCTAACTTTAAACAAGGAAGCAGGAGCTCTGGAAGCAGGCTAACAATAGCAGTGTGGAGCTTTTATGTAAATTGATTTACTCTGTTATTTGGGAGAAACTGTCTCAGGGCTAAGGTGGTTTCCACCAATTTCCCAGCTTTCCCAGCAAAGTTGTAAAATTAGTTTATCTCCCTCATGCTTTATTTACAAAGCCATGCACAACACAAACCTACTTGTTATCCCTGAGTGCTGCTCTTAATCAAGGAATGGTGGGAATATAGCCCAGATTTAGGCTGCTTTTAGAATCCTTCTTTTAGAAATACATTTCTTTATACCCAATAGATAAGGGTTTTGGGGGTGGGCTGGGCTGGTTTTTTGTTGGTTGTATGGAGGGTTTGTTTGTTTGATGGCTTCAGGTCTTTATTTACATGATGCTTGTTGCTTTTTTCCTCTACTTTTCGGAAAGGCTCATGTGGTATCCCTTGACTATCATTAGATTTCTCCTTTCTTTCTTGTCTGGTTTTTATTCCATGCACAACAGAAGATCAGTAGCTTTAGGCTCCCTTTTTTGAGCAGAGAGGCTGCAAGGGAGGATGGAAAACTGTTCTTTTGGATGTCTGTGGTTCCGAGGTGAAACTCTTAACTACATGCAAAGGGCTCTGAGAGCAAAGGGCTTCAGCAACAGCTCAGTCCAAGAGTCCAGCTGACCCTGGAGAAATCATCAGATGCAAGAGGCAGCAGCAAATGCTTGCAGAAAAAGTGTTAGAGCAGAGCCAACACACAGATATGTCTCTAGGTATGGCTTTTCGTATTTTTGTCTGCAGTATTCTTCACCAGAATATTACATCCAAACCATTTTGCTTAATAGCGCTTGAGGGAGTTCTCTTTCATTTTTCTAAGAGGTTTTTAATCTTTCTGCCTATTAACAACCAACCTGTCCTTTTGGAAGGTATTCCATCATTTTAATTCTGAATTTTGAAGGACAAGTTTGATTTACATCTTTGCTCTTTATGTTCAAGCTGCTGCCACATACTCTCCTCCCTGTGGATCTAGTGTGGTGAATTATCAATAGACACTCAGTCATCCTGTGTCCCCTCAACTGTGTTCTTACCCATGCTGAAGAAGCCTCAGCTGTTTTGGCTTTAAGCAAATTTTGTCACCTTATTTTTTCCTTAATTCTTTTTGAGTAGCTTATGAATGTATTAAATACCAGGGGTTCCTATGAAACGTTTCAGAGTTTCTCTGTCAGTTTTTAATCCCCCTGACTGGTTTGTCCTATTTCCTACCTGTTTAGTAGCACACCAGAGAAATTTTTACCTCACAGTAAACGTGTTTTTATTGTGCAGTATAAAGCAGTTGTTTTGGGAGTTCAGATGTTATCATGTGCACAAACCTTGTTTAAAGTTTTAGGAAAATTATTTTAGGTTTTAAAAGCCCTTTGTCTGTCTGCAAAAATCCAGATGGCTTTTTTTCCTGCTTGGTTTAGGCCACCTTTGCCACGTTGAGTGAGACCCAGTTGCCATGTCCAGCTGAAGGTGAGAATGGCTGGACAGAGTCACCAAATCTTCTGTCTGCAGTGGAATCTGCTGCTTGCTGGGGTGAAAGAATGGAAACATCAAGAAATGTGGGATTTTTAATCTCTTACTCAGGAGGTAGCTCCCCAAATTCCTCTCTGATCTGTAACAGAACAGGTAGCAGAGAGGGAAGGTTTATTTTGAAGCAAATCTCTTCCCTCAACTCCCATTCAAACCAGATGACCATCAAAATACAAGCCCTGCATTTGCACCTATCTGCTCAAACCTGTTTTTGTTTTCCTGTGTTGCAAAGGCAGATGGATTGCTTAGAAACATTATTCTTACTTCAGCAGGTGATTACCCAATTAAATGCTCTACCTGATTAAATGCTGGAAAAGGTATTTAAGATCATTAGCGGTATCAAGACTGGCAGAAGGAAGGTAGCATGTAGAATAAAAAGAACCTGCTGCCCTCCCTGCCAGCCCTTCTGTGAAGAGACAAGTTGAAAATGAAGATTGTGAAAGGAGATGGGCCAGTATCAAAAGCAGTGTGACTTGCAGAATTTCAAACCAATGGCAAGAGCCATCAAACAAAATGACTTGATGGGAGCTGATTTCCCTTTGTTCAGGGGTCCAGGGCAGAAATGGTTTTGCTGTGACTGAAGTGCTCACTTGTTCTATAGAACCAGACTTTCTACATGGAGATTTTGGTTTGTCTATTCCTGCTTTGCCCTGGGCTTGCTGAAATCAGTGGAATTATTTAGCAAAAAGGTCCTGAGTAGAAACCAGCTGCCCAAGTCCTGGAGTTTGGAAGGGAATACCACCTCACTGCTCCAGTGGATGAAAAGCTGAGTCCTTCTGAAAAACAACGTGGTCTGAGAGCAAACAAATGCCTCAGGGTTTGATTGAATATGGTTGATTGTGGACTTCCAGCCTGTGCTCACCTCCTGAGCACACCTGGAGCTGCTGCACTTCTCCTGCCACTCTCAGCCTGACCCCAGGCATGAAGGCAGTTTCTTTTATTTATTCATGCATGCATTTCTTTAGTTTGGCTGCTGCTTGGTCTTTGCTGGGGCACAGCTTTGTTTGTACCTCTTCTGTCAGTGACCTGTGTGTCTGTGACCACCAGTGGGGGAAGCTTGGTGGGATCTGCCCTCTCTGCAAAGGTTTCCTTCTTATTGTGTGCCTGGAATTAGCAGTCTCATGTGACTCGTCTGAGTTATTCAGCTCTTCAGGATCAAAGCTCTATTCAAACAAAAAATTGTGCTCAGATGATTATTTGAGACTTTTGATATTTAGTGGGGTTGAGGATGTTTATGTGCTAAAACAAGGCACTGTATAAGGAATAAAATCATAGCAGAAAAAAGGATTTTTCTGCTGAATGGTCATGCAAATCACGTTGTGACTTGGTAATTTTTAAATGGGAAATACTACTGATAATTTATTGGGCAGACAAGAATCTTCTCTAGCCCTGCCTGAAAGCCAGAAGGGAGTGATGGGCAGGGGGCTTAGCAAGGGAATGTGATATCCAGACAACAAGTACCAGCACTGCTTTTGACTACAGATGAACCAAAGTTGTTTATAGCAAATACCTCTGAGAAAAAAGTTTTTTGAGAAAGACTGGTATTTTGGCTGTCAGATCTGCTTCAGGTCTAGTGATTACCAACATCTTAGCTGCTTCAATTCCCTGATGAGCTGCCTGGAAAACATGGGTTTTTATAAATCACCTCACAACGCTGCACTACAAAGCCCTGGTGATCAGCAATGCAGTGACCACGTTTATGGGAAGAAAAGACATAATTTCAGGGAATAATATGAGAATGTATCAACTCCACACATCTTGATTGCAGACTCTGCAGGTAACCAAGGTTTCTGTGGCTTACTCCTTGACCTTCACCTTTGCTTTCACAGACTGCAAACTTCTCAGAGACGTGCGTGGTGTGAACTGCATCTAAATAGCTGGAGTGCCTGATGGAGAGATTCCCTTCCCTTCTTAATTGGTGGTAGTTGTGGCTATGCCATCCAGCTTCACAATGGTCTGCTGCTCCCTGCCTGCAGTTGCATAGCATCTCTGGGGAAGATATGACAATTTGTAACAATGAAAGTTGGCTTTAGAGTGCATATTTACATCAGGATCGATAAATATTCCCACACTTTTGACAGATGCCAAGTTTTTCTATTTTTGCTTTGTTTCCCATTTTGTCTCACATCTCTCTACTCTCTTTAAGCTGCAATAATTTTTGCCACCTATTAATGAATGATAAATAGCAAGTTCAGCCCATAGTGTGCTTTTCCAAGGACAAGGCATGGGTGGGGTGGCAGATCCAGTGTGCCTCCAGCAGACAGACCTCACCACAGGTGAGTCCAAGTGAAATCTCTGCCTTGTGTCACCAGGACATCCACGTGGAGGCTGAAGGGTTTTCCCTTTTGAGTTACCCCCCTATTGCTCCCACTGCCCCTCCTTTATGGTGAGGAGAAAAGGCCTAATTAGACTAAGCAGCATCATCTTCAGATGATCCAGGAAAAGTGTCAAGAGACAAACAAGGCCTTGTTATCTCAAGGCACCTGCAAGAGGAAAGGAGACAGGGACAGGATAGTTTGAGGAGGTAGGAGCTGTTCAGCTTTAGGTTGGCAGACTTTTTGAGGGGATGTGGGCTGTTATACTCTCTGTTCATCCTGAAATCCATGGGATACAGTGAAATTTTGGAAAATATTTTAGCAAGCAAGCTTTACTCTCTTCTAAGCTCATTGTTTACAACAGCTAAATATAATCTCAGCCCTTCAGTATAAATGAAAGTGATGTCTTTGAGGCTGAAAATAAAGGCAGGGCTAAGGATATCTCTGGAGAAAGAAGCCACAAACCATTAGAAATGAATGGAAGGGGCAGTAATGGCATGAGAGAGTGATTCCAGTGAAGTTGTGCTGCAGTACAAGGCTAGGATATGCTTTAAACGGAGCTGTGCTGGTAATTATGGTTCTGCACAGCTGCTTCTCCTCCAAAAACCAGGAGAATTAGAGTGAGTAACCAAGCTCTCAACTCTGCACTGCCACATTGAACACATCAGACCAAGGTTTATTTTCAAAAGGAACGGAGATATCTCACCTCTTCCAGATTTTTGTACTATTACCAGAATGTGTAACTTTCTCAATAGCCAGGTTTCAGGTTTTTTGGGTGGTTTATTTGCACACAGTGAATCAGCTTCAGATCTTTTGGCTTAATCCTTCCAGCCCCTTCTTTGGCTCATCCTTCCTCAGAGGTGCAGGGCCATATGTTAAGTAGGCATCAGGAAAATAGGCTTTGGCAATCTGCAAATTGCATCTCTAAATCTACTTTAAATTTAACTAAAATACAGGGAATCTACTTCCTTTTTGAAAAGCTCTCTTAAAAGACAGCTCACCCACTAAAATGGCAGAAACATGTTTCAAATGTTCATTATGTTTGTGGTGTTTTTCTGCATGCATGAGGCAACTCATTCATACCAAACCCAAAGTCAGTCAGCATTAGATGTCAGAACAGCAATTCCTATCATGTTCCCATGATGAAAACTAAAAACACAGAATTAGGCAAGATCATGAAATAATCCTAATAGGATCTCCAGAACTTAATGTTTATTTTTTTCTTTTTCAGTCTGAAATATAATTGTCTACTTTTCTACTAAGATAGAAAAATGGTATTTTTTTTTTCTGTTGAATATGAAGGTATTTTCATGTTCTGCTATAGAATACCACCAGAATTGCTCTGCAGGCTATTTCAAAAGAGAAAGGAGCAGACATTCCACACAACAAATCATCTCACCTAAGAGGTTGGTTTTCCTTTTTTTCTAACCAGTGTTCCCAGTAAAACCATATTTGTACCTAATCTGAGGAACATCTGTAGACCTGAGGGAGCCTCTGCGCTCAGATCCTCTTTCCCAATGTCACACAGAAATGTGACAACCAGCAGAGTGCCCCCAGGCCAGGTGGAATTTTTGCTGGGTGGAAATTTGGGGTTTATGATAAGAAATGATCAATCCTTTGCCATTTTGAGGGTCCTGGTACAGGACAGAAGGCAGCAAAGGGTGACAGAGCCTTGGTGAATTATTGAAGTCCAGGAGTTTGTAGTTTGATCAAAACCACTTGTTTCTGAGGTGACCTGTGACTCCCAAAAGGTTCTGCCCAAACCAGGGGAGCATCCAACACAGACCTCTGTCAGGTATTATCAGAGCACATCTGCTGCAGCCACAATTTCCTGTTTGAAGCGTTGTGTACCTCTCCTGGCACTCGCTGTGATCAGGGCAAATGGGATTCCATGTAATCCTAACTCGTGTGGCACAGACAATGGGATTACACAGCTCCTGCAGCGATGCTTTCCTGCACTGCCACAGATTACAAAGGAGCCCAGGGGCTAATCTCTTATCAAACTCCTGTGAAAACTAAGGAGAGAGGAAAGATAAAATAACAAAAAGATTTGTGGTGCTGTCTGAGTGATAGGAATTAGTACAATAATACCTAAATTCTGCCCTGATAAAATATAGAACAGAATTTTCAAGGCTCTGAAATTTTCCTGCTAAGAACTGCAGCATTTTTATTAAAGGAACAATCCACAGCATTTTCAGTGAAAAATTTCAGCTGCCTCCTTTTCTTGGGGAAAATCTGGTCTCTCCTCATGGTTAATTTGGAGTTCCACGGAATATCTATCAACCTGTACATCAAATAACCAGCTACCTTCAGTTAAGTGTATCAATCACACATAGTCAGGTGCCATAAAGAGCACAGGAAAAGAACACAAACTGGAAAAAGCTTGGAAATGTATTAGGTAGATGGGGAGGAACTTGGTGCTGGAGACTGCAGGAGAGATGAGGCAGATGAGAAGTCAGTCCTTTTGAGATGCTGAGATCCCTTACAATGTGTTTAATGGGAGCTGAATACACAGAATTGGGCACTGAAAGATTTATTCACTGGGTTGTTTTCTAATGAGACAGAAGAAAAGATCACAGATGAGAAAAGTAAAATATTCAATAGTTTTGTGATTGCCCTCCAGAAGATGATCCTCACAGTTAATAAAACATGGTGATTGCTCCCAATTTAGGGTAGGCTAATTTTTTAGGCTCTCTCAGTCATTTAGTATGAAAAAGCAAAAATTAAACATTAAAAACATTTTTTCAATGAAAAAGTAAGATTAAAATTCAAGTTCATTAGGTTTTCTTAGTGAGCAGAGAGGCTGTGAAACTTCTTTTAGTGGTCAATTTCTTATCTCTATTCCATTAGACTCAGGTGTTAAAAAGTCCTAGGGGGAAAAAAATCTTAAAGTAATCTTTTTTTTCCCTCTCTAATAATGTCATAATACACAGTTTTGAGATAAATATATATTGTGTTGGATTTATCTATGGGATAGAATTGATTAGCATCTTGCTGGACCCTTTTATTAAGCTCTCAATAAAAGGTGTTTGCACTTTTTGGGTGTCCCTTAAGTCTAACGTGCCCCACTGCCAGCCCTCATTACCTCTGCCCTAGGTGGTCACCAAAGAAAACTGACACCACCTCTGTCTGGTTTGGTTTTTTTTTTTCTCCTTCCAAGAGGTATTAATTTCAAAGGCCTTCCTGGTGGAAAACCTAGCACTAGAAAAACCAGATGGAAAAATTATGGAGGGTTTTATGATAATCAGATTAACAGGAACAGGGCTGAATATTTTTTTCCTGGGCATTTGCTGACAGATGGGTATAGATATTGAAATTTGTATCAACCATTGCATTGCACCCTCATCCAAGTCTTTTTTTATAAAGTCTTTAATAAAGTCATGTTGCATTATAGAAGATAAAGAGGCTCCCCCTGGTTCTTGCAATAGGCAATGGAGATTTGATCACCACCCTACTCAGAAAAATGATAGAAACAAGACTGGCTTTTACTAAAAGGTTCTTTATTCCCCTAAATTCTGCGTGCAATTTGCAGCTGTGGATGGAATGTGTACACAGATGAAGAACTGAGGGGAAGCAGCTGCACTGTTGCCCCAGTTAAATCACTGAACTTGTACTTCAGAGAAGTTTCCCCTGACAGGAGTGAAGGCAGCAGCACCTCAGGAGCTCATGCAGAACTGGAGAAGGTGCTTTCTCTGGCAGTCACACATCAGCAGCAGAAATTCAAATTAACTGTGTATGCTGAATAAGAAGTTTTATGAGAATCAATCAGATATCATCATAAATGCTGTCCTGTCTGCCTTGGTGCTGAAGAAGGTAAGCTCCACTGGAGAAGTGCAATATTAAACATGCCAGAGCTGAAGTGTGAGAAATTCAGGAAATGTTGGGCCAAAATACCTGACTAGAGTATTTACATTTCATTCATCACCCTGCTCTGTCATTCTGAATGCCTTTTTTATATCAGTAAGGTGAAGAACAAACTTATCAGTATCTTTGTGAGGATTTGCAAGCTTCCTCAGAATCCCCTCCGTTTTCTGAAATGCCAGTCTGGTATTTGCACTGTCACTGCCAATCATCCATCTGCATTCTGTCACAGAGGCCACTTCCCACAGAAGGTGTGGGGTGGCTGGGGGAGAAGAAAAGGAGGAAAACCCCTTCTCTGACAGTCTTGTAGCTTTTGCTGCTATAGCTTGTTCAGTCTTGCACAGTTCAGTCAAGTCATGCCTACTAATCTAGGCTGGAATTCCTGAAGGCTTTTAATGTCTCATTTTCTGGAACAACTCTTCTGGCTCTTTCCCTTCAAAAGAGCATTTAGCAAATCGTTCACCAGTGAAGGTGATCCTGTTCTGTGTCAGATGCATGTGAATATTCTAGAAACACTGTGTTCATCCAAAATTTGGTGACACATTGTGGGGTGAAACCTTTATGTCTGCTAACTTGGATTAAAGTTTCTTTACAGCAAAAGATTTGACAGATGACAAAGTAACAGTGGAAAACCTGGAGATGCACGAACAGAGGAGATGTGTGTTGCACATCCATCATTTTCATTGCTGTTATTCCCCCATGTCTTCATTTCTGCTTCCCATAAAGGACATTTAAACTGAGAGCTCAGGGCTGGGATGATGCCCTGGCTGACCATCAGCACGTCCAGTACCTGACACATCCCATCTGTTATTCCTGCCTCCTCTTTCCCAGCTTGTCCTGACAACTGTCCCCATCGCAGCTGCTCTACAGCATGTGCACGTCAGGAATGGGGTTTGCTCTTAGATAACAACATTATCCTCCTGATCAGCAAATTGTGCATCAACGTGTTTAAGCTAGTTGACAAAAGAATACAATTCAGTGTGTGTGACTGAGGAGCAGAACAGGTGAGAGCACAGAAATGGGATGTTGTGAAATGTGGACTTGTCTCAGAGGCAGTTTCTGTTAACCATGGGACAGATGTAATAAAGGCAGCACCTTATCAAGTTACTGTCAATTTTGTGGGAAATTATTGACATCACAACCAAATTTTCAACTCATCTGTGTCATTATGGAAGCCTCACAACTTCAGTGGATTTGATTTCAGGGAACCAAAGCAGATGAATTGTCCTGGAAGACAAATCACTGTTTCATGTGGGTAAGACCTGATTACTTCTGTTTTCTTACCAAGCAACAGCAGAAGATTGTATGGGTATATGACTGAAATGAAAATGTAGATTTCAAGAGCAAAGAGCAGTAAGAAAGACTGACAGCTGACTGATGCTGTGCTCTCCTAGAGCAGTAATTATTACTGCATTCAAGCTTTCACTTTTTCTCTATTCTCTATTTCTCTTTTCATCATTTGTTGAAAACCGGGTTTTGTTTTCTTAATATTTCTCTGAGAGGTTTCTGAGCCATCAATTTAGAGATTGTGAGCATGATGAAGATCTGTGTCTGGCTAGCCAGGAGGGTGTTCAGGCTTTGCTGGGTTCTGTTTCTTGTGCTTCCCCCTGCTCTCATCTCCCCCACTCTCATCTTCCCTGCTTGGGAAAAGAGCCATTTCCCTGAAAAACAGGTGTTTACTGCCTTGAGATATTGATTGGTGCCTTACAGACACCAAATTCACAAGCAGAAAAGTTTATAAACAATAGAAAAAATGAAAAGAGACACTTTAAAAATTGTTTTTGCTGCCTCAGAAAATGTCTCGTGCACGTTGTGCCTTTTGAAGCTTCCATGTCTGCCACCACTTTTTTTCTTTAGATGTGTATTGTTTGAATGCAAATATATCACTAAATTAAGCTTAAAGACATTTAAAATGAACGGCAAATCCCATCTAATTTGCAATGTTTGGCAAGTCTTCACAATGTCATTGAAGAGAAGGAGGGTGCCCTTGGATAAGCCAGGTAGAAGATCCCACAGAGTCCACAGTTCCTTTTTGTACAGTGTGCAGCTCCATTTGGGGTTTTTCTTGTTTTCAGGCACCCATGTTGCATGTAAACTCTCAAAATGTCTGCTTGAATAACTCCTTGATACTATTTCATTTTAAATGAAAATGTTTCTTTCATTTCAAATGAAAAAGTCTTAATTGTTGTACTTAAGATCATGGCCTATTTTAGGATAACTTCTGATTATTCTGATCATCAAATTATAGAAAGTATTTCGCTCTCTCCCTTCATCCCTGCTCCTTCACTCAGCTGGATTTGCGGGAGATGCATTTAGCTAATAGAACAAGAAATTACAAGTGTATGAATAATTGTTTTTAAATGCTATTTAAAGTCCTATATATAGCATGAGTTTCCTGGAAATCTTTCCACATACTGTTTGGTAGGAAATAGTCTCCAGGTAGGTTACAATGTTAATTTGATAGTTAAACCTTTCCCAATAGTCTTGTTCTTGATTTGCTTATAAAAGAAATCCCATTTTAGGCTGAGTGATTGCAATCAATTTGCTGTTACCAAGTTATCAGAGAAAGGAGTTTTACCACATCATATGAAAAAAAATCCCAAACAATTAATGTTAGCAAAAACATTCTTAAAATTCCATCCTGAAATGTGTGATTTAGGCCAGTTTTTATCCCAACTGCTCAGTAAAGATGCAAAGAAAGGTTAATATGATAAAATACGGGGCTACTTAAGCTGTGAATTTTCTAGCCAAGTTTAGATGAATATCATGGGCTGGGATGCTAAAAGCCATCTAACATAAATGTTTAATGAACAAATAAAGCTGTCAAAGGCAAATGTGCACTGCACATTATGGATGTATTTGCTTTGGGTAGATTGTGCAATCAAAATCATTGTCTGATCAAGGCCTAAAGTCTGTTTTCCACCACTTTAGTATTTTTAATAGTCTGCTCACAGGCTGGTTTTGTAGGGTTGTGTGGCCTGTTTTTCGGGCCAGAATTATAGGACCAGTTGTATAATTCTTCAGCCTTTCCTGGCTTGCAAATATTTTTATTGACTTCAGCAAACTTCAGCTGTGAACCTTCTGCCCAGCTTGTAAAAAAAACACAGAAACAAGGACAAAAGTCTCCTTTTGCATCTAAACACAGGATCTCAGGGCTGGAACTTCCCAGCCTGGAATGTTTTAAAGGATTTAACAGAAAGCAGCAAAATCCCTTGTACAAGAAAATATTGTTTCTACCTCAAACACTTCTAACACAACCCACAGAACGTCACCACCCCTGCAAAGATCCAATTTCTCTATTTAATAATAAACCTTGAAGGGATTTCTACAATATGTTTTTAAGACTCCCTCGAACCCATGTTTTCATTTCCATTTGGATATGTTTCATATAAGGCATTATTGATTTTCCAGCCAACATGAATCTTTGGGAAAAAAAATAAAAGATTTAGCCTTTCACTATGGATTCTTCTCATTTAAAGGCCTGTAGAATGGTTTTGGGATGCTGACTCACTGAGGTTTTTTTGCTTTTTTATTTTTTTTTCTAGGGAGGTCTAATACCTACCAAAACCCGACTGTATGTAGTGAGGGAATTTCTTTAAAAAATTAAAAATTGTGTGCTGAGTGGAAAAAATTTTACAAGCTCTGGTGAGGTGATTATATGCATTTTTTCAACACATCAGTAGAAACCACAGTAATTTCAGCAATTCCTTGTGTGTAAAAGGGCATCAATTTTGTTGCAGCCTTCCTACAAATGTTTTAATCAAAAGAGTTACCTTTGAACCCAAGGACTTCATTTTCCTAAGGCCTGGAAAGAAAATGAACATTTCTTTGTATAAAAAAGATAACATGACATTAAAGTCTGAAAAGTTGATGTTCCACAGTGCAGAAATAAATGGCCCAAACCTGGCAAACAGCATGTTCTACAAGAAAATAAATTAGAGTGGCATAACTATAGTGACTGCTGAATTTGTACTAATCATTTGTAAATGAAATCCTCTTTTCATTAGCATTTCCATGCTCGCATGCATAATTTACAACAAAGGTTTGCAGGCATTAACACAGTTTTCATAAATGTGTCGTAATTTTGGTGTTGCTGGAACCTTGGAAACTTTTTAATGCAGTTGGATTTTTACATAGGAAGAAAAGCATAACCTTGATTTTCTAAAAGTCAGATTTAGTGTTTAAAATGTATGCAACAGACCTGATTTCTATTCTGTGTTTCTTTTTGTAGCAGCCTGAATGCAAAATAAGTATAAAAAATGACCACAGCTACCAGAGTGAAATAGTGGGTTTAGGACCTGTTTCCTGCAAAATGCTGGAATTGTTTTCTAGGTGGGCACAGGCTGAGAATAATACAGGCTGTTGAATAGGGATTTAATACAGCTTTACCTAATAGAAGTAGGAAATTATATAAAGTCCCTGGGATTTTAAATTATCTGATGTCGAGAATGCTGATCATTTTCTATTATTCCTGTTGCAATTCTGATGGGGGAAGTTCTTTTAGGGAATCTGGCTGACTTTATATTTTGAGAATATTTAACTGCGGTTCTAGTCTGGAAGTGTTCAATTATGCTTCTAGAAATAGGTTGAAAACTATAACTCTAACTAGCCATTTGACCACATTTTGCAAGTTGACTTCACATTTTGTTTTCATTTTTCATGGCTCCTTTGCTCTTGCTTTCACTTGCACAAATGTCCATGAAACAATGGGGAAGCTTTTGGGAGGTGAGACACAGAACGTGGGCAGGCTGGATGGGTTCTTCTTCACCTCTTTCCTCCTCAGCTCTCCTTGATCCCAACATTTGTCCAAGGAGCAGAAAATCCATTTCTGTGCCCCCATCTTCCAGCAAAAGCCCTGCAGCAGGTTAGAACTGGCTGGGACCAAGTGGCTGAGGAGAATGGGATGAGGTGGGATTGTGTCCAAAGCCTCTGCAGCGCTGGGCAGAGCTGGCTGCTCCCCTGCTCTGTGTGATCACAGCCCTGCTCTGTGACCTGCTGGGCACAGAGGGCAGGATGTCTTATTTTTATGAAGCAAAGTCCATTCAGAATCCCTAGGATGTCTGTGTCGTTGGTTTCAGTGGATTTTGCTTGGTGGGAAAAGCAAAATATCGCATTTATTGTTGGTGTCCCACAGCTCTGCAATGGCCCTGGGGCTGCCCCTGCACCTCAGCACGGGGAACAGCGCTGGAATTGTGTGACCATTAAACACGAGGAAATTAAAGACTGGAGAGCCTTTAAAATCACATTGCTATGTGATGCAGGAAAGAGAAGGCTCTCTGGCTTGTGGGAACAGCAGCTTGCTGAAAAATGTGCTTGAGGGGTTGCAGTGGATGTTGCAGATTGAGGATGTGCACGGCCCTGCACAATGGGGTCTGATGAGAGCACAGTGAGATCCTTCTCTGCATCTTTGACTTTTATTTCTTGGGGGTTTCGGTGGTGTAGGTAAGACATTAATAAAACCCCCCCAAAAATGAATATATTTATCCCACTAAGATTAGAATTTTGATTTCATGGGGAAAGCCAGAACAAGCCTTTCTACAGCTCTGCGTGGCAGTGGGGTGAGGGACAATTTTAAGGCCCCTTTTTAATCAGCATCTGAGTGGGAACCAAATCTTGCTGCCCAGCCATATCCTGCAGTGGTGGTGCCAGGCACTGTGCTGCTCCTCTGCTACTTGTGGATGTAAATTGAGCTGTGACAAACACACAGAGCAGTGCATTGCCTGGAGACTGAAATCAATGCTTGCATGTGCTCAAACAAAATTATTTTTCACTTGTGCCTCTTTAAAGTGAAGTCATTTTAAAGGGGCTGCATATTTTGTACTTTGCATGCATTGCTTTTTCCTTCCTGAAGAAAAATATCTGAACAATAAATCATCACTAGAGGAAGTTTTGCCATGTTTAGTGATTTCATGAGAGATATTTTTCTACCTATATGATATGCAAATACTTATCAGGCATACAGGAAACAGAAATTGCCTCGTTTTACACTGAAGATGTGACTGTAACATGCCTGTGAGTTTGGGGTTTTTTCTTTCTGGGCTAACTTTACAAACCAAATTGGTTAACAGGAATGTGTGCATCAATTTTTTTATAAGGTTCAGAGCTTGAATTTACAGCCCCCATTACCTCCAGTGAAAGATCTGCCTGTGTGTTTTGAACACCAAATTTCAAAGTGTTTTTTGGGCAGTTTGAGTATAGTGTTATAAGGAAGAATTTTAGTGTGGTAGTAAAATCTTACATCTGCTTTATGAGAGAGACAAATGTAGGTTTCTTAAGCAGAATATTATCATGTAGAATGCTTGTAAGATTTGTTAGAAAATCAAACTTAAAAGACTGTCATTTTCTTTCGAGAGACAATTTAGATTACAACATTACTCAAAAAAAATCTTATAACTCTAGTTAAAGTTAGTAGAAAGAACTCCCTCTAAATTGCTGAAGCACTTTAAACTATTCTTTTTAAAATTCATTACTTAAGTGGAGATAAATCTAAGGTAAAATATCTACCTTCAGTCATTAAAAATTTGAGAAATTGAAAGAAACACTCATTCTCCTTTTTTTGAAGGGTGACCAAAGCCCAGCTTCCAAAGAGTTTAGAAATAGTTTGATTGGCCCTTTGGTGTTTTAAAAGCTCAAAATATCTGTGTGAATATTTTATTATTGATTCTATATTATATACATTATAACATATTATAATATATTGATTATTTTGTCAGTGACCATACATCACCAGTGAAGCTGTTGTGGGGGCAGACCAATTTGGCTCACTGGCATTTCCCTGGGGGAGCCCTGGAGAATTTGTTCTAAGATCAGAGCAACATTTCTGTTGTGTTGCATATGTAGTTCAAAGGAAGAATGAAATGGAGGAAAATATTTTCCTCAGATTTTTCCCTCTCTTCACCCATTTGTGAGAAGCATTTTTGTTTTCTGCATGGAATGGACACAGAATCTTCAGTTTTCATGGAAACAGAATTGTCTCAATGTGTGTATTGGCATTTCTGCATTCACTGAACCATAAGTTGTTGAAATTTTTTCCCAAACCAACCAAATTCCACTGAAATGATAGAATTGCTGTACAATATTTGAGGTCAGCCTGGATCAATCTGCCCCCAAGGCACGAGGAGAGGACGTGGGATCAGCAGAGGAGCTGTAAGTACATCTCCTGCCCACGGACAACATCAGGTGCAGAGAAAAGCAGAAGTGATCACTTGGAATGAACAATTCCACAGTAATAGCAATAAAGATAATGACACTGAAATACCACTGAATGTGGATACCCAGTTTTAGACTCCTTTAGAAGATCTGCATTTGAGTAGAAAGAACAATTCCTTCAAAATTCAAACCTTTTGGGGAGATCTCAAGTTGCCCACATTAATCCAAGTCTTGTTTTTATGGTTTAGAGCCCCTTTAATTGGAAAACTGGTGTAATGGGCTTCAAAATGACTCTTTTTTTCTCCTTGCTGACCTTGTGTGGAAGTAAGAAGAGTTGAATGAAATTTATTGGCAGCTTTTATAATTGTTTTCAAACCACTCTGCCTTCTCACTTTGCAACTGAATGAGTTGGCAAAGCTTTCCAAAAGAGCCAAGAAGGTCACTGGAAAATCGCTGGCCTCAGCCTTACTTAAAACAACATTTGGTAACTTAAGTTACATTTACTCTTAAAAACAAATTCACAATTTAAAACTCTGGTAAAACATGGATTGGGCAATTATAGTGGAATTTCTGTGGAGTGTGTAGGGCATTACCTCCTCATTAATAGCACATTAGTTCTTCATTATTGCATCATTACAAGGAATAGCAAAAGGATTAATAATATCTGGTCACAGTTACCAAAAATCATTCCCAGTTTGGGAAATTATTTGGCCCGTGGTCATCCCATGGATACATTTTGTTTCAAAGATCCACTGTGCTCTGAATAATATGAGAAAGAAAAAGATAAAAATAGAAAGAAAAATATAAAATGCTGCAGTCACACCCTTTGGGGCATCAGCTGCATTGTAGCAGAGGAAAACAAAGATGAATACATGAAATGTGAAATCTCTCAGCCTCTTTCCTTTGCTTTAACTGAGGTCCAGCAGAGCTCTGTGATCAGAGTTTAAAGTGCATTAGAAAGTGTTTGGCCTGCCTTTTTCTGGCAGGGTATTTTCATTGTTCTGTGAAAAATTGAAGGGCTTGGACAGCCATTGAAATCAATTCAGTGCATTTAAAAAAAAAAAAAAAAAAAAATACAAAACCAACCAAACAAAACCAGCAATTGCTGCCAGTTGCTGTTTAAAAAAAGGAAAGGGGAAAGGGGAAAGGGGAAAGGGGAAAGGGGAAAGGGGAAAGGGGAAAGGAAAGGAAAAAGGAAAGGAAAGGAAAGGAAAGGAAAGGAAAGGAAAGGAAAGGAAAGGAAAGGAAAGGAAAGGAAAGGAAAGGAAAGGAAAGGAAAGGAAAGGAAAGGAAAGGAAAGGAAAGGAAAGGAAAGGAAAGGAAAGGAAAGGAAAGGAAAGGAAAGGAAAGGAAAGGAAAGGAAAGGAAAGGAAAGGGCAGCATGAAGGCAGGGATGATGTGCCAGCTCTGTGGCACAGGGAGCTGCCCTGGCCCTGCAGCTGTCAGGGGTGGGGGCACAGGACCTGCAGGTGCAGCAGGTGCCACAGCACCCTGCCAGGGAAACCACCCCGGATCTGTGATCTGTCTGCTCCCGTGTCTGGCATCATTTGTATTTTTATTCATTCCAGGGGATGGAATTTGTGGAGTTCAATGGATGGAGAGTTCAGGACTCCACTCTCCACGATGCCTCCTGGAGAAGCTTCTTCATGAAAGAGAAATTGTGTTCGAAAACATAGTGAAAATTCCAAAATAACTTTTTGGGGGTTTTTTTTGGCTCCCAGATTTCCCTTCCACCAAATAACCTCTTTGGATTTCTGGTGTCTACCTTTAATATCATGGAAACGCCAAGCAGTAAAGCTGCACCCTTTTCAAATGCAGGGAATAAAAAGAAAGATGCACAAATAAATCGTCTTAACTAAGTAAGCAGCACAGAGATGGATTTCTGCTTCAAAAACAAAACCCAAGCCAATGAATTGTTAATCCAAAACAAAATACTCGTGGTTGTCAGCTGTGTTCTCTAAAATGTTCCAGACTTTGAAAGAGTTATAATTCATTAAGGCTTACCTGACACAAATGCTTTGTGTTTGAGTTTTTGTTTCAAATAACAAAACATACTCTGGGGTTTTTTTTCAGAACTTGATTTGTCTCAGTTTTGATACAAATGATTTGAACTTGTTCATAAATAACAAAATTGTCAGAACTGATGTATTAGTTGAAAAAAAACCTTATATTGTTTCCAGTGGTAATGAGATTGTATTTTTATTATTTTCCTTTTTTTTTTTTCAGAACATAGAGCAAAGATGTACAAGAATATACTAACACCCAACATTTGGTGTGAATAGTATAGTGAAGCAATCCTAATGGAAATGATGTCTTTCTTGCTTAAAGATTCCCAGGAGAAGTATTAGAAGGAAAATACTCACCCTGGAATGGAACAAATCAGACTAACTCCAGGCTAGATAGAACAGTTTTGAGTGGTGTATGATACATAAGCCTAATTAGGTTTTGGGAAAGACAAACTGCAATAGCACTCCAAAATAATAAGAAAAAATACAATTTATTGTCAATTTATCCCTAGGAAATCTAGTGACAGAAACACATCTAATATAAAACTGCTATTTGTATATGCCATGATTATAAGCTTTAAAGTTTTCATGCTGCTGAAACCTTTTTGTTTGTTACCTGAGTTACACAGAGGAATTAGGGAATTATTCAGCTATCTGAAAGATTGATACAGAGTTTTTCAGCTGAGTTTCTGAACTGAGGAGGGAGAATTTGCTAAATCTTGTTAAAATTGATCACAGCTGTGAACATCCTGAAATGCCAACAGTTAGTTTGCAATATTTCTGTTTCCAAGCCTCTCCAGAGGAAACTGAAATTGCAACTTTTAATGTCTCAGAGAATCCTTGTTTCCATTTGCCTAATTTCTCTGGAGCTGGGGGTCTTATGCAATGGGATAATTGGGATTATTTCAGACTAGAGCAACATTGCCAGTGGAAATGAGAAGTATTTACTGAGAGGGACAGAAGTACTGATGAGGTCATAAAAGGTGGAAACTATGGGGAGCACCTTGAGAAATAATCACAGATTTATAAAATCACAGGGATGGAATCACAGATTGGTTTGGGTTGGAAGGGGCCTTCAAGATCATCTCATTCCACCCCTGCCATGGCAGGGACACCTTCCACTGTCCCAGGCTGCTCCAAGCCCTGTCCAGCCTGGCCTTGGGCACTGCCAGGGATCCAGGGGCAGCCCCAGCTGCTCTGGGCACCTGTGCCAGGGCTGCCCACCCTCACTGGGAAGGATTTCATCCCAACACCTTATTTAAACCAACCTTCTGTCAGTTTGAAGCCATTCAACTGGGATAAATTGAGATAATAGTGTAAAAAAGGATTATTTAAGATAAGATTTATGTCCATTCTTAGTTTTGAGCCACAGTAAGCAGTTTCAAATAACAGCTAACTTACTCTATTGAGTAAATATATAATTACAGACCCCAAAATTCTTGCAGAACAACAGTTGTTCATTCAGTTCTTTCCTTTAGCCTATAGGAGAAGTGAAGAATGAATAGATAAATCCTTAAAAGCAATGAAGAATTTAATGCATGAATGGAAAGAGCTGGGAAAGAATTCTCTAATTTCATATGAAGCAATGTAGGGCACCTATTGTATTGGCTGGTGCCTGTAAAAAAGCCATTCAGATGTTGTTAGTAGTAAATTATTCAAATTTGTACAAAATCCTGAGCAAATTTGTGCTGCTTGAAATGATTTCTTTGGGGTGTTTTTGGGGGATAAAAGATATTATGATCCCTAGAGATGTCTTGCATCAATAAACTTAGTGTCAGTCCATTTTTAGGCTTATCATTCTTCTATGGGGAGAAAATTGTACCAAGGCACACCTTGGTGTCTAGCTATACATAAATATGGATAAATTGACATATATATAAATGGACATAAATATACATGTACATATATCTATAAATGGACACATATATAAATTGACATATATATAAATGGACATTTTCTTGAGGGTATTTTAGAAATGATTACAGCAAAATTGGAACGTAAAACTTGCAGGATTTACTTCCAAAGCTGATCAGACCCACCCCAGAGTTTCAGTGGCAAGCTGGCCAGGGAGCTGCAGCCCTCCTGCCTGAGGTCCTGCCAGCAGAGCACGAGCAGATGGAGCTGCAAAACCTCTCCAAGGGTCCCTGCCAAGGGGCTCCTTGAACACAAGGTCTGGGTTCTAGCATGGCCAGGAAGGAGAACTCCTTCCCTTCCCTTCACTGGAGTGCTCGGAGTGATTTGTAAATTGGAGGAGTACAAATTTATCAGACAGTACCAGGTGCAGGAGGCTTCGGGGGGAGGCAGCAGCAAACAGGAGCAAGGATGAAGGAGCTGGCAGAGAAATCTCATTGATTTTGGCCAGAATGTGTGCTGGGTGAGCTGGAGACTGCTGACTCTGCCCTCTCCTGAAGGCTGCTGAAACACTCCGATTGCCTGAGAAGCAGCAAAGTCAGAAAGCCAAGATTCTTCTCCAAAAAGCAATTCTAATTTTAACTCACAATCACATATGCACATATGCAGGGATTTTCATTTCTTAGAAGAGAATAAGGGTCTAAGGTATTGCTGTTCATTGTGGATGCAGATTATTCTTGAAGCCACAGATAAAATTGTATTTTCTTTCCAATATACTGCTTTTTTTTACAATTACAATTGCAATTTTTACTTTTATGTGACCATATATGTTCCGTTCATTCAAATGGGAAATGGATGCATGTTTTGCAGAGAGAAGAGGTTTCATTACTCTTGGTAGATTATTGTTCCCTGCTGTCAAGAAACAAGATGAATATTCTGGTCCAGATAATTTATTTACCGAAACACAACATTTTACTGGATCTTTGTCAGAATTAATATCTTTTCCATGACTGAAGAGAATCTGGCTCATGAAATTTATAATTCTGTCTTGATTTCAGATTTATTGGCAAATCTGGTCCCTGTTTCTGAGAGCACACAGAAAATTTCTGCCAAACTAGAGATTTTTTGTGAGCAATTACACAAATGGGAACTTTTAATTATTCTGTTTCTTTTATTCAGGGATATCCCTATTTTTTATCCAGTTTTATTTTAAAAATTAATATATTATACTTCGATTATAAAACAGTATGTGCTTCTTTAGCATTTCTTGAGGTTCTGTCCACTAGGGCTGGAGTGAGAATGTGAAAGGCATTTAGGTTTCATTAGGTCTTTGGACAATTTAGATCTTTAAACAATTAGGTCATTGTCTTCTTGATAAGTAAACCATTAGATTCCTGTTTATTTGTTAGTATAATACATAAGGAATGACTTAGAACCATTATTTAATTCAAATAATGAGGGAAATTTTTTCAGGAAGTTCCTGAACTGTGAAATTTGAGAGGCAGCTCAGTCTCAAGGATTGCCACAGAAATGGATACAGCACTAACACAGGAGCAGGGTGCCTGTGATTAATGGATTTCATAGGATTAACTGTCTTCCCTGCCTACTCTGAGGGTCCTCATTTTTTTCTTACTTTTGTCCTAAATAATATTCACATTTCGCCTTCCACACTGTCTTTTTAACAGCCTTTGTAAAGGCTCAGTGGTTTATGTTCCCATTCTGTTGGTAATTTCCCTCAGGTCAGCTGAAGGAACATGTGTTTCCTTTTAAGAACAAAAACTCTTTTAGCAGTTTAGGTACTGCAAGTGAGAGCTTTTTAAACAGCTTCTGGCAGGGTGCTTTAGGGCAGTGGAGGAAGAGGAAATCTGAGTTGGATTTTTGTGTCTGTTTTACCCCATCAGAAACTGCTTGGTGCCAAGAGGAACCTGCATTACACCCTGAAGGTATCACAGGTATGATTACACATGGGAATCTTTCTTAGTAACTGTGGATTTAAACTCAGAAAATGAGTTCTTTCTAACTCTACTATACCACAGACTTAAATACCAATAGTGTTCTGTTTGTAAAAGGTGGAGTTTGTTTTTAAAGCTTTCTAAAGTTCTTCATCTGAGTAAAATAGTTCAGCTTTTGTGCTGAGTCAGAAAAAAAATGCTGTGTTGCCAAATGAAAGCACTTGTTCTTCAGAACTCATCTCCTTGTAGCAGACTCTGAATAGCCAAGCAGGACAGAAAAATTGAGTTTCTCTTTATGCCTTGAGTGGCTACCCTACCCACAAGAAATACAGAATTGCCCCTACAATTAATAATTGCAGCATCTTCTTCTAAGGAAAGGCCTCTCCTTGTCTGAGATAAAATTATGCCTTAAATTGCATTATAGCTGAACCAGAAGCTGGTCTAGTGCTTTACTATCAGTAGTATCTCTTAATCAAACCTCTGTCACTGAAATATAAATTAGTTCTAAATTGTGTAGTATAAGTTTTGTTACCCTTTAATGAATAAGAAATTACGTACATATGGGAATTTCAAAACATATTGTGCTTTTCAATTTCGGTATAAATCATATGCAGATTTTATTTCTATTGCTGGACCTTTGTTAATGGCAGGGGTGTTTTTCCCTAAGTATTGGGCAGTGTTGTAATGAAACAAGTATTTCATCCTGGGTTCTGGTGTGAACAGCTGTCTCTTCTCCTCTAACTCTCTCCTAAATAATTCCAAATAATCTGACTGCAACTGAATCATATTTCAAGCTTGCATTTCTCCTTGAAGAGGCCTGGTTAGTGCTTAGTGTCCTGACAGAAAACGGTCTGTGGGAGAGGAGCACAGTGGCATTGTCACAGGATCATTGGATCCCTGGGTTTTGAGAAGGGCTTTGGGGCAACTTTTCTTGACACCCTGAAGTGTCCATGAAGCCACAAAGATCCTCCCACGTGTGGGAGAACCATGGAAGACACCAGGAGGAACCCACAGCAGCAAACCTGGGGAGCTGGGAAGGTGCTGGAAAAACTTGGGGAGCTCGTTCAGTGCTGAAGGAACCCAGCTGGGCTGCTTGGCTTTCCTTCATCACAAAAGTCATGAAAAGCTCTGTGAAAGCACAGGGACCTGCAGAAACTCAAAGGATTGTGGTATTTAGGTCCATCTGCCTAGTCAGGAACAGGTTCCCCAGGGAAGTGGTCGCAGCCTCAAGCCTGCCCAGAATTAAGAAGTGCTTGGACAATGTTTTCAGGCAGGGAGTGGGATCTCTGGGGAATCCTGTGCAGGATGGGAGTTGGACTTTGATGGTTCTTGTGGGTGTCTTCCAACTCAGGGTATTCTGTGACCTTAATAAAATCATGGGTTTATTCTTTTTCTTCTATAAAATCCGGAAAATTATTGTAGAGAATATTTCTCTGGGGTACAGAATCCTTTACCTGTGTGAGAAAACAATTTAAATTTGAATAGAAGTTTAAAAAAAAACCCTGGATATTTAATAACATCAGAATTTAATGGACAGCAGTTTAAACCAGCTTTTCAAAGTCAGCATGAC
Organism: Anomalospiza imberbis; assembly: GCF_031753505.1. Taxonomy (NCBI): domain Eukaryota; kingdom Metazoa; phylum Chordata; class Aves; order Passeriformes; family Viduidae; genus Anomalospiza; species Anomalospiza imberbis. Next base: position 3,231,289 of record NC_089694.1, read on the forward strand.
TGCACTCTGTGATGGTGTGTCACAGGTTCTGAAAAGCACCTTAGGAGGGAGATTTGATGAGAATTGATTGTAGCCTTATCACTGTGAATTTGTTATCAGATCGGAGCTAACTCGTGGCAGGTGTTTGTTTATCTGGGTTAGATAAAGCTGCAGAGTCAAACCTGGCTGCAAAAATGAGATTCCTTCATGGCCAGAGTGTCAGGGGGGACAGGGGATGTGGCAGGGCTTGTTATGAGAGAAGGAAAAGTTGAATTTTGATGCATTTTGAGGAGGAGAAAAGAAAAATTGTCAGGAACACTCAGATTGTTGGGTTTTTGGGATTTTTTTGGTATATGCTTTCAACTTAAATAGGTTTGCTCCTAGCGTTTGCACATAGTGCAAATTTCTGTGAATGAGCAAGAAATGTACTTGTAGAAGGGACTAATATTTGTACATTAATGCTGTGCTGACAGTGCTATAAACTCATTAATAGAGTCAGAAAAATGGAAAGAGCTGAGGAAAAAGAAGTTAAATAAAATGATAATTTTCTTGTGTATTTTTTGAACTTCTGTCCTAAAAGGCTTTTATTTTCATGTCCTTTTTGTCACTATGATCTAATAAGGAGAATGATGAGAGATCATGAAATGTTATCAGGGAGGTGCAAGTCTACCCCCAAATCCAGTTTCTGGCATTGTGGATTGTTAGATTGTAACTGGAATTTGGTGCCTGAATCACACAGCACCAGCTGTTCTCACATGGGTGCTGGTATCTACCAGAGTTTAAACAACTGTAGTTTGATAGATAAAACATAATTTAGGTAAAAGCCATCCCTTAACTCCTTATGGATCACCACATTGCCTCAGAAGTCAAAATACAGTTTTATTCCAGAGAAAAATGTCATTTTTAAATAGTAACACATTAAAAACTGAACTTGTAAAAACCCAAAGATCTATTTAGATTCTAAAACTTCCATTAATATGTGTTTTAAGAGCAGAAATGAAGGGAGCTATACTTTATTCTACATGAATTGTAATGCTGACAGTTGTTCATTTAATAACCCCAGCCACTAACCAGAGATGTCTTTAAAAATAATAAAGTTTGAGTATTTTAAAATATCCCATGTGCTCCATAAATGTAATTAAAGAATTGTAAATTAATTCTCTAAGCAAAGATTATCCCCCATGTTTATGAAGTATAGAAGACTAAAATTTTATTAAATTTTATTTACAAACGTATAAAAATATAGTGATGTGATTTCTGTAAATGTTTATATTTTTATGAAACACTTAATAAAGTAGAGGCTAAGCTGTTCTATGAATAATTGAGGCTAGAAGAATGACTCCCATCAGAGTACTTATTATTTTTCTGAGAAAATATCTTTTATAAAATTTAATGATTCTTGAACCCACATTACCTATTTCTGCCTGGTTGCTCCTTCCACTTCTTTCTCACACACATACAGGAAAAGTACTTTATTAATTAAACTACCACAACACATTTGTCCTGACACATCAATCTCCTTTTCCAGTCTCATTATATTCAGGTGCTGGATGATATCAGCTACAAATTCCTGATATTTAATTTTCTGTCCTGACACCACCCATGAAAAACAAAGGACAGCTTCTCTTGATCAATATCCCAAAAAAAGAAAAACAGAAGCAGATTTGGTTAACCATATGTTAACCACAGGTTTTCTCAGTTAGGCAGTTTGTAAAAATAAGGTGCAAGGGAATGTGTTTGTTTTTATTTTATTGTTGGTTGGTTGGTTGTTTTTTTTTTTTCCTCTGAGAGCAATTGTACACAAATCTGATGTTTGGGAGTCCATGGAATAAAGTGCTGAGATTCCTACAGAATATTTCTTTGTGAGAATTGATGCTTTATCAAGGCTGCCCTAGAACAGAGGCTAGGGAGTTAAAGAATAAAGCAGGGATTTTTAAAGGATCTCCTCCATGGATCCACCTTGGGCAGCACCAGAGCCCAGCCAGGGCTGCACCCAAGATGAACCCAAATGGTCCCAAAATGCACGAGCGCTCCCGGGGGCTCTCACTGTGATCAGCTCTGCTCCATTGGCACATTGGAGTTCATTGTCCCATTCCAGTTTTAGCCCAGGCAGTCCCATCCTGCTTGTTTTCCTCTCTCCAGCCCACGTTGTTTGTGCTCTTGGGCCTGAGATTTGGATCATTTGTCCTTGGTCCCCAGCTAGAGAAGGAATTGTTTTGTCTCCCTGCTCTGTGCAGAGAGCTCACCATCCCCTGATATGAAGCTCAGAGTTACACACTAAAGCAGCACAGAATGTGAAAAATAGAAAAGCTAAAACCTGAGGCATCACCTCCAGGAATACATCAGAAGAATGTCCCAAACTGCAGTAACTTAACAGAGCTCGATGGTGCTGCCTCGTTGAGATGGATTATCTTTTACAAGTCCTTCCAGCTTTGCTGTGGGGCTTTAACATAAAAACAAAATAAAAATCCCCAGCTGTCTCTCCTCTCTTGGGCAGCACAGTTCCAGCCACCTCCCTTCTGAGAGCAGAGACATCTTGTGCTCCTTCTCCTCTGGTGATTTGCATTTCAGGATGCCCTGACTTGGTGAGCCAATGTTTTGTTTGTTGAGCCGTGATGAATGCTGTGGGTGCTTTGTTTAGGAAGTTGAATTATTAATTCATCGTACACAGAGTTATATCCCAAACAAAGCCTGGAGCTCAAAGCTCCCTAGTTCTGAGGAGGTTTATAAACAGGTTCTGCTAATCTGAAAAGATTAGCTGCCTTGTTATTAGAGGTAAATAAATACTTAACTTCAGAATTATTTTTTTCTTCTTTCTAATCCAGAGGAAGGTTATAATGCCCTTTCTGACTAAGTTTTCTTCTGAGTATCTCCTCTGTGTATCTCTCCTGCCAGAATTCAAGAAGTTTTTGGATTATGCTGTCAGACGCCTGGTGGGAGGCTTGGGCTGGTCAGGACCTGGACTTTGGGATCCCAGTGGGTCCCTCCCAGCTCCAGATATTCTCTGTGCTGTCCATTCAATTCCTACCAAGTTTGCTTTATGTGCTTTCCTAGGCAGACTAAGAAAGTCAGGCCCAGTAAAGCCTGGCTTTCCAGTAGCTCTAACTTGTGGCCTTGGAGACACTTTAGAAAAGCTCAAGCAGCAGTAGTAAAAATCTCCCCCATATCATCCAGAGAGCGTAACATGAAAGTATCTGCAAAGGCAATGATGGAATTAGGAAATTTGCCTCTTTCTACAGTCATCAGGGACTGAGAATTTCACAGAGACAAAATCTCTCCCATAGTCATCCCAAAGGAGATGATCTGCCATAGCTGCAGGATGTCCCTCAAATTTATTTTTCTATTGTTCTCAGATTGTTTCTGTAACTAATGAATATTATTCATTAAAACAAAATTCCTCTGAGGACAGTAATAAAAGAAAAAGTGTGCTGAGCAAACTCAAAGATTTGTTTGGTCCCCAGGATCCTGTCTCTGTCCATGGTGACGAGGGAGGAGTGAGAACTTGCCATGCCTGTCTCACACCTTCTGTTTTCATGGTGACTCTGAGAACTCCAATCCATGTCCTGTGCTGCAAGGCTGCAGGCCTCAGGATGAGTTTGAAACAAGAAGGGATTAATTTTCCTGTTTATCCATCATGGAAATCCATGCTGCCATGGTTGGATGGCTTTAAAAATCTCAAAAAATTACATAAATCTCACCATACTGAGATATTTTCCCTGCTGTGTTTATTGTTTAGTTACTGGTTCAAGATTTTGTGTATTTTTAGACCATTAAATTTGAGTAAGGCTTAAATATACCTAATGTCTGGCTAAATTGGCTTTAGGGTATTTTTGTCAATAAGGGACAGAATTATATTACAGAACAATATAAGTAGACTAAGACAACTCAAATTGTCAATATGATGAAAATGACTCTAAGAAACCAATTAAAACTCCAATCCCTGCCTAAATTGCTATTGGTTGTAAGTACAGAGGATCCTTTTGCACATTTTATTTTTAGGATTCTACATGATATGGGGTACTGTAGCAGAGTGTCTTGTCAATAGATAATTATAAAAGCAAATATATCATCATGCTAAAATAAAATGCAAATCCAAATCAGCATTCTTCCAAGCTGTTAAATGGCCAAAAAAGATTGGGGGAAAAGCTGAAAACTGCAGATAAATTCATCTTACAGCCTGCAAGTTTCTATGCATTTCTGTGATGAAGACTAAAGATATAAATTTATATACTGCAGTTTTTGGTTGTACCCTGCTGTAAATAGAAGCATGAAAGAAAACAAATGAGAATATTTGTGAGGAATTTTGCAAAGATACAAATTAGCTTAATATTAACTTAGTATTTGAGCTTCAAAGTCCTGCAGAAGGATGCTTATATTGTTTAGTAGAACTACAATACTGACATACCTTTATTCATGTTGTGAGCTCAAAAAAATAGACTAAAATTACCATTTCTTACCTGATGATTTTTTTTTTTTTATGGATTTTGACACTGGGAGGGCCCATAGAGCAGAACTCTTTGAGTGAGCCCCCAGTTTATTTAGAATTAATTTATTTGTTTTCCTTAATGAAAGTTTAGTAGTGTTCATGGTCTGAATGCATCTATTCAAACACAGAGTATGAAAGGCTTGGACCTGCAGGAAGATCAGGCAGCATCCAAATAAATGATGTATGAATTATGCATATCACGGTGAAGCTTCGATCAATATTTCTTTAGGTTGTGTTATAAGACACTGGAAAATCCAGGACATGGGCTATGTGTGCAAGAACATGCATTTTGCACCAACTCCTGAGCTGTGTGAAAACCCTGTGCATCACTTTGGGCCTTACTATGACAAGTTAAGAGTGGAGCAGAAAAAATGCAACCCTGTGAAAATTGAGAGGGTGGTTTCAAGCCAGAGACCAAAATGTGGAAATTTGTGTACCATGAGCCTCTGGGGAAGGAGCTGCTGCTGATAAATTAGCAAAGCATATTTAGGAAACACAGATGCCTAATATTTTTGTTTGAACAGTAATGTGTTTTCTGAATCATTGCATTAATTTTAGAGTCTTGATTAAGATACTTCTACAGTAATGGAACAGATTATTTGCATTTTATGCCAAATAACTGATTATGCTTACTTGTAATTTATGTGTTGTGAGGTAAAAACTCTTTTGGTATCTAAGAACTGTATAGATTATTTAGCCTGACTTGTTTAATGGTACCTGTTGATTTTAAAGTGCATGGAGCTGGAAATATGAGTAGAACTTGAAGCAATATTAATGAACAGGAGCAGCAAAAAACCCCAATCATGCCATTTGTCCACTGCATTAAGTAATTTTTGCTCTATTCTTCCTACACTTCTGCATATCACTGATCAAAATATAGAAAATGTATCTAGGTATGAAGAAAGAAAATTTACTCTGTGAAATAACGCCAACCAAGTGTTGGACTTTGCATGCTGTTCTATTAACACAGAAAATATAATCCTCCAGAATAGAGATTACAGCTAAAATTCAATATTTTTGAGTGGTTAATTCTTCCAATTAATGGTCTTAATTTGAACTCTAATCTTGGGAATATTGTGTTTTAGCTGTCCTTCAAAACATTCGTTCCACCCCTATTCTGGTTGTTCCTACACTGTGACCAGTCCAGGTTGGGTTGCTCTCAGGGTCTGGGTGTTGGGACGATCCCAAGAGTGTAAAAGTCCTCGTTTCCCAGCCCCTGCAGCCAAAGAAGGAGTCTGAGTGCGCAGGGTCGGCTTCTCCAGATTGTTTATTTTCCCTTATCCAGAACATTCTCTCTCTGCCCTGCTGAGCTCTGTCCAGCAGGCCGGCCATGGCATTCTGTCTGCCCTCAGGGTGGTGTTCACATTTTATCCCAAAAACTCCGTGTGCCATGGTTACAATAACGTGCCAATATCTGTCATTTCTGTTGGACAGTGTGTCTGTACCTGAAACCAACAGAAAAGTGTCACCATCACAGCAAGACATGGAGGGCAAGGAGAAGGAGAAGAAGGTCAGGACACGCCCAAATCCCTGCATCTTGTTCCCTTGAACCCCATTCTAAAAAGCCCCAAAATTCTACTTTTTCACCCTGTGTTAACTCAGCTACCACACTACTCAAACCCTTGTGGCTTGTAATTCCTCACACAGAGTTGGCAGCTTTTTCCACGGGCTAAAATGGAAGCCACAGGTGTTTTTGACTTCATGCCAAGGTCCCCAAGCCCCCTGCCAGGGTCTAGAGACAGCCAGGGCAGGCAGAGGGATGTCCTGGGTTCCGACAGGTTGCAAGAAGTTTCTGCTCAGAGTCCCCATGTTTAAATAAGGAATAATTCTGTACCTATTAATTTATTTTTTATGCAGTATGAAATGTATAAAAAATGCGTATGTATGGCCATGGGGCCATGAGGATATGGCCATTTACATTTCTTTGTATAAAATGCAGCACCTGAAGCTTTTTGAGGCCTTTTCAGGCAGGCCAGAGCCCAGCTGGTCACTCTGGAAATCAGGATTTCTGTCTTGCATAGATTGTGTCTGGATGGCATTGGAGCAGTTCTGCAGGAAAGGGTTAAAACATTCCAGCCTGTCTGCTAGGAAAAACAAGGAAGCTATTTGGAATATTCCACTGACTTGCATTTGGAATAATAATTTGGTTTATATTTCCTGATTTGTTTGAGATGCAATCGTTTTGCGTTCAAGTAGAATTATAGGAGAAAGCTAATTAACCTTTATAAAATAATTCATTAGGCTCCCAAGACACAACAAATGCTTAAGGAAAAACAAGCCACTGGTAGCATGTAAAGGCTGGCACCTTCCTTTGTGTGCCCTGCAGAAGAGGACCAGTTTTAAAAGATGTCTTTACAGCTGTGGCAACAAAATGAGTCAAAGCTTTATTTTGATTATGCCTGCCCATTTTTCATTATTTCTGTACAGGCTTTTTGAATCTTGATTTTCAGCTTGGAATTTGATTTTCCTCCAGTATGGAAAAGCTGATTTATTTTAGAACAAATTTCTTTTCTGTTCACCTGGTTTACACAATGAAATCTGGGGAAATTGGATTTCACTTGTAGCTCAGTCACAGGAGCAAAATGATGTGCACCTCTCTTGATAATGGTCATGAATACATCTCCTGACATCTATTTCCTCTACACCTTTTTTATGGTTTTCTCCTCATTACCACGATTTCCTCAGCAAAGTCCAGAAAAATAATATCAGTAGGTTTTATACTGTGCCATATAAAATTGTGCCATTAAAATTGAACTCCACAGGATGTGGATGACATAAGCAGGAATGTGGAGCAGCATTTTGACTTCTGTGAATGAAGGTTTCCTCATTTTGGAAAACAGTTCCTTCTGTGTCCTTCTAATCCTGGTTCTTTCCCTGACAGCTCTTCTGACTCATGAAAATAATGGAGGCAGGGCTTCAGAGGATGCAGATGTTTTTACCCATTATATGAATTTTAAAACAAACTAATGTAGACTGAATCATCTGCACGACTGAAATGCTGATTTTATATTTCTTTAATGTGTTATTTCTCTTGGAATAATTTTTCTTGGCATTTAACTTTGCATCTGATGTTGCTGGAATTGAGTTTTCTCTGTTTGCATCCCCTAACATAAATGTAAATATGTCATCCTGCAGGTTAGCACAAAATGAGTACATGTTTTCTGAGCATTTAGTGCTACTTGAGCTCTTGTGTGTCAGGTGAGAAGCCTTTTTAAAAGCACTGAGAGCAATAAAAAATGAAGAAAGGCTTTTTCAGAGTATTTATTTTACTTATTAATGAAAATAGCAAGTCTCTCCTGTAGCTTTTTGTTTTGGCCTTTAACTTTTCATTAATTTCCTCTGTGAAACAAGCTTGTTCAAAGAATTACTACAAAACAGCCTCAAATTGCATTTAAAATGAATATATTTTTACGTTTGATGTTTAATGTGCTACTGCTATCAAAACCTTGACCTCTGCCAGGGGCGTTATCAGGCTGGCAGCTGTGTGATAATGAGGGGAGTTTGCTGGATTTACAAATAGTTTGGAGAGAGAGAATAACAAGATTAGATTGCTACTCCCTGGAGCCCTCCAGCCCAGCAAATATTTAGCTGGCAGTAGATGGCAAACTGAAGACTGGGAGGATTTGCTGCCCTGAATTTCCTGGTGAATCCAGGCCACCGTTCTGGTGTTGAGCTGCCCCAGCCAGAACCAGGAGGAGCTGTCATTGTTTGTCCGCCCAGCGATCTGCCTGAGGCTCAAACGATCAATCCCAGCCTATCCAAAATACCTTTGTGCCTGTTGCTGGACAAGCGCAGCCACATTTAGGGGTTTGCTCTTGCCAGCTGATTTTATCATCCAAGAGGCTGCAGGGGCTGCCTGGCCTGAGGGGGGTTCCCCGAGAAGAGAAGCTTTGCTAAGTCCATTTGACCATTTGGTGTTCTCTCCTCTGTCTGCCACACACAAACTCTTCTGTGTGGCTGCAGCAGTTTGCTTCCCCTCATGATTTTTTTATGAACTTCTCTCCCCTGCTCCCACTTGAGGAATTTCATTTTCTGAAGTCAGAAGGAGATGCACAGCCATGTGTGGCTCAGACCCAGGATCCTTCCCAGCAGCACTGGGCTGGATTTCAAGTGGTTCCAAGGAGGCTGTGGAAGGAGCCAGCAATCCCTTCTAAGTGAGCTTTGTGAGTGTTGTGCAGTGTGTGATACCCACAGCAGCACCTGCCGTCCCTGCAGCCAGCCGTGGGGTCCCAAAGGTACCAGGTGGGAGAGGATGGAGCCTCACCTCTGCCTTGCCCCCTTTAGTTAATATGAGATAGGCAAAAACTCTTCCTCAGGCTCTGCTTGATGGCCTCTCTGCTTCATCCCTAAAATAGAAGGAAATAATCTGATTTCATAGGCTAAAATTCACAGACAACCTGTGCAGATGCTGTAGCTCCCCTCTGGTCAAAGCGGAAGGACAGTGCTCCTTTATGGCCATGAATAGTTCAGCTGGGATTTAGTCTGGCCCATGTGATGTATGATGAGTTGGCGAGCACTTCTGTAGCCTCTATAATCTGTTTTACGTTGCAATAACTGTTTAAAAACAGTTAATTTTAATTTTATACTGATCGAGGCTGTATTCTGGTTCAGTTTCTCAGAAATTGACTTTATTTTGAGTACAGCCTTTTCAATTTCAGAGGGTGTGGGGAGCTCTCAAAGCACTTAAATACTGCTCTGATGTTGCACATTAGATTTTGGGGGAGGGTGAGTGGGTAGATTGCAAAAAAACTGTTATCTTCTTTTTTAAATGTCTTTGTTGTTATTTTTCCATGTCACACTCTTTACTTCTAGATGCCCATGAACAAATAAAAGGAATTAAATCAAAGGCACGAGATGCCAAATTCATTTTAATAAGAGTTCACTGAAAGCCCGAAGGTGACAAACTTCAGGAAGTGTTAGGGAATATGTGCAAGCAAAAAGAAACTTGTGACTTCAATAAAGAAATCTCAGCAATATGCCCTCTGAGGAATCTATAACAGCTTCCCTAAAGATTTACACCATCACATTTTTCCAGCAGGGCTGTGCCATGCATGTGGAAGAATATTTCTGCTCGTGCCCTGCCTGTGACAGTGTGCTGGACACACAAACAGCCCTGAAATCAGATTTTTTTCAGTGTGACCACTGCATGGTTGTTGTGCTGGCACTGCGGCTGGCTCAAGCTGGGCATGGAGCAAGTGGAAATCTCACCCTGCAGTTCTGCTGGTGTTGGATTGCATGGAAAGAGAGGGGTTTGGCACGTGGAGCTGTCAGCTCACCGCATGGGCAGCTTTCATGCCCTGGTGCACACTGGGTGAAGGTTAGTATCCAAACTCTGAGCTGAATAGCAAAGTTTAGGGCTGGTGGAAAACCTCAGGGCTCGTTGGTGTTGGATGGGCTGAGGGTCATGGACAGTCCCTGTCCCCCTGTGCCACCTGGCAGAGCCAATCACTGAAATCACCCAGAAACATTTAGAGGAAAATAGCTGGAAACGAGAAATTAAGCACTCATTTCAAAGGAGTTTGTCTGTTACTAGGCATTCATCACCAAATGTATCTTATATTTTAAAAGACTTGTTTGGTAAGCAAGAACATCAGGGCTCAGGCCCCAGCTCTGACTTAATGAAAGCCTTCACTTGCCTCCCTTGCCTTCCATTTGAAAAACAGAATATTTATTTTATAGCTATTAAAAAAAAAAAGGCTCTATAACCTTTTATATCTAACCAAGGCTTTCAACAGATCAAATGTATTTCTGTATTTCCCAAAATAAATATAAAGCAGAATGTCAGTTTGTGAATCATTCTGTATTTCAACCACTTAATGTACTTCAAGCACACATACACAATCAGGACAAGAAAGCTGGCTCAGAAATTATAAACAAATTGCAGCTCTTTGAGACATCCTATACATTTTTCCCCCAGCTGCATTTAAATAATAAGAGCTCTTCCTTGTTTTGGGCATCCTTGTTTTCATATCTGTTTTGAAACCATTTATGCTAAATAAGGAACTGAATAGACAGATAATTAACAGATTGCAAAGCAGTGTCTTAACTTTCCTGGTACTCCTTATCTGCAGATGAGGCTTTGCAAAGTTTTCTGCATAAAACCAGTTCACCAAGTTGGGCATGTGCCATCTAGTGCTCCACACAGGAACTGGAACTTAAAATTAGATGTACACTCACGATATCCACTGCATGAGTACTTCTGAAATAAAGTGTTTGGGCCACTAACAAATATTTACAATTTGAAACTTGAAATTTTGAGTTGTGAAATGAAATTTCTGTTATGAATTTTGAGCTGTGCAAAGATCTTTCAATCATATGGAATGTTTGGTCATTTATGAATTTTCTGTAAAGTAAGGGTCATGGACAATTCTTAAAAGCTCATTGTCTGTATTTTCAAAAAAATTGCCTGCTCTTCTTAGAGTGCTAACTGCATTCTTTTGAAGGTAGTTCAAATGTTATTACAGAAAAGCAATAAAATATGTAGTTCATGAAAAAAGTAGGTTTTGTCCTGCTTTGTTTGCAGGAGTAGTTTGGAAACTCCTTAAACTCATTGAATCCCATTTATAAATCTGTGTTTCTTCTCTCAGACAACGTTTGAAGTAGATTTGGTGGTTTTGGTGTCGGGCAGTGGAGGTCAGTGTGCTCTGAGGTGGCAGAAATGGACATGACACAGCCAAGAAGGAAGGTGAGCCTGCCTTGCACCCTTTACTCCTGTGCCTTTTGGATCTCCTGGGCTCTTTGCTGTCCTGCAAAATTACTGTTCTTGTAATTAAGTTTGGTCTCAGTAATCCCTAAGAAGGAGAAACCTTTTCACATTGAGTTTCTCTCCACTGCCCATGACCAACAACTTTTGACAATGAAAAGATTGGTCTTGGAGGAAACTTCCAGGTGCCAATTAAAGCTGGATCAATTCAAGGCTTTCCTTGGGCATTAGGCTGCACACCTGCAGCAGCAGTACCTGTTCTCAGGAAATATCATTTTAGCTTAGCCAATACAGTACCTTGGTGTTGAAAAGTTACTTTTTATTTTTATTTTAAAATATTTGAACATATATATTTGAAATATATACTCGGGTAGGACTATTCAGCTTGGAGACTTTCTGAAGCCTTGTGATATAAAAGTAATTTACATGGAGAGGCTATACAGCCTTTTTCTTCTGTACACTGTGAAATATTTAACTATACAACTGTGAATTCAGTGTGAGAGGTGTGAAAGGAGAGAGAATCATTACTTACTGCAGGAGGGTTTTATTAGGCAGGCTGCAGTTCTGCTGCTGGACAAAGTGCAGTAGATCCCTATTAACTATTTAACAGCTATCTACAACAGCAGACACCTTATAAATTAATAGATAGACTCAAAACACAAAGTGGCTGTAGAAGAAAAGCTCAGAAGAGGGTGTAGATGAGCATCCAATTTAGTGACTGCAATTTAATATTGGATATCACAGTTCTGGGTTTTTCTCAGCAGCAGAGAACCACAATTCTGGGGGAAATGCTGGAGATGATGCACTTCTAGGGTCTGTTTAGCTCATTTTACTAAATGATGAGTTCCTATTATAAAACAGACATAAATTATTCAAATGAAGAATCCATCAGGATTCTGCAGGGGAAGATGCTGCTGCAGTGTGAAAGGATGGTGCAAGTGGCTGATGGAGTTGGGGTGACCTGATTGAAAACACCTGTGCTGCACCTGGCAGTGCTAAAGAAGAGATGACAGCCAGCAATTCCTGCCTGGTATTTAAAAGCAGGGACATTAAATTGTCAATAATTAATTACAGCTTTACTGAGGAGTTAATTATTATAGCCTTTCTGGGTGCAGGAGGCTGCATGAATCTTCCATAGTGGGGTTTAGTAATTGAGATGCAGTTTAGCATTCCCATCCTGACACAAAGCAGAGTGGAAGAAACTGCTTTCTAAACAGATATGCTGATATCTTCCTGCATTAAAATAAATATCCTGCTCAGTTCCAGTGACTACTTCCTCAGGGAAAAGGAGAGGAGTGCTTTCATCAGGAAAAGTTGAAGTAGAGCGAAACACATTTCTGTCAGCACTAGCTGGAATAGTTCTTAGTGCAAGGAAAAGATTAAAATAAGATGACTATTTGAGAAAATGGAGGAAATACTGAAATTTGGGAACTTTGTGTAGTGGCATCTCCAGAACATACCTGATCCCTGGGAAGACAAGGGAAAGTGGACCCAAGGCAATCCATATTGTGAGAATTATTCTTCTACAATCCACAGACTCAATTGCTTCTGTAAGGATGCTGCAGCTTTAGGAAGGTCATGATTAAAAGCATTAAAGCAAATTTGTGGTTGTGCATCTCCCATATGAAGCAGAAAATGGCACAAAGGTGCTGCTGGGCCGTGTGCTGCCTTGCCTGGAAGGGTTTAATTTGCATTTCTGTTCTTGAGTCCCCAGAACCCCCAGAGGTGAAAGTTAGCCCGGCATCACTCATTGCCTAACATGAGTTTTACCCATTTTTAGCATGTGTTTTTTCCCCTAACTTGGTTCTCAAGCTGGCAAATCTGTGACTTTATCACTTCACCAGTCCTTCACTCACAACATTACCTGAGTTTCAAATATCACATAAATTAAAATCTTCTGTAGACTGCTGAAATGAGTAAATGTGTAAAGGCAAGGAAAGTGAACTTGCAAGTTTCTCCTTTGAGTTAGTTTCACTGATTTTTCATACATTTTGATAAGGCACTTGACTATTTCTGAATTTAGAAGTTGCTTTTAATATTTTGATTTCATGGGAATGATTGTGAGTGGTTAATTTAAGTTGTAGAGATTGCTACTTTAGGCTCCCACTTGAGCTCACTTATGTCCATAGAAAGGCCTCTAATGACTTTATCATTCTGCCTAGGGTTTTCTTTTCCCCTTTCCAGCTCAATTCTCAAGCTAGAATGTTCTTTCCATGACTGTTTCTAAAGCAGAATTTATTTATATAAAATTTTAATTGGAGAGCAAATGTGCTCTTTTTAAGAGCATCAGCAATCATCCTGCCTTAGGAGGCTGAATATCTGAGCGCTGAAAAAAGAAGCCATCGGACATAATTCATCAGCTGTAGGAATTTATTCTGCAAATATTGGAGAATTTGTTCCTTTCTGAATGACAAAAGGAAGCCATATACACATTTTTTCATTGTACTAGAATTCCAACAGAAAACTTGATAAGTTAAATTTTGGAAAGCTCTCTTTCAGAAGGAACGGTAAAGTTCTGTTCTAGTCAGTTTTCCTGAGGGAGGATCTGTCCTCAAAACACACTGAAGCACCTGCACTTGCTTGGAGACTAAAGCTGGTTTAGAGGTGCTAGACTAATTTAGCAGGGAAATGTAGCTAATTTTGTTTGTAGTGAAGCATAAAATTAGATGAGACTGAGTACAAGTAAAGATTGTTTGTTCCTTATCTCTTTTTGCCCTGGTGCTTCTTCTGAATAAAAGCACTTGGCTTCTGTAAAACCAGTGAGTTTTGTGACCACAGGATTCCAAACAGGGCAAAAATCCCCCTGGGACTGGGGAGGGAGGTTTCAATGCTGGCCTAAAAATGCATTGATTGTGCTGATCTGCCCCCAGGACAAGGACGTGGGAGAAGGAAGTCACCAGGCATTGGTCATGGTGGGCCAGGAGCTCTGAAATGCCTCTGGGCTGTGGTGAGGAGCACTCTGAAAGATGTTTGCTGGCCAAGAAAGATTGCATGTGGAGTTTTAGTGTGTGTGTCACTCACAGGTGGAGGTCGTTCTGTCTAGACAGGAGGAAAATTCCAGCTGTCTATTCCTCTGCTCCTTATTTATTTGAGTTTAGTGTTTTAAAATGATCACGAGATGCCAGAAGGACAGAGATTTTAGCCTGGCCGGATAGACACAGGGCTAAATCAGAGAATTAGATCAGCAGATTGCAATTGTTGAGATTAAAGTTGAAATGATATTTATGAAGAAGATCACTGGAGACAAGATTTAGAGCAAAGGGATCAGGGAGCCTGGAGCCAGCAGAGCCCCAACGAGTGCAGTCATTCTGAGGGCCCTAAGGGTTCAATTAACCTTGACAGCCTGGAGTCTCTTAAAAGGAGCAGAGCTTACAAATGAAATGCAATGAAAAATTACTACTTTTAAACTATTGGCAGTTTAAAACCTTGTCTCGACAGCAAAACCTACTCGACAGACACCTCTAAAATGCTGTGCACTAAATGTGCTGTAAATTTATTCTTGTGGCAGGTTTATTTCTTCATTAAATATTAATGTTGGATGGGGTTTAGCATATGTATGACGTTGCTGTAAATTGAGTTAGGAATTTAATCAGGTTAAGTCATGTTTGAGTGTAAAGGTCTCACTCTTGAATGTTCAGTCATGCAGCAAAGAAGAGGGGACCTACAAATAAAAGTCCTCAAAGACAAATGTAATAAATTTGAAGAAGCTGCTCTATTTTTCAGTCAAATCATGTAAGGGATCTGTTTGGGGATTTTTATTTTTTCAATATATGGAGTTTTTTCTTTATTCCCAATGTGGTGCCTGACTGGGTGTAATTTTCTCACCATTTTCTGGGAGATGATTTGTAAAAATTCTTACAGCTGTGCCATTTAGTACACAAGAAGAGAATCTAAATTTTCAGTTCTATCTCTCTTCTGGTAGGTGGTAAGGAAGGAGCTCGTAGCAGATTGTTCACAAATAGCTCTTTTCTTTTTGAATGGAGAATTTTCCAGCATCTTGACAAATGAACTCTTTGGCTTGCTATGATACATACAAAGAATTACCAAATATTGACCAGCTAAATGGTTCTCTGTCCCTGGGAGGAGGTCTCCTTGCCACTGGATCTATTTCTGTGCCGTCCAGCTGCCATCAAATCGATGGCCCTGCACTGCTTGTATTTAATGATTGGACAGAGAAATGGATCAAATACTGCAATAAGAAACAGGAGGAATAGTGCAGGGCCAATTCTCAGAGGAAGACCCCAGTAAGCCTTTGGAATATGTGAAAATCTCCTCTGTGGATATGAATATTTGCCAGTAACAAGTGTCATGGCCTCATGTGCTACAGCACAATTTATGGTTTTATTTGGGAAGGGGAGGGGGACATTCCCAAATTTTTGCTACTTGACCAGCTCTAGCTGACATTTTACTGAATAATCTTTGCAGCTGGGAAAGGCCCTAAGGGATGTTTGCAGAAGGAAAGGCTTTTGTAACATCTTCTAGAAATCCCATCTGTGTCTCTGATAATATTCTGGAACTACTTCAGTGGCGATCTCAAGATCCATATGGATCTTATTAAAGTCCTCTTGCTTGCCTTGGGACACTCTGGGACCTGAAGTGAATTGTAAAAGCTAAAATTAGCTAAACTCAATGTGATTAATTAAATCTTCAGGTTTCTAGCTTTGTGTCCTAATGTATCTTTTTAATTAAAAGGGGGAAAAAAGTTATTTGAATTCTTATAATTTTTTTTAAGAAATGTGTTCTTCATAAGTGGCATATTTTTATTTTTTTCCCCTGGTGTCTGGATAAAAGACATCTAGAATAGAATAATAAGGCATTTGTGTTTATTAATTTTGTTTTACATTTGCTTTAACAAGCCTTCTACCTCTATTTTCATTAAATATGATGGCTGTTAATAATCAATATAATGGCTAGCATTGCAGGAAGAAAAACTCTTACAGGATTAGGTTTTCACCAAGGTGATTTCTACCTGCCTAGGGTTTAAAAAATCAGTAATGTTAAGGATGTACCAAAGCACAAACAGGAGGAAATATCTGTAGAGATAAAAGGTTTTTTATAAAATTACTATTTGTTGTAAGCTGTACACTTTGATTGCCTTAATTAAAGTTAGAATATAATTATTTGCAGCTAACCTAGCCAGTAGCTTGCAAAATATTCCTGTTATCTTCTTATCTCCCTACTCAACCTCTTCCCTGTTAGATCCCCACAGAGCTCTGTGTCACAGGAGAAGGAATGCAGGAATTATCGTGATGTTCATGGCAGTGATTCCCTTTCTGAAACCTCCAAACTCATTTTCTGATGGGAATCTTGATTTGTGGCATTTGCAGTCACATGGAGGCTGAAAAGCTGGATGTGTGTCTTGACTTGTCTGTCTTGGGTTTTTTGTGTCATGTGAGATGTCACAGAGCATTTATCAGCCAACAGCTTTTAAGGGAAAAAGGACAAATGTTGTAGAGACATTGGGCAGTTTAAATGCATAGCTCCTTTTCTGGATGTGCAGTTACCCCATAAAATGTGATTTCCACCCAAACACAGCCTTAATCTGCAGGTAGGAGGTGGGAGAGGGAGCACCAATCACAGCTCCCAGTTCCCCAAGTTCCTGGTGGAAACGGCACAGAGAATACCTCTTTCCACACTTTAATAAAGCTTCTGTGCATGGTTGGTCTAAATTTAAATTTATACTCTTTAGCAGCTATAAAATTCACCATTAGTTACTGAACCAGAGTACTTTCACTGAAAAGACTCCTAATTTTTAATTTCAAGAATTTACAAGGTAAAGGCTCTAAATCTCGATGTGTAACTCCAGTAAGAGCAGGAGAATGGCCCCAGAAGTCTGCCTCTGACAGTGACCAGGGGGATTAGAAAGAATATGTTTGATGCATCCCACAGTATATTCACAACTTAAACCTATTTGAGGTTTGGGAATATTTGGAAACCAAATGGGAATATTTTTTATATATGAACCCCAGGGCTTTTATGTGATCTCCCCAGGCACTGTTCATCTCCTTGGGATTTAGGTGTCTTAGTTCCTGTATGAATCAATCATGATAAATAACAGGTTCTGCTTTTGATGTTGGAAGATTTTCAGTCCTCAATTATTGAAAATCTTAATACACTATCATCTGAAAAATGCTGCATTGCTCTTCCTTTTGTTATATAAAGCCAAGAAAAGCTTATTTGATTCTTGAGAAGATTAGGAGGGTAGACAAAGTCACAGATAACAACAATTTTCCCAGACAGAAAGCAGGGAGGAGGCACTTAGATGAGTCTCTTTTTTTGTAGAATGTTTGAAAAAGGGGCAGCAGGACCATGAGAAGAGTGAAATAATCACTGTTTTCACAACTTCTGTTGTAATTACACTCTGTATGTGGCTTGTGTAAGTACCACCTGCATTTATACCTCGTGTCTGTGTGCATCACTCACTCCACACCTTGTTTTTCACAAATGGCCAGAGAACAATGGATATTGGAGCAACATAACAGGCCAGAAATGTCAAATCAGAAGAAAACAAAGTAAGAAACAGATAATTAGTAATGAAATAATTAAAAAAACCCTTTCAGACATTTAACATTTTGATACTCTCTTCACAATGAGCATTTCAATTCTGTGAAACAATTGTTTTCCAGCTCATCTGAATGACAGGTGGTAATAAAGAAAAATAAACATAATGATGATCTAATATGTGCATCTGAGGAGGTCTTGCATGCATTATTTGCTCCTCATGCCTGTTGAGAAGATACTTGTTATTAGGATATCACGTCAATCATGTTTTACTCTATACTGCGAGCCTTAAATTGGCTGCAGGCGGAAAGTGGAGGTGTGTGACACAAACCAAATCCACAGTCCTGGCTGGGATGAAGGAAAAGACAAAGATTTGTCTGTGTGAGTTCCTCCAAATAGACCCAGCATTTAAAAATCTCTGTCATTTCTCATGAGTGCTTTCCTTACAGCACAACCGACAGGGAGGGACCTTTGGTGTCCTTTTGACCAGCTGATATTGAAGTCATGGCATTTATGGTCTGGACATGCTCTGATTTCAGCCTAGTCCTTCACAGGAAACTCATAAAAATGTATCTCTTTTTTTTTTTTTTTTTTTTTTAATTTAAGTAGGAGTTTGAACACATCACAGAGAATCTGGGCCAGACATTGTGAGTCTATAAACCATTGCTTGAATTTGTGCCAAGAGGACACGCTTGATTTTGCTCTGGCTCACATTTATAAGAGATGACTGGTAGGAAGACTTAACTTGATATTTGTACTAAATTCCATGAGAAGGAATGACCTGATAGGCAGCGTGTCTTGGAGGGGGAGGAAATCAGGGGCTGATACTCAGCTCTGTACCAGTGATTTGCCATTCATTTAAGCTGTGACTATTTGATTTATCTCTATCTGTTGCTGTGATGCCACCTCATTTTTTGTGTCTCGCTATCAAGTCCAGCCTTTCAGCAGGAGTGTTGTTATTGGTACATACCTGTTCAAAGGGAGCAGGTGACAAATGGAGCTTTGAGCTCAGTTACCCTCGCTGTTATTGTGCAGCCAAAGCCATTAAAAGAACAGGAAGGGCCTGTATGAATGTTAGAGAATAGCATTGCCACACACAATGGCTATTATTCATCTCTTTCTTTCCTCAGCCTGTTTCACCTGATGGTGGCACAGTGAAGAAGTGTTTTCCTATTGAGCTGTTCCTCATCATGGTTATCTTTGCCATCCCTGTGGAGTCAGTTCACTTTCAGAAAGTCCTCTGCACCTTTCAGTGCCTGTCTGAGCAGCGTTGCTTCATTTGGAGACTATACTTAGAACTAGTTCATTGTATGAAACAGTCATGATAGTAATTCGTTCAGGGGAAATTGCTTTTCCAAAGGTGGAGAAGTTAATTAAGTGTGTAACAGGAGGAAGCTAAACCTTACTAATTAGCGAGAAGGGTAACGATTATGGGAGAGAACAGATGACACTTGGCTGAAGATGAACTCAAGAAATTGCTTTAGCCAAAAGCAAGTTAGAAGAGTGAATAGAAGATGAGCTTTAAGAAAGCAAAGGCTCTGTCACTGTGTCCTGATAAATTACACCTCATTTATAGTGTCTCTGCTAGGTATTAATCAATAATTTGTCGGGGTGATCCTTCACTGGGATGCACAGACTTTGTGTGAGAGAGAATTTCACTCCAGCCCTTTAGGTGCTCCCCAGGAGGATGTGCTGGGTAGAAGGGAGGCAGCTCTTACAGGCAGTGCAGGAATGTTTGTGGGGAATGTGGTGAGGAAGCTGCAGCTCCACGGCTCTGCTCTGCAGGTCTGGGCTGCTTCTGCTCAGTGCTGCCCATCGCTCTGGCCCTGTTCATTCACATCAGTCAGGAAGATTGCTTGAAATGTCGGGTTTATGTTTGGTCCAGAGTAAATCTTTTCCTTCCTGAGTTCCTCAGAACCACTCAGCACTCACACCTCGCTTTTGATAGGGTTGTTCTAGTCAGGATTTTTTGCTTATTGCAGCAGTAATGTAAATATTGGATGGGTAAATACTTTATCTAGTTGCCAGATTCCAAATGAAGTGATGTGTTCTACCTACAGCAAAATCAAACCACAGTCCAAGACGTATAATATGTTTCAATAACAGCTATTTTATAAAAATAGTAATTATATACTTATTGTTCTGAAGTATGATAAACATTTTTCAGCATTTTCTTTCTGTCCTTTTCCTGAAGGAGCTCCATTGCACAGCTCTGTCTCAAAGTCTGCATCCACACTGCATTCCTATTTGTAAATCAGATGAGACAATTATCATGTTGACCTACATTGTTATAATGATTAATCCACCTCAAACTGCTCACAAATACTATTTTGTCTTGTCAGTGTGGAGCACCAAGGCTGCGCTGCAAGGAACTTCTGGCCTGATATTTTTAGCCATGTGACTTACACCTTCTTTAAGGCCAGTGCTCAAAATCCAGTGTACTGTAGGCAAATACCATCACATGTTTATGACCTTTTCTGGTTTCATTCTGTAGCCAAGGACAAATAAGTGCAGTTCACCTTTGGTTTCAATATTTTTGTGTCCTTTGAAGCAATAGGTCTGGCTTTTCATCAATCTAGTAACTGGTACCTGCATAGTGCAACCATTTCTTTGGTCTTTTATTTGGAATTAATTGATTGTCAGTGTTCTGGAATGAATCAAAATAGAAGGGAGAAAAATCTTGTTCTCTTTGCTCAGTGTTTATTCTTGGATGGAAGACAGTAACACTACAGGATGTAAAAAGCAGATAAAATGTCTTAAACCATTAAATTTCAGTCCTCTTTGTTCAGCAGCTGTTTTAGAAAGTGCTGCTTTAAAGCATTGTCTGGTCTGGATTTAGTAAATTGTTGATCTCTTTAGTAAGTTGTTGATCTCTCTCTAAGTAATTTTACTTTTTAAGAGAGTTATTAATAAATGCTGAAGATGGCTCAGTCTTGCAAAGGAGAAAGAATTAGAGTCCTCAGCATTTCAATTGCCTTGCTGAGGTGAAAAAAACTTTTAGAGCCAAGTGTATAATTTAAATCTAAACCAGTTTTTTTATTAGGAGAATTCCTAATGGAAGATGTTGTAAAAAAAAAAAAAAAAGAAAAGATAATCAGAGTATATTAATCATTTAAACTTCCTTGGAGTCTGGGGCACTATAACTTTAATTAGTGATGCCAAATAAGATAAAAAAGGTCCTCTGTCGGGTAGACAGATATAAAGGATGAGGAAACTTCTGCATTCTGCCAAGCATTACATATTGTCCATATGATGCTTACTATGCCAAGGCAAGGAACTTAATATGGCATATTTTATGCCAACCAATATGTTTTTTATAAGAAATGACAGTTGAAAGAGATTTTTAAGCAGAGAAGGTTATCTGAGTTTTTCTCATTCACTGAGTGTTCATGACAACTTGTATTTACTCACATTAGTTTGTGTGGGCTGCTATTTGTTTGCATTTTTGTAGTGCCTGGAACTTTTCTTACTCTGTACACCATATATTTTTGTGCTAGATGGTTTATAAATTATGATTGTATATAGAGAAAAGGATTGAGTGTATATATATGGGTGTGTACGTACATTTTTCTGGGAAATGTCTGCCATTAGTGAAGACTTGTGTGGCTCTGAAATAGGTGGGGAATGGGATAATTTGTTACTCCTGTTACATTCCTGTAGTTTGCTTTAGAAAACTTCTCAGACAGTTTTGCCTGAAGTGTTAAACAATAGGCGTGTTTGATAAACCAGTTTGGTGAGATTAAAAATGCTTCAGATACAAAATACTATTGGTAAAATTCCATGGGATGACTTCTCTAAAAAGGCTTGTCAGATTTAGTAAAGGAGCCCACAGCAAAAGAGGTGCAAATATAGAAAGGATCCTAGAAAGAGTCACCTGCAAAAATGGACAGAGGTGTCTGTTGTCTTAAGGACAACTTGAGACTGATTTGGGTTCATCTGTGTTCCAGATGAAGGGGAAAGAGAAGCTAAATTCCAGATATAAATTTGAAATAAAGGTAGAAAATACATTCCCTCTGATTTGCCACAAGCCTTTGAGAGCCTTGTCACAAAGGCCTTTTATAGAAGAGTTTAAAACATGAAACTGATCCTTTACCTCTATGCATGCATGGAATTAATACTTAGAGAATTGCACACTATTTTAAAATCCTTTTCATCCATGTCCATCAAGAAAATAAGATCTAAAACGTTTCTATTGCATGATGGAATAAGGAACAGAAACACTGTTATTTTAGAATTTATTTAGGTGGGAAAAAAAGGCAGAGGTAGGAATGAGATTACCAAAATAGCCTAAATTCATCTGCAGATAATAGGATTGCACCAGGGATAAATTTGTCCCCTTTTGTTTCCCAGGCTTTTTTTTTTTTTTTTTTTTGTTTTGTTTCTAAGCTTGAGATTAGATCAATAGGAGCAGATATACAAGATGCCCATGAATGAGTTATAGGAGTTTGCAATGCTAAATGAAATACATTTAGGTTCTTTTAAATTTTGGGATGTTGTTCTAATGTAGAACATCCTCTCAGACTATTTCATGTCTCTCCTACTCAGAGCTTTTGAAGGTTACAGACATTGCTTTCAACAAAGCTGTAGGACATAACTGAAGCTCTCCTCATTGCATCACACAAGTTCCTATGCTGGCCAGATAAATCCCTCTTTACCTGAGGCATTTGAGACACGTTGTTGTAACTGCAAAACTCAGAAATTTGAATACAAAAGGTACGTCCCATAATTGTAACTGCTTTCATGTTGATTTTTCAAAATACTATTTATCAGCAGTGAACTTGTCTGCCTGTCATTTTTATTCGAAAAAGTTGGCTTTTTTTTTTCATTTAAATAATCAGTACAGTCACTGAAACTGTAATGACTTAAAAGCAGGCATATTACATTAGGAAATGTGTCTAGAAAATAAGACATTGATGCTTTAGATGCAGAGAATTAGATTAAATAAATGTGTCAGTTCTTCGGTTGTTGGTATTTATATCCTTAAGGAGAAATCTACAGTCCTTTGCCAGATGGCCAGTGAAAAGTCATGCCAGAGAATGATAATCCAGAAATCCAGTGCTAGGAAAGGTATTTGACAACACTCGTGTCCATTTGATATGTGGAGATCAGAATTTTTCTTGAGAAAATGCAGTGAAGTAATTTCTGTGAAGTGATTCAGGGAGGCTTAGTGCTGTCCTCTGAGCCATGACCACAAGGGACAGTGAAAAAGATGTCACTGCACCCTGTTCTTTGGGGAGCAGGATCTGCAAACCCCACCATAATCCTTACTCTGCCTGCAGGGGTTGACATTTTCTGCTGGCAGCTTCTAAAACCATCCCACAGAAGCTGTGTGCAAGGATTCACTGCACAAGAGAGGAAAAAATACCAGACCAGCTTTGCTGCTCTGTCCTGCAGCCTGAAGGCAAAGAAACTCACTTTAGAGAAGGAATCCTGGCTCCTCTCCCCATCCTTTGGTTAACTGGAGTGTGAAGATTGCAGGAAAATACCACACAGCTTGCTAGTGAGGAGATGGATATTATATCTTCCTGCACACTTTATACTTTCAAATAGATTTCTTCCAAAATGGTCGAGTGGTCGGGAAGTATCTCATGTCTTACAGCTAATCCTCAGACTCTGAACACATTTGATTCTTTCCACTCCTTTAAAAGGCATTGTGATGCTCCTGTTGTCTTCTTGCAGCTCAGACTGAGGTCCTGGTTGAGCTGATGTGAGGCTGTGCCTGAAAGGGCACAAAAAACCGGGCAAAGAACAACTTTGCAGCTTTCTTTGATGATACCGTGTCACGTTTAATCAGGGAAGATTGAACCAGTCACCTTGAGATTCTGAGAGCATTGTTCAATACCATTTAAAACATTGATTTTCTGTAACTATGAATCCACCCAAGCAGTCATTAGACAGGAAGCAAGTTACCTGGGGGGTTTTAATACAGAAAATGTTAGGAAGAGAGAAATCTAGCCTGGAGGAGGCAAGCTGGAAACTGAGGAGCAGTTTGTCAGACCTGAAGCAAAGGTGTCTCCCAGGACTGGCAGGGGTGATGGTACTCCACTGATTCTCAGAAAGAGCTAGAACAACTTTCTGACCTTACCTCACCTGACAGCAATACTTTTTAGGTGACTAAAAATGGACAGATTGGTTAAATTAAAAAAAAAATAAAATTAGTGGCTGTGAAGAGCTGAAGCATGTAGCATCTTTTTGAGCATCTTTTCAATTCTTCTATGGTCTGTAATCTTTTTCATTTAAAAGATGTCCCTTTTACATAATTTAATACAAAAATGAAATGGAATGATGACAGAATTCACTTTTCTGTGCTTCCATGAGTTTGGGATGTGAAGGATATTGCTGTGGAATCCTTAGCCCACAGTAGAAAGTGATGTTTGTATATTGTGAAGTTTAAAATTAATGTTACTTCATCATGATTTTCCTGTATTTCAATTAACTTTAATACAAAACTGATCCAAATAGTTGCAAATTCATATCCTAAAGAAAACTATCAACATGAAAAAAGTGTTTCAAATGCATTTTGAAATTCTGTTGCCCAACATTTGGTAACAGTAGCATCTTTTTGACTAGCATCTTTCTGAGAGCCAGCATTAGTCGTGGGTGCTGCTGCCAACAGATGTTTCAGTGCTAAGGCAACTACTTGAAAACATTGCCCAAGACTATGTGAACCTTTAGGGCAGCAAAAAGTTATTTTCCATAAGCTCTCTTGGTGCCTGAAATGTTGAGCTGAAAAAGAATTGTTGTTAAAGGTGTTTATTGTAGTCACTTATCCTGTGGGTGAGAATCACACCGAGCACAAGCAATAGAGTTGTCAGGTGGGTTTTAAATTAAAACAGAGGCCTAGAAAAGCAGCCAAACATGTAAAAATATCAGCAGTGAAGAAAAAAAAAAATCCATACATATTTTTATTTTCTGATGCAACTTGTATTAGCTGTCTGCTCCTGACAAGCACTACTTACCTAAATTCCAGCAGCACCAGAGCTTGCTGGGATCCTGCTAATCTGAGAAAATCCCCAACATGGAATAGTGTGCTGCTAGAATTAGAAGTAATTTATGGGGCTGTCCATGTATGTATATCTGAGGTATTGGGATTTTGTATTGATCTCATCCCTGTGGTGTGAGTGTGGTGTGAATTTGGTATTCTGGAGTACAAAGCCATTGACACAAACTGCCCTGGGCTGGCAGCTTGTGCTGTGCATGGGAAAATGATGGAAATGACAAAAATATTACAATGCTGCACAGTGAAAGGGTGGCTTTGAAGTCTGTGTTTGGATGTACTTCAACTTTGCCTTTTACACCAAAGATGAGCCAGTCTGAAACTTATTTTGCCATTGTTTTAGAGATGAAAAACGTGAACAGTTTGAGGAGCAGCAGTTTAGCTTCCATTTGCCTGTCTGGCTGTGCAAATATGATGCCCTAGGGACATTTCTGTTGGACTGGACTGGAAGAACAGTTCTGGTGAACACCTTCCCAGAATCAGGGAATCCTAAGATGCTTTGGGTTGGAAGGGACCTTAAAAACTGCCTTGCTCCAACCCCTGCCATGGGCGAGGACATCCCCCACTTGCCCAGGCTGCTCAGAGCTCCTTCCAACCTGCCCTTGACCTTGTGGGTGTTTTGTGGGTGTCTCAGCAGGAATTTCCTAAGCAGAATTAGCATAAACTGTGATAGACTAATAGATTTGAACATTTCTGTCTCTGCAGTCAATACTGAAATATTTCCTATTGCTTCACTATTGAGATGTAGCAAATGGAACCAGTTAATCAGTGTTTCTTGTGCAATATTTGTCATTAATATTTTTTCTGTCCTGCTTACTCTCCTGTAAAATCTACAGACCTTGGTAAAGATTATGCATCATAATTGATTTCTGGATTGTTGCAAATGGCATAAATTAACCTCAAGCAATTAATTTGTTAAAGTTCCCAAATAATGTTTTCCCTTATCCAACATGGTTCTGGTTGTTTTACATTTCTCTTTGAAAAGATGCTTTTCTGCAGCATCTTTTGTTTTAGTGTGGCAGATCATATTTGGGGAAAAAACAAAAAACAAAAACAAAACCAAAAACAAACACACAAAAAAAAAAAAAAAACACAAAAAAAGGGGGATTAGAAAGTATTTTTAATTACCTTAGTTAATTTAGACAACTTTGGTTGTTTAAACCAAACCTGGTTTTCAGTACAAGCAGGTTTTTGAGGTACACTGAGATATGACAGTGGACAAGCAAGTGTGTCTAATTGCCTGTCTGTGATTAAGAACCTTGACAAGGAACTTTATAAAAGCTACTGGTGGTGCAGGGTCTTTGCTTGTTGTGTACAGTGATTCCTCTGGCACCAGCACGAGAAAATGTTTATTTCAACATCATTTTATCTGACAATGACCCTCTCTCTGTACCTGCTTCAGAACATGCTAGAAAACTCTCTGCAAGCAACTAGAACTGACCTCAGCAGGGACTAATTGCTTCATTAGGAAAAAAATCAAGGGATTACAAAAAAACAAACAAAACGGTGAAAGAGTGCTGCAATTAAAATTGACAGCTTTAAAAAAATTCTGTTGCAGTCTGATGAGAACTTTGGCAGTGGAAAAAAGGGGCAAGTTGAAAAATGGAAATAGTCTGTTTAGAAAATATTAGAATGAAAGGCACTGTGTGTTCTTTCCATCAAAATGAACAGCTTGGTGACAGTTGCATGATTTCATATAAACATTTCAGGTTTGTCATAGCCTTAGCTTAAACAGACATATTACAAGAAAATTGTATTCTACTATAAGATGTCAATCTGATTTATTTTTCCCCTTGTCACAGTAGGCCTTTGGTTTTTATTTACTTTGGACAGGGATCAAATTTTTTTTTTCCCCTTGTCTTTTTTACCTGCTTTGATATATCTCACCTTGGTTGCTGTTGTAGAGGTTGCTTTGCTGGAATATCAACTCAATAGCTCATTTTGAGTAGCTGGGAATGAAGGGCCAGTCATTTTTCACCTGTAAATGTATCTTAGAGAGCACATGATTAATCTGTCATTAACTTTGATCAGCTGCTCTCAGAGATATGGATATGCAGAAACCCAGAAGAGGCTCCACAAATCTCTCCATGAAGCACAAGTTTATTTGTCTTTTCTTCTGCAATGCTTTTGAGGCAACCGTAAAGCACGTCTTCTTATTTTGAATAATGTTCATGGAACACTGCTGAAGCTCAGGTGATGAAATCCATGTGTCTGGCACCTGGCTCAGTGCTTATTTTCTTGTGGTTTGTCCCCCTGCATGCATGTATCCATGAATAATATCAACACATATCCCCTCCTCTGCAAAAATAAACCTTCATCTAATCTAGTGAAAGAAAAGGTATTTACTATGTATGAGTCAAAAGTTGTTTGTATACTAACAAAAATCAGAAATCCATCAGTTGCTAATACTAAATATTTGCTATGAAATGAAATATTCATTTGAACTTAGATGTGTGCACACAGGGTGAGCTTTCCATTTCTCCTGTGTTATTCTTATTTCATTTTTTTTTCAAATGACCCACTATTCTCGTGTACATGGAACGTCTGTTCAGTTCATGCATTGCTTTTGTGCCTGGAATTGTGGCACAATTCACACTGGGGAATTGTGGTCTAATCATCAGCGCAGCCTGGAGTGAACCCAGGTGTCCAGCCTGCACTGCTTGGATGGAAGGTGAATGTGGGGAGAATGTGTGGATCAGGTAACACTTCAACCCTTCTTTCCCAACACACGTCTACTTTTTGTTTGCTTGTTTCATAAAGCTGGCCAAATGTTCCATAATCATATGAAATATCTTCTGTGGTTCAGAGTTTTTATAGAAAAAAAGCTCATTTTCAGAGTAAACCTATTTATCTTAAGGAGAGGCGGTAAAATCTGGCCTAGACAGGAAATTAGGCTGGTGCTCATTTTGAAGAGGCAAATGGTTTTATTTCAAACATTAATTAGATGTAAAATTGTCTATTATAATAAAATAAAATGTGCACATTGGCCTCTGTTCTGTTAAAACACAGAAGTTTTAGCCATAAACATATTGCTCTGCCATCAGCTGTTCAACTGTTTCAAGCATAAAGGTAATTAATAAACTTAAAGGCAATTAATTCTACCTAGGACTGTTTTTTAAAAATGTGCTGTAGCTGTGGCAGACACTATAGGAGGGTCACAGAGCTACACAACTACTTAGTAATTCTTATCTGCCAATTGTTTCAGTTTTTCATTATTACTTAAATCTGTTGCAAACAACACTGCTGAGTTGTGGTGCTGGATCTGCCATAGGGCGAGTCGCTGCAAAAGCAAAGAGAATCACTTTGGTTCTGCTTCATTTCCTGCAGGGTTTGTAAGTCCATTTCCAAGCAGGCTGTAAAATGTTGTGTGCCGTTAACTGTGTCACAGCAAGCACGTTGTGCTAAAGACAGAGCTGAACAATCCACAGGTACCAAGAGATGGGCACTGATACCCAAATATGAGGGTGCACCCACAAATATGGACAAGGCTGGGGAAAAAGTCCCAGGAGTCTGAGCTGGTAGGGGAGGTTGCTGGCACAGATGCCCAGAGCAGCTGTGGCTGCCCTTGAATCCCTGGCAGTGCCCAAGGCCAGGTTGGATGGGGCTTGGAGCACCCTGGGGCAGTGGAAGATGTCCCTGCCCATGGCAGGGGTGGCACTGGATGGGCTTTAAGGTCCCTCCAACCCAAACCAGTCTGGGATTCTCTGGTTTTGCTGGTGATATGAAAGGATATAAACCAGCCCATGCTTCGGTGTCACTTGTTTGGCCAGGTTTGGAGCCAGGTGTGTGTCACAAGCAGTCCCTGGGCTGTGCCCTGTGCTGGCAGGGTGCTGCTGCTCTGCAGGGCTGGCACAGCTCTCAGCAGGCTCAGGCAGACCTGGCTCTGTCCCTGCCCGCGGGCACAGCAGCCCTGGCAGCAGGAACAGCTCCGTGCCTGTGTGCCCAAGGAGCTCAGGTACTCTGGGCACAATCACACTTCATTACACAGCTCTGCCAGGACTTTTTAGTGCAGAGCTTGCCTGGGGCTCACAGTGTCCCAAAGCTATTTCTGGGCTGCTGCAGTTTACACGGTGGCTTTTGTTCAAGGCTGTGCCTGAAACCACAGTGCAGCCCTTGCTTCTAAACAAGCCAACACCTCCTTTCTTTTTTTAACATTTCCACTTTCAGCTCTGACATTAGTAGGTTTTGTGGCTTCTCGGAATTAATATTTAAGTTTTAATGTTGTTAATAGCTCAGCCTTTAATTTACCTGTGTTGCTAGAAGCAATTAATAATACCTTACTGATTCTCCATGAATAGCATAAAATATTGATGTAAGAGCAGAAGGACTATTTATACTCCTGGAATTATATCCCCTCGTTTCCCTTGTCTATAACAGACAACTTTAATAAGACTGTAGGAGTAGAGTTATGTTGGCTTCTCATATATTCTCAGCCATATCTACTAAAGTATTTGGTTTTATTCCAGAGTGTTTTATCATTAGCTGCTTGATATGTTTTTATATTGGGTTTACAAGGAGAAAATGGGTAATATTTTTAACCCCTGTGACACCAGTGGATCCTGACATGTGTCTTGTCCTGAACCTCCACAGGCAGACAGTGAAGCAGGACAACTGCCTGACTTTCAGTTCAGTCAAAAGCTGAAAATTCTGCAGGAGAAATGGTTCTAAGTCTGTTTTGAACAGAATTTTGAGGGGGCAGTTTGTCAAATGCTGTAAGTCTGGAGATTAAATACAACTTTTTGTCCACAGAATAAGGCCCATGTCTGTCAAAGCTTTGCAGGTAAAGACTAACTGAGAATGAGGAGAGGTGGGGTTCCCATTCTGCCAGCACTGCTGGTGAATAATGAATGCCCATTTGACAAGCAATGCTCACAGATCATCCTGCAGAACAGAATGTGACTGTGCTGTGAATATTACTCGGGAAAGGAGAAGAGAGATCACCCCATCATGCTGAATAAGTTATCAGAGAGGGCAAAGGGAAAGGATTACATCCCAAAGATTTGTCCCTATTGTTCATGGCAATGAGAAATACCGTTTGTATGATTGTGAGTTTGTAAAGCCCTAAGAGCCTTTGCTTTTGTTCCACAAGTATTTGTCACTAATTCTGTTTTCTTAAAATCTCCTAAGCGAATATTTGCTATTAACACTTTGTGTATGTACACTTATTTCCCCCATCCCTGCCTAAATTATAACTGAAGTCAAAACCTCATGTTTGTCTGTACTAAGATTGCCTTAGATACGAATCTGGAGCTCAGCTAAAACTGGGGAGCTGAGAAGGCACATTTAAGGCACAAAGAGGAAACAAGGCCCTATTATTAAACCTCTGTTTGCTAAAATACTGAGGCATAATAGCATCTCACAAACATCACTGAACTGATGACACCTGTTCAAACACTTTATTATGGTCCTCAGAATATTGCTATACTGTGAAATTAATTCAAATAAAAATATCCAAGGAATAAGAAATAGAAAGTAACACTCCATATTCTTTCATGCCAGTCTTGCATAAGAATTCTGAAAAGCCAACAGTCCCTTTTGAAGTATATTTCAGATTTTCATAATCTCAGTGGCAGGTCTGTGAGAAAGGGTGGTCAGTGAGGGTGGAACCAACCTGAGGCTTCTGCTTGCCTCTTCTGCACCTTCTCTGGGAAACAATTTTGCGTGTGAAATTGGAAAGTGAATTATTCTCCACGTGCCTCAGTCCTCTCAGTGGGAATGGGGTTAAGAGCGTTTTTGTGTCTCACAGAGAATTTAAATTATGAATGACTTTATAAGGTGCTCAGATTCTCTAGTAAATGTGTGTGAAGTGTGAAATACACCCAGGCAGGGATAGTTAATGTTATTTTAATAATATCAAATCAGGAAGCTTCCCTATCAAAGCAGGCTGAAGTTACATATAATAATGGTCACTGATTGTTATGGGTGTAATTGTCATTCCTTTACATTGTGCTTTACATTGCCAACACGCTTAAAAGAGTTTTTTTTTTTTTTTTTTTGCCAGAAAAACAGTTCTACTGAATTACAGCAGGCTGGGTTACTTATGATTTTTGTAAACACTGAAAGTTTTTGTGCTTTTTGAGCTTGAGGACAATGGAAAAGAACACCACTTTATATATATAAGTATTGTGACATTTTAAGCAATAGAGAAAGGTTTCTCAATAAAGCCTTTCCAAGGAGCTCCAGGGATCCAGGAATTACATGTTATCTCATTGAATGGTGCAGGTCTTACATACATTGTTCAAAATAGAATTTCCTTCCTCTACCTCCCCCAGGAGCAGATGGTTTCAGCGTTTTCTTTCTTTGTTTTCTTGTGGATTTATGATTATTTCACTCAGTTGCCAAGACTTGTGTGAAGATTGGAACTTGACCTTTTCTTTTAATCAGGCTTTTTTTTTTGTGTGTCTGAAAGGCAAGAAGGTACCAAACTAAATGTGACCTCAGAAAAATACTCATTTTTTTAACAGAGAATTATGGAGTTTATTCTCTTATGAGTTCTACAACCCAAAAATTGCGTGCTAGAGTGCCCAGCTCCCAGCATCCATGGGCTGAAATCAGGAAGCCAAGCAGAAGTGGGAGGAGGGCACGCAGAAGAAGCAGTGAAAGTGTAAATGGCAGAGAGAAGCACAGTTCCCTTGGCAGGTGATTGCCATGTCTCACCCAATATATTTCACTTCAGTCCCATGTTTCAGGGAGTTAATAGGACAGAGCCCTGTGAACAGCACAGCTCCAGTGGGAGGGAAGGGTGGCACATCCCATGGATGTGGGATTTATAGCCCCTGCAGTCAAAGCTTTATTTTTTGCTGTCAGTGTGGCAAATGTGCTCCCTTTGCAGTGGTGTTTCAGCAGTGTCTGGGGAGGTTGGAGGGGTTTGGGGTGATCCCTCCTGGAGGCACCTTGAAATCTGAAGAGCATAGTTGGGATCCCCTTCTCCTTACAAATCCACCAGTAGAAATTCACCATCCTAAACATTTGTGTGAAAAACAAGGCCTGATTTTAGAAAAATTGCTGCACTCTGACATCCATTTGGTGACACATGTGGCAAACTCCCCCAAATTCCCTATAAAATATTATCTGTGATACTTGAGTCAAGTATCAAGGCACACTGGTGCTTCCAAACTCCAGTAAATTAATTCACCTTGTCATCCCTTTTGGGCAGAAATGCAAGTGATATTTAAGTAGATTTGAAAACAGCAGCAGTATTTTTCTTCTTATTTTTCTTCCTATTCTTGCCCAGCACTGTGTGTCAGATGTGATAAAGAGAGAAATGTTGTCTGTTTGGGAGTGTGGCAATATCTGTGAACAAATCCAGATAACTTCTGAGCTGACAGGGGAGATAGACAAGTGTCAAACCCTAATTCACATTAGACCAGCAGGCAAATGTCATCTTCTGCTCATTTCCACATCACAGGTTTTGCTCTGTCCTTAGTTATTAGGAAAAGAGCAGGTATATTTATGGGGCCTTTGACAGAAAAGTTTAGAACAGATGGATGGATCAAGTTTGTTAAGTGACATAGTCCCATTTTAATTTGCTGCTGTTGAGGTTCAGATATAGGCAAGGTGAATTTATTTTGATTTTTCTATGAGGAAGAAAATTAAAGGCTAAGGCAAAGGTTATTTAATTAGCTGCATAATTCTTAGCAATAAAACAAATGCTAAACAAGATAGCACCAAAAACATGCTGAGTCTCAAGAATAATCACATAATAAATGAATTCAATATATTCATTTATTGAATTCATTTCAATTTATTATTTATTCAATAATAAATGAAAAATTCACATTTTTTTTAGGTTTGAGAATATATAACAACATCTATTGAAAGTAACGTGCTTACTTTATAGCCCAGTTAGAAAGGCAACACCACAATATTTATAAAACCAAACAAAAATGCTTATACAAATAGTGTATTTATAGTTACAAAACAGTGTAGATTTCAACCCAGGAATATTCTTAATTGTATTTAGTCTTTGATTTTTCCAGATCAGCCATACATCTGTCAGGTCACTTTTCTCCAAACCTCTATGGTGGTTTCCAATTTTCAGCTGGCTTCAGTGAATATTTGTGTATATATAATATATATATATATATATATATATATATATAAGCAAAAAAAAAAAATCCAATTTTCAGCTGGCTTCAGTGAATATTTGTGTATATATAATATGTATATATATATATATATATAAGCAAAAAAAAAAAAAAAAGAAAAAAAGTTTGAAACCCAGAGAATACCTTTGTAACAGAATTCTGGTGTTCTCTTTTAGGTTTACAAGACAGCTTTGCAATGAAACATGCAAATCACACCAATGTATTCTGCTTTCTTTCTGGAAAATACTTCTCTTTTCCACATACTACCTGGAAAAACTTACTAAGCTTTCCGTCAAGAATATGAGTGTTTTCAATCAAATCCAGTTTCCCCTTGGAACGGGGATAGATTTGCACACTGATGTGGTCACGATTGCACACTGAGGTTCCAAGCAGATGTTTTCCTGAATTTGTGTGTTTTGCAGCATGCAGTTGTTGTTTGTGATTGTTTAAAGCCATTTGTTAACATCACACCAAGACACGATGGTCACATTCTTTTTGACCTATTTGCACTTTGCAGCATTACACACATCAAGCTTTTAAAAAAGACCCCGGCTTAGTTTTGATTGTGAAATGGGTTTTTTTCATTCGTACTCACTTATGTAACCTGTGTAATACGAAATGGATTTCACAGGCAAAATGAAATAGAGAGAGCAGCTCAGAGTTTTATTAGTTCATATACAGTTTGAACAGCATTTGCTTGATAAATCCTCAGCAGCAGATTGAATGTTTGTTTCTTTATGGATTACCATTTAGTTTAGAAAGCCATATAATTTAAATTAAATTTCATGACCTAGTCATCTGTATTCACAAAGAAGAAGGTCTGCAAGGCAGACTGAGAATACCAGGCCAGAGAATTTTGTGCTGGGACTGACAAAGAAACCACTGAACAGAGCCACTTTTGCAAAGCACATCCAGAGTGTGCTCAGAGATTTCCCCAAGGTTATCCCTGCTTGCAGACACCAGAGAACAATGCAGCCCTTAAAAATATACACCTCTGATTGCTTTTATTGCAAAATTAAAGATGATGGATTGGAAAGAGAAGAATGAGGTGTGTTACAGGTTCTAACAGATCCCCTCATTTCCCCTGAGCCATTAGGAGGGTGCAGAGAAGCATTTGGTTAAATTAAAGCCTAATAAAAGTCGTGAAATACTGAACTTTTCATGACTTATTGGAAACCTTTCATTGGGGAAAACACC
Organism: Anomalospiza imberbis; assembly: GCF_031753505.1. Taxonomy (NCBI): domain Eukaryota; kingdom Metazoa; phylum Chordata; class Aves; order Passeriformes; family Viduidae; genus Anomalospiza; species Anomalospiza imberbis. The sequence goes on from NC_089694.1 coordinate 3,265,239, forward strand.
ATAACTGCATATGTAAAATAGATCTCAGAAAGCAAATGAGGTGATTACTTGTGAAACAAAGGCCTGTGTGTAGCTCTTATCTGGATTTTTTTTCCTATGGATTTGAATTTCTCTTCCATCGTGTCCTGTAGTGTTCTCTAATCTGCCTTTGCCACTCCCTGTGCTGTCACTGTGCTCCTCATGGATGCACCTGCACCCTCTACAAGGTCTGGAAATGCCCTTGGATTTCAGGAACAGCTGGGCTGAGCTGAAGGGCACAAAGAAAAACTGAGCCAGTTTGGGATCTTTGACCATGGCTCTGCTCAAGGCTTGCCAGAACGTTCTAACAAATGCTGTCCTTAATCTTAAGTGTATGACCAGGAAAACTTGAAGTTATAAGGAACTCCTGCTGCCATGAACATGCCTGGATTAAGGATTACCCACCCAAATTCCCAAATTTGCTGCTGCACAGTGAGCTGTACCTGTGGGGGGAACAACCACACAGAGATTGGTTTGGGCTGATCAGGGCTAAGGGAAAAAATGTGCGGGGGAAATAACTGGAGTTGTTTTTTTTTGTGGCAATGTGTCTGTTTGAAGGAGCTCTGGCCAGTAGTATGTGGCTAAATTTCTGACAACAGTGGCTAAATTTCTGACAACAGTGGAGTATTTTTGAAGTACTGGGAAGGATATTGTTATAATAATTATATTATTACATAAAAACAGGTTTATGAGAACAGAAATCACCCTCTAAAATTTGAAACATGAAGTTGTAGCTGGGCAAGGTGAATATTTTTTGACCCCTTGCAGGGCACTGCAAGACTTGTAAGGTTATATAATGGGATATGCTGCAAGTGCATTGGGTAAGTATAAATTTTGTGTGTTTGTTAAGGATGTGGTGAATCCAGCTGTGGCTGGGCTTTTAGATTTAAATGTCAGTGGGAAGAGAGACATCCTTTGATGTCAGACCATCATCAGTGGGTGGGCTCATGCAGAGCACTTCTAATATGAACTATTTCTCCCTTTCTGCTCTGTGTGTTGTTATTGGGATTTCCCTTCTGTTAGACCCTGAGGAAGAATTTTTGAGGCACCTTGAAGGGTTCCCCAGTCTGAATAGAAAATTGCTGCTCAGCCTGTTTGACACTGGTGGATGTGAGAGGAGATAAAAGTTTCAAAGGAGTGACAGCAGGTTGTGCCTGGCCTGGGTGCTGGAGACACAGGGAAAAGGTGCAAATTCAAACAAATTTCCTTCTTATTTCATTGGTCACTTCTGCTTATTTTGTTGGTCACTTCTGCAATATAGAGCAGACTGGAAGCATAAATTGGTACATGACAGATCTTTAACCACACTGAACAGTAAAGCAAGCAGGCATTAGTTCTTGAGACTGGTTTAATCAATTCCCTGTCTGACTAAAAGCTTTTGTTTGTTTGTTAGTTTGTTTTGTAAAGAGAGAAGCAGATTTGACCATTAGCCTTCCCATCTCTGGCTGAAAATTTCAATGAAATTAAGCCGATGTTTCCAGCTGGACCATCAGTTCTAAATAGCTCAGTGTTTTAAACAACTCTATACTAGTTTTTAAAGGCAGGAAATTCTATTCCTTAGTGAATCTCGATGGGTTGGCTTTGTTTTTAAATTAGAGGTGCTAATTTAGATTTGGATCACATTTTGGTGTTGATTCTTTTTAACAAAGAATGAAGATTTCCTGTGAGGACCTCAGGAAGGCAAAGGATTACTTGTGTGCTGCAGCTGTGCCAGTGTGTAATGTAGCATTTTTAATGTTAAAATGAGGAGTGATAATCCCTTCCAGAGATTCCTTAATCTTCTTGAGAGGCAGGGGTTTCCCCTTAGAATTCTCTGCAATTTTTAACTATGTGGAGCACTGGTTGGAGCCTGTGTTAGATGCTTGCCCAAGGACATTGCTTTGAGAGAGCTACTGGAGAATCCACAGCAGTTTTAAGTTGGAATTGTCCTGAAAAATGTAACTAGTCTGTCAGAGACAGAGGGCAGGAGGCTCTATTATATCTAAATAATTTTTGAAAGGTGTCAAAATATGCTGTTTTGCAAAAAAAATCAATTAAATGTTGTAGTTTTGGGTTTGGTTTGGTTTGGGGTTTTTTTGTTTGTTTGTTTCTTTATGTGTGTTTTGTTTTGGTGTGTTTTTCTATTTCTGTGGGGGGTTTTTGGTTTTGTTTGGTTGTTGGCTTTTTTGTATTTTGCTTTTGTTGTTGTTTTGTTTTTTGGTTTCTAGTTTGTTTGTTTGGTTTTTTTTATTTGGGTTTGTTTGTTTGTTTGTTTGTTTTTTCTTCTGTAATTTATTCCAAGGCTTACCAACCCTCAGAATCCCCAGGGTTTCCCCACCACATAACCCTGGTGCAAATAAAGCTGGGTATGTGTAATTTAATCAGGTTGATATGTGGTACAATCAGTCACAGACCTGCTACTGGGGGCATTTTAAATGCTGAAAGATTTTCTTTATGCTTATATGTTCTTGATCAAAGAGCCTAGAATTCTTTCCATGTTTTCATGGTGGCTGCACCTGAAACTTCTCCAGTGCCCTGCTTGTCCTTCTTAAAATGCCCTCAGTTTGGTGACACTGAGAGTTAATCTAAGAATATAAAAGCCCATTTATCTCCAGATAAACCCAAAGTTGTGAAGAGATGTTTTGTTGGTTTTTTTCCCCTTATTAAAACCTTGCCAAGGTGTGTGCTCGACCTTCTGCAGCCTCCTGTAAGCAGATTTCCTTTCCCCACCCTGAGACCATCGATCTTTTCTCTGCAGCCTGGACACCTCTTTCTGTCTCATGGACTTGCTCACTTCTTAAGAACTTATTTGTGGCTGGTTCTGAATATATCCAGTGATTTGGCTTCACCTGCCTTGTTGAAATCATCATATATTATTGTTCGCAATAATATCTATGTTCAGTTGAGCCCCAAGCACCATTAATAGTGAGTTTGCATGAATATTGTGTGTCAGAAAAACATGATTCTGACTTTTTGGCACAGAGGAGAGCAAGGTTTAATGCTGCCTCATTACACAAATCCCAGGCCCCATAACTCTTTTGTCAACCTGCTTTATAAAATAGATAGGTCATTTGCCAGTATGGCAAATCAAAGGATTAAATATTTAATCTTTTAGAGGCTTTGCTCCTTAGGATCTACAATCAAATTATAAAGTCACTTACTTTTGCTTTGAATGGAGAGTTCCTTAATCCTGAATGTCAGGAGATGGAGTCTGGAAAAGAGATGAGAAGATGCAGCCAGGAATAAAGCAAGGACAGGCTTAATATATGGAAGCTTGATGAAGGTGGCACACAGAAAGGCAGGGGACAGCTTTGCTTCTCTCTGTGATACACAAAAATGAAATTAAAATGCACTTATATGCAGGTTATGAATTACTAGCCCAGCAAGTGTAAAAAACAAAATTCTGCATATTCTCTTGGTGTCTGTGCTTTCCTGAAAAACTCAGTTTTGTCATTCTCAGTTCCCACTGATTTGGTAATAAAAGCAGGTCTCAAAAGGCTAATTAGTGCCTGTTCTACAGCCTTTGCATTTTTGTGTGTGGACGTTGTGTATGGCTGAACACACACGAGAGGAACATTTTTATTTTTAATGTTTGCATAACAAAGCTGGTCAGTCCCCCTGTTCTTCCTGGGGAAGAACACTTGTTTGGACTGAGAGGTAAAACAGAGTTAAAGAAAACAGCTCCAGGTATCACAGTTTTACATCCCCAAATGCTCATAACCCCCTGCTGAAGCTTTTGTGGGGCAGGAATCATATCTGGGCAGGAAAGGGCACGAGGGTCTGAGCAGAGTGCGGGCAGTGTGGGGTTCCCATGTGCCTTATAGTGGGGAATAATGCCAAAAATGCTAAATGAATCCCTCCTGCCGGGATAATAAGGGCAAAAGGATCTCCCAGTCTCTGGTGAAGGGATCCTGTTCACAGCTGGGATGTGACGCACTCATGGACTCAGTGCTCCATTCCTCCAGGGAGATACCACCAGTAAAAAAGCCTGACCCTGTAGAGCTCCTGAACCCAGTTTTCCTGAAGAAATCTGATCAGTAAACAGAGAGATTCCTTAGCATTTAGCCAGCCAAGTTAATTTATTAAGGGGAGGAGCAGCGTGTGTGGAACACAAAAGCAGAGTGAATTTAATGATATCTCTCCTAGCACTGAGCATTTGCACATGGGCAGACGTCATGAGAGCCTACCAAAGCACTGCTGAGAAGCAGTTCAGTTCCTGAAAATTTCCACCTCATTAAATTTCTATGGATGGAAAGGTATTTCTTCACTGTAGATAATAATTTTATTAACACAGCTATTAGCACTACAGACTCTGACAATGAACACAGAGTGTTAAAGGACATTTTCTAAAAATAGGCAAATTTACATATGTTATAATAAGCTTGTGACTAGCCCTTGCTAAACATTAGAGAAAGGAAAAAGAACTTAAATCACCAAAAAAAAAATCAAATAAAGAAAGAAAAGATCTAACTAGAAAAAGCCCAAGCTTATTGATGGCAGTAAGATCTTCATGCAACTGTTTTGGCAGAAAACTGTAGATAAATGTGAAACTGCAAAAATTGGTGGGAGCAGGTTCCAAGCAGGCTGGGTGGTGTATATAGAATAAATACTAGTGAGCAGTGATTACAGGGGGAAAGCTTGAGGGCACAAACTTCCAGAGACAAAATTTAAATAATGAAAGACAATTAAATGTCCCTATTAGATTCCACACAGGGAGAGCAGGTAAGTCTTGTTATACTGAATTTCTCACATATTTATTCTCTGCCCCCACCCCTATTAGGGGTTTCAAATATAGGTCCAGCCAAGCAAGCCAGATGTTCTCAATATGACCTAGGACCTGTGCACCTATTTTCACTTGTAGAGGAATTGCTTTCAAATGTGTGCCTTTACATTTTCAATGCAATACAAATGTTTCTTCTACTTTAAAATCCCTGTGAGCCTCTGTTCCCTACTCCTGTATGTGCTGCCAAATAAAAAGGAGTACAGTTAGCCAATGCATTTCCCATTTAGTCTCACGTGCTTAACACTTTGTAGCAGTGCATTTCCAACTTATAAAACAATGGTCAAAAATTCTGGTTGACATTTGTTGTTATTATAACTCAAGAGCTCCAAAAAGAAGCAGCACAGATTAGGGACAACAAGAGGACATAGAAGCTGAAAAAACAAGCATAATGTGTTTTTTTTTTTCCATTTCTGACCAAAATAAACAATGCCTTTTCTTTTTTCCGAGAAATTTTAGGAATTCAAAGCTGTTGGCTCAGAAAGCAATTTTTTCTGATTTGTGAGAAATCCAGTGAAATGACTCTGTGTGTTTGTTTATACCTATATATTCACACATATGCACACACACACAAACACAGAGACTCCCAAATATACATTCACATGGTGCTAACAACCTAGACTAAATAAAAAGCAAGGAAATACAAAATTCAAGCTGTTTGCTTTGCCTTATCTATTTCCATTATGCATGGTAAATATTGCAGATCATATGGTCTCTAAAATCACACGCTGTTTGGAGACTCCTTCAGAGCTCTGCCACAACAGGGGATTCTGAGGATGGATGCAGTAGCAGCTCTGAGTTTTCTAGACTTTTTTTATTTAGTTGGACTTTTCATGATAACTGAATTTATTTTTTGCATGTGAAGTTCCTTTATTTCCTGCTGTTTTCAATTTACAAAAAAAAAAAAAACCCAAAAAAACCCAAACACAACCCCAAAATATGTTGAGGGAGGGCAGGCAGCATATGGGATCCTTGAGGTTTTTCTTTTAGGATGTCTGAGTTTTGAAGGAAATAGAATGCAGCAGTGAATAGTAGTGGATGATTAATAATGAGGTTTGATATTGCTCTTGCTGCCTGCTCAGAGTCTGGGTCCCAGCATGAATATTTGAGTTTCTCTGAGCCCCAGGTCAGCTCAAGTCCAGGGGCAGCTCAAGGTTTTCCTCGTTAAAGCATTTAGGCTTTAACTAATCATCCAAAATTTCACAAGAGAACTGTGTTGAAGAAGGAAAAATAACTTTTCAGAAAGTTAAACATATACAACTGTTCTCTGAAATCCTGTTTGTGTGTTTGCTCAATAGGTGGATAGCCATTTGTAAGGCAGGAGTAAGATCTTTTGCTGAATGTTTATTTAATATTCCCAAACCAACACAACCAGTCACCTTCTGTGCCCTAGATGAAATTATTGTCTCCACACCTAGAGAAATGTTGGTGTAATTGTAGGGGATCTATGCACAGGGTTTTCAAATGATTTTATGGTCAAGTTTTGATTTAAAGCCAGAAGTTATTGTAAATTGTGGTGAGTAAATGCCAGCATTTGTCCACAGGAGAGGAGAACAGTTAAAAAGGGGGAGTTCATTTGCTGTGTTAGACATGTTAGTATCAATTCTCTCTGATAATGGGATAATACTTTTAGGCAGAATTAATAAGATTATGATGCAAAAGTAGGAATCTCCTTTGCTTGGTTATTTACCTTCTGCTATTTTAATTGTATTATCCTAAATTCAGATTGAAATTAGCACTGAGCTTTGCAGTGAGATAGTTTAGGATATGTTTTGGGGTTCTGTGTGCCTCTGCACCCATAGCAGAGACCAGAGCTCTGTGGGCAACCAGATCAACTCCTCTGGGTGCAGGTTAGGTAAGAAATTCTGTCCTCAGCTGGTTCCTTCAGCCTGCTCTGAGGAGCTGAGTGCTGGTGGTTTTACTGTTTGTTTGACCATCCCCTGACTCGTCTCAAGCTGGCCCAGTTTGCAAAGCCCCCTCTGGGAGTAAATTGACATTTTCCCTGTGGTTCACTGGCTCAATCAGGGCAGCACCTGTGGAGATCTGAAATTCAACCTGCAGCACTGAGATTCCACCCCTGCAGTCCCCGGGAGGGGTCAGCTAATGAGTGCATTCCATTTTAGATGGTGTTGGTGATCGCCAAATGAACCTGAGGTTTTGACTTTGCCTTTTGGGTTCCTGTAGATGTGTTAAAAAGCTGAATTTGATCCTTTGCAGCCTGCAGCTCTGAGCTGGGCCAGGGGACAGCTCATTTTCAGATGAACACATGCCAGACACTTGAAGAAGTTCTTCTCTTCTTGTTTGTTGAACATTCACTTTCTATGAAATATAAATATTTATCATGTCACTATGCTACGTTCAGCATAAGAGAAAAAGAAACTATTAAAATTATGCCTACATAAATCTAGAGAAATAAGAGAAAAAAGAGATCATAGCCTTACAGAGCAGTGAAAGTCAGAAGAGTTCTCAATGTATGTGTCTAAGGCTGGCAATCTCAATAGAGGGTTTTCTAATTAAAATAATTATATTTTATTTTAATGAATCAATACGAAAGGGTCCCACAATTACATGCAATGTTATGGATTACAGGAGAAGGAGACATCTATTTTTTATGGCTGAATTCAGCTTATCACTACCACACACCTTTTAAAAATTCCTGTGGCTCCCCCTCAATCTGTAAGGCTCTCTTCTACTAGTTATAAAAATACAAAAACTTATACATAAATTAGGAAATAGTTTGATTTCCTCTGTCTTATGAGAACATTCTATCCTTTAACTAGTAAAAATATCTGCATATTCAATTTTCTTCTGAACTTTCCAACACTGCACAGGTGAACCCAACAAAGGGATTTTTCACTGTGTTAGTTTCAGTGACTTCAAAAGCATTATGTCAAATGTGCACTGAGCCCTTTACAAACAGCTAAGCACAGAAAACCTTTATTTCAGGGCTGCTTTGAGGCTGAAAGTAATGAGTTCTGCTCCTCCTGCAGCAGTCCCTGCTGCTGCTGAGGGGTGAGAATGGCACTGGCTGCACACTCAGCTGCTGGAGTGAGGGAGCACTGCCACTGTGCCAGGATGGGAGCAAATTTTGCAAGGATTTGAAATGGAGCAGAGCTGTTTCTGCTGTGTACTGTGTGTTCTGTTTACCTTGCCTTTGCAGCAAACTTCGTGGGGCTGAGGAATGGCCAGGAAATATTATAATTCATTGTTCAGACCTTATCTGGTTCAAGAGGTGAAGTGATCTTCCTGTAATTTTAGTGTTTCAAATATTTCAAGAGCAGCCCTGCTGAGAAGGACTTGGGGGAGAGGCTGGACATGTCCTGGCCCAAAAATCACCTGTGGCCTGGGCTGTGTCAACAAAAAAGTGTGGGCAGCAGGGAGGGGGGACTGTGCCCCTCTTTTACAAGGGTGAGTAGTGACAGGAGAAGGTGGAATGGTTTTAGATTTAAAGACAGCAGGATCAGATGAGATATCAGGAAGAAATTCTTCCCTGTGAGGTCCTGGAGGTCCTGGCACAGGTGCCCAGAGGAGCTGTGGCTGCCCCTGGATCCCGGGCAGTGCCCAAGGCCAGGTTGGATGGAGCTTGGAAGGTCATGGCAGGGGATTCAACAAGATCTTTAAGGTCTCTTTCAAACCAGGCCATGCCATGGTTCATTCTGCGGTTCTGTTTTTCAGCAAATGTTAAAAATAGGGCATTTCCCAGCATGTTCCCTACAGGCAAACAACCAGTACTGGTTCACCACTCAGATCAGCAGCCTTCATGCAAATCTTGGACAAGTTGTGCTCAGAAGCATCAACAGCTGCTTTGAAAGCAGAGTTAAAAGCCCAGTTCAGAAGAACAGCACTGAATGTTCACACTGAAAGTAAGAAAAGAAGGTTCTCTCTTTGCAGGAGGTTCCTGCAGTTCATCCAAGACAGGGTTCATCAAGTCCTTTGATCTGTGACAATAATGACATCTACAGTGGTATGAGACCAGAGATAAGTTATCCTGAAGATGAAAAGTCAGTGATGCTGATCAGGGCATCCTTTTAAATATATAATTGCAGCAGATGTAGCTTAAAATGAAAGCCAGGCAAATGTTTGCTGATGGTTTTGCATTAGGACAGTGGTGCTGAAGGCTGGAGGCTCAGCTGCCAATCCCAGTTCTGCTTCTGGATGAGTGGTGGAGAGGATAAAGTGATCCCAAGCCCTGGAATTGTATTTGCCTATATTCCAGTTTCTGTTAATGCCACTTATGATAAGACTGCAGCATCTGCTCAGCCTTTATTAAATTGATAAAAGCCTGTTCTTGCCTTGCTGGTGCCACTAGAAACCAAGATCATCTCACCTTCCCTTGGAAAGAAACGCGAGTCACATCACCCCAGGTTTTATTACAATGAGGCAGAAGTAAAAGTCAGCAATTTCCTCTTGTGTGAGAGCAGGAGCTGGGTTTCCGAGTTTTGGTCCTATTTTAGAGTGGCCTCCAATGAAAAGGAAGCTTCTTGTAAAAGAGAGAAAGGATGGTGGGTGTGATTGTGGCATCTGCTGGAGATTTGGGGTGCAGTCAAACTCAGCAGGCACTGCTGTGTGCTCCAGCACAGTGTGTGGGTGAAAACATTTGGAGTGGTCCTTTGATCTTGAGCAGAATTTGACCTCAATGGGAGCAGAAGCAGCAACCCTCATCTGGGAGACAATTCTGGGCGTGAAAATTCTGGATGTGAGAAATCCGAGGATACGGGTGCTGACTTTGAAATATTAACCTGTGAGGATTCATTTCAGCTACTACAAATCAAACCCTAAATTACTTTTAATCTCTTCACTTGGAGTGATGGAATCTGCTTCAAGGGAAGCAAATAGGCAGATTTTTTGGACGCAATTTTTAAAAAGTGTCTAAACCTAGTGGTCTGCAAGTGGAAATGAGGTCAGTACAGCATCTTTTGTGAACAAATTTGATGGAAGTTGGGCATTTTACCTACCTATTTAAAAAGAAAAATTAACTCTTTTTATCTGTGTTTCCTAATTGCTCAAAGCTGTTAAACATCATCCTGCCAGTATGAAAATCCAGTTTTAAACGGAGGTAAAATATTTATAGAGAATAAATTCGCTCAGGAAAAGAAAAAAGAGTTAACATTTACTTATGTCTTTATACTGTTTTATACAAATTTCAGTTTAATGTTTTGAGTAATGTAGCCACAATCAGTGATGTCACAGAATTGTCTTGTGTACTCTAAACTATAGCAAAGATGGGAAAAAATCCTGGAGTTTTCATCTTAAAATTATTGTCTCAACTGAGTGTTTTTAGAAAAACACAGAATGAAAATTACAGGTCCTTGGAGAGGTGTTGGAGTTAGGGCTGAGCCCCAGGGCTGCTGTACAAACAGCATCCTACCAGAACCTCCTGTATGTGTTATAAGCACCTCTTAAAATGAGGTGCAATAAGAAAATTTTCCATTTTTCTCATATTTCTGGCTATTGTTTTTTACAGGCATTTACATCCTTTTGGTGCTTCCTGGTGTGGAAGAATGGTTCAGGTTAAGACCATCCTCCACAGATCAGAGGGTATGCGACAAACTTCCTGAATATTTGTGCTGATAAAGCAGTTACTAACAAAAAAACTCAGCAAATAAATCCCCTGTATTTTTCTGCATTGAGACTGCTGGTATTTAATAGTTTAATTATTAACATTATAACACATTCTGAACTTTAGAGTGCTCCTGCTTCCCTCAGGCAGAGAAATCATCCTGTGACTTTTCATCCTCCTTTTTCTGAGGTATCTGCGCAGTTTCTTGATTTTTATTTTGTTTACAAAGAAATTGATTGCAGAAAGTGTGACTAAAAATAGACATTTCTGAGAACACTTCTGTCAAAACATTGTTTTTGAGAAAGCTGCTACCCAGATAAATCAGTTATTTGTACTGACTTTCTCCTCAAAAACTTCCCTTCCTTGCATGTTTAGCTGAAAGACTCAGGAGTGAAGTGGTTTTTATTCAAATAACACAGAACAGGGCTGGCAGCTCCACAGGCCTTTCCAGCTCATTCAGGAAAAAAACCCTGAGAAGATTAAACATCTCTAAGGTAAAATCCAAAGCAGCAATTTTTCATCACATTTCAGGAAATTGGTCCCTAAATAAGTTAATTATGGAGATTAATAATTTTAGCTCTGTAAGTTAAATTCAGTAAATAGTTGCAGTCAAAATCCTTACTCTTTAGCTAAAATATGGAGTAATTTAGGATGTAAAAAGGTTAATTATCAAAGGGACAGTGGATATTTCATTATTTAATTAAGACAATTTGTGTTGTTTATTTCTGTCAGCAGAAAAAGTATGGTTTTCTTTGGCTCAAATATATATATATATATATATATATATATATATATATATATTTTTTTTTTCATTTTTTTTCCCTTTCTGGTCTGTCTGCATACTAAGAAAAATGTTATTTTCCTGACTTTACTCTGGAGTTAAGGGACTTGTTTTATTCCCATGGCTGTTCCCAGATCCATTGTCTTTGCCTCAGAGGGCCAAACACAGGCCCCAGCTCTCACCCAGATTTTTTTGCAGTGCAGACATCGCTCATTGGAAATTGGATGATACCATCAAACCGACTTCCAGGCCATCAGGAAGGATTTATCAGGCCTAATCACAGGCTCCTTTATGGGGCCATAGCTCCTGTTTCAGTTCTTCCCAAGGAGGGAACGGCTCCATCAGTCTGGTCGATACCATAATCCCCTGTAAGGAAATACAGCTGCAGAGAAGAGTCTCTCTGTGTTTAGCAGGTGTTTATTTTTCCCCTCGGTGACAGCAGCTCATTAGTAGCTCTGGAGTCAATGAAATTAGAGCACTGTCAGTCCAGCAGAGCTAAATGGGGTTTGTCTCTAATGCTGGGACGCTGCAAGTCTTTATCCTACAGAGCTCCTTCAAAGGCGCGACTTCAGCTGGCCAGCAAAGCTGTTTCATTTGTTTGAGATGTTATTCTGGAGATCCAAGGGGCATATTAGAAAAATATGTTATGTAAAAGTGATGTTAATGATGCCCGAGAGTTGGCAACAGCAGTATAGACTTTCTTAATGCCTGTTAAGAACGGAGGAGTAGGTTTGGTTTATTTTTGTAGCTTAATGGCCAGGAAAAGGTTTGAGGGTGAGGGTGACATCACTCCTTGCTGCTGGATAGCTCTCCTCACCTCTGTTACTTATTCCTGTTTAAATTGTTTCTACTCCAGTCTGCTGTTATTTCTGCAAAAGGCTTTAGAACTACCTGTTATACCAGGCTGTTTAAGGTAGAAGAATATTTGCCAGTTCTAAATATGTTTTTCATTCTTTATTTTCACAATGAACAGGTAAAGTACAGTGAGTGCTCATGATTTTCATACTAGATTTGTAATTGGCTTTTGGAGGTCATCACTAAAACATGGTTAAAATGCTATTTCCACTGAGTGCTGTGTCAGAATTTTGGCTGCTGCTGCAACTCGAGTTTCAGTTTCTGTGTGCATTGTGCAGTGGCAAATAGCAAATTAAGGCTGTTGAGAGCACTGCTAAAACTTCCTTTGACTTTCAAAAGAGCAGTATCAGAACTCCACCACACTTTGGGTATGATTAGGAACTGCAGTGTCAATGCTAAAGGATAAACTGTTAGACAAAATTCATCAGTTGCACTCGATTACGTGCGTCAGGAATCTAAAACAGGCTCCCAAATGGAACGTGTAATTTAGCTATGAATGACAGCCTCTATGCCCCAGTACAGCTCAGTATCTGGCTGGAATGATTACTTAATGTCACTTTGTGCTCAGTTCTGAAAGATCCCCTGGACAGAATTTGCAAATATTTTAAGAAGTTGCTGTTGCCAGTGTCAGTACTGAGCAGTGCTGCAGATTAGATTTGGAATTATTTCAATTCCATTTCCTAACACCTTCCTTCAGTGGCTCCCCTTTTGGATCAAGTTGGAAATAAAAGTGGAATGTTTCCTAGCACTGCCTTCAGCTCCTTCAATCTGGCCTCTGCTATTCCAGTTGCCCCTCCTTCCACAAGGGGGAAAGTGGTAGTAGAGAATCACAGAATCACTGAAGAGTTTGGGTTGGAAGAGGCCTTAAAGATCATCTTGACTGGATTGAAACAAATCAGGAGAAAGTGCATTCACTACCTGCTCAAATTCACGTAGCTGTGTAAATTGACACAAAGTGAGCAGGGTTTGCAAAGGGCAGAAAGGGAATCACTGATAAAAAGCAGGAGAAACTGAGACTAAAACAAAGCCTATTTTGTGTATTTTGCTTTTCCAGATGCATTATAATTGTCTGTTCCCACATGATATGAATTATTCACTTCTATTATTATGCCAGACCTGTGGGAACACACTCATTTACCATTGGTGCATTTACCCACCTACATGTTCTGCTTGACTTAGCCAGAATCTGCAGCTGAGTTTGATTCAGCAGTTCCTCTGTCAGAGCTCCTAATAAACCCATAGACCATCATTGTACTAAAACAATTCCTGGTTTTGGTAGGCTGCTTCAAAGTGAATCCTAGAAAATCCGACTGTGTATATTTGCAGAGAAGGAAAGTGGGAAAAGAAAGAAATCTTTCAAAAATCAGAGGAAAATATTAGCAGTGTAGGATCTCATGGAATCCCAGAATGATTTGGGTTGGAAAGGACCTTAAAGCCCATCCAGTTTCACCCCTGCCATGGACAGGGACACCTTCCACTGTCCCAGGTTGCTCCAAGCCCCGTCCAACCTGGCCTTGGACACTTCCAGGGATGGAACAGCCACAGCTTCTCAGGGAAAATTCTGCTCCTCACCCTCCCAGGGGCAATTTCCTCCTGAACTCTCATCCAGACCTGCTCCTTGTCAGCATGAAGCCATCCCTCCTTGTCCTGTCTCTGCAGCTCCTGATGAGGGACAGAATGGTGGCTGGCCTAGTGATGCTATCAGAATGAGTTATTTACTGTGCATATGAATCAGTGTCATCCAGGAAAGAATTAGCATAAAGTAGAAAGTCTTTCAGGCCTTGTTTTATACCGCTAAGATAATTCTGTTTCTTGTATTGTGTGCCTTCCCTTTTTTAAAGCGCAAAGCCTCCTGCTGTTGTGGAGGTGAATTAGTACTGTACCATATTTGTTAAGTAGAAAAACCCCAGTTATGTTAAGTAAAACAAAAAAACCCAGCTAGTTTATTTTTATATAAAAATTCTGTGAAGATAGTTATAGGATTTCTTTGTGGGCAGCAATGATCTTTTTGCTGAACTACTGTTGCAATCGTTCACCTATCTAGTAATGAGAATGTATTTGCACGCTCACAATTAGCAAACCAGCACACAGAGTAAACAGTTAAAACCAAAAACACAACTAGGAGTACAGGCTAAAAAAACCTTTAGAAAACTCCCTGTAATTTCTTCAGGCTGCAGCATGCAATTTGTTTAAAAATATTTAAAATGGTGGTACTACATTTTTGATAAGGTTAAGAATGGTCTTTCTGTGTGTAAGATGCATGTGAGGCTTTTTTGAATAACTGGTGCTTTATTACTAGCAGAAATAGAATTAAAAATGATAAATATTTTTAAATAGGTGATAAAACCCTGCTAATAAAACCAATTTAAATTCCCTGGGAAACTTCTACCTCTTTTGTAAACATAAATCGTTTCAGTTTGCCTTGGAACTCTGTGAGCTAAAAGGTTTACAAAGTTATAAATATTTTGTGGAAATGGTAATATCAGAGATGTTTAATGTTGGGATTTCACTTTTTTCTACCATAAAAAAAGGTGAATAATATTTCAGCTTGGAGATGTGGGAGCGTAGGGCTGGGGAAGGGAGGACTTGGTGAGAAAAGGAGCAGTTTCAGATTTTAGGATGATGATGAGCAGCATTTGATGGTATTTTACCTCCTAACCTGGGCAGGACTCTGAGCTGGATGTTCTTTAAGGAGTGAGTGAGCATTTGTACTTCATGCTCTGCACACATGCACTGTGGCAGTAGCCTGCCTCAAAACCTTCTCTAGATATCCCAAAAAAGTGCCAGGTCCACCTGGGAGTCAGCAGCTCGCAGCAGGACCCAGAACCAGGCACTCCCTGGAAGCAGAGTCAGATCTATTCCAATTAAATACGTGTATAATAACTTAGGGTTTAGAGGAAGGGAATTAGTGAGTCCTTGGTGTGCACGTAGACATCCTTTTAGTCAAGACACCTTCTGTGAATTAGCATAAGAATTATGCAGATAAGCTCTTTATCTTGCTTCTCTGTAGTTCTTTGAAGTCCTTAGAAGTTTAGGAATTTAGCTAAAGGAAACTGAATAAGCAAGCAGCATTTTGTTTGTACAAGAGATTAACTTTGCTTAAATACAGGTATGGCTTCACATTGCTATCTACTGACAATCATTTTTCTGTATGCCCATGTAAAATTAATTTTATATCTAAGATGAGTTTTACAATTCACAGCATGTTGCTGTGGGTTGAATTCAAATTAATTTCTTAAGGAATAAGGGTATTCTCATGATGAATTTGGAACAGTGTTAGTCTTTGTGGCACTCCTAGAGAGAAGAAAATAAAAGGCATATTGCAGCAGACAAACTTGAGATGTACTTATTTAGATTTGCAGATAGGGAAGGAAGTCAGAGATACCAACCAAGAAAGGAGAGTGGAAACCTAAATTCCACAGCAATAAGAATTCCAAAAGACCTCAGTCCCAACAGGAGAATGTTGCCACTGTTCCCCAGTCTCTTACAGTCTTTTGTCCTCTGCCAGAAGGGTTCAGCAAAACCAGAATGGGAAGAGTTGGGTGGGAATGGGAAGAAGGGGAAGAAGAATGGTGTCCTGGTTTGGGCTGGGGTAGAGCCAATCTCATCTCAGCAGCTGGCACAGAGCTGTGCTTGGGTGCAGTGTGAGAAGGATGCTGATAACACTCTGGTGTTTTGGTTGTTGCTAAGTTGTGTTTATCCTAAATCAAGAACTTTTCTGTGTCTCGTGTTCTGCCAGTGAGGAGGTACCAAAACAGGATGTGACAGAGTAGAGCTGGGACAGGTGACCCAGCCTGGCCAAAGGGATATTCCACACCATAAAACCAGTGCCCAGTGCACAGACTGGGGAGTTCCCAGGAGTGGGGTTGATGCCTCAGGTTTTAGCTTTTATATTTTTCACATTCTGTGCTGCTTTAGTGTGCAGTTCTGAGCTTCATATTGGGGGATGGTGAGCTCTCAGCACAGAGCAGGGAGACAAAACAACTCCTGCTCCAGCTGGGCACCAAGGACAAATGATCCAAATCTCAGGCCCAAGAGCACAAACAACGTGGGCTGGAGAGAGAAAAACAAGCAGGATGGGACTGCCTGGGCTAAAGCTGGAATGGGACAATGAACTCCAGTGTGCCCATGGAGCAGAGCTGATCACAGTGAGAGCCCCCGGGAGCACTCGTGCATTTTGGGACCATTTGGGTTCATCTTGGGTGCAGCCCTGGCTGGGCTCTGGTGCTGCCCGAGGTGGATCCATGGAGGAGATCCTTTAACAAATCTCTGCTTTATTCTTTAACTCTGTCCAGCCTCTGTTCTAGCTCAGCCTTGATAAGGTGTCAGGGCCATTTGGGGTTTGGGGACCGGGTCTGGCACTTGTCAGGGCATGGTGAGCAATGGTATTTTGCACAACTCGGTTGTTTTCCTTCTTCTTTTTATTATTCTAATTAATATTTACTATCATTATCATATTCTACTTTGTTTCAATTATTGAACTGTTCTTATCTCAAGCCACGGGTTTTACTTTTGACTGTCCTTCCCATCCCTCTGGGGTGGAGTGAGGAGGGTGAATGAGGAGCTCTGTGGTGCTCAGTTGCCACCTGGGCTAAAACCATGACAAATCTTACTCTGAACTTGGCTTCCCCTGTTCTGCAAGCAAAGGATTCATCCCAACAGGTAGCAGGTAACTGCCTTAAAAAATCAAAAGCAAAACAACTTAATACGATTCTGTTCTAGGAACACAAATTTTCCACTGAACTAAATTTATCAAAACAGATTATCAAAGTTTTATAATTAACTTCCTAGCAAATAGGAATTAGCATATATTATATGAGTGCTGTGTGTTAATCAAAGGATATTTAGTGAGGCACCCACCTATGCATGCCCAGGAATTACAAAGTTAATGAGAGACAGCAGCACATGTAACTGTAACTAATTAAGCAAGACACAAAAAATTCTGTAGATGTTTGACTGAATATGTTAGAATTTATTCATTATCATATTTACATGGTGAGTTTATTCCAGTATTTAAGTTTGGCAAAGTAAGATATTTATAGTTAACTTTCTGTCTGCTGTACAGGTACACCCTCAATGCATTGCTTTGGTTTGCAACTCCTGTATTTTAAATTCAAAAAAGGCTAAATACCTAAAGGTCTTTGACCCTGGGTAGGTTGAATTAGCACAAGAGGTTGTTTTTATTTATTGCAGAAGGAAACTTACAGGCAATAAGTGCTTAAAACCCAGGCATCAAGAGGCTGCCACAAGGTTTGTGGACTAAACCAAGGGCTCAAAGTGGTGCCACAGGGACTAAAGCAGGTTAGAAATAGTTAGGCTACACTTAGAAATATTTTTCACAAAAGTTCAATAATTACATGTAGCTTCTGTGATTCTACATTGAGCTTTTTCTACTTGTTTATACATAGATGTGTACTTAAAATTAATTAAAAGGGATAAGTAATGATTCATTTTTGTAGAGGGATGAACAATGACAGTATAAACACCCAGACAGTTTTCTACACCGTTCTCCAAGAGAAGAAAAGTGCTTGTTTTAAAGGTATGTCGAATAAAAATGTCTAATATATCTCTATAATAACAGTCTAGGTTGCAAAGTGCTGTGTAGACACTTAGGTATGAATATGAGGAGCCACCTAAATTTTTACCTCTCACAGATAATGTTTTCTCTCTTTAGACTGAGTTATATTGTACCCTCCAATATGAAATCAGAAATAATGTGTAACCCTAGACATTAGTGTAGACATTAAGAGAATTGTGTGAACTTATTGACAAGGTGTTTATTTGTTTTACGATAAGGAAGGGCTTCTGTAACTAAATTTATTCAATGCATAAGGGAAAGAAAAAGTAAAATGTATAGAAAATCATCTGTGATTCTGAAACACAAATAGAGAAGTTTAGATGAGAAACTAGCATTGTTTGTGTCCTTAATTTATTTTCATGATTTTCTGCATCAAAATGTGAAATGCTCTGGCTGGTTTTAATTAAACCTGAAAAATGAAGACTGTTTGCTTCTTTTTACCAAAAATATTGTTGGTTATGGAGCATATGTTGTTGATCTAGACTGCCAGCTCTCACTGTTCAGATGTGCTTGAGTTTCCTTTTTATCCACTTTGAGCTTCTGAAAGGGTTCTTGGTTGCTTTTTACGCACTAAGATGTCTTTGGAAGTGAAACCTATTGGTTGAAATCCATCTTCACTGTTGATCAGCAGAGCTCTGGTGAGTGGCAGGCTCATGTGCTGTCACTGAGAAGGATTGAATATCACAGTTGCTTCATCCACAGAAAAAAACCCTGATTTTTGGTGTTGTCAAAGATTTGGAGGAGTTGAGGCAATTGGCTTTCAGCTTTGCTTCCCATGGAAACAAAGGTCATGAGATTTCTGCTGTCTCCTCCTTGATAACATTTCTAATCTCTTGGGCAGTTTTAAACTAGTTTGTCTCAAAGTCACTGTGCTTCCACAGATTTGCTGAATCTGTGTTTGGATTGATATCAAAATAGTGCTATTGAGGAAAAGCTGTAGTCTGAGCTCAGCCTTAGAACTGAACATTACAAAATCCACTGACACAGCCATTAGGGTTTGCTCTGGGATCAGACTTTAAGGAGTATTTACTGCTTTTTTGTGTTAGATAACAGTGTTTCTCTGTGAGGTCAAAAATGAGGCCCTGAAACAACAAAAAGGTTGTTAACTTACATCAGTAGAATAGAAATTGTGTTCTGAGGGTGGTGATGAGGTATTGAAAGTAACATCTATGGTAGGAATACTGATAATTTACAGACCATTGGATCAAAAGAGGGGTTTTTTATGCCACAAGCCTTTCAATTTTTTGTGTTATCCATTTCTTTTTCTGTTTGAATCTTTGTCACCTTTAAGAATTTCACACATGGTAGATGTGATGGGGATCTGTTTGGGCCAGCTAGTAGATGTGGTTTTGCATCACAAACGCAGTCAGGGAATAGATTCATTCTTCCATTGTTGAACAGTGGAAGGGAAGTGGAAGGGACTTGCATATCCACTTTTCAAAGGCAGGATTTTACCTTTTCTTTCAAAGAATTAATGCAATTTTCTTATTTTCTGATTGGATCATGTAGAAAAATAAGAGAGGACTACTCAGGAAAGAAATTACCTTTCTCTGATAAATCAAGGAATAAAAGTTGACATTGCAAAGATGTTCCCCTTCCAATAGATTGCACAAAGATGGCACAAAAAATCAGTGGAAGGCAGGTCTAGGAAAGGTGGTTGGAAGTGATTAGGCTGGTAATTAAAGCGTTTTATTTGGGGAAGTTGTTGTTTGCAATCTCTGCTCTGCCGTCCCTCTGTCCTCTGGGTGGTGCCCTGACAGTGCATCATGAAGGCAAGTCCACAGCTGGAGTTTGAAGTTTCAATAAACTGGGGAGAGCAGCTCTGAGGTACAAGAGCTTGAACTCCATGGTTCTGATCCTTAAGATCTTGTTCATGTTGTAAGATTACAATACTTTATGCAGCAAGGTCAGATCTTCCTCTGCTGAGGGTCATCACAGGGGCAAAGGCAGAACAGGACTTGGACCTGAGCACATCACAGCTCCAGCAAATCCATTCTCTTACTGCTATCACTATTTAAAAATACTAGCAGCAAGGATGTGATAATATTCAATTTTTAAATCTGATTCTTAATTATTTTGTGGAGAGGAGTGTCAGAGATGGCAGAGGAAGGTAATACTAGAGAAGTTTTAATTTCACTGGTTTGGCTGTGGGTTTTTTTTTTTTTTTTCTTTTTTTAGAGATCAGGTCTGTCTTATTTATAAAATGTCTAATTCCAGTCTAAAATAAATAGAAAATTCATTCAGACACTGAATGGTGAGTGATCAGTGTGAGTGATCCCCACAGAAGTGCATAAAAGTTTCTCATTCAGTTGAAAGTTGAGTTCAGGGAATGAAGTGTTAAACGCAAACAGAACTGAAAGCTGTACTCATCACTAAGTCTACTTTTTCCTGGATTTTTTTTTTTTTTTTTTTTTTTTTTTTTTTTTTTTTTTTTTTGCTGTACTTAAACTACAAGTGAAACCTTCCAAATGCTTGTATTTCCATGGCTCTTCCATGAGTAAGTAGATCTTTCATCTTTGTGGACAATAAAATGTTCCACAGGAGAAGTCTGAGCACGCAGCTGATTCCTGTGAATTGCTGCTGTATTCTTTAAATACTTGTGCATGTTAGTGTGTACAGAAATATCATTAAACTGTTAAGAAAATCTAGTGTGGCTGAAAAATAGTGTAGAAGGACTAAAAGGGTTTTTTTTATGTGCCAACATGATGCTGGTGGCTGAAAAATGGATGTGAAAGACTGTCAGAAAATGTGCTGTTGAATTGTGGAGAAACAAGTCATAATGATGTTAATAAATGAGTTCATTATGGTCATATTTAAATAATGTCCATGTAATGCACGCTAGTCCTCTCAATTAATTTTTTTTTTCTTTTTGGACTCCTCTTGTATATATTTTAAAAAAGAAGGTGAAACATTTGGGATTTGTGGACAGTACTGGGCAGTAATGCCACCTGAATAACCACTGTGGCAGTCTTGAAATTCAAGAATTCAGATTCTCCTCTGTTTCCTACAGATGCACAGAGGTTATTCCTTCCACACTTCATTTGAAATCCATTCTGTATTTTTCCTCTGTGCCTCTGAGTTCTCTGTCAGCACGCAGAAAGGTACAAGTGACTTTCTTTAAAATATCTTTGCTCTGAACTTAGAGATGAAGATCAGATCAGAATTTTTTCCTTGTATAGTTTTTTTCTGGTGCTTTTGGAGGGATGAAGCAAAGGACTTTCAAAGCAGATTGGATTCATTCCAGCACCAGACAATGCATTTGATTATGAGGCCCCAAGATCAAGGCAACGTCTTGAAACCAGCCTCACTTCAAATAATGCACGGCTGAGATGTGCAGATTGGTTTGATCTGCATCTTTGTGTACATCCATCTCTTGGAGGGTTTTTTCCCTCCAGTGGAACATTAGAGGACTTTTTCCAAGTTGACAATAGAATGAACATCCCATTTTGTACTTCCTATTAATCCCCTGTTTCTGGAATAATTTTTGCTGATAACAGGAATTAACAAATTTCTCAGTTTTATAGAGAGACGGCAGGAATGGCCAGTGATCACCAATTCCTGAAATCTCAGTTGTTGAAGACGTTAGACCACTGAATACAAACCCTTAATTTTTTTTTTTTTTTTTCAGTAAGGGTCAAAGTTTTTACATCTCTTGCCAATTCTCTCTCAATTTTTTTTCTCATGACTCCAGTGGGAGGTGGTGTGATACTTCAAACACCTGATTTGTGGAGGCACTCGATTAAGAATCTCAGCTCTTACATTTTTTACATTAAAGAGGCAATGAGAAAAGAAGTGTACTTATCTTGCTACTGCAGTTTACCATTGCCATTGTGCTGCCACAAATGTGTATAGTATATCATATTTTGATTTTTGACTATCATTTCTTGCATATTTCCATTCTATTTTAGTGAACTGGAGGCAAGGTGATGAAATAGAAAATACCTCTGAATGAGAAAATGGGCAGAGAGACTGAGAGGTAAATCTGTGACACAAATTGTTATTTCCTCAAGCTGTTAGATAAGACAGAACCAAGAAAGCAGGCAATAAAAGCAGACCAAAATGGAAAAACAGGAGGTTATTGACATATGATCTAAATTAAAACGCGTTGTCTTTCATTTTTTAAGCATTCACTTTCTGCCACATTCAGAAATGAATAAGTTGTCCACTGCCTCCAAAAGAATTTGACACTTCAGTGTCTGCCCATTATTATATATGCTGTCTTTTTTAAACAGAGAAGCATAGAAGAAATTTTATGCTTTCAATATCTGTATGCCTATTTTTTTATGAGTTAGTTTATTGCTTATTACCTTTTCTTACAAAGTTGGAATTTTTTTTTTTTTTTGTGTAATGGTACCAGCAAAAAGACTGAAAAATGTTAAAGTAATAATGTCTATTAAAGTATTACAAATAAAGTCCTATCCCACCTTCCATCCACAGCTCACAGCCCCATTCTCATGGGATTTAACACAACGACTCTCCTACCTCAGTGTGTCTGCTTTGGATACAATCTCTGCAGATTAATAAAAATCAATGAAATATTTACCTTAATTGCACTCCAGCCTCTTTCTTTTAATCATGTTTAATAGATCTAACAGCAAGTGCTGCTTCCCACTAGTGGTTTTCTCATTAGCACTCAATTGGAAATAAAACTTGAGGATGAAGGTTGGCCCCTAAAGCAGCAGAGGATTTAAGGTAATATGTCCTAGGCTTTCCACATTCCTAAAATTAAAATAAAAATGTCAATAAAAGCTCTATCAGAGAGTCACTGAGGCTGGCACAGGGCTCCCAGGCTGTACAGTCTCGTCTCCCTGCTCAGAGCAGGAGCACCCAGAGCATGGCCCTGGACTTTGTCCAGCTGGACTTCAGATATTTTGAAGGAGCCTCCACGACCTCCTTGGGCAATTTGCTCCACTGCTTGACACTCTGGTCTTAAAGAAATTGCTTTTTTTTCATATGTTTAAATAGAATTATTTGTAGTTCACCGGCTTGTAGGGGAGGAGCTCTTGTATGAGAGATGCTTTAAGCCCCTGATCACGTTGGCTGCAGCAGGCAGAGCTTTCCCAGCAGGTCAGGGAGGGCATCCTGCCCCTCTGCTCAGCCCCTTGGGGCACACCTGGGGTGCTGTGCCCAGTTCTGGGCTCCCCAGGACAAGGAGACATGGAGAGGATCCAGAGAAGGTTGATGGAGAGGATGAAGGGGGTGGAACATCTCCCTTATGAGGAAAGGCTGATGGAGCTGGGAAAGGAAATTAGTACCTGGGTTTGATTCAGTTGTCTCAAAAGTGAAGTTGTAAACAAATGTGGAATTTAAAGGAGGATTAAAATATTTTGATTTATTCCGTTCAGCATGTTCAATATCAATAGTTTCATTCCAGAGAGAATAATCTAAATATAGTAGAGAGATCGGGATTGGATCAGGATCAATGTTCAGTTCAGGATAGCAACAGTATTCACTTGGGTTGACTGCTTGCATCCACTTTTCTATGGCTCCACAGAATTAATGAATTTTTAACTTTCTTTCAGTGTCTGCAGATGGTGTAAAAACTCACTGCTGCCATGGGGAGGTAAGAATGAACATCAGAGAGGGTTATGTGCAATTCTGTGTTTATATAAGGAAGGGTATGCACATATATATATTATAGGTGAGGAGTCTCTATCATTACCCATCAAAACTTAAAACTTTCAGGTGCATTCAGGACCCCTTTATTGACTGTCCACGTATGTACAAAGAAAAATCTCTTATCTGCACTGAATAATCTCCTGATATTTTTCCTCCTAATGGTAAAATTTTGATCTTTAATGTAGATTTTGAAACTTAGCTTACTTATCAGCCAATATCTCTGGCTTCATCTTTACATTTCAAGCAAGAAAAGTCACCGAGGAATTTTGTAAAAGTTGTAGTAGTTCAGAAAGCTAAACATCAGGCCAGGTTCATCTCTTGTTCTCAAATCTTCCCAGCATTAAAATTGATGAAGAGAGGATTTATCAGGATGAGAAGTATTCAGCCATAACATACAGGAATCCAGAGCCCCATGCATGTCCTCATTTGTCTTTGTCTTTAGTCATTTGTCATTCATGGTCATTCCAGCTTTGTGCAGCCATGGTTTGAGTTCTGTTTAGAAAGAGCTCTGATTGCACATATGTAGAACCCCCTCTGAAATCTCTGAAACCTAATGAGGCTCTGCAGTCCCAAATTCACTCCTAAATTTATGCAGGCCAGAGCATGCTATTATGTACTGTCTTCATTCCTTCTTTCAGTGAAAACATTTTTTTCCTAAGCAGGAAAGCAAAATTTTGTCCTACTTCTTTAATTATTTATTTGTTTGTTTGTTTGTTTATTAGTTTCCCTGAGAACAAAGTACTTGAAAGAACTTGAACTGTCAGCTGCAATCTTGTGAATTTCCACAGTACTTTATATGAGGGATAATCTGCTGATAAGAATCAATGCAGCTGATCATCTAATTAATTGAACTAAACTGTAATTAGGTGCTAATGAAGATCATTTGTAAGCATATGGAATGCATGTAATTCTTAAGTTTGATTTCTAAAGCTTGACAGTTTTCTGTTCCACTGATTTTTAGTTTTCTCTTTGTTTTGTTCAGGTTGGTTTTAATTTCCTGTTTGGAAAGAAATAGAGTAGAGTAGAAAGTGAAAATGGTTAAGTAAGGAGGTTGAAACACAGCTGTAAACATCTAAAAGTGTGTTGGAAATTTGTTTTGCTCTCTGATGGATGAGGAGGACAGAAAATTATCTGGACCAAAGGTTATGCCAAGAGTGCACCCTTCATCTGCCAGCTGCTTCCTTGTAGGAATTCCCACCGGGACCAGTTCTCCTTAACGTGAAGGTGCTGATCAGAGTCTCCTTTCAGCAGCTTGGTGGGTAATACCCCCTCAGAGGGCGTGGGAGGAGAAGGCAAGGTGCTCTTGATGCCTTGGGAAGGCTGAGCTAGAGCAGAGGCTGGACAGAGGTAAAGAGTAAAATAGGGATTTATTTAAAGGCCTCAATGGATGCACCTTGGGCAGCACCAGAGCCCAGCCAGGGCTGCACCCAAGGTGAACCCAAATGGTCCCAAAATGCACGAGCGCTCCCGGGGGCTCTCACTGTGATCAGCTCTGCTCCATTGGCACACTGGAGTTCATTGTCCCATTCCAGCTCCAGCCCATGCAGTCCCATCCTGCTTGTTTTTCTCTCTCCAGCCCACGTTGTTTGTGCTCCTGGGCCTGAGGTTTGGATCATTTGTCCTTGGTCCCCAGCTGGAGAAGGAATTGTTTTGTCTCCTACTCTGTGCAGAGAGCTCACCATCCCACGATATGAAGCCTAGACCCACACACTAAAGCAGCACAGAATGTGAAAAATAGAAAAGACAAAACCTGAGGCATCACTCTCCAGGCTGTGCTGGTTGGGTTTGGTCAGTCTTAAGAGGAGAATCCAAAAAGAACATCCAAACCAGCATAATTTAGATATTTTGGTCTTTTGTAACATCTGGTTCAAATTTGTGAACAGAAAACTATAACTAGTCTTCAGGCAGCTTGATGTCTGTTAGAAGTGAAAATAATAACCCACACTTAAATAATGACAAAATCAAATCAAGTCTGAAGAGAGAAAACACTCAAATCCCATTAAAAATCAACAGGCTCTGATTTCACTCACATGAGCAAAGTTTCTTGTTCTTGAAATTAAAGGTAATTTACATTTGTTTTCTTTTTTGGTTTCAGTTTAAAATAATGATGCAGAGTTAATCCTCTGCTGTCTAATATCTGAGTCTTACACACACACAAAACCACAAAAATCTCATTTGCACCAGGATTGTCAGTCAATGGTTCTGATCAGAGAATTCCACTGTGGTTTCATTAATTCCAACAAAAACTTTTGGTTTTTGTGCTTATGCCAATTATAATTTGTTTTGATAAAGGCAGGAGTTGCTGTACCTATCTTAGGGCCATTTCTCTCTGGAAAAAACAAGATATTGAGTAGTTCTGTTCAGCCCAGTTACTGTTCCACAAAGTTAGAGTTAAGGATAGTTCTGTGCTTTCAATAACTAGAAATTGCTTGAAAATACACTTAATTACAGAGGACTCAACCTTTCTTTAGAACGGGTTAGCATCCTGCTCTGCCTGTCAATACGGCAATAATAATAATAATAATAACTTGAAAAAGTAGCAAAGCCATTTCGATACCATGATAAATGTTTCAGATAAATTGCTGGCTTATGCACTGACCTTCATGGCAGTGTTGGATGATTATATCCAACTTGTCAAACAAAACAACTGCTTATGATCTCAAAAAATTAAATTTCCTCAGCATAATTGTAAAAAAGGAGGGGGGGAAGAAAAGACAATAAATGCAAGTAGCTGTTCAGGTCGTGTCTTTATTAATAGCATGTCATTAAGCAAACTAAAAAAGCATGAACTGTGCCATATTTAGAGATTAAGTGGGAGCAGAACCTCATTAGCTGTACCAGGAAATCTCAGTCAGATGGTGGCAGGGCTGGGAGCACTTCACTGAGTACATCTGTAGAGTCCATCCTGATTAAAGGGTCACACAGAGAAAAAAAGCACATGGAGCACCACAGTATATTGGGCTGGTTTGTTCTGGTGGAGGGATTAAGGAGCTCCAGATCTTCTCCAAAATGGTCTCAAGCAGTTCCAGTGGTGAGAAGAAATAAAATATAGGGAAGGGTAGGCACAACAGCAAAGAAAAGCCTTGATTTTCAAATATTTGATATTTTAGCCTAATTTATTTTGAGATATAAGTGCTGGCATCACTGCAACTGGATCAAGTCTTTGGACCTAGACTTTGGATAAAATAAGCTAATTTCTTAGCTTTGCATGTCAGGCATGTTCCTTTTGCTCATATCAAGATTTTAAGAGCTAGAACACGATTTTAAGCAGTACACCACAAACTGATGGGAATTTGTGCAACTTCTGCTGTAATTTGGGTGAAATAAATTACTGATGACTCCAAGATGGGCCTCCCATAGTTAGTAAAATACCCAAGGATTACCCAAGTCCTTCACTTAGCAGGAGCAGATGATTAGATTTTTGAACAAGAAACACCTATAACTAGGAGAGATTAAATCTATTTCTAGAACTATAAAGTTTGTTAATTGACCACATGGAATTCAAGCTCTCCATGACAGCTGGCAGGTTTCCAGCCAGTTTTTCTTCAGAAGGGAATCCAGTTTGAGCCACCATTTCCTGTCTATGGTCTAGAAATACTGCAGTCTATCTTACAGCTGAAATTTTTATACATTTAAGAAGTTGATGAGTTTTATAATCACTAAAGATGTCCCAATACTCTAAAATGTAAACTTTTTAAAATAACTAAATTCACTGTATCTATATACTGTCCATAAAGACAAATAAAATGTAAATATTTCTCAGCTGAAATGCAGAACTGCCTAATCTCTCTCCTGGTGCCATATTTTACCTCAGCTGTGTCTGACTGCACATTGTCCTACCTATAAATAAAGTCATTAGATTGTCCACAGAGCCTTGCAGACATGTCTATAATCAGCAGTGTTATAATCCGAGCACTTTCTGCATTGGGAGTTTGATCTATACAAACACGAATACAATAGTAGAGGGATTTTAAAAGTCAAATAAATGTCACTGGAGTGCAGTAGTAAATGTGTCCAAGGAATGTGCTACCTTAATTGAAAATTCAAATTACTGAGCATTGCTCCTTTTCAATAAAACATTCAGTGCTGTTGAATGAAAAATCAATAGCTGCTTTATAGTGCATTTTTCTTAAGCAGTAGGCAAGAACTCAATTCCCCTTCAAAGGATTTTTATTCTTCTATCTTTAGTATTTACTTCTCCCTCCTTTTCTCTCTCTCCACAGCAGAATGGTCTTCAGATTCTTTTGTAAGCCAAAACATACTTCACTAGCAAAATAAAACCAGAGCATGTGGATTCAAATTTGTTAGCTATTGTTGTAGTTAAAGGCATATTAAAGTCAGGTGCTTGGGTACCTCTCTTTTTCCTGAGTGAACACTTAATTTGACTGTCTACTGAGGTTTGAGGAAACCCTCTGGTTCACATTGGCATAGGATAGGATTTAATTTTAAGGCAGGAGCTTTGACCTCCTTGTAGGGTAGTCTGAGATTTGTCCTTGATATTCAGAGGAAAAAAAAAAAAAAAACAAATATGTAAAAGCTCAACTGGCAATGGTAAAAATGCACTGGAGATTTGTAAGGAAAATTGAAAGGAAATTGTAAATGCCTGCTAAAGCATAGATCTTTGTGGAATGTGAAGTTCTTGGGGAAGATTCTCCATGATGCTTGATGGAGGCTGAGAGTCCTCCCGTTGCTTTTGCGTTTGCCCTGAGCATTGACAGCTTCCATGGGGGCAGGCTCCTGGTGTCACCTTCTGTTGTCACTGGATTCCTTGGGAGGGAGCACAGGGAGTTTTTGTGCTCTGCTGTTGGTACCTGCCCCTTCTCCCCTCCTTTTCCTGCATACCTGAGAGCCAGTGAGGCTTTCCAGCAATTCAGCCTGCAGCATTCTGCCTCTGGGAGAGAACACACCACATTTCTGGGATTCCTGCCCCAGCTGTGTCTCATCTTCAGTGTGGAAACTGCTGCAAAAATCTGCACCACAGTGATGAGACACATTTCAGATTTGCCATATAACTTGTGGCAAGAAAAGCCCTCGTGTTACAAACTGCTGTGCACAGAGGCTGTTGGGAGTTTCGAGTCAAAATTATACTAATCTTTGAGGGTAAGTATGAAAGAGGTCATTAATTACAGCATATAAATCACAAATATTGATTATTGCTGGTACTTGAATACATAGTGTCACTACATATGCCATAGTCTGAAGTTGTGAATATATTACACATTCCCACAGCTTTTTGAATTAATTCTAAGCATCCGTTGTTTTCTAAGAGAGGGGAGAGCAATGACAGTAAGTGTTACTTACGAGCATAAGCTCCCAGGGAAATGTGCCTTGCTAAAAGACCAGGAATGAGCTTTAATTTAAGATTGCAGATCAAAAGAATTCCTTGGAACGTAGATAAAAACTGTGTGTGCCAGTATAGACTCGTTCATTAAAATGGAACTTGTCCTTTCATAGCGTTGCACTGATGTGACTTAGTAACAAGGATCATTAGTTTCTGAGCTAAAAATGAGAGCAGGAAAAGAGCCAGTTCAAAGTATGCATTACAGCAGGAAAACCACTGCTGCTGCCTGTGCTGGAAGTATTATTGCCTTACCCTGAGATAAAGATTGCTTCTTCAGCTCGCCTTGTTGTTGTCCCCAGTGCCATAAGCAGCTGCTTCTTTTCCTTTTTTTCCTTTTCCTTTTCCTTTTCCTTTTCCTTTTCCTTTCCTTTTTTGTTTTATATTCTACAGTTTTTTCAAATTAACAGGTGCTTGTGGAGATGCATGAGCAGGCTTAGAGACCTAAAAATTCAAAAATGCTTTAGAGACTGGATGTGTGGGCTGATGCCGAAATTCTCCCATGTGTAGCAAATCATGAAGAACTTATGGCTGGCCAGCCAGAGGCAGAATCTAATCTGTGTTTGTGGTAACAGATGTAAATTCTGGAAGCTTTTTCAGTATCTTCTACAGTTTGTTTTCAACCAGCTTAAAATGAGGGCTTGATTTTTGACTCATCAGTGAAGTCAACGAGTGATGAAAGAACCAAGTTTGTTATTTTGTTCAGTGCACAAAGTCAGTGTCCTTAAGTGACTTTTGACTTTTTCAGTCAACATATGATGCTTTTCTCTCTGTGCTGAGCATATCCATGAGTGGCAAATAGAGTTCAGAACAAGTTTGCTCTGCCTCTCCCTCCTCACCTCCCTGGCCTCCACACCAGAGACTGCTTCCAGCATTGCCCAGGATATCCTGGAGGGATTGGCTCTTGGGATGCCTCTGTGCTGTGATCCTGTTCTGGTTCACCTCTCAGAACCTGTCCGTGGCCTCCCTGCAGCCCTGCTAGGAGTGCTCCCCATCTGAGCATCCTGCTTTAGGCTGATGTTTACAGCAAAGCCAGGCCCAGAATGCACCATGCTGCAGTTCTGGTCCAGCCCTGCCCCGTTTAGGGACATCTGGCTCCATCCAAGTCCCTCTGCTTGGTGGGTGGGAAGAGGAATTTGGGATGGGGAGGCTGAGGGAGGGAGGGAAATGATGCAGGGTCATTCTTCCTGTGACATGGAGACGTGACTGCAGCAGCATCCCAGCCTGCCATGGTGCACAGACAGTGCTGCTCCCCTGTAACACAGAGTTTGTTTAATTTCTTTTAGGAAAATTTCCAAGCTCTTAATTCTCTCCTGAATCAGTGTGAAAAAGTTATTTGTAAAAGCAGCCCATGAATGGAAGAGTTTCTAGCTGACACAGGTTCCCAATATTTAATGATGTGAATGCAGAAATTTTTTTTTCAGTTTTCTTTTTTTTTTTTTTTCCCAGGAAAATCTATTTCCTTTCACAGGAAAAAAAAATAACAAAAAAATAGAACATAGAAGGCAATCTACTACCAATTGCAATGGGCCAGAAGAGATAAGCAATGGGGGAAAAAATGACAAAAGGAAGATATACACAATAAATGATTGGTAACAGTGAGGTGAGGTAAGGTAAGAGTGAAAGATGGGTAAAATCCCAGTTTGATTCTGAGCTGCTCTTGTTAACAAAACAATTCATAGAAGATGATGTCTGCAGGGCTGTGGGATTATAGGTCATCTTTGAACTTGGCTTAACCTTGAGGAAATTAAGTCAGTGACTTTGTAAATAAGTTTAATCAAAATACCTTTAGTGTTTTTCAAATGTAAGTCAGAGCTATATTGCTGCAAAATAGCAAGAGATGCAAAAATAGTAGTAATGGCAACTATTCTTAGGGAAAGATGTGCAAGTTCTGAGAAGTAAGTAGTAAAAGAATGTAAAAAAAGCTGAAATTTAATATTTTATTGATTTTACTTTTAAGACAAAAGAAAAAGAAATGTTTTAAATTTCCCTACTATTTATTCTAACCTCCTAAAACTTCAATTTATTTATTTTTACTCTGCTGAGTTGTGGACTTTCATTCTTTGTGATGCCTGTATCAAACAGGATAACTGAGAAGTGTTAAAAAAAACCTCAAATTGCTCAGAACTTGCTTCCCCAGAGTGACATAAATCCTGGCATTTGAATGTTGTATTCCGTTACCTTACCCTGAGCAGGGAAACGAATGGCTGCAGCTAATACAGAATCTTATTGTTGAGCAATGCTGAACAGCTTCCTCAAAATTAATTTCAGACAAGACAAATGATGTGGAGGAGCCAAGCCAATCCCCCCATGACCTCCCCTGGAGGCTTTTCCAAACTGCCACTGCTCCTGCTTGTAAAGCAAGTGCTGGGGGCTGCCAGGGACAGAGCCAGGCAGGCGGGGCAGGCAGCCAGCTCCCGGGGCTGCAGGCGCTCCGCGGCCGCTGCCTCTGTCAGATGTTTGCTGATCATCTTCCATGTGTGGGGATGAGGCTTTGGGAAAGAATTCCTGCCACCGCAAAGGTCCCCGAGTAGGGTGGCTGGGAATATGGCTTTGCATCAGGTGCTCTCAAATCCCTGGGACGAGTGAAGTGTTCCCAGAGAAGGCAGAGGGACAAAGGAGGAGCCCCATGGTGAGAATTTCCCTGCGTGGGTTCTGTGGGAGGTGTTGGTTGTTGATATTGTGGCACTTTCTAAGTCTTATGGAACAGATTCATACCTCTTTATATTCTGCAAGAAATGTGGATAGAAAGGGAATTTGAGTGGTTTTGTGTCAATGTGATAACCATTCCAGAAGTTCCTTTTCCTCATTCCTACAATCCCACGATGAGAGCACCAGAGAAGAAGGAACAATAGCCAACAAACATTTCACATTGCAGAGGAAGGAATTAATCTAGAACACCAAAATGTTTCTTCTTTCTGTTATTTTTTTTTTCTTTCTGTTAATTATTTTATTTCTGTTAAACAATTTAATTTTTTTTTCCTATTCAAGCATATGGGGCATTACAGCTGATTTTAGAGCCTATACATGGCTTTGTTCTGCCTGATTTCAACATAGCCAGAGCAAAATGTGCTAAACTGCACTAAGTATTAACATCAGAGGGTGGCCCAGCAGACCACATGCAGCTTTTAATTAGACACATGCAATTGTGTGTGAGCTGGTTGGCTTGCACAGAGTTAAATGAGAGCAGTTTGACCTTCTGGCTGCAGAGGGCTAAATGCTGTGGCACTCAAGCCATGGTCACACAAACCACTCTGCTCACCTTCCCATCCCACCCAGCCCAGTGCGGCTCTTGCCAGCTGCGCCAGATGAACATTTGGAAAGGTGTGTTCAGTAGTAGCCAGACCCCTTTCTCTTAATTATGCAGCTTTCACCAGTGTGCTGCACTAAATCATCCTTGCCCAGGGGTGGTATAATTACTGCTGAATAGCCTAGTGCTGAATAACTTAATATACTGGAGGCAATAATTATTCCCAGAATGCGGCTGTTCCACTTTGCCTGTTTACTCGTGTTCTCAGAAAAATTATCCCCTGACTTCAATGCTCTTCAGGGCACTTCTGGTCCTTGCTTTGAATATTTTGGTCACAAGCTCAGCCCTTTGAGAGTAAGCTAAAAGACTTCCTTAGAAGACTGAAATGGTAATGGAATAAATATCTTCAGTAGCTCTATAGAACATATTTTTAATTCTGTCATGGCCATGCTATTCATTTTAATTTAATCTCTGCTGCCAACCCATTTCTTTTGAATTGCTCAAAATTCTTTTTTCCTGATTTGAAAAAAAAAAAAAGAAAAAGAAAGCTAAAGTTACACACCCCAATAACCAAAGGTCACTTTTATCTTTAATATTTTAATAACCTATTATAATTTGCATTTTCAACTGGAGGATTTCCATCAGATCCAGTGCAAGATATTGCTCCATTTCTTTCAGGCCCATGGTCCTTTGCTCGCTTTGTGCTTGGTGTGAGTGGGAGCAGCTCATTGCTGTTCTCCCTCTCTCTCCACTTAACTGCTTTTTTGACATTTCTGTTGAATAGTGCGGTGATACTGGTGGTACAAGACTTTTCATTGATGTGTCAGAGGCTTTTCAAAAAGTTTATCCTGCAAATGCTGCTCTGACAGGAGAATTTTCTCCAGATGAGAGGCGTTAGCTTTGCAGAGTGGCATTGACATTAACCCTCTGAAGGGTTTAGCGACTGAAAATGTTTCAAAATGCTAAGCTATTATTTAGTATAATTTTAATTATTTAAAATCTGCATCTCAGTGAAGTGGTTTGGAAAATTTTGCCTACTTTCCATTGGAAGTGTTCAGTTTAGAGTTGTAAATGTGTAGGTTGATCTATCAGTTTGTGTCTTACAGTCTGGCCTCAGTGTTGTAAGCCAATCATCTTGAGAAATAACCTTTGGGTCTCACGATTATTTGATAATTAATTTTCGCTTAATTTTGTTTACTATTGTCTGGCTTTAAGATGTGAGAAACACCTATATGAAAGGAAACACTGGGAAATAAGAGTTAAGTCTATGCAGACTCACACTAAGCTGAAGATGGCCCCTGTGACCTCAGCAGTGTTTATTTGCCCAAGGTACAAAACTCCTTGTATGTGACCCCAAAGTGCATTTCTGCATTTCTGTGCATGTTTAAATGTTGCAGCAAACAGTTAAACTCCTGAGAATAAGTGGGGAATGGATTCTATTACTTCAGCAGACACTCATTCTAAACCATATTTGCTTATAACCTTAT
This sequence comes from Anomalospiza imberbis, assembly GCF_031753505.1. NCBI lineage: Eukaryota > Metazoa > Chordata > Aves > Passeriformes > Viduidae > Anomalospiza > Anomalospiza imberbis. The sequence goes on from NC_089694.1 coordinate 3,298,484, forward strand.
CTGAATAAAGGCTGCCCTGGTTCTGAAATCTATAATGTTATTTCATTACCCTCACATTCAAACACGCATACAAATCTGACAAGCAGGAAATTCATTGGCTGAAAGCAACTTCCACTTCAGCAGCTGTATCTATTTTGGTGTATTGTCTTGGAGGCTGTGTCAACGAGCATCCCTATTCAAGTGTTCAGTATTCAAGTGCTGAAGTTTTTGATTGGAGGCAGACTAATATTAATCTTCAGTTATCAAAAAGTCTAATTCATCATCTATTTCCCTAAGTCCCCTGTAAAAAGAGCTGCTTTTTCTTCTTCTTTTGTAAGTCTGACAAAAATTCATTTTTATTTGCTGAAGTAAGATTTTATTTAAACAAAATCACCACCCCCAGAACAGGATATGAAACTAAAGAACTTAAGTGTCTGATGTTATGGCGTGTGAAATCAAAAGCATTCTCTGTACCTTGGAGAGCAGACCTACCAGACCAAAGTCAGGTAAACTAATTAGTGTTGAGCAAAGAACATTTTATATATTATGGGTCTCTTGGCTAATTTCACCCTTTTTGAGCTACTCATTATATAGAACTCCTTAAATCAGTAGGACACAAGGCACTGTACTGAGAGCAAGGTCAGTGAAACCAGACTCTTTTGGGATATAATGAATGGAGACAGAATTCTCCAAGGGATCTTCCTAATGTATGTCAGGAGCACAACAGATCACTGAATAGAGATTATGTATCTGTAGGTCTATTTTTTTTTTACCCTCAACTGTTGTTTCTATATTTTCTTCTTGAACATTTCTAAACTGAATACGAGGGTTTAACAGGAAATTCTCATTATCAAACTCTCTCTTCAAGGGAAAAAGATAAAGGTGGACACCTGGAAAAAAAATCAGGAATATGTTCCTGTTGGGTTAAAAACTGAAGTTGATGAGCAGCCATCTAATATGGCATGGATTCCTTATTTTGTGGAGGTATGTTTTTTATGGATAGCCTTAACTGCAGAATTCCCCCATGTGGCTGTCTGAACAAGCAGGAAGAGTCCAGTAAACTCCAGTAAGCTCTTCACAGACAGTAGAGCTGAGGTGCTGACTCATCCTAATTTATATTTTATCTTTGCTTATCTCTAGTAAAGTCTGTGTCAATGTGGAGTGAAATAACACATCCAAATCATCTGAGATGCATAAACAGAGAGATTATGAATTCCATCAGGAAACCCAAAGAATAGGCAGGACTTACTTTGAATAAAAGAATAATCAATTGTTTTCGGCAAATAATGGAAAAAGCCAAAGTAGATTTGTATAATTTATAAATAAATACTACATCTGGTGCGAGCCACTAGATAGTCCATCTCAATAGTTGCAAGAGTTTTGCTTTCGGGTTTACGTGGTATTTTTCAAAAATATTCCAGTTAAGAAAATGGAAAAAAAAAAGAAACCAACTAACCAAAGAAAAGGATAAGTAGCTTAAAAGAGAAATCTAACACTTAAGAAATACTACAGATTTTCTCTGGAAATCATATAAAAATTCTCAATGACTCTGTGTTTTGGATGCATAGATGTTTGTTGAGTCTTGAAGTTAACATCATGTAAAACCAGGCAAGAAAACAAAAAATGAATAGTGCATCTTAACACAAATTATCCATTAGATTCCAGAGATGTGCTTGACCCATCAATGTCTACTAACTTTGTAGAATCATTTTTGTTCCTTTGTAGAATCATTTTTGTTCCTTCAGATTTATTTCCTATACGAGAAGCATGACTTGTCCATACTGAGCATGAGAAACAAATCTTTTTGCTATACAAAGCACAAATTGGTAATCTGGAAGAAGCAAATATCTATATACATTTCTGATTTATGTCTGAAGACAAATATGAAGAAAATATTTCATTTTGCATAACCTTGTCAGTGTTTTCCAGGCTGCCTTCAGTCACAGAGGCACAGGCACCAGCATGGTCTAGTTTGTCTCTAATGATTTTTGATGGGGTTATCCTTAAGAAGCTATTTTTCTATGAACTGCTAAAAGATTTTATACCCTGAAGTACCTCTACTTTCACCATTCATAACTAAATTGGAACACTCAATTTTGAAGTAATAGTTAGTGTGATTTATTATTTACCAAGGCAGCAATGAAGAAATGTATTGGAAAAGAAGCCAGTAGCAAATTACAATCGATTTGCACAATATAACAAATAAAATGTTTTAGGGAGGCAGACTTGCTGCTTGAAATGATATGTGATCCATAATAATATTTCCAAGATGTCTGCTTCTTTATTATGTCAACAATTCATTAATCATCTTCCTACAAGGAAAGCAACTCACCCTTCCCCCGGTTCAGACATCTAAGAAAGTGCAAATTGTGGCTCTGGGATTTGGAGCCATGTTGTACAAAATGCAGTTTTTTCAGCAAAATAAACATGCAGAACTTCTAGGTGGCCATTTATGTGCCTGTGGGGTGAAGGCAGGGAAAATTACTTATCCTGTGATGGAATCACAATATGATTATGGTCATATATATGATGATATATGGTTGTTTTCCAATAAGGTAAAAGAGTTTTATATATATATATAATTTTTATAACTGAAAAAGAGGAAAGATTCAAATCACAGAATCAGAGATTTGAGTTTGGAGGGACCTTAAGATCACTCAGTGCCAACCCCCTTGCCATGTTTTACTGAACATTTTCCTGTTTGTTTTCTTCCTGAGCAAGAAACGGAATCAGAAGCCCAGGATGCCTGAGTTAAAAAAAAAAAAAATGTTCTAGCCCAGTGATAGTAATGTGCCTAAATGAGGTAGAGTACAGAGTTAGGTTTGTTGAATTCTCTGCTGCTTGCTATGTGTATTTCTCAGATTGTGTTGGACATTTCACTGCCTCCCTGAGATAACATAGAAGAGTTGCAGTGGAATGAATTCTCTGCTTCTAGTAAAGCCTAAATGAAAGATTAGATCAACAGAGATGTTTGGGCATGCAAAGATACAGATAAATGCTGACAGGATCATCAGAAATCCCTTGTTTAGGCCAGTGAGTTTATTCAGAATTAAGTGCATTATCCATATAATTCACTTTTGAAAATATCATCCTTCACCAAGCTGGATGCTTAAATGCCACTGTAAATCTGGACCAAGTTATTCTTGTTGGCAACCAAGACCGTGGAAAAAAAAACAACTGCAAAACTAAAAGAATGCAATGATACAAATAGAGCTACTGCTTTATGTTATCCTTGAACAAACCAGAGGCTACTTTCTAAACACAGCTCATTACTGTAGAAGAGATCATTCCACCAAAATCACGGAGTAGTGCACTAAGTTATCTAAAAAGCCTCAGCAACTTGTTGGCCAGACAGGACAATCTGTTCAGGCAGCCCTTGGATATGCTATCAGCAGACACAGAGCAATCTAGCTGTGCCTGTTCCCTCCACCACTCTCCCAGACTCCTGCTGCTCCCTGGGTCCTATTTCTGTGCATATCCTTGCATTTAGGAGCCCTTAATGGATTTCCCTTACATGAATTCATGCAATCCATCCTCAAGCAGTGCACAGGCAGGGTGAAAAGGTGGGGTTAGAACCCTTCATTCAATCAAACTGAGCTGGAAACTGCAAAATGTGACATTAGGAGCAATTAATTCAACCATCAGCAGAAGGGTTAACTACTGTTCTTGCTATGTTGTGCTCCTTGCAGAATAAAAATAACAACTGGCCACTGCATCAGGACTGCTGAAGAACAAAAGGCTAGAACCTCCTCATTCAAGTAAAACAAGTTGCTTTCCAACTGATGGAGTGAATAAAAGCTCTGTCAAAATCTGTAAGAATGTTTGTTGAGGCAGCTGTGGCTAAGCAGCCTTTTTTTTTTTTTTGTAGCTCTAAACAAGCACAATACTTATACATTAATATAATTGCTACTATTCATTGCCTTCATTCAAGGTGCTTCGGGGGAGGCACTGTGAGGATAAACAGTGTGAAAGAGCAGAACATCACAGAGCAATGTCTTCCAAAATTTTCTTAATTGCTGAATTTTGATTTGCACGAGAAATCTTTCATAGGAGAAAGGGCTGCACTGATTTTTTTATTTTTGTTTGAATGCAAGTCATTTGCTTTTGGAGGTCTTTTTCATGGGTTTTTCTAGTCTTTAATTTTGGAATTAAACTCTGCCACTTGGATAAGGCAGACAGGCAGCTAATTAGCCAAGAAATGGGCATTGAGAGCTCTTGGAAAAAAAAAAAAACTCACACTTTTGTAAGTAAAATGATTGCTGAGGATATGGTATTGATTTGATAGTTTTTGCAGCTGAAAATGTTTGCTAATTGGAGAGCCAATTCTGTGTTTTTATTCTCAGCACAGAATCAAGAAGCTTCTGAATTAAGCATCAAGAGCAAATACTTGCTGAAGGAAAAATGAATCCAATAAAAGCCCAGGATGTGATACTGGGTGACACAAGGACCTGGCAGCTGTGCTCTGGGCATTCCAAAACTGCCCTAGAAACGGACAGGTAGAAATAATCATAAATATGAATCCAAAGTTAATATCAATGGAATTTTGTAGGCAATTATTGCTGGCCAAGCTAATAACATTTTTCAGCTCTGGTTTCCATCAAAATGGTCCCTGGGTTTATAAGTCCATCTGTCAGAGTGATTAACAAGAAGATATAAAACCTTCTGATGTGCTGCCCTTGCTTTCACAGAATTTTCTCCTTTTCTGACAAATCATTCTGATAGAAAGAAACTGGTAAAAGGATAAGAGGTAAAAGGGAGAATTAAAAATGTTAGATGTTTCTTCAGAGCCTTAAACATTCCAATACAATATCTGAACAATATAAGAATTAGTTTAGATTCTTTTTAAATGGATGCCTTTTTTTTCATTTCCCTCTATATGTATTTCATCAGGCAGTGTTAATCAGGTGTTAATGCAATATTCAGGAAGGAGAAATCACACCCCTGTTCTGTTTCACATGTCATTCAAACAGCAAAAAGTGTTTGGTGATCTATGGGAGCTGAGTATTTGCAGTCTGCTGGTAAAGGCTGACAGATGACACCAATCCCTTCCTCACATCTCTTTGAGTTTTCTCAGGTTTGTTTGGTTTTGGTTTTGTTGGGGGTTTTTAATAAATTTTCCTTTCTATTCCACATAAGGTATTGATATTTCTGAGGAAGTTCCAGCCACTACCTTGAGTAATTTCAATAAATACATGTCCAGCAATTCAAGAAGAAAGAAGGGCTGAAGTAAATCCACCACCACCACCGTGCTGCCAGCCCGTTCCCTGCTTCACACCCCTCCATCCCCCAAAAATAAGTTATCTGTGGAGCTCTGGGATGCTTGCTAGGAAGATAACATAAAATATAGAGGTATGAATAAATAAGAGAGTGCTTGTTTCTTCCAGTGTGTGTGCCTTGTGCTGGTTTATGTTGCTTTCATGTCCCTCCCTTCACCCCTACTGTCTCATTCCTTTTATTAATTGTTCTGCTTTTTCTCCCCTTCTTTTTTTTCTAGCCTTTCTTCTGCAAAAGCATAACTTCTGTTCTACTCATTCATTTTTGCTCATTCATTTTTCTTTTCTTCATTGTCTCTTCACTCTTTTACCCCATTGAGATTTTTTTTTTCCATTCTCTCATTTCACTCCTCGTGTTTTGTCTGCCCCTCCTTCTGGGTCTAATTCTTCCAATTTCTTTGTCACGTGAGCTCTGTCTCAGTGACCCCCTTGCTCTGCATTCTGCCTCTACTCTTTCTCTTTATGGCCTTCTACATAACTGATTTAATTCTTTTCTCTCCTCCACAGTGCACAGCTGGGACCTGCAGCTCTATCCTCTGACCTTCACAGAATCACAGAATATCCTGGGGTGGAAGTGTCCGTGAGGACCATGGAGTCCAGCTCCTGGCACAGGACACTCCAGGAGTCCCATCATGTGGGACATTGTCTAAATGCTCCTGGAGCTCTGGCAGGTTTGGTGCTGTGCCCATTCCCTGGGGAGCCTGGGCAGTGCCCAGGCACCCTCTGGGCAAAGAACATGTTTCTAATATCCAACCTAACCCTCCCCTGACACAACTTCAGGCCGTTCCCTCAGGTCCTGTTCCTGGTCACAGAGAGCAGAGATTGGTGTCTGACCCTCACAAGGGAGTTGTAACAGTGGCAAGTCTTCTCTCAGTCTCCTCCAGCTGACAAGCCCAGCACCCTCAGCTGCTCCTCACACACCTCCCTCACAGCCCTTCACCATCCTCGCTGCCCTCCTTTGGATGTTCTTTAACACCATTATATCTTTTTTATAATTTGGTGCCCAAAACTGTCCCCAGCACTTGAGGTGAGGCCTCTCCAGGATCATCCTGTGCTGCTGTTCCTGATGCCCCCCAGGACATGGATGTCCCTCCTGGCCCGCAGGGCACACAGGTGACACGTCCCACTTGCCACCTTCCTCAGCTGTGTTACATCAACGGCAGCTTCTGCACTTCTCCTGGACCCTTCCACCACCTCTCTGTGCTGCACCTGCAGCTGCTTTGGGTTGTTCTAGTCGGGCATAAAGCAGACAGAACTGTCGCTATTGGACACGAAATGAGTACACAGAAGCTTGGTAAGTTTAAAAGAGGAAAATACCCAGTTTTATTCAAACATCTGGTATTTGTAGAATTCCAGAGGTGACCGTGGATTGGAGGATGGAATTACCACCTCTCCAACCACACAGGTCCAAAGATCAATCAATCATTTCTCTCCACCCACAGAGAACTATGTAAACTATTCTATTTACACATGAAATTGTGTGGGAATTTTGACTCTCAAATACGTAAACATTACCAGAAGGCTAAAGAAGTTTTATGAGAACTTTAAAACTTTCAGAAGAACTATAAAAGAAAGCTTAACACTTTCAAAAATCAGGGCAACACAGAACGGCCTAAAAGCAGATTTTCTTTCAGAGAAGGCAGAGGAGCTGCTGCTCCAGGGTGCCCTCCCGTCCGCCGGAGCGTGTGGGCTGTGCTGAGGGAGCAGATCCAGCGCCGGTGCCTGCTGTGCTCTGATTGTTCTGCACTTCCCAGAGCTGCGAGAAGCAGAGCCTAATTAGATCAGCAATGAAGTTTTTTTACTGTTTGGAAGCATTTGTAAATCCCACTGATGGTTTTGTATGGTGAAGGGTTGGTTTTAGGTAGAAAGGAAGTTATTGAATTGTGATATGTCAGTCATAATAATTAGCGAGGCCTGTGCTCACTGCAGCAGGATGATGGGCTTTGTTTTTTCCCTCTAGGCTTATCTAGCTTGATAGCAGGTATTTGAAGTTTCACCTTCACATCTAAAACCCTCTTCTGACAGGTAGAGATCCATACTGGATCCAAGGCCTGGAGAAAAAGCTGGGTGTCCCTAAAATCACTGTGCCTCTGCTGGCCTGATGGGTGCAATGGCTGCATCCACTGATGCCATCCTGGTTCTGCCTTTTTTCCTTTTATGTGTTCTCTGTATTCTTCACACATGTATTTGTAGTTCTGTAATGTATTGTATTAGTTTCCCCAGTACTTTTCCACGGCCTTTCCTTAAGCACAAAGAAAACAAATTCCAGAGCTCCAAGCCCCAGGAAGTAGAAGGCCCAAGTCCTCTCTTGGTTCTTCCTGGGAACCAAGGCCAAGAACAACTCTTCGAGATGCATTCTCATGGACACAGCACAGCTGGTGCTGACGGGGAGCTCCAGAGAAGGGGCTCGACCTGGGGACTGCACTTGTCCTCCCATTTGGTGCTTTTTATCTATTATGCTAATTTCCTAAAACCTATACCCCTGTGGTGAGTACACCCATGGCTTTTGTGGACATCTTTCCATAACTGCATCTGAAGGCCTTCAAATAAAGATCCCTTTTTATATTACCTCCTTACTAAAATCATTTCGAGTTTCATTTCCAGGTTAGGAAAATGCAGCACCACAGGAACTCGTGAGCTCTCCGTTGCTGCTGTTCAATTGTTAAATTCTGGCAGGTTTTCCACTGATCAGGACCTGAGTGGCAGCCACTCAACCACGCTTGAGCAGTTTGGGGATTAACCCAGGCCAGGAACCCTCCTCCACCAGGCAGTCATGGTGGGACTGCCCAGCCTTGGCACAGAAGGGCTCAGCTGAAAGGAAATGAGCTGTGCCTGCTGGTCCAAGGGCCCCAAAATGGTTCCTGGATTGCTTCATTGTGAAAACTGATGTGTTATTTTTAATCAGTACAAGAGCAGTTCTGCAGCATCCTATGGAGTTGAATTCAGGAAATCACTCACAATGGTCATTTTGTGTCTGCAGTGCCAGACTTGCAGAAAGATGGATTTAGATATGCCAATAGCCACAGAATTTTCCAAGAGTAAAATCAATTCCTCAATTCCTTCCCTGAATCACAATGTGGATCTATTGCTTAACTTTATTTATGAGCTTAAATTGGTAAAATTAGTGTAAAGACCTGTATTTTTTAATATATCCAATAGTTTTGTCTTTTCTTACTAGGAAAATATAAATGTTTCCACTGTTTTTGTTTGTGCTAATTCACTTTGACCAGTCATCTTACACCAGTGGAACTCCATGAAATGCTGCTAATTTATATCAGCCCAGGTAAAAAAGACATAGACAACTCAAAAGCTTGTTTGGTTTTGTCTTTTTCCCCATAATATTCAATATTTTTAATGTAAGAATTCTTTTCTTTCCACTGTTTCTTCATGTGCCTTGAAATGGGAAAGGCCTGCTGTTTTGAGAGTGGTTTCCCATGCTCTTGTACAGGCAGGTTATAAATCACAACTTGTTAGCTACTGAAATAGTAGCTACTAAAACAACTAACAAATTGTTTCCCAATTCCTTTTTATTTTTTTTCCTCCCAGGCTAACGGTAAGAAACTTAGTTTAGGATGGGTTTTGGTTTCATTTTTCTTACCAATTTTGTTACCAAATTTGAAGCTGCTATTACTAAAAACATTTCCAGTTAACCCTGAAGTCCAACAACAAATGTTCCTCCTCTATCAGAAATTTGCGTGTGGAAAGTGTGCTTGGCATTGACCCATTTATTTCACCTTTCCCTGCAGGAAGAAATTATTTATTTTATTCAGAAATTAAAATTGGATGTGCTTGCTAAATCTGAAGCTCTACATGTCTGAGGAGTTAAAAGTTCAAGATGACAATGTAAATCTCAGCATTGATTCCAGCCCTCCCTCTTCTGTAAGTACTGTTTATTCTGGGAGACAGGTTCCCCTGTGATCTTGCTTTGCAAGTAATTACTGGGTTAGTGTTTAAGGCAGAAAGCATTTGTGGACTGCTAACACACAAGCTGACAGAAAATTCTCAGCAGATCTTAACTCGTTTTCAGTTCTGCAAGACTTTTTCAGAGCGTTCTGATCACAAATTGTTGTTGAGACATCTTCATTCTGATCTCACCTGCCTCTGTTTGCTACCAGAACCAAGTTTTTCATTCTCCCCACCCACCCAGGCCCATTTTCTCAGCTCTAGGTGCTCTCTCACAGTGCCTCCCACATTGCCTGGCAGTGATGATCAGCTCCTAAAAGAGTGACTTGCATTCCAACTGGGCAATTAGAGATAAAGGTGATAACTTTGTTTAAAGTTTTATATCTAAAAAATCTTCAAAGTATCTTATGAGCTCTAATGACAGGGTTATCAACAAACACAAAGGAAACACAATGTGAATTATTTATTCCTTCATCTACTTACCAACTGAAAAAAAGTCAGCTTCTTATTCAGAGTCAAATCCCAGCTCTGCCAGAGACATGCATTGTGCTGAAGGAGTCAAGGATGTGATGACAAAGCTCTTTTAACAAGAGTCCTCCAAGGCAAATGTTAAATAATATATTTAAATTTAATCATATTTACGTATAAGTGTATTTATAGACGTGCCTATATAAATAGTATTTGTGTATGTGGTACATTTTTATATATACAGTTTTTATAACAAACTCATAAAGAGTTTATCTAATGATATTTATAATTTCATTTTTATGGTTGAAAAATAAAAAAGTCTGGTTTTCTCTGTAACATACTCTAGCACTTGACACACTTGATAATACTTTCTCTCCACTGAGATTTGGAGATCACCCGAACTTCCTCCCTTTAATTGGGATGAATTGGTCAAAGGAACATCAGAGTACATCTACAGTTCCATTTTAAAAACTGTTTAGCTAAATTTTAAAAGTATTACTCCTGGAACTTCTAGCTGGATAAAAGACTTTGAAACTGAACATTCTGAAATTTATGAGCTCCCCTGCTACCAAAACTTTTCAAACCTAGTGCAGAGTAGATATTATGGAGATTCCAGATTCCAGTGGTTGCCAAATTTATGGCACTTTATTTTACATAGATTGTATTGACAGCTTCATCTGGGAAGGAAATGGAGTAAATTATTCATTTTCAATAAGTTAATTCTGTTATTGATTTTAGATTTCATACCTATACCTATACCTGTAATTGTTCCCTCAGTACTTTTGGAATCCCTGATGATGAGCTGGTTGACCGAGGTGCTTAGGTTTATATTGCTTTTAAAGTAATCAAGCAATTCTTAGAAGTGATTAAAAAGAGTAATTGCCTAACTTAGTAACTCATGTAGAGTCTCTAAGACCATGTCTAAGCCATCCATCATAAAGCAAGCTTAGAATTCACTGCATTCATATTTTAAACAACCTGTCACCATTTATAATCTCAGTTTGCACTCCCCAACGTAAGAAACAAGATAATGTGCTAGGGTATGGTTAGATAATGTTCTGTATACAATGGAAATGGAAGAAAAGGAGACAAATACAGAAATAAGGTTAACACATCCTTTTTAATCTGTTTAACAGTAATTTCCATCAGAATGTCAGATCAGATCACATTTCCAAATGAGCTGTGGAATCAGTGCATGGAAAATGAGCTAAAGAAGAGGCTGATATTAACTCTGAATATTTTTATTTTGTCAGTTTAACTAGAACTTTAATAAAGGATGGGTGTGTCTTTTTTAGAGACCAAATATTTTCTCATAAAATTCTGTTGTATTGATTTTGATGTACACACCACGCACACTTAAGATCTCTCTTGTCTTAGTGGCAATTAAAATGTTGGTCAGCATTCCCAAGAAACACTGACCAAAGAGTCCAAATGCCAGATGAGGTGGGCTCTTCTCCCTGACAGAGAAAATTCTTTCTTTGTTCAAGAACTGGTGCTAACATCTCATCCTCAAGTTCAGTTACTCATTTTCTTTTTCTTATTCTTGAGCCCAGCTCAGCAGAATTTATTTTCTCTTGAACACAGTGACCCCCAGTTCTAACTGTGCTGTCTAGGAAAGATTCAACAGAACATTTTATACTTTCTTTTCTGAAGTAGCTCAGACTTCTTAATTATCCAAGTCATAATTTTCTACTCCAAAGTCATAGGAAAAGGACGAGCAAGGACTAGGGCTTGGAAATTATTAACATCAGCTTCTTCCAAATATAATAAAGTTTTACTATAAATTTTATTTTAAGTATTTTTAGATATTTTACCTAAATTAAAATGAAAATTTACTAAATTACTCCCTCAGAAAATTGGGAGTAATGTAGTCATTAAAGCTGACTTCATTCAATTCCTTTTAAGCATCCAGGAAAAGTACCCAAACACAAAATGGAGGAACCCCTTTTATTTCCAGCACATCAGAAGGCAGTGGAGATTATCCTCATGGTCTGAAACCCAAATTTCATCTTCCAGATCCTCCTTAGGGAGTCAGGGAAAGACAAGAACCATGGGGGACAGATGCATGGCAGACAAGAGCAATAATTTTTTGAAACAGGATGAACCCTGCAGATCCTGGTCCTCATCAGATCCCAGTTATCTCAAAAAGTTAATGGCTTTGGCACACAATTATTTTACCACAATGCTCTTCAGAATTTCTATTTAATTTATGTCCATCTCCTAGGCTCTTATTGATAGCGTTGTTTGAATTTTCAGGCTTGAGTATCCCTTGTAAATCAAAGGAAAGGTAAGACATATGTACCCACGTAAAATCAGGGGGCATCATTTCTCTTTTGCGCTGAATAGCTGCCACTTAGCCAGCACCAGATGGACAAGAACCATAAATCATGTCCTGGCTCACTCAAAACATATTTCCAGCCACACTTTGTTTGAAACTCCAGGTCCATCCCTTAGTCCTAAAAACCCTCTTGGTCTTTGTCCAGGTTTCTGAAGATTTAGGAGGGTCAGTTCAGCTAAAATCATTTGTTCTTAGGCAGCTTTTCCTTACCAGTTCCAAAACCTGCTGGATTATTTTTGCAATTGGCAATTTGGCAATTTCTCGTGTCTAAAGACACCACAGATGCTGAAAACTCATTTAATCAGAAATGAAGATTTATTTTCTTTGTGCTTTGAACTGTTAATGTGCCATTTCTGTCCTTTGCTCATTTTGAGTATATCACCAGACAATAACAAGCACCAACATGTGTTTAGGCTGTACATTCCTTTATTTCTTGCTTTAAAACGTGGAGGGGTAGCAGACAGCTAATTTCTCATTTTTCTTCTTTTTTTCCCCCATTGAAATCTTCATACTCTCCATGATCTTCTAAAGGAAGCATTTAAAATCTGTTTTTTGATAGTTAAATTCTTAATTGTTCTTAAAAGTAGTGTACAGGATTTAAATCTTGTAACAAGTAATCTCCAAAGTATTTGCTACCTGGATTTAAGAATTATTCACTGAAACCAGGCAGAGCTATCAAAGTCCCAGAGGCCCAAGGAAGCACTGATGACATTGCTACCAAAATTGTTTTGGAGATTTGGCTGTCACTGTTCACCTTTTGCTGTGAACCACCAGTTAGTACAGAAAATAATCCACCTAAAGCACCATGGCTTCCCTTCTCTCTGCATCTTTGTTTCATAATCAGGCCTTGATCCTGTGAGCAGTTCAGAATGTCTATATTGATTAAACCTTGGGAGTCTTCACTTTAAATTCTAGCTGGTATTCTGCAGACTATAATGAACATTACGGAATGCCTGGTGTCTTCTGGGAAACACCTCGAGATTATCAAGTTTAATTTCCCCTAGGAAGTTCTTTCAGCAGTGCAATCAAGCTAACTTTTACTCTCTGTAATGGAATAAGAGTTAATCTGCAATTTTTAAACCACCAACATTTCCTAATTTTCTTCTTTTAAAAAAAGGTGGTTTGCTGTAGTTTTAGGTTCCTGCTAGACTTTTTCCCATAGTGCAAGTAAGGAATATTCCATCCCTTTTTAGTATGCTGGATGTGTGCAAGCAGCTCTAAGCCTATGGTTCATAAGGAATTTATGTCAATATTGCAATTAAATCCTGTCTGTCATAATAGGTGACCTTTAATCTAGTGTATATTGAGTCCCTAATCTCTCAGATTGTAACTGAGTGATGGAGATGCAAGACTTCATGAAAGAAAGGCAGATCATAAGAAAATAATTATTTTTTTGTGTAAACTGTGATTTTCCAATTACTACTCTCAGCTGGGACAGAAAATATCTAACTCATGATATGTTCTGATTCAAATCAATCCTTTTGTAACTGTGCTTTTTTGATTAAAGAATAATTTTTCTTTCTTCCAGACAAAATCCTCAACCCCTGTGGTAATTTTAATGCAATTGTTTTTTCTTTCCCAGTATATCACTACAGTATAAGCATATTGATAAATACAGGCTTAAACAATATAGAGAGGTATTCAGATAAATAATCATTAGATTTCTATTATTAGCTATAAATATTGCTTTGATGGCAAAGTGTATCTGGCAAAAGCATCCCTAAATTGTGGAAAAGATTTCTTTTTTTCAATTTATGAAGTAAATATCCAGTTTTAAAATTAATGTTTTGAGATATGTAAAAATGGCTGTAGATGCTAAATACATGGTTTAAGGTTTTGGTGACATGGCATGTGAACAATAAAATAGGGCTAAAATTGAGTGGCCAGAAATTTTTGCCAAATAGTGGTGGAAACATTTGCATCACAGAAGAGAAATTTTTAAAGATTGACCTTGCTCCCAGGTCTGTGCTTGTGCCAACAGAACTGTGCAAGAAAATTGTCAACTGCCACATGGATCTTGTTTGTAAAGCAGATTGCGGTGCCAGAAAAATGCAGTGTCAGAATGAGGTGTTTGAGTTTTTTTTAACTTAAATTACTGTTTTCTCCAAGTTATATTTTAGTTTCTAATTTCTGAATTTCCTTATATTCCCCAACACTGAGAATAGTGGGAAAATATGTTCCCAAATTATCTTCCTTGAAGAAATACAAAATTTTCAGATGTTAAAGTACAGCAATGTTACTTGGGGCTATTACTAGATTTGTTTTAAGCTTCCAGTATCTTCTGTTTGATGATGGAGAGCAGGCATGGCTTTGATGTAAACCATTTAATTTAAATGCCTCCCAAGAGGACAGCTCAACAGTGCTTTGGTCACTCCTCTTACATCAGTGGTGTCAGGATTCCCTCGAGGGAAAGCAACACAAATAAAACCAAATCAGGGTAAACCATGGACAGTTTCTTAAGTAGTTCATTCAAGTTCAAGTTTATTCTTTTCATTCTGCACTTCACTGATATTTTTAAGATGTAAATAAATGAGCCTCCTGCTCAGGGCATTTCCTGCCATGTCACAGAGTACTGTTCCTTTGCTCAGGATGGACTAAGACTGGGGTACAAACAAAGCAAAGTTAATTGGCATCCAACACAGATTAAAAATCCATATTTTGGAATTTGGTTTTTACAATCTTTACGTTATAAAACTAGATTAATAAAAAGACAGTAATTTATACTTAAAACCTCAAAACATTCGGTTACCTGTACTGTGTGCACTTGTGCTGTACTGTGGAACTTTAACTGCAAAAACTACAGATTGAATTACCTGAAGTTTTTTAACTGCTGAAACAGAACTTAATTTATATGGATATGGTCACACAGAACATAAAAATTGCAATATTTGTTTATATTATTTTCTTTTTAAATTCTAGTGAGGTGAAATTGAGCTCAGAAAATGTCAAACAACCATCTCTGTTTCCTTTAAATCTACTCTAAGAAACTATAGTTAAGACATGAACATCCTTTGTAAATTGTGAAAGAGATCAGCTCACTTCATGCACTTAAAAGTGTAAGAAAATCCTTTTTAAGGTTGAAATATTCAAGTCTTCAATCTCCTTGGTATGGGCTATGTCAAGAGAGAGCCCCAGAGGAACTTGAAAGAAATCCAGGCAGTTGCCACCCATAAATGAAAGAAGTCTGATAAGGATCTGAAGGATAAATTAGAGGCTTTTCAGGAGAACCAAGGAAGACAGAGACAAAAGCAAATGGGGGACAGATTTTAATAAATGGTGTGTCAGTAGCCGTGGAAGGGGGCTGATAGGTGAACAGGCAGGAGGAAGGAGGACTCCTGCTCTATTTCTACTTCAAAGAGACCATTAGAGGGTTAGATTGGCTCTGGTGGAGTGGGAGGGATGGGTCACTGGTTTGAGAGAGATCTGAAGGTGCATCATAAACGAAAAGCTTTAATCAGTATATAAACGAGACAAAGCCAAGAACTGAAAAAAACAGCTGGAAGCACACAGATAGCAAAGTTTCTTTTACAGACGAGTGAAGTTCTGTTTTCTTTTATGGCAAATGGCAGAGAGCTACAAAGGCAAAGAAAGGCTCCTTTGCCCAGATGCTCCACGTTGACATACACAGGCACAAACGGCAGCATAAATATCACACCAACAGAGAAGACAATCAAAAGCAGTGGGAAGGGTGCTGGGTTTAGAAGCACGAGACCAAAAATGAGAGTTATGAGTTGTTAATGTCCATTTAGAGAAGGGGGAGTCATGAAAAAGAGGGAATCCTTGATTCTGGGGCTGTGCTGTGGCACTGCCACAGGTTGTCATGGCAAGTGAGTGGCAGCTTGGTGCAATTTGTCAGCATGAGCTGAATGACTCCAAGACTCCAGAAGGAGCAGGAGGAAGGGCACTTACCTGTAGGAGTGGGCAAATCAACACAGAGATCATCTCTGTTTTGTGAGTGGTTAAGACTTTTTTTGCCCTCAAACCAAACAGAAATGGTTCACCAAGAAATCTCCATTATGCAAAATGGGCATACAGTGTGTGAATACAGTCCAGAAGATGTCAGGTACATATTTACCCATTTTAAGTAATTTTTTGCTAAAAGTATGTGTCTCCTTGCTCTCCAATCCTTGTAACTCTTCTAACTAAAAAAAAAAAAAGTTCCTGATAGGGTATACAAGCTTCATAAATGGCAAGATGATTTTGCAGTATGAATTTAAAATGTGTCCTGAATGAAAAGAATTGATATTTTGTAAGTTGTTCATGTTGTTCGTGTAGGTCTCTAATCACTTGAGGTATGTTTAAGCTTTTTAACTGATACTTAGTTCTTTCAAATGAGTAAATTAATCTCCTGGGTGCACAGCAGCTCCACATACCTGGGGTCACAGTGCAGAAAGTTATTTTTGTTGCTATCTACAGATTGTCTTGACATGCAGTATATACCCACAGGGTCAGAAGAATTGCCCTCTGATTACATGTACAATAATCTGGATCTCCCACGATATTCCAGTAGTTAATTAAATATCAAGTAATTGCTAAAACTACTAAGTGACATTTAATTAGTATGTTAATTGATATCAAATTTGTTCTCACTATCTTGTTTTATGTTAATAAAATCCCTAAACATTTCTTGGGAGTAGATTAGGAAACAATGTGCTCCTAATGTACTAAAGCAAAACAGCCTTAAGCATCATTCTGCTTGTGGAATGTAACTTCTGACTTCAATTTTTATCTCACCTGTGATACTTTCTCCATCTTTAAACTTACTTTGTGCTCAGGGTATATTAGATTCAGGAGCACAGACCTCTCTTGGTATGGATTTTGACTTTTTTAATCCTGTAATCTCTCAGACATCTATCAAAAGTGGGGTAACTGTTAAAATAGTCTAAGGCTGCCTCTGCTCCCTTGGGTAGGCAGGCAGGGATGTGGGAATGGGGAGAGCCTCCACCCATGGCTGATGTCAGGGATGTGCTTCAGCACAGCCTCCCACGTGGACTGGGGAAATCTGTGCTTCACACACAGCTCAGAAGTGCCAGCATCACAGCTTTAACTGACTGCTGATTCTGCAGCAGCAAAATGCTGCCTCAGTGTGAGTGGTGCGCACGAGGAAGGGTGCTCCCCTCCTCCTCTCCCTGAGGAACAGCCGTGCTCTGCCTCTCAGCTTGAGTCCTCCAAACAGCTTCACAGCTCTAACACAGAAAAGAGATGCCTTAAGGCTTGGGGCCAGAAAAAGACTGACTGAGCTCCAGAATGACACGAGTCCCGAGCTTGTCCTTCTTTTCAACCACTAAAATGTTCCTAGTGGCTTCATCAGGAACAGGTGAACTGTCCAAAGTTGAATCCAGGAAGAGAAAAAGTTGTTTTCCTACCATCTAATTGGAGAACACACTGGAAAAAAAAATGCCATGAATATTCATATGAATTTTTAAATTCATTCCTTTCAGCTGTGCTCATGCCTTCTGTGTGTCAGCTTTTTGTGGAGTTTTTTCTGCATTTTATTGGTGCCAATGCACAGAGAGAGTTGGTTTTACATTCAGGATCACAAAAAAAGCTAAGTCTAATTTATTCTCCATGAACATTCACACCCAATTACTTCAGAAGAGTCCAACTGGGAAATAGAAACAATGGGGTACGACCACGCACAGGGAAACTACAGAGCTCTGATGCCAACCCTCCTCAAATTCAAAATCTGGAATGTACATGGAAGCACTGTAAAAGGAAGCTGGTAGAGGAGGGACTGTCAGAGAACTTTGAATTAGGAATAAAGAAAACTGTGATCTGTTTATTCATGGATATGTCAGAAGAAAAAAAAAGGGGAAAAATTGGTGAAATAAATTATTCATTACAAAGTACTCAGCTCTAGTTTTATGTCACTGAAATACTGCCATAGAACTAAGAATCAACAGAATGATCGTGATAGGTAAAGTATGACACTGATTTTAAACTACTTTTGGATCAATTGATTTGAACGTCTGTGGTTTCTTTTGGATGATGTTGATTTAAAATTCAGAAATAGTTTCACACAATATATTTTTTTAAGTTTCCCTTTTGATATATTGTGATAATCCCCATTCACTAATAGAATGGTTTTAGCAAGTGAAATATTTGAAACCATCTATAATCCAAAATGAATTTTTTGCTGAATTTGTGTGTAGCCCTTCTATCAGTTCAGAATGTCCTCTGCAAAGTTAATACTGGCTGTACAACTCGTATACACTGAGGTAAGGACACATAAAACTGTAACCATGAATAATACATATGAAGAAGAGCCTCTTTGGGTGCTGTGTAGACTTAAATTCTTGAAAAAAAAAAGTACAAAAAATTCAGAAATGACGTGTTTATCTATAAAAAAAATCTTCAAACTAACTTTTCACATCAGATAAAAGCATTGCTGCTATTTGAGTCCCTTTCTGCCTTGTCCATTAGCTCTCACAGATGGCTGGCACAGGGTGCCCAGGGAAGCTGTGGCTGTCCCTGGATCCCTGGCAGTGTCCCAGGCCATTGGACAGGGCTTGGAGCAGCCTGGGACAGTGGAAGGTGTCCCTGCCATGGCAGGGGTGGGATGGGATGGGATTTAAGGTCCCTTCCAACCCAAACCTTTCTGGGATTCTGTGAGTAACCCACTGCCCTCAGCCATGAGTGTGAAGCCCAAACCTGTGCAATATGAAACAACATAATTACACATATGTCTTTAGATTATCTTTTTTGTGTCATGATTGTTTTTTCTCTAAAAAAGATTAATGTTTGATTACTAATTTTGTGTTCTGAAGGCATCTGGTAAGAAACGTCTGAGATGAGAAATGTCTGAGAAATTTTGGGCCTGTCTTCTAGGAAATTACAGATCTGGAAACAGAATAGTACTTTGGGCTGTAAATCCACCAACCCTGATGTTAATGCTTTACAGCACTGCTGGTGTTCCATTTTTGTTGCAATATCAGAAAGGTGATCAGTGTTTACCAAGAGTTAAGCCAGTAGTTTGATTATTTTCTGTGTTGCTAATATGATTTCAATTGTTTCAATTATATTTGCTCAGGCATGAAATGCAATATGGATCATTCAGTTAATTAAGAGATGCAATTTGCTTTAAGTCCTTTGTCCAGCAATGTAAATCTAAGCCCACCACTTAAAACCTGCCGATGTTAAATAAAAGGTGAAGCACCCACCAGTGTAATAAAACTGGCTTTACAGCCCTGCCTGCAGCAATGCAGTTGCAACAAGTCACAGTTTGCAGGTAGATAATAATATATTTTAGTTACATAAAGCTTTCCGATATCTGTAGTTTAGAAGATCTGCTATACCTTATAAATGTGCATATATATATTTATATATGTGTACATATCTGTGTACATGATTGTGTTATATTCTAATCACTATATTTTTGAAATTTGCTTGCTACCAACCACAAAAAACTACTTTTCACGTTTACCCACATAAATAGCAGTGACCTTTCCATGTGTACAAATACAGAGGCACAAAAACTGAGGCCTGACAAGCTCCTGTTCAGAGGTGGTGGCATGGGAGGCCTCAGATGAAATCTGTCCCGTGGAGCCCCCTGGGGCACCGACAGGCTCACAGGGATGTGTTTGGGGTCCCACGAGTGAAAACACTCCCAGTTTTGCACCCAGCGAGAGCAGAGACCCCACTGTGGCTGCAGCAAGGCCACAGGGCAGGGCATGGCCCCGTTCTCCATCAGCCACAGAGGCTGTTGGGATAAAACTGTGCAGGTGTTGCCCTGATTTTTAAAAGTGTTTTCTTTTATAGTTCTTTTACAAGTTTTAAAGTTATAATAAAACTTCTTTAGCCTTCTGGTAATGTTTACATATTTGAAAGTCAAAATTCCCACACAACTTCATGTGTAAATAGAATATTTACATATTTCTCTGTGGGTGGAGAGAAATGATTGATTGATCTTTGGTCCAGTGTGGTTGGAGAGGTGGTAATTTCATCCTCCAATCCACGGTCACCTCTGGAATTCTATAAATACCAGATGTTTAAATAAAACTAAGTCTTTTTCTCTTTTAAACTTACCAAAATAAAACTAAGTCTTTTTCTCTTTTAAACTTACCAAAGTCCTGTGTACTCTTTTCGTGTCCAATAGCAACACACAGGGAAAAGGGTTATTTCTTATTTCCTTCTGCACAACCTGGCTGATTAACGAGGTGTAACTAAAGGATCTGCCATGCAAAGGCTGTGAGAGCAGCTCTTGCCACGAGGAGTTGTGTTTACTCTGAACCAGCCGGCTGGGGAGCCCAGCTCTGCTCCTCTGAGTCCTTGTATGTCTTTTTCATAAATTCATCTGCTCTTTAATCTTTTTTACAGAATCACCTGAAGTGTTGGAGATGAATTTTCACCAAAATGTCATTCTAAGGTAGAGCCTTGTATGGGATATTTCAGATTAGCGAATTTGGGAAAAAATGACACCAATGTTATAAAGAATGTGCTGAGTGCTCTTAAAAAGGATAGAGGTCTGCCAACAGAATCCCCACCTTAAAATTGCTGAAAAAATACATTCCTGAAGGATATTCAGTTTGATTAGAAAGTTTGCTGTGTTGTGACACTATTCTAAATAGATTTTATACATTTCAGTCACTTTTTTGGTATAGAATTTAAGAATTATTGCATTTCTCCCTGTAATCTAGTGTAGAAAGGATTTTTTGTCATCTCTTTAATGAAATAAATCTAACAGGTTTTGTTTAAGATTCTTACAATTTTCAGGACACGATTGAATATATATTCCATTGTGGTGAATCTTGCACATAAAGAGACTGAATGTATTGTTGCCCATAAAAAAAAATATTGTCTGCATAGAATCCATTTTGTAAGATTGTAAAAGCAGGTTTTGAAATATCCAGATGAGGTGGACATTTTTAAGGAATTAATTCAAGAACCCAGTTCCTCATGACTATATTACTCAATTTCAGTTGCAAATTCTGACCTGAAACTCTGGTGAATAGAATAAAAACAATAGGTGTGGTGCCTAAGTACACAGCAGAGGTAAATAAATTTTGAGTCTTGCCCTGTGGGTCAGCTCTAAGCTTAGGGAGAGCTCATGAGAGTTTCCTCTAGTGATTTAAGTGAGCTACAGGTTCTCTTCTAAATGTAGACTTCCCCCAAACTGATAATTCACTATTTGAAGGAACTTACCATCAAAATCCTCATGAAGCCAAATGTAAAAGAAAATCTAACAGAGTCCCATCTCTGAACCATTCTCCTCCAACACTTTAATTACAAAAGGGGCAGATTTCTGATATTTGCTTTGATAATGATATTTCTCTCCACTTCTGAAGAGTCTGCAAAGACTCGGTTTCTCCTGCTGTTTTGTAGTTGTTTTAAGACAGGATTTTCTGGTCTCTAGGGCTGCTGCTCTGGGTTGTTTCATGGGCATTAGAATCCCATTACAGAAAAAATCCCATGCAGCTTGGAGCTCATCCGAGGTCCCCTCGAAACTACTGAACAAAGGGATGTTCTTTTGTACTGCTCTTTCCCATCTGAAAGCATTTCTGCTTTAATTCATTCTCTTTACTTCTGCTGTGCTGAGTGTTATTATAGTCTAGTGAGTTCCTGAAAGTGGGAAATGCCAAACAAACAGGTGTCAGCCTTCAAAAGAAGCATTTGTCAGGACTTAATGTTCTGAAGCTAAAGGCAACAGCTCAACCTAAATAAGCTCTTCTCAACAGGATTTAGGTTTTCCTAATAAAAAATAACAATAGAAAGTAAAGTGCAAACCCAACAGCCTAAAGAGTGGAAGGCTTAGAAAAATGAGCACCATCTGACATGATATCTTGATCTAAAGCCAGCTTGTGCTGTAGTTCTCAGAGTCCAAGGGGTCCACCACTCTCACATCTTTTCTCACTTTGCTCTGTCTGTTTCAGCTTCAGTTTTGAAGGATGTACTTACCTGTAACTTCCACACAGGACCAGTTAGGGATGTCAGTCAGCACAGTATTCAGCAGGAAATTTTTCCCATCTGAGAAGTGCAGCCTTGCCTGTAGGTGGGTTGGAGCCAAGGCTGAACTAAACTGAGGGGTCCAGATCAGCAAAGGCAGCAGCAGCAGCTGAGCTGTGGGCTCAGGAGGTCCCACTCCACTTCTCCTTCTCTCCTTGAAGCAGAGATTGTGGCAGTCATGATTCCATCTTCCAGCTCAGTGCAGGGACAGAGAGACACTGGGATGTTTTCTTTTCACTGATATTACTCGATGCACTATTGTACTTTGGGCAGAGCCATCTTTTCTATCAGCTCCAGCAAACATTGCTGTGTTTGCTCAGGCATCCCCTAATTAAAAGGCACCGACTCTGATGGAAACAGTCAAATGAAACGTGCTCACAGTGTGCATTTTCCCAATATATTGGGATTTATCCCTCAAACAAATGTCTATTGTGATTCCTCATGACCAGCAGCTCAGGAATCAGATGCGAATGCCTGGATCAGTCTGCAGCCTGTGCTGTTCTCAGCATGACAATTTTGGTGAGGAAAAATAAAATCTGACCCTCGCAGCATTGCTAGGCAATGTCTGATCTGGGCTGAAGCACAGATGTACAGAAAGGCACAGGAGAACACTCACATGTATTAATGAGATTATTTGTGGGCTTCTGGCACGCCTGTGATTTGTCTTGTGGCTGCAACAGATGCACTGAAAGAGGAGTGAGTGTGTGTCTGTGTAATGATGCCATATTAAGGAGCCTTTAAAAATCAGGTTTGAAGGCATGGGGATAAGGAGCTATAGATTATTATCATTATAATGCAAGGGAAAAAAGCAAAAATAGCTCTGTGAAAAAAAAATTCATGTGCTGTGCTGGAACACACAGTTCCATCTTCTGTCTTTGCAGCATTTGTCTATGAAGGATGGTGGGACTCAAAGTCCTCCATAAATTCAAGTGGCAAAGCCTCAGACAAAACAAAAATAGCTGAATTTTGCTGATCTTCACCCTTGAGTGGCTCCTTTCCAGTTCTTTCCTCATGACTACATTCTGTACATGTCCACCTTAGCAGAGGCAAGAGGTTTCTGTGAGGATGAGGAAAGGATCCATTTTTCCGCACATGTTGTGCTGATACATCCTCAACATGTTCTGGGTGTTCAGTGGACAATATATCAAAAATATCTTCAGAAAATCTTATGTCTCTCAGGATGACAAATGCAAGGATTTTGTTTGACACCTGTGTTTAATTTGTCAATGATTTTTTTTGCTGGTGCCTTCTGATACCTGGAATAAATTTTCTCACTCCATCTTGTGATTTTAGTTCTTTTCAGTTCTTGCACTAAAACAACCAGTATGCTTTCTTTTCTTCCTTGGGTTTACTTTTTCCTGTTGATGTGATTCATTAATACACTTGGTTTTATAACATCATTGCAGGAAAATTAAGAAGTTGATTTGTTTCTTTATTTATTTGTATACATTATTCCCTTGGTTTATGTGTGTATCCATTTATCTTCTGCCTTGCATGTCTCATGGGCCTGACATGGCTTCTGGCTCCTGCTCAGTGCAGACAGAGTTTGAAATGTTACCAGGGAATCCAAAGGAAAGATTAACAATTTGGTGGTTTTTAGGAGTTTACCCATGTAAAACGTGAATGTCTTCTCCTAAGGACAGATTCAGGAATCTCTTTCACTGCACTATAATTCATCCCATCTGTTGATTCATCCCTTCCAGTTCTGTTTCAAACCAAGGGCCAAGGGAAAACCTTGCATATGTGCTGATATAATCGAGAAAAGATCAGACCAGACTTCCAAAAATCATGGGAGAGATTTCTGGAAGGTAATTTCACCTGCAATAATTAAAATTTTACCATTACAAGGAATCCAGAAGAAGCTACACAAATAACTGTACAGCCCCAACCACCGCAGGCTGTCAGGTCCATTTGTAATACTTGATAAAATCAGTACATTTAAAGAGAAGGAAAGCAGAATTTATAAATGTAGAATTCCAGTGAAATAGTTCCATGCATAATTGCTGCTCTATAAATGAACAATAGCATCTGATATTGTACCTTTTTTAATACGAGTCAGTGTCAGAAGTTGTATTCTCCGGGCTTGCAAAGAGTGAAATTGGATCTAAATTATGGATGTTTTTCACTGACCTCTATGGTAAATGATTAAGGATTATAGAAGTCTCATGCAATAATCTGCTCTGCATATATATTTAAAGGAAGCTGTATGAATATTCAAAAATGAGTGTTTTTCCCATTTCAAAGAATAAAAGAAATATTCTGTTCTGCTGTCTCTACATAAAGCATTTCTCCCAAGGTCAGAGGGAGAGGTCAGAGCCACAATAAAAGTCACTCCTGAGAGTGATCTGCCATGTGATCTTTTCTGTGTTTTGAAAGGTCAGAGTCTATGTGGGACAAATTTAATAAACTGATCCCAGAAGTATTGTATCCAATTTCTGAGGAAACATTCCAGAATGCCAGAATTGGGATTTTGCTACACTGAAATGCCAGTTGGTTTGTGATGTTTTATCTTATAATTATGAAGGTGGCTCAGCTCCAGCTGAACCAATGATTGTTATGTCCTTACTCAAAGAGAAAGGTTATCTAAAATGAACACTGATATTAGAAATGGTTCAAAGTGGTTACTTGGATCTGCTTTCTTCTTTTCTGAGCAGAACCTGAAGGAGTGTGTGGTATCAATAAGGAGCATAACACCATTAACCAGCTGCTGGACAATCGGCATATAAAGGACTCTGCACCTTTTGAGAAACACTGGATGGGCATTTCTGCTGCATGCAGACAAGGACCTGATAAAAGCTGAGAGTCTCAGGTCCTTTCTGCTGTTCCTAAACAAAATAAGGATATTTTTAAAAGGAAAAACTGAGCTATAATAAAGGTAATGTACACAGAAAGAGCCATCAAAGGTTTTCATTTTAAGAATAGCTTTAAATAATTTTTAGTTTTGTTTATATTTATAATATTATTTATGTAGTTGTATAAGATCACTTGAGAAAGATGACTCTTCATCCTTATATATCTTATACCTACAAGTGATTTTACACACCAGTACTGCCTATGAATGCAGTCCACTGACTCTGTGGGCACAGGCTGGACTGTAATTGTGGATGTAGATTACTGGTGACAGACCAAAACACTGACTACTGGTGGATATTTCTTTTTTCAATATGTGGTAGCAGAATGAAGATGCTGTAGCTCTGTGCACAGAGGCAAATCTCAGTTTCAGCCTGTGTGGATGCAATCATTATTTCCTTCTTGCTGACTCTGCTTCACTATTGATCATGCCGTGCATTTCAGCAGGCCGGGTTGTGATTTCAGCTGGTAAATGTAATATCAGCCTCCATGACAATTACAGCTGAACACCATTTGTTTTCTATGAAATACAGTAAATTTTTCTGTTACATTTGCTTCTGGCATCCCCAACACGGCTCAACCACTGGTTTTGTGTCTCTGCTTATCACAGATTCTTTTTTACCTTACAGGGATTTGTGGGCATTTGTCACACGAGTCTCGGTGTGGGTGATCCTGCTGTGGTGATAAGAATAAAGCAAAAGGAGATGCTTGACATGATGTTTCCTGTCCATGTCTGATTAAGTGTGTTCTACCAGGGGCCATCCAGCCCAAACCTCACGAGCTATTTGTGCAGTATCTAGTACAGATCCTTGGGGGGTGGAAAAATCAGAACAGAGCAAATATAGCCTTGGAGAAGGAGCAGTTGGAGCCTGCAGACAATGTGGAGCATTACTTCAGAGCAGCAAAGCTTGGGCTTGGGACTGAAACCTAAAGGTAACAACTGAAATTATTTTAGTGTTGTTTTTTCACAGAAACTTCCCTGAGGCCCCAAACACTTTTTATTCCTTCCCCTGTGCCAGAAGCACCAATTCATTCCTGCACAGGATTCAAATTCTGCAGCTGTTCCCTCAATAACTTTCACAATGCAGTTAGTTATTGCTAATACAAAAAATCTATAGCACGCTATAAAGTGGAAATATAATACAATAGATTTAGGGGCTGGGTACCTCTCGGAAGACTTAAGGAAGCCATACAGGAGCTGTGCAGGATTTGTATGGCAAATTTAAAATTTTCTGATGGCAAAGCATCAACATAACTTGTTTTATGACATCTTCTTCCTCTCCACAGAGGGAGCAACCTGAATTGGTGGGGGAAGGAAAATGAGAGACAGGATATGGACCCAGCTTGCCCCTGGAGACCCACTGGGCTCTGCACTGCTCACAATGGGAGGGAGGATGCTCCTGGATCTGGGCTCCTCCTCAGCTCCTGCAGCAGCAACATCTTTAGATCACGCTGAGTATTGAAATGGAAAACATGGAAAATGTGCAGTGTCTGTTACTGAGCTTCAAAATTTCCTTTAACTGCAACCAAATTGCTGCTTCGCTGGGAACTTTAATAGACAGAGTCGGCCCCAGCTATGATGAAGTGTGACAGGTTCTCTTTCTTTGCCTATAAAATTCTTAATGGTAGATAATCAGAAACGTTTTACTGAGAGACCTTCTTCAGTGTTACTTTCCATTTCAGTTATTTATAAAGTGGGATTCTTCTTTCTCATTTAACTCTGGATTATGTAATTTACCCTGATGTAACACAGAACAGAACTTCATCTTATGGAGGATGGGAAAAAATGTACATCTGCACCTACGAGTTATACTTCTAATTATTGCAACAGTTCAGGGACCTGTTGTTTAAACAATTTCTTACATAACATATTGAAGTAATCTCACTCAAAATTCCTAGTACTGCCATTTATTTTCTATTTGTTAGACTGATGTCAGTTCCAAAAGCAAACCCAAGAATTTTTAGATTTTTATTTTAAAATATATTTACTTGTGGCTGTTCAATCCATGTGTATCTTCCATTGTCACATTTGGTTGTAAAAACCACAGTATTTTGATATAAAATCACAAATTCATCACAAAATGTTGTGCTACCTTCAAAATGCAGCTCGTCTTCAGTTATTTATTGTTATTTATTAACTATTTATTTATTAGCCAGTTAAATATGGGCTGTGTTTAGTAGTGTCATGGTTTCAGCCCAGCTTCTGGGAGTCAGGAGCCACCTTCCACGAGTTCCTTAAACGTCCTGGGCCCATCAGGCCATGAAAAACCACCACAAGTGGGAATAAAAGTTTTGACTCCAGAACCTTGATGTGTTCGCCAGTTTTATGCCTTTTGTCAACCTGGTTTTTTTTTGTTTCGTAATGAATCCATATATTGTTGTCTATTGTTCTTCATCTTCCCGTAAGGGAAAAACAGAGGCAATTATAACTTAATAACATTCTCTGTGCTAAGAATGTGTGGTGACAGACAATGAAGTCCAATATCCCGATCTGATTACAAGTTGCTCTTTAGATGGGGGACAAACAACTACAAGATGGCAATGTCAGAGCAAGGAACACTTGCACGATGAAATATTAATGAAAATACATTGCACTTATGTCTCAATGACATCTAAATGGGAATCAGTTATCAGATCTTGAGTGTTTGCTACAAATTTCTACTCTGCAAAAGAAAAAAAAAAATCCAATGAACTTTAAAAATGTCAGACAGCAGGGCTTTCAAATACATAATTTACTAGTTTGTTGGCTTCCTAGAAATGGATAATAATAAACTTGTAGCTAAAAGCAAGCTCATAAATGCTGAATCAAAAATGGGAGAAACACCATGAAATGATAGATGCAGAGCTGCGTGGTGGTAATTTTCTTCTAAGGAGAAATTGTCGCGGTGCTGTTAAAGCTGTGAATGGAAACCTTGACAGAGCAGTGTTTCCTTCCACATGGAAGGATCTGTGCCACTGTTTCTGTATGGTGCAGAAATGCAGGAGCAACAGTGCTGGAATTGCAGCTGAAGTTTGATGGACTTCCCTGAGCATTATATTTTCATAGCCTGCCTAGTTAGGCTCACCTCTTTGATACACTCTCATACTTATTTATTTAAACATATGAAAAATAGACTGTTCTATTAATCAGGGGTCAGAATGAAGTCATTTCTCATGGAGAAGTTCTAATCTTAATCAAAAACTGACCTATGTGTTCTATGTTAAAAAGGCATATATTATTGAATGGTATTAATAGAACCTTTAATGTTAAAATATTTGATACCAGCCAAAATTGGATTCTATTTTAAGCCAGTACTCTGGGCTGAATGGTGATGAAAGCCTCTCATTTTTTGGTTTGATTTTAGTAGCAGCCAGACCGGACTGGAGTTGAAAGGCTGTGTTCTGCTGCTCAGGCTGGTCGTGCTGCCTGACACTGCAGCCTCGTGTCCATGGAGCACCTTCTCCCTTGCTGGCTGCAGCCTGTTAAACCAGGAGGTGAGACTTGACCTGGGCAGAGCAGTGAATGGAAGAAAGCTTCAAAGTGCTCAGGTCATGGGGACTGTTCAGTCTTTTCATTTGGATATTTTCATTTGTGATACCATCACAAGGCCCCTGCCACAGTGGCTTTAGACTGCGAGCTCGAGCTACAACTTCAGGAAAGCCCTGCTCAGGTCAGAGGGTTGGGAGCAGCCACACGGGCTCTGGACAGCTCCTGATAAATCCTGTGGAAGGAATCCTGGGATGGGGTGGGGAGATTCCCAGCCTCAGCTCTTCTGGGCATGGTTTCAGTAAATGGCTTAGGATGGGTACTCAGAGCCACGCTGGGACGTTTTGGTACAGCATGGATTTAGTTAGAAAAGGTGAAGAAATTCTTTCTTCAAATGTTTATATTGCATCATAACAAGGGAAAAAAAAAAAAAAAAAACTAAATATTTGGCACAGAACCATTTAGGTAAATTGCATTTATGTAGAATAAATCCAGAAAGTGTAAAACAAAATGATAATTAGATCAATTTTTGCAGGTTTATATTTTAAAAAATTAAATCCTAAAGCTCAGACATTTAGTCTTTAAAAAAGGAACTTACTTAATTAAAGCACTGCTATAACAATGATTTAATTGAATTTCTTTTCTGTTCACATTAAAATCTTTGTCATAAGAATGAGCCCCAGCATTGTGCAATATCAATATGGGATATATTCTTACTCACACTACTTAATCTCATGGTAGGCCTTATACCTGAAAAATAATGTTTAATTTGAGCATTAAACCCCTTCAACTTACTAGCTTTTAAAAAAATTCTTCAAGTATCTAGCAGTGTACTACCTGTAGTCTAGCACCACTGCTATGAGCCAGGGTGGGAGAAGATGATCTCCACAGGTTCCTTCCAGTCTCAGCATTTATGGGATTCTGTGCCATCCACTGCCCGCCTGCAGTGCTGGGTGATGCGATTCCTGGTGATCCAGGTGAAAGCCATGCAGGGTGAACGAGAGCAAGCTGGCCAGAGGAGGGTTTCCAAGCTGAGCTGTGTTTTTGGAGAACCCTGAGCACAGCACCCAGCGCTCTCTGAGCTTTTAGGAACCATTAACAGACTTCAAAATAAATTCCTTAAGGACCTATTTTGCTTTGTGAAATGATGAATTGTCCAAAATCTGTTCCTAATGTGGTACAAGTTTGCAGGAGCCACCTCGATCTGCTCGTGTCCCATGATTCATTTATTTCTAAGTGGAAAACAGAACAGAAGCGTTTTTGTAGGGATCATTAGGCAATTCCTCCTGCTCCCCACCAGGATCCCCACAGATTCCCCAGGGCTCCACGGATCCTCCTGAACTGTCACACCCTGAACACAGCCAGGCAACAGGGAGCAATGGCAATCCATAGGAAGTACAATAAAATGATAAACTTGGCTGGGAGCAGCAGAGGTACAGTTAGACCTTAGAAACTAACCTGTGAACTACATTTACATTCAACAGGCTCTTCTTTCTCTGTTTAAAGCTTAACTCCACTGAGTTTGGACTGGGTTTGTAGTTTTGCCTGGAAGAAGCAAGGCACACAATCAATCTTGTGCAAAACCTGTTAGTGGAACAGCGTTGTGAAAGCAGAGATTGCTGGGATTTGCATGCTGCAGTGCCTTTGCTGAGCTCTAACCAGTGGCTCTAAAATCTGAACATTTAAATCCCATTAAAGAATCATCTGTGTGGAAGATATTTTATGTGATAATATACACAACAACACATCTTAGACTCCGTTAGGTCTTTGTTCTTGTATAATGTAGATCAGCTCAATTAGTCTTTGCCAAATGACTCACTGGAATTAATTCTTGCAGGTGGACACATGACTAAATTTGAAACAAAATCTGCATCTCTTTTCACACACTGTAAGCCCTGTAAAGGAGAATTTACATTAGATAAAGTAATAACTCTTCTGTATAGTAGTATTTAGAATTATGGAATCATAGAATGGCCTTGGCTGGAGGAGACCTCATCCAGTGCTACCCCCTGCCATGGCAGGGACACCTTCCACTATCCCAGGCTGCTCCAAGCCCCAGTGTCCAGCCTGGCCTTGGACACTGCCAGGGATCCAGGGGCAGCCACAGCTGCTCTGGGCACCCTGTGCCAGGGCCTCACCTCCCTCACAGAGAGTAATTTCATCCTAAAATCTAATCTTAACCTAGTGTCTTTCTGTTTTAAGTCATTTGCCAACCAATAATAATATTTCAGATGTTTTAATGGGATTTATACACTAAAAAGTGCTGTGCAGCCCCCCAGCCTCTGAGGGAGGGACTGCTATGTTTTGCAAAGATGTACAAAATGCACCAGCAACTGCTTCCAGTGTCCTCAGCACAGGGAATGAGCAAACAGAGCCAGAGCTGGGTTTTAAGGAGTAACACATAGTGCAACACATTCTACAATGTTAAAGGTGCTTTATTCTCATATTGCATCCCTTAATTCTCTTCCCCACTTCTGCCAGCTGAACTCCAGCAGCAGGAACATTTCCCAGTACCTGACTAAAAGTTTCAACTGCATCCCAACATTGTCCTGGGAGCACACCCAACTTTGGGGCAGATTTCAGACTTTGAACACACTGTTGGGGCTTTTTTAGCATGAAGCACAATCTCATGGGCTCCAAGGGAAGGGGAAGGGGCAGCAGCTGGCCCCAGGTGATGCTGGGGTCAGAGGGTGTTCCTGGGACATCGTTAAATGCAGGGAAGGTGTGGGAGCAGCTGCTCTCAGTCACGAGGACCTGCAGCAGCCTGGGAAGGTGAGGGAGCAGTGAGGAAAGGTCAGTACAGCCATTATGTTTCTATGGATTAAATAGCTTTTCTTCACATATATATGAATCTATAGTGAATTCCCCTGTAGCCTCAGATGCCAGTAATTATTGACTGTGGTGTGGCACAGCTGTAGTTTTACTGCATCATTAGAGGCACTTCTTCCACTCTGGTGCTTCCAGAGACGTCTCCAGTCATGTCCCAGGACACTTGTGATTGCACTGGAAGATACATTGTGTGATTTCTCATTTTCTTAGAGGGAAAATGCTTTCTGTCTCTTGAATATTTTCGTTCTCTTGTTACTTACAGGCAGCTTAACATTCAGTGTTTAGGGGGTTTGTGCTGTGTGTGGGTGGAGAGTGTTAAAGGAGTTCATCATCTGAGCGGAGTTCTCTGCTTCAGCAGCCCCGAGGGTGTGGGGTGTCTGTACCTGCGGATAAACACCCACCCATCCAGCAGGAATCACTCCAGGGATGTGCAGCAGCTCTTGGGTGAGGTGTGGCCACTCCTGGGTAGAGCACAGAGACACTGGCTGAGTGGAGAGCAGGGGGAAAAGGAGAACCAGCAATGCACAGAAGGCTTTAGCTGGGATATACAGCAGTGACCTGTACTGGCTTTGCCTGAAATACACGAGCTCCATATCCCAGTTCTGGCAGCAATGGCAGTGAATATTTAACACAAGTCACAACTTTTACACTTCCATGTTTCATATTCAATATATCTTTCTAAGTGTGTTATTCATCGTAGCCAAAGTGATATAAACAAATCCTGCTCTGCAGGCTGCTGTTTACTCTCCAAGTGGCATTTTAAGAGCAAACCTTCCCTCCCTGACATAACGCAGTGACAAATTGCAGCTAATACTTCTACATCCACCAGGAAAGGAGCACAGCAGTGCTGAGGATTTATTTAGTAGGGAGCCATGGAGCATATGTAACTGGCTGGCATTTTTAGTGCCCTGCCTTAATTTTGAGACAGCTTTGCTTAAACATAGCTTCTCTTCTTTGTCCTTGACTATTTAAAGAATTAATTTTTTTTTTCCTGTTTGCTGTTTTCTTTCATAAACCCAAGAAAATCTCCAAAGATGTATTGTTAAAAAATTGTCTGACAACTTTATACAATCTCAAAGAACATGTTTAGGCAAGGTGGGGGAAGGAACTGGGAAATATGAATGGGAAAAAAGACAATAAAAGATATTTGATAGTACTCAGATCTATTTTTTTCAAAAGCTATCAAAATCTCTTTGTTAATATAAGACTTTTTATTAATTTGGGATTTTTTGTCTTCTTCTGAGAGTGCCTTTCAAAGGCTTTGAAATGTGCTAATTTAATTTTTCTGTTGCTCCCCATCAAAATTGTTCTTCATCCCAGCATAATAGCAGCAGATACTAAAAAAAATCATTTTACAGAAAATCAAGAGAAATTATGATTATTAGATCATTTTTGAAAGAGAGTTTGGCTCTACTCAAGTGTAGAGTCTTTCTGATCAGCCTGCTAATGTCAGCTGAGAAGGGCTCAGATAATAATCACTTTAAGGCTATCTGGGTACAGGAGTATCAAAATCTGACAAAGCAGAAGAAAATGTGCTTTGTTCTTCAGGCTTCCCCCAGCACCACTGGCTTGAAGCTTCCAACAATTAAGAGGGAATAACAAATTTTTAATGGTGTAATTATTTTTCAAACATGTCCACCCTCAGCAGCATGTGCTTCCTGTCCCTCAGAAATGCACAGGGTAATGCCAGTGGGCATCCTGAGTGCTTGGGCAGAGCCAGGCTGTCAGTCTGAACCAGCCAGGAGGTCTGAGCAGGATCTTTTAGATATCATGTCTAATTTTGAGGATTTCTTTCCAATATTTTGATTAAAATCCGAAGTTTTGATGGCAGGTGTTATTTCTGCTGGAGTTGTCTTCTTGCATGTTTCTGTACTGGATTGTGAGCATTGCTCTCCTTTCTCTGTCCTCATTGTTTGTAAGGTATTTGGTTTGGTTTGGCTTCAGCCACATAGAAAACAAAATTGAGTTATTCTCGAATTTGTGAATAATTTGTCATCCTAGATCCTAACTGATAAATATTTTGCTTTTCTGAACACCAGTGTTTACAGCTGGCACTGAATCAAGGGCTCATTCACAGCCTCAGTGTCTCAGTCAAAGGTGGGATGATATCCGTGCTTCTCCTAGACACAAATACTTGTGCTGTAGCTGTTTCCTCTTGGTTTGTTTTTTTTTGAAGGGGAAAAAAAAAAGCTTGATAAACACCATCTGTCAAACTCAGTTTAAATTTTGCTGTTAGGTAAGGGCAAGTGCCCTCAAGGATGATGCAGTCAATACTTTACTGTGGAAAGACTTAAAGAACCCAACTTTTTCCAGTGGTTGTTGTGGTTTGGAGCACGTTAGTTATGGAGTGTCCATCACCCTGCATTTCTGCCTGTGTGACACTGAATCCAGGTGCTTTTCTGTTGCAGTAAGGTGGAAAAATCATAAAGAAATGATTCATAGAATCCTGCTCTCCTGGAATCAGTGGCTGGCCTTGTCAAAGCCAGCACTTTGCAAGTTCCAGTGTGAAAGCATTCCTGGTGTGAGCAGTTCGTTAACATAACAATCTATTCCTGGGTGAAAAACAGCTAGCACCTGCATAAACTGTTTTTACACCATTAGAAAAATGAAAATTTTTCTCTTACAAACTCTCACTATCTCTTTTCTCTTACTATCCCTTGCAAACAGCTTTTCCTGCATGTACACACCGAGGTTTGAGTGACCAATCAATACAGGATAACAACTTGTTATGAACCAATGAAGTAATTGGCAAGAAAGCTCCTGACCAATTGGAGCCCCACACGAGGTCTCTAAAACTATAAAAAGGATATGTGTAAAAAGGATAAAAAGGATATGTGACTAAAGAATGGCCTTTTGCCACCATGAAGAAAATGGAGTCTGTGTGATTTATTCCCATACCTTTTCCTGCTTTTGCTTTTAATGAGCTGGAATTGACTTTCAGAAAAGGAACACCTCACCTTTGAAACTGTCCCGTGTCGTCCTGATAGAAAAACTCATCTCCAGAACTCTTTTTGCCTGCTTGAGACAAAATGACAAACAAAACCCATGGGAAATGGAAAGGAAAAAAAAAACAACACCACTGTTTCTGCTCATTAAAATTAACTTTTAGCTGAAGATATTGGAAAAAGGTAATTAAAACACGTTTCTGGTTATGATTCCTGCCTAGATACAGTCTGTTTCAGCAATAAGCTTTTTTCATGTTTAACAAGCTATTTTAGGAGATAAGAATGATTATGAGTTTTCTCTGTTGATAGAAATTACAATTAAGAATTGAAATTCTCTTCAGTGAGGCAATGCCCTGGAACAGTTACCTGCTTTGACTTGAAACAGTTCTTTTTCTTTCGTTTTTTCCCCCCTTCCTTAAAGGCAGGAAAGCTTTAGAAATCTGTAGGGTTTTCCTTTTTTTCTCCCCCCAGAAGCCATTCCTTTAATGATATGTTTGAAAACACAGAGTGGGTTTATCCAGTGCTTTACAGTTAATCTGTTATTTGAATGTCTAACAGGCTTTTCTGCCTGGCAAACACCACATCAAATTAGGAGGAGACTTTGACTAGTCAAAACGTGCTCTTAAATTTGTAGTAAGATTTTTTTCAAGGCTGAAAGCAAATAAATGAATCCATAACACAGAAAATAAGTCTTCCTTGAATGAGGAAGTTACCCTTTCTCTGCATTTTTTACTGGATTCATCCTTGTTTAAGTTTGCGCAGGGAGCTTCTAGAAGCTTTATTCTCTTCTGGAAGCATTTGTTTTAGAAAGTTGCTAAACTGTATGTTAAAACAACCTGAGCTTTCTTAAAGTGAAAGAAGGATTCTTCTTGCAAATCAAGGGTTGTTAACACAAGGAATGTGAAGAACTGTACAGGAACTGACTTGTGGGATGAAAGAAACATAAAAATTCACTGCTCCAATGGTGCTAGCCTGTTTCCATCTCATGGAAATGATGGCATCGTATGAGGAAATCCCACTTTGATTTTGAAGTTTTAAATAACTTTATTTAAATTTTGCTGTTGTGACTCTGGTATTTGAAAAAGCCAAACATCAACTGAAGAAAGAGGATACTGGAGCAGTTTTACGTCAATATGGAAGGTGAGGGGAAATCTGCAGAATTTCAGTCAATACACCTCTGCACATTCCCAATTCATGGGTTTGTTCCAAGAAATTCTTGATTTGATTGCCTGTGGATTATCAGCTGTTGATTTCCTTTCTCACATCACTTTAACTTTGGTAGGATTGTCTAAATAAACCAGAAAAATGAGGAATTGATGTGGAAACCAGGCTAGAACTTTTGGTAATTCATACTAAGGTGTAAAATATTTTGCTTCAGAGCTCAATCAGCAGGAATTAGCATCACAAAAGCAAATACCTGCATCATTTCTGTGAAACATGGAGCCTGTTTTACTGGCACAATATTGATTGATGTAGCTCAATGCGATCCCTTCCTGCTCAGGCCTATGAATATACAAGCACTGTTAAAATCATGCTTAGTCACTGAATTCCACATTAAAGCTTCTGAAAAGGCTTTATTATTTCAACTGGAATAAGAATGCAACTCTGCTGATATTTGAGGAGTGAAAGAAAAAAAAAAAAAAAAAAGCTGTTTAGAAAAATCAGGAAAAAACCCAAAAAGCTCTGTGAGCCTTTATTTTCTGTAAAGAACTGCTCAGAAGAGAGTTTTCAATTAAGCTGCAAACACGTTTGTGTGCATCTCCTGTTGAAGCTGAATATCCTCGAGGTCACTGAAGATTTCCAGCACTCTGCAGCACCTGCTGATGCTGATTGTTCCTGAGGATGTTGGCTAAACAAAGCTGCTCCAGGAGCACTCTGACAGGAGACAGTGGGAGCTCCCACTCAGGGCTCTAATGAGTGATTTATTTGTTCCCTTCTCCCCGGGCTCACCCATCATTACGTGTTCATTAAGTAATAATTGCCATTGATCGACAGGCTGCTGTATGGATGATGGTAAAAGAAACAGGGCTATTAAACCTTCACTGCCTAGAACAAGTGTGTGCCACAACCAATAAGGCAGATTAATGAGAAGAATTAGACTAAGAACAGTTATATTATGGACCACTTCCTTCCTTTTCTTTTTATTTATGATTAGAGACAAGTGTAGGGCATTTGAGACATTCATAAATAAAGGAAAAAACATATGAAATCAAGCTAAGGCTATTCAAGTGCTTCTGACCCTCAACAGGAGCTGGTCATAACCTGCACTAGTAATGAAATTGGTTTGGTGGTTTTCAGCTGGCCTTCATAAAGAGCATGTAGATCAGTTGGAGTGAAGGACAAGAAGGTAGCACAAATAAGATTCAAAGTCAGATCAGGCTTCTCATGGATCACTTGTGGGTAAATCCTTGTATAAATAAATACTTAGAAGCTCTGAAAGGCCTAACCTTGTATCATTTGGGGACGGTGGCCAATTTCTGGTGACTCAAATTATGATTTTATTGCACTCATTCCAGTGTATTATTTTGAGAATTGGGGGTAGGAATAAGTTTTGGGATCTTCTCCCTTCATCAGTAGCATCCCATGAGAGGAGATTGCCATAAAAGCCTTGAAAAGAGGTGTGCTCTGGAGTCAAGGTGCTGTGCCTTTGAAAATACCTTTGGATTTAGGTCTTTTGGTGCCCTTAATTCCACACATTGAAATATTTTTGCCTGCCCTCTCAGGTAGGACTATAACAGCTCTCTGTAATCTTTCCCTTAGTAGCTTTTTCCAGCTGGATGTTCTTGTCTAAACAGAATTATTGAACATTTTCTCTCACAGTTTCTGCATTTGTTGCTGAATTATAGCATCATACATTAATGTTTCTTTGGCTTATTTTGCTTTGTTGCATCTGCAGATCAGGTCAGCAGTGCCATTACTACCGGGGCAAATGGCAGTGGCTGTCTCAAAAACTTGATGGTTTTTGAGCACAAGTAATTTCTCCTTTCCATTGTGGTCTCAGGCCTCTTGCAATCAGTCTTTTAATAAAAAAGGAAATGCCTTTTGTTGATTTTTACAGACTGAAAGGTCAGGATAGCACTTAATGAGAATAAAAGATGGAGCAAAGTGGGAGGCAGGAGAGGGTTAATTAAGTACACTGATTGCAGTAATTTTATAATTCCAGAAACCTTGTTAGTGCTTTAAAAATACAGCTTTAATTATTATGCTGGGTAAGAAAAGTACCTTAGGGTAGATTCTGCCAGTGCTGTGCCATTGATTGCTGCAGAAATCTGATACTGCAGTATTTCTTCTGCCACTGCTGCCAGAGCTGGCTCAGAATATCCACTGGAACTGCTTGAAATTCAGCAGCAGTGGGAACTCAGAGGCAAAAGTTTCCAGTCTGCATCTCAATCCCACAGCAGCCTCGATGAAGAGCTGGATAATTGCTTTTAAGTATGGAAAATAAAAAGAATTGTTGAAATTTTTTAACATATTCCTGTTTAGTTTGAATCACTTTAAAACCAAAAAGGCAAAACTATTAATGGTACCACACTTAGAAAAGGAGTTTAGCCCTGCCAGCCCTCCTGAATTTGTCTGCACATCAGCTGAGTGTGAGAAAAGAGGAATATTATTTAAAATATTGTGTGAGGTGTTTCCTATCTTAAGAAATATTATTCTTGGCTTGCTGTGAGTTACAGCAATAGATCATAACAGGGTAACGTGCTGGACTAGAATGGCCAAAAGAATAAAAACTAGTATTTGGATACATTTCTTCCATCCTTAACTCCATTTTGAGAACAGATCCTGTATTTTCTTTAATGAATTCCAGCCTGTGCTCACTGGGAAGAAATAAGGGGAACAACATTACCTGAGAATATCCAGGGATAAATTGGTTCCTAATCTGTTGTGGAAAATACAATTAGCTATAAAATATTTCTCCTTGTCATGGCTGTTATTGCACTACACAATTTTCTAATATGAGAATAGGGATATTTCATTATGGATATTTAAAACTGGTAGCTGATTCATTTTTAGAAAAATTCAGATCACGTGCAGAAGCAGGGATGAGGAAAATATCAGAATATCTGAGAGAAGGAAAATAGAATAAGATCTGCCTCGTGTATATGAACTTTAGAGAACAATATTTAAAGTTTCAGACAGCTACAAAGTTGGAATATTTTTTCAGAATTTGCCTTCATTAATTTAGAAACTAAACTCTGGGAACTGAGATGGAGAAAAACTGCTACCCATGCATTTTTGTAACTATTATATAAGTTATAAATACTAAAAACAAATATAAAAGCCACCCAAATGTTGTGACTGGATTTGAGTGAGCAAAAGAAGCAATTTCTATTCTTTCATTTCCATTGTCACATCTGCAAAAGTTTATAAATTCAACTTCTTTGGATTTAATTATTTATGAGTCTTTAATGAGCATTTTTATAGAAGGTAAAAATCCTCCCTTTGTTTTCACTTTCAATGAAGAGATTAAAGCAATTAAGTAGTGATTAGACTTGCATTGACCTTTGCTAACAAACTTGCTTCTGGCAAACCTTAAAACTTTTTCCCTTTCCTGGAAACAGCTTCATGTGCTGCTGAAGAGCACCAGAGGCCACTGCTGGAATCACCCCAGAGAAAAAGGAGAATTTTTAATTGTTTATTGGCCTGGGACCAGCCAGAATCTTCTGTGCAGACTTCTTGGCCCTAAATAGCCAATAATGAACTCCAAAGGCACAAGTGATGAGTTATTCCCATTTAGGACAATGCTGTCCTTGGACTGTGGCAATGCCTCATTTTCCCTGAAAGCCTCCAACAAAGGACTCTAATATAGTCCATCTTTTAATTTTGGCAGCTTGCTGGAAGGCTTTAATACAGAAAGCTGTGTTAAAAATTCTTGAAACGCCTTCTAAAACATATTTTACCTATTTTTGCCAGGATAGGTAAAAGCTCTGTATTTAAACATTACTTAGAATACATATTTCCTCTTTTGTTTCCATATTTACTGTAAGAAACATTTAATCTATTAGTTATTTAATTGGGATTGTTGTTACCCATCGATTGCCAACATTAAGGTAAAAAAATTCCTTCAGACTGGACTTTTTAAATGTTACCTTGAGAAGTATTAGGTGATCCCGAGCCTGTCAAGTACTGATATTTGTTAAATCAGATTTTGGAGTGCCTTTCTCCAAAACAGTGTTTCATTTTCCTTTCTGGGTTTTTGAAATTTCTCTCTGTACCCAGTGGTACTGACCCCACATGGCGACTTGTTTCTTTCCTTATGCTAAATAAGAGCAGATCCATATCCGTGACCTCGGGAGGTGGAAAGCCTTGGAATGCTCAGGAAAAGAGAGAAGCCTTTTTAAAGTTATCTTTTAAATTCATTGTCATGCAAACATTAAAATAAATCTGATGGCCTCACATGTGGGACCCAGAGGTGATGTAAAGACTCCATTCCTGGGAGCTTCACCTCTCCCTGTGCAAAGGATCATTCCAGGAGCCTCCCCAAGGAAAGGTTTCTTTCCAAAAGTGGCTTAATTCGAGCACTGAGCTGACTTCAGCTGTTGTCAGGGTATTTCCTGCTTTTTGCACCTCCAAGAGTGGCCACAGAATAACACAAACTAAGCGGCATTTCTGTGTCTGTGGTATGAGCTGTGCTGTCTCTCTGGTTCACCAGAAACGTGGCAGTACTTGGCATTTGTTGCTGCACTGCTTTTTATTTTGAATTGCCTCTATTGAAGGCATATGTATAAATATGATTATTCAAAACAAAACCCCTGAACTTTAGATGTTTTGGATCAAGCATGATTTTATCTATTTTTGACACTGTTTCCTTGGTTACATGGTATCAAAGTCAATTCATTTTAAACACAGATATGTTGCTGCATATCCTTTAAAAAATGTGTTGGCATGGGAAATCCGCTAAACCTTGCTGCAGATAATGAGGTTACTCCTTGGTGATCCAGTTATTATCCCCTTTGGGAAAATGGAGAGGGGAAGTGCAGACAGGAGAGAGTGCAGCTCAGTGTTGAGGATAACAAAGATGGGAAGATGTCGAGGGAACCAGCCCAGAGACCCTCCAGCTGTGTGAGGGGTTTTCTTCTGTTTTCTCTGCAGAAGCTGATCCAGCTCTTCCTCCCAAAATCTTCCCCGGGCCGGTGTTGAAGTGGTGCAGACTCCTGGCTGGAGGCTGTGCACTCAGGCTGCAGAGCTGCTCTAAATTCTTCAGAATTCCTAAATGCTGAAATCAAGTTCTGCAGGTGGAGACAGAAATGCTGAAGCTCTCAGTCAATGTAGACAGAATAAAGCAGAATTATTTGGCAATATCCTCCATCAACAGAGCTGTAGGTGACCTCCTGTGACTCAGGATGGCCTGGGAGAAGTCTGAGCATGAGGAATCAGGGTAGAGCAAATCCTGTGGGAACGTGTGGTGCCTTTTTACAGGATTTGGGAAGTGCTCTCATCATTTCAGCCTGTGCTGAATTGTTGCTTTTCTATTATTTATACCCCGAAATATTATTATATCAATACCATATGCATATTAATAACCTCTTCTAAGATTTGATCTGTAATTGAGAATAGATTCTATATTTGATTCATATTTAGTACAGAACCAAACTTTTCTTTTTAGAGGTAAATGATTGCTTACTCTTTATTTTATGCTAGCAGCTCTTCCTGGAGCCTGAGCTCTGTCATGTCATGCATTATTATATTGTATTATTATATTATGTTATATCTTTGTGTTCAAAACATTGAGAAAAATGTTAGGCAGAATTTGTGGCTAGAGAAAAGAGACACAGAATTTGACTTTTTAGAAAAACTTTTTTTTTTAAATTTTAGAAAAAAAAATTAATACTTGGATCGTTTATGAAAGCCTAGCCAGCCTTGTCACTGCCAGTCCAATCTTGTCCTTCTCTCCTGTTTTCAGAAGAGACAAATTATCTCTCTGAGCTGCCAAAGGTGGTGCAAGACTCGTCCTGAAAGATGCAAACCCCACATTTGTAAAGAAATATTGGTGCTGGTGATGACATGGCCACAGTTCACATGTTGCTATTTCAGGGTTATATTGTATTTCTTTACCTCTCCTTTCTCATTCATATATTTTCATTTGTTATCACATTCTCAGCGATGCACAAAAAAAATTATTCTATAACTCAGGAGTAAAAAAATTAAACTTGACTTTACCATAGCAAGAGTAAGTGTCAGATGAGATGGTGGAGCTCAGAATCTCTTATTCTCAAAGACAAATTCTTATTTCACATCCTGCCAGGGAAGCAGACAGCTCTTTTGAAAGATCATTTTAATTCAATACATGCACTTTATGAGAATTGATTTTAATTTCACATAGAAGAATGTCATTCACTGATGCCAAAGCACTAAGCTATGGGGACTGTTTTCATGGAAACTAAGTTGTAGTTGACTTTTTTTTTTTTTTTACCTGCAAGTGACCACATTTTCTTACTTCATGGATGGAAAAATGAGCCATTCAATTCCAACTTTTAACTAAAAACTCCAAAGGTGCATATGTGGCTACATTGCAGTGCCTCTCTGAGAGAATAACCGGGGGAAAAGGATCTGGGTTGTCTGCAGGGCTTCCTCTACCCTGTGAAAGGAAAATGCATGCTCCTCAAAAATTCCTTAAACACGGGAAAAATCAGGTTTTGCATCATTCCTGAGTCTGACTCAAAAAAGCTGAGGCAAGCGATAATACCCTTAGGAGATAATTTGACTGAAATAACAAACATAAAGCAAAAGCAGACTCCCCAGCTGAGCGACTCGGACACTCCTGGTTGAGATCTGGAGACAGCAACAGGCAAAGGCAGAACCTGGGCAGGGATGGACTTGTGAGGGGGACATTTACACCCAGCTCACACCCAATATTTCACCCTGGGAAATGTTCTCCAGAAGAGCATTGGATGCTCCCGAGAGGAATGAGTCTGTCAGTGAGTTCCAGATGTGAGAGGAAGGAGCTCTTCTTCCTCAGTGGTTCTGACCCCACATGGCCACTTGTTTCTTTCTTTATGCTAAATAAGAGCAGCTCCGTATCTGTGGAGCCTTGGAACATTCTGGGAAAGAGGGAACCCTTTTTAAAGTTATCTTTTACATTCATTGACATGCAAGCATTAAAATAAATCTGATAAAATATATCTGATATATTAAAATAAATTCTCCCTCACGGCTGCACTCCAGTGACAGAAAACACATGTTAAATGCTGGGAGTGCCTGACATCTCCAGGGTATTTTACTGGAAATGTAACAAACAAAGACCATTTCTGCAGGTTCTCACATGCCCTTGTGGTTTTGGAATTGTTCCTGTAAAATAGCAGCAATTGCTATGTAGCAATTGCATTTTTAAGAATTTAGGCTAAACCCCTCTCACTCAAATGTGAATTTGGCCTGTATTTAGAGTGCTTCATGTTCCTTAAAGTTATTGTTACTATTGAAGTTATCTTTATGACAGTTTTGCATATTTTTGTCCAATAGCTTTTACATTGAAATACAGGGTTTGTCCCCTAAGTCTGTGCATTAATGAA
This sequence comes from Anomalospiza imberbis, assembly GCF_031753505.1. NCBI lineage: Eukaryota > Metazoa > Chordata > Aves > Passeriformes > Viduidae > Anomalospiza > Anomalospiza imberbis. The sequence continues at coordinate 3,340,987 of NC_089694.1, forward strand.
AAGATTATTTTAATTAGTGTAAGGTCAATTTAGCTTAATGTTTCTTCACTTAATATCTCTGCTAATAGTTACTGGGGAAAAAGAAGAGTGAGGAAAATGATGAAATAATAGGAAATAGTGAAAATCGGTTAATTATGAGCTGAGGCTGATGCTCTCTACAGCAGAGGGGCATCCAGCTTTTCCATGCTTTTATTCCCTGGGTGATTTTAGCTCCTGACTGCACAAGGTGCTGGTGCCAAGCGGAGTGGGCAGCAATTACACAGGGCCATGAGAGAGAGCAGCTCCAGCAGCACAGACCACACAGCCTCCTCTTCAGCTGGGTATTTCAATTTGCCTCGTCTTTCTAATTTTAAAGAACTTGGTGTCTGACAGATTAAGAGATAACATTCCTTTTTCTGAAAAAAGCAGGAAAAACATTTGAGAGAAACCTCACTGAAAATTCACCAATGCATTTCTCATGTTCCAAGGATAATTTTTGGGCCAGCTGGTCATGAATTTATTGGTATGAGCAATAAAAGGGAAGAATTTTCATACATTTTCAATAATATAAACTATCATATCTGGTTGTGGAATTTTAGTATTTTGTTTTTGTGCTGTTAATATCATTTAAATATCAACACAACCTCTGCCCCGAAGGATCTTCCAGAACCTTCCATGGTGCTTAGAGTGTGAAAAGCTGCTTGGAGAAGGCCCTAGTTTTGATGCTGGAGCTTGAAGTGGTCAAAAACTGTTCTGAGATTGGGAATTTCCCCCCACAGATGGTGCAGATAAATGGCATTGTGAATCTGAAACTCCTCCAGGCTTCCTCGGAGATCCTAAATGAATGCAGGGCTCCTGTTCACCCTCCCAACACCCAGGTTTGGGTGCTGCTCATAGCTGGTTTTTCTCTACTGCTTTATCTCTGTGCTCCTTCACAACCCACAGAGCCTTTTGTGTTGGAGTTAGTGCTCTTCCTACTTCTCATCTGAGTGTTTTCAGGAGATTTCTTGCAATGCTTCCAATCTTTCTCACCTTCTGCAGCATTTCTGTGCTACCATTTGCTTTTCTCGCTGCCTGAGCAGGGTGCAGACAGTTTTGCCCCCAGCATTGTCCTGCTGAAGTGTCCACCTGATCCCCTCAAATCCCTGCTGCCAGACACACACCCTTCCCTCAACAATCCTTATTGCTGCGAATCCCTGCAGAAATTGCATTTCTTTGAGCCTTTCTGAGCCATGTTTTGGTTCAGCTCAGTGCAGGTTCTCTGGACAGTCGTGGAACACTTCTGAATTTCCTCAGCTCAGTCATTCTAAGGACACCTGAATTTTTCTTTGACACTAAAGGGAATTCTGAATTTTTAGATTTGTGAACTCTTACGTACCATGTGCCAAGGTAGTCACTCATGGTGCTGTACCTCAGGAATTGTAAACTGTGGGTTCCTTGCCAGGTAAATGATTGGGTACAGGTAACAATTTATGGAGACACTTAGCATTCAACAGAAGGGTCTGAAAACAGAGGAGGCTGTTTTCACGTGGGGAGTAAACCTTTGGCATGCTAATTTGATATACACAAGTGACAATATTGTGAGCTGCTTTCTCCCCGTGGGACAGAATGATAATATATATTGCTGTCAGAAGAAGATCTGTGTAAATGGGGTCATTTAAACTTCAAGGGTGCTCAGGCACTTTGATAGGAGTTTTCACACTACACCAAGTGAAACTTAATTTTTTTTTTTAGGTCTGGGAGCAAGTTTAATACTAATTCAAATTGGAGATACCACCAAGAGTATCTGAAATTTTGGATTGTGGGTGAAAAATCAGAATGAGAGGAAATTTTTTTTTCACAGAACAGACGTTTTCTGGAATGATTCAAAGTTTTTGCTAAATTGCAATATAAATATAATAGCAATGATTCCAAATGTGGGTCTTTCTACTGTTTTTCCTCCAAGTCTTACTCTAGAATCTACATACTTGGATCTCATCTTAAATAATGTAATTCCCTTTATCAATTTATGATTGCATTAAATAGTATTTAGTCCAATAGCAACAAAAAGCCAGCATAGAACCCAGCACAAAGCCTACTAGGCCAGAAATATTCAATACTTTTCTAAGCATAAAATAGTGAGATTTCACTCTGAAGTCAGTTAAGGACATTTTTAATCATTTTGCTTTTAGAATGTTCTTTGTAAACTAATAAGGACGTAATATTTTCTCTCCTGGTTCTGGTTTTTTTTTGGGGGGAAGGGGATGTCACTGTTGGCTCATTACCTGAGGCTCTGCTAGAACATCCCAAGTAGTTAGTATTTCTGTCAGAGGCCTGACAGAGTTCAGATTCCTTACAGCTCTGACTGTAAAGAATCCATTCTGCCAGAACAGGTAACCTGCAGCAAATAGGCTATGACAGCTTGATCAGTGATTAAAAACAAAAAGGGGAGGGGAAGATGATGATGATGATGATAATGAAGGTTAGTTTACTACTGTCAGTGTCCTTCACAGATGTGTGACAAACCACACCTAACACTCAAATATTAGGAACATCCAGTGGAAAGCCTCATTGCAATCTGCATTAGTGTGATATGATTTGATCCTACAGCTGCACTCAGCAAACACCTGAGCCGTGCCACTGACGGGTGCATTCCCTGCCTGTTGCTGTTAATGTGTGTAATAATGAGTCTCCTTTCCCTCTGATCACTGCTCTGAGAGGAATAAAGGAAAGACAGCATGGTTTTAGGTCTGGGATCATTTGAAAAGAGTGAAATTGCATCCAGAATCTGGTAATGGATTTATATTTTTGTACCAGCCATATGTCTCAGTATCTAACACAAATGCCCTTGTGTATTTTGTAATAAGAGCATATTTAGAAGGAAGAGTTACATATAAAATGTGTTAATGCCATTTTGCTTTTTTTCCTACCATCCATATGTCTTGGCAGCAAACATCTGTAGCCTTTGACATTTATATTGTGTGTGTCATGTTTAGAATTTCTCTTTCTTGGAGCTCAGATGTGAACCTGTCCTTAATCAGTACAAAAAAAAAAAAAATAGAAAAGTAAAACAAGACGAAAGGGAAACCAAATAAATAAAAATTACACTTTGAACTTTTGCTCTTTGTGTGTGATGCATAGGGAGGAGACTGCCAGCCTGCCTCAGAAAAGGCCAGAGACTGCATAAGCTCCCTGACAAAAAAGTCTATCACATTCAGCTCAGGTGGTCATTTAAGATGAAGAGGGAAGCTCCATCAGCAGAGCAGTGTGAGGAAGCCCACCCGTGGTTTGTGTGTCTGCACTGCACTGATTGAGGCACTGGGGAGCTGAAAGTCATTCAGACACACACCCTGGGATTCATCAATTAAATATAAACCATTCAAACAAACGCCAGGAAAACAAAGCTTTACACGGCTGGGTTCACATTTTGCTGTGTGTTTTCTCCATGATTGCTTTCTCTTCACTAAGAGGAATAAGTGCTCATGGCTGGGAAAACTTGGAGCTAGGAATAAAAACGTTTTTGAAGTGATTTATAAGAAGGGTTCAAATTACCATAGAATGGCTTGGGATGGAAGAGACCTTAAAGATCATCCCATTCCAGGGGCAGGCATACCTTCCACTATCCAAGCCCCTCTCTTGGGCACTTCCAGGGATCCAGGGGCAACCACAGCTTCTCTGGGCACCCTGTGCCCCTCCCCACCTTCCCAGGGAATAATCCCTTCCCAATATCTACCCGCCCACCCATCCATCCACCCACCCATCCACCCACCCATCCATCCACCCATCCATCCATCCATCCATCCATCCATCCATCCATCCATCCATCCATCCATCCATCCATCCATCCCCTGCCCTCTGGCAGTTTAAAGCCATTCCCTGTGTCCTGTCCCTCCATCCCTCATCCCCCGTCCCTCTCCAGCTCTCTTGGAGCCCCTTGAGGCCCTGGAAGAGGCTCCAGGATCTCCCCAGCACTCTGTCTCCTCCAGGTGTGCACCCCCAGCTCTCCCAGAGCAGAGCAGAGGGGCTGCAGCCCTGGAGCAGCTTTGTGACATTCTCCAGAGCTGCTCCATCCTGTCCCCAGGGCTGGACCCAGGACTGCAGGTGGGCTCAGGGGAGAGCAGGGTAGGGAGGAGCATCCCCTTCCTCACCCTGCTCTTGGGGCTCCCCTTGATCCTTTGGCTTTCCGTGCAGCCAGGGCCCCTTGCTGGCTCTCTGTGCTCAGTTTAGAGACAAGGAAAAAAAAAACAGAAAAGAAAGACAAGACGAAAGGTGAGAGAGGGTGGCAAATTTGCACAAAGCCAGGCAGAATTTGTGCTCCTGCCTGCCAGCAGCACAGAAAAAGCAAAGAAACAGAATGGACTCATTTCTGCTGTGATTCCTTCCTAATGCTGCACTTGGAGGGGCTAAGGAAGGGTTAAAAAGCTAAGTAGTATTTAACAGGTGAGAGGATGAATAAATGATTATAACCAGTCAGAATATTTTAATGTATTCATTGTCCTAATAATATGACTAACTCCATATTTATATCACTTATTATTGCCTTACATTTCAGAAATGTGAAAACATATTTCAGGCTTATTCTCACCTTTCAGAAATGTCTGAGCATTGTCTAGCAGATATTTTTGTAATCATTACTTATGGAATATTTAGGCAATTACTAATATGAATCTGGATGTGACTGCAGCCTTTTGAAATCAAGATCATTTTGCCAAAATGGTGTTTTTAAAAGTGTTTTTCATGACATAAAACAACGTAATTCTTCTGTATATTAAATAAATGGCCTTTTTTTTTTTTATATATATTGCCTGAGCTGGTTTCCCTACCTCTGCAGTACTTTTATTAGTTTGTAACACGCTGTTCCCAGGATAGGAGCAGATGGATCTGAATATATGATAGCTTTTTAACAATAGTCTGTCATCAGTGACTGCTCCTCTAAGTGCTCTTCCCTTCATTCAACAGCTAAATGGACTCTTAAAGCATGAAAAAGAACAGATATGCATCTGTTATTATACAAGCTTTATTAAGATAGAACTCACTAAAGATCAGGTAAATTACAGTAAATCATGTAAATACAGTTGTTTCCTTAAATCTAAGAGGACAGAGATTTCTTTTTAATGCACTGTGGGCATCTGCCCACACTGTGTGTGTTTCCTCACTGCTCCTCTGCCACAGACAGCATTTGCTGATATATTTAGCAGCACGGAATAGCCACAGTGGTTGTTTCACTGTGCATTAAATGGTCTGTCAGACATGAAAGTTGACAATTTATCCACCTGAACCAAAGAACTCTTTGCCTCCCTCCACAGATGTGCATGCAAAATAAGCTATCTTTGCTCTCCAAGCTTGGTCTCCTACCAGAAGGAAGTGGGGGTTTTGCCAAAATGGAATGGAATAAGAATTTCAAGGCTGCAGTAAGGATAACTTTGCATCTCTTTTGTCTTAATTATATTAACAGAAATACCTACTAATTTATTTGAAGAAGCTTTTTGAACTGAAGCCCAGAAAGATCAGCTGCTCAACATGTAACTTTGGTACAACAAAGGCCCTGCATTTGGACTACACTGAGATTTCCCAAAGAAGCTGCTGTTAGTTGAACATGTTGCTTGCCTCCTCCTATTTTCCTACCACCAGAAATAGTAAATATTCCTGCCCACACTTGCAATGCTAAACAGTTTATCAAGATGCAAGGAGCAGGTGCAGTACCTGGTGGCATCATATTTCAGGAGAAATAAATAGGACTCTGAACTGATGAAACTCGTCCCATCAGGCCCCACTATCTCATATCTAAAGCTGACTTCATTTCCAAAGGATATATTGCCTTGTGCTAAAGAATCCTCTTATTTCAAGAAACCTACAGAGATGCAAGGAATATTTTAGGATGTGCTTTTACTGCAATGACTGCCAGGGTAGGGATAGAACCAGAGCCTCTTCTTTACACAAGAATAAACTAACTCCCTCATGATTTAAAAAGATGTTCCTTCTCAAGTTGTGCCTTTATGGTACCATAGAGATATCTCAGATAAATAGACACAATTCTCATTTGCTGTTTCACTGGTATTTGACAGATGCAAATCTGCTGTGGACATGCACCTGGAGTGGTGCCAGGAGCATCATTCCCCACCCAGCTCTGCTGCAGTGAACAAATGTGATTTGGGTCAGGTTTGGGTTTTTTTCCTCCCCTAAATTACAGTTTTACTGGACAACAAAACAGTTCTCACTTGTTTTCTGTAGATTCTCACTGGTTTCATTAAAAAATCATAACACAAAGCCAGTCTATTCTGGGGATTCTGGCAGCAGGAACTAAGTCAAAGCCATAAAACATTCTCCTAGCCCTCACAAGCTCTCACCAGAGCTTCCCTCTAAATCAGTCTGGGAAATCAGGTGAACCCCACAGTGTGGCCTGGCATTGGAAATCTTTTTCTGTTCACCACCCCAGAATCCAAATCAGCTTATTCAAACCTATTTATACTCTGGCAAAAGCTGAGAGAGGTAATCTGCCGACCTACAGAGTTCATTCTCATCTAATACTTTCTAACAAAATGTTTCCTATTCTACCCAGAGAAACCCTCCTGGCTGAAGAGGGGGCTCACCTGGATGGCATTTGGCAGGTTTAGTGTACTCTGTATTCTCCTACCTTTAGTCTCACACTTGTGGAATATTTATGTAAATAATTTCTGGGATTCATCCAACAGACACATCAAATGTTATAGGAAAAGGGGACTTGACTAGGAATGCATTTGGATTTATAACAGACTGATTGAAGAAATATGAGAGTTTGAAGTGGCTTGATGTAAATCTCTATTGAAAAGTATTGACAGCTGGACTTGATTTTCTGGTGGAGTTTTTTTAATCACTGCATTTGACTCCCACTGCCCTGGTGCCTTGGATCCAAGGTGTACAGCACTGAATGTCTCTGAATATGTCATTTAAATTTTAAAACAATAAGACTGTCAAGCCGGAAAGGATTCATTTGCAGAGCATCTTAAATTTGACTTTTTGTGAGAATTACTTACAGGGAAGTGACAGCTGATAAATTACTAGTGCTGTGTTTTTATTAGGCTTAAACAGCTGAAATGTAGTTTAGTTTAAAGCATTTCTGAAAAATAGAGGATGAGCAGGTCCACTAAACTGTGCTGGGCGTGCACTTTATCATCCCAGCTGGGAGGGCTGGGCAGTGACCTTGGGATTCTCCTCAGCTGCACTCGGAGCCAGCTCTGGGCTACCCTTGGTGTTAGAGCAGATTTATGGGCAGGTGACAAAAAGTGGGCACTCCTGGTGGGATGTGCTGGGGGGGGGAAGGCCAGGTGGATCCCTGGAAGCCTTTCCTGCTGTGGGTCTGTGGGATCAGGTCCATCTTTAGGGTCAGGGAGCTTTCTGCAGTGTTTGGAAGTGGCTTCACTCATAATATTTTTGACTTTTACCACTGAAGTTGCTGAGGTGAAGAATCAAAAGGAGAGCCTGTGGTGTTTTCATTAGGGGACAGTTAAATAGAAGTTTTGTGACTTTTTTGAAAAAGGGAGTTTTCATCTTTGTTACTGATTAGGTAGCTTTGTGTTATAAATCCACAGATTCTCGTTGCCTTATTCAATTTTTGTTGCTTTGATTCATGTGACTCAGTAATTCTAAGGAGAATGATAAATGTAAAAAGATGCCTGTTTGCTCCAGAAGTAAAGGAATGAACTGAAGAGACAGAACCAGACAGTAGAAACACAAAACTATTTGCTGTTTAAACTTGCATCTTATTTTTCCCTTTTGCATTGCATTGCTCTTACCAAAATAATAACTCCCCTGTTTATTTCTGGCACTGTTTTACTCAGTATTTCTCTTTTATTTTCTAAAAATCATATTTCTGAGAATCTCTTCATTCCTCAGCACCTTTCCATGCCGAATGGCTGTCAGACAGGAGCTCTGTTTCCTTTGGGGTCCTTCCAAGGCTCCCCTCCACACTTCCCTCACTGTTACAATTCCCTGTCACCACCAGCATTACTGAAACAGGAGGAAATAAAACACAACAGCAGATTTAGGATTTTCTTCTGCTACATTTCTCTTGATAATTCCTATTTCTTTCTCACAAATGTCCTAACCCCGTGTTTGAACAGACAGAAGGCTGAAGTAATTGTCTTTTAAAAATAAATGGGAATTAATAGACACTGAAATAGCCACGGGGCAGGTGAGAGAGGTTCGTGCTAGAGAGGATTTGCAAGCTATTTTTATTGTAGTGACTCCTCTTTTAGGGTTTTTACTGCTTGTTTAAAAGGACAGGAACACATTCCTTTCCTTGGTGAATACAAGTAGGCTTATGCATTAAATAAAAACTCTTGCATGATAAATTTACCAGCCTGATATTCCTCAACTGAAATTTCTGGTAGGAATAATCTCTTGGAGCAGCAGGTGACAAGGGAAGCACAGCTGTGATCTCGTGTGTGTGAACAGATCCTGCTCTGTCTAAGTCTGCTCTTACCACCAATCCCTGCAGGACAATTTTCCCTTTGGCTTTTCTCTCCTTGGATAGTCTTCTGAGTTATTTAATTTATTCCTTCTAACTTTTATAGAGGGCAGAATGTATCCACTTAATAGCTTTTTATTTTCCCTCTCCCATTCCTCATCTGTTTTTCTGGCTCTCTTATTTAAGTTAAGAAGGAGGGGATTTTTTCCCTGAAAGCAAGAAGAATGGTGTTTTTAGCAAGAAATTTCGGACTCTGAAAAAAGCAAGTCCAATGAGTTACTAAATCTTTCACCTCTCTGTTTTTCTTATGTAGTCTTTTACCTTATAGCAACAAATTCTCTGAAAGGTTCTCTGCACTATATAAATAATATTGTGTAACTGCATATTAGCAATTGTTCACTGAGATCTACATCTCCAAAAGGCCTTCTCAGTTCTCACTTTGTACAGAATAAGTTCAGTGTGTGCCCAGGTGTGGGGTTGTAACTCATATTTTATTTAAATCTGAAGTAAATGGTCTGGAAGTTATCACAGGAGTGATATCACAGGAGTCTGCCAGGCCATGGAAACTCCCCCAGTTTGTAATTTGCAAAGCTCCATCCTCTTTTTAATTGCTGAAAAAAAAGGTGGATTGGATATTCTACCACTGCAAACAGTACTTGGGAGCAATGTGGGTTTTCCTTAGAGAGAATTCACTGCTTTTTTGTTCTGGAGGATATTAAAGGTCTCTAATGATCTCCTAAAAGTAATACAGGGCAACTAATTATCTCCTTGAAATAGTCTCATTTCGGCTTTGCTTAAGTACGTGGAGCTCTTACTATTACCAGGAGAGGCCAGGGAAAAGACATTGGAGACCTTGTCCCTAGAAAATGCATATTTACTGGTGTGCATCAGTCAGGAGCTTTGATGATGTGAGGACATTTTCTCTGCAGGTGAATATGCATTATTTCAGAGGAGGAAATGAATTTTTGTTGTGTCCTGAAAATCAGGAGAGAGATTTTTTTTTTTTTTTTTTTTTTTTTTGTCTGATTTTTATTGTGACCATTTCACTGAGTGCAATGGATTGATTACTGGCTCCTGATCATTTATCAAAAAAAAAAAAAAAAAAGGGTTGAAATTCTAAGAGAAATGTGTACTTATGGAACTCATTCACTCTTACCTTCCTCTAGCTCTTTACCTTACCTAACTTCCTGTGCTAAAATCAGGAAGCCTGCCATTTCTCTGCTCCATTCTGAAATCTCACACAAATCAACCAAATTACTGCCAAAAGCCAAACCTCTCCTTGGTCATGTCCCACAGAACACCATCAAGTGCCATGTAAATATTTTTACCAAGGATGAGTTCTTGACTTGCCAGACTTTGTCTCACATCTTCAGCATTAATATTTTATTTATATTAATATTTCCTTTGCTTTATTGCCTCATTTTGGAGCAAAATCCCCAGCAGAGCTGCCCTGTATAGATCTTTTCCACACTCACAAGTGCTGAATGAGTAGAAGACAGTTGTGTAGTCCACACTGTGGGCCATGGGTAGTTAATTATTGGGTTAAAAGTAAAAATAATTTAAGTGTAATTTCTTAATTAAACAGTTTATCCTTAAACCTTATTATAAGAGATTACTCCATTTTGAATTTATTAAAATAAAGTACTATAGAACTCCCAATTTGTGAGACTGTAGTATAAATAAAAACTAATAAACATCTAAATCCAAACAAAAGATACCATCTCACACATTTAATCCCAACCCTAACAAAAAAAAAAAAAAAAATAAACTCAACAAGTGAAGGCTGTTGGGATTTGGCTCTGGTGGCACCTTTCAGGATCTCACCAAGCCACCACAGTGCACAGAAAATGAAGACAAATTTCCCTTCAGTTTCTCTGCCATTTTTCATTCCTTGTGTCTTTAGGAAAAGACAGGCAGAGAAAGCGAGAGGACAGTTCTCCTGACAGAGAAGATTTAGGAGAGCACCACCAAGATTCAATTTTTTGTTCTACTCTTTGACTAAACTTGGTTGCTTTACAAGTGAAAATTTGGGATTCTCTGTCCCTTCACAGCTGTTGACTGCAGCATCAGGTAACAAATTTATTCTGAAACTTTTTTTCTTTGAAACACAATGTCTTTTTACTCGCAGCAGAGTCATAATGAACAAAAGCTTATTCTGTACATGAGAGCAGCAGCTAATATTGCTGTTACCCGAAAATTTACCCAGATTTAACACCTACTATCTGATACTAGTTGATTATTATAGAACCAGAAGTGTGTTACTTAATGTGAATAAATTATTATTATTATTGTTATTGTTATTATTATTATTGTGCTGGCATCATGCAAAGTAACTGCATGAGGTGTTTTGTCACCAGAGATAGGAGCAGAAATGATTCTAACAAGTGGAACCGCCAGGAACACGATTTTTCTTTTATTCTTTTCCTTTTTCTCAAGCTGAATCTCATTATAATAAGCCTGGAGTTTGATAATGCTCTTGGAGATGCCATCAGAAATACATCCCAATTTGTCCTGTAAAGCTGGCTAATATACATTTGTATGTGAAATGCAGCAGCAGATCTTACAAGATGCACACATGCAAGCACGGGGTAGTTAGTGTTACATGCATTATTTATGGCCTCATTTGGCTTTTAGTGTGAGTAGATTGTGGGAATTGTCTGGACTGGCATCTCTGGAGCATCCTTCTGCAGGAAACTAAAGAGCTGCAGAGCAGCTGTGTGCCCGTGGGGAGGAATGCTCTGAACTTTTCCAGGTTCAGGGGGAAAATAAGGAATATAATGAAGCATTCGACCTCTGAGTAACAAGAACCAGTTTGGCCCAAATCAGGTGGAAATTCCTCAGCGAGCTGAGATTGTCTTCCTGCACAAAAAATGAGCTTTGTGCGTCAGACACCTGATCCAGCCAGGCTTCCCAGGGGTTTGTGGTGGGATTTTAGGGATGGTCTCTGTGGGTTTGTGCTCTGTGGCATCTGCTGAGGTGTGGTCAGGCTCCAGAGCTGCCTCAGCTGAGAACTCACAGGTCACAAAGCCACAACCTTTAAACACTCCAAACTCATCTGTTCTTAGTCAAGAGTGTCCTCAGCAACCCGGTCTTGTAATTAAGCTATTTAATGACCCTAAAGACTGTTTAAAAGCCCGAAATAATAGGTATGCCCTTGATTTAACATAATTAAAAAATAAAAGTAAATTAGTTTCCCTCAAAATCCTCATGCCTTATTTTGAAGCTGGCCTTAAATACTGTTTAGAGGTAAGGAAATGAAATGGAAAATTCTGCAATCCTTTTTACTGTCTCTGGCAGCCGTCCAAACACAGAGCCCAAAGCCAAATACTCATTTTAACCATATTTTGTTTGGAAAAGATGCTTTAAGCAAATTAATTCAGTTTAAATCTGGAACGCTTTAATAATGTGTGGCTGCTGATGCTGATTAGAATAAATATTGTGCATTTGAAACATAATAGTCTTGTCTGTAGCAAGACACAGTTGCTACACACTTCAAAAAGGATGGAGCAGACTGCAGTGCAAAGAAACTTTCATAACTGTTGGGATTACAGCGTTAGTGTACACCATTCCATCTCTACCTGTGTCTGATCATTCTCCTGTTTTTTTGGGTTTTTTTTTTACTTCTGAGAAGTTCAACAATTTATTTAGATTCGCCAAGGACCATGTCCAGAAGTTGAATTTGAGAAGCAAAACTACCTTGTCTTATCCCCACTGTATGAATCTTTTTGATTTTTAGTTTGTTCTTGCAGGGCTGCCTCTGCCACAGACATATTTGGGACGTGCAATTAATCACATCTAATGTCTTCTGGTGGGAGATCTTACATTGTGAGGATGCTTCATGTGATTTTGAAGGCCCTTCATGTGATTTTGAGACGATTTTTGACACAAAAGGGGTTTAGGAAGTTCAGGAAATCTTTGTTATCACTGTGCATCTCTATTTTGAAATTAAGCTGAAGCCTGGCTTAGCCAGTGGTGACCTTGGTGGCACAGGGATGGATCAGTCAGACCTTCACCTAACTCAGAACCCACCTTTAAAGTGAATTCCTCCTTTTATAGCTCAGTCTGTGCCTCTCTCCTCGGCCTTTCTCGGTCCATTTGGGTATGAAATCACCATTTTGATTTGCCCCAGACATGGCTCTGTGGAAATCGTGCTGTAAAATATCAAATTACCCACTGAGGTCAACCCCTTTTGCCCCAGACAGGGTCAAACTCTTCCCTCTCCTGAAACTTAAACAGTGAAATGACGGCAGTAATGTGAATTCCTCTTACCTCGAGCAGGTAATTAATACCCAGCTCCAAAAAAGAGTCTGGAAGGAAGGATCCCTCCATTTGTGTTTCTTCCATTCAATTTTCAGCCATGAATATCAGTGAGAGGAACTCCATTTACGGCAGCAGATATGACAAACAATCCTGCAGCTCTGAGTGCAGAGCTGAAACCCTGCAAAGCCCTTTTCCCTGCTCTGCAGAGGAGCAGCTGGTTATCCCTGCACCCAGGGCACCCTGCTGGATTTCCTGCCGGCTTCAGCTCTTCCTGAGCATCACTCCATGAACTCTTCCAATGCCCTCACCACCACCTCGGCCAGCTGTGACTTAGAGGTGCTCCGGTGGAAATTAATAATTGGTGTCTAAATGAAATGAGGATAATTTTCTTCCATTCCACAAGAATCTGCAACCGGAAAGACGAATTAAATATTCTGTTATGGCAGCTACAGAGCCCAGTTTTTGATTGAATATTGCATCCAGACTTTATCTGTAAAGATTCCATTTTAGGAATTTTCTGGAAATTAGGTTATTTGTGATCTTTCAAAGCAGAAGATGCTGGTGTAATGTTAATAATTTGGAGCAGATCTTTGTGTCAAGGCTTTAGTGCCTTTGTGTAAATGTGCTTATGAATAAAATCAGGCAACTGAAAACCACTCTTTGAACACGGTGCCTTTTGAAGATGCCAGAATACTGAAAGTGTTGGTTTTAAAAGGTTTTTCCATAATTGACCAGCAGCTCTTTAAGGAAACCAAGTCAGTGAAGATGCCACAAACCCAGAAATGCTATCAGGACAAAGTAGGGCTCTTATCTCCCAGGGATTGATTGATTGATAGTCATTTCATGGAAACAGTTATTTTTAGAAATTCAAATTAGTTTCCATTAAAGCTACTGCTTTTAATTATAAAAAAATAGATTTACTGAAATTGAACTCTTAATGTGATATTTAATAAGGTGAGTATTGAAACTAAGTTTGAAAAATTCCATTTGCTTCAAAACTTTTGTGTTGTTCTTCTCTAAATAGACTCTTCCCATTGGAATTCAATACAATATTTTGACCAATAACAGTTTCTGTATTTAAATGACCAATATGGAAACATAATTTCAACAATAATTTTAAAAGGTGTTTACATGATTATGTTCTGGAATTTTCTTAAATGCTTTTTCTACAAAATTTGGTCTTAAAAAAATGTGCAGAATGTTAAGATGATAAAATTCTTTCCTGAACCACTCAACACAATGAAAAATAAGAACTGAGTAACAAAATGTTTTGAATTTATTGCTCATGAGAACTTCTTTGAAGAACTAATTCATGCTGATCTTATGCATGAGTGTTTGAAAGTCAGTTTAATCAGTTTTCAGCTATTTCTGCTATATCTGCGTAAAATGAGAATAAAATAAAGTACTTTATTGCACTCTGGTCTTCCCAAGGACATTTGTGCATTGGCTTTTTAGTTTCTGCTGTCTCTTTAAAAAGCAAATTTTCAGAGTTGTGTCTGTAGATAAATGAAACACACAAATATACAGGGTAGCTAAAAGTTGATTCTATGCTTATCCAGAAATCACTTTTTGGGATTAAGTATCCAGTGCCAAGAAGGAACACAGTGTGAAACTCAGTACAATTCGGTATTAAGGTTTCAGTTTTAAGATTTGGTGTATTAAATTTAAATTTTCATTCATAATGTAGATTTTAAATCACCACAAAAGCTTATCATGATATCCAGGGGACTTACACAGGTGTGAGATCTTTCAGACCTCAGCTAGAATTTGAGATGCTGAATATCACTAAAAATTTCTGGATTTTAGAGGAAGCTATAGACACTGTTTGATTAAATTTTGGGAGGGAAAAATGAGAAACAGATTATAAATAAGGTGTTTTAAATGTTTCTCTTCAGCATGGATTGAAAATCTGGACCAAGCCATAAATCTTTCAGTGTCCAGTTACATTTTATATTGTCTTTTACAGCAAAATTCAGTTTAAGACGTTTTCACTTCCTTATATCTTTGCCTACTCCAGTGTCTGCTTCCTGACTTACCATTATTTTATTAAACTTTTTTTCAACTAGGTCTCCATACAAGTGCAGGATATTACACAGATCTATCTCTTGCTCTAGAGACACTCTGTGCCTTATAAAAACACCTGAGTAGTGTGAGAGAAAGGTAGAAGAATGATCCAATAACCAGTTGTAAACCAATTGTGAATTCCTATGCTGTTTAGCAAATAAAATACAAAGACCAGTTGGATTTGATTTGTATTTTTGTCCTAATATTGATAGACTGAGGAATATGGGGGTTGCTTTGGTTTGTTTAGTAGTGCTTCCCAATTTCTAAGCTTGTAGTAAAGTCTCATCCCTTCTGTTTGTCCAGGCATTAATCCTTCTGTCTGCCATCACCAAGGCCAACATCCAGGATCCAGGGATCCTCAGCAAACGCCACTGCAAGGAGCTGACTGCACACACCAAGAGATCAGGATTTTAGGGGGAAATATTTCTGTGACTTATGTGGGTAAATTTTTTGGGTAAATATTCCCACGAAAGCTGATTTTGGCTGATCTCTGTGGATGATCTCTCCGTGGCCAAGTTCCTGTGGTCTGTGCTACTCCAGCTTTACCAGGGCTAGGAGTGAGTGCAAACAGAATTTACTCCTGATTGCAGCAGGGCTGGCAGCGGGTCAGAGCTACCAGGCAGTGGTGGTGACACAAACAGGGAATTTCTCTGTCCTCATGGCAGGAATTGCTGGAATCAAGGCCAATTCAAGGTGGAATTGCAGACGCCAAGGGCTGCTGGTGAAACAGCAACCCCAGAGAGGAGGAGGTGGGAGATGCTGCTCACAGTGTGGAAAGGTTCTGATTCAGAAGTACAGCAAGCCACGTGGAACTATTTAAGAGGAGTGGAAAGTGTGTAGTAGGTGTAAAGAGCAGTTTATTTTAGCAACAGAGAAGGTGAGAAAATTCATTTAGCAGGTCCCAAAAAGAATATTGTGCTGTCAAGCAGGAAGAACTGATAAACACTTCATACTTACAGACTTTTTAATTTATAAAAATGTCTGTATGTGATGCCCCAGGCACTTAGAATCCTCTTCTTTAGCACATGTAAAAATATAAGTTGACCCAGTGTCACCATCTCCCAGTCTGTTGGAAGTGGGAGAAGAGATCAGCACTTCAGGCTTGGGGATTGCAGCATTTCTGTTCCATGGGCTTTCCTGGTAAAAATCCATATATGATGCCCCTTTCTGGTACACTGCACTGCCCTGATGTGTCACCTCCCTTCCTGAAAATTTCCAGGTGAACCATCAGCAATTTTGAGAACATCCTCAAATTGTCTCTTTTTTTTTTTTTCTTTTCATACAATTGGAATTACTGAGCACAGAACAGAATTCCGGAAAAATAGTCATGGGAGAGTGTAAACTCCTCATTTTTTATTCTCAACACAAGTTCGTGGGCAAAAAAAAATAGCAATAGCCATAGCTCAACTGGGGTGTCATAAATATTCTGGCAAACAGTTGGGAAGGATACACACTCCAGTTTAGGGAGATTTCAATGAAAAATAATGTACCAAGAGCAATTCCTCTTCTATAATGAGGGAACTTTCAATTTCCATTGATCTCAGCTATGGATGTATCACACAAAAATCTTGTAAGTAATGAGATTTAAAGCATTTAAGCTTAAGTTGACATTTTCTCCCTTAAATTTAGCTGTAACCTGTCACCCTATTTATGCACTTCACAAAGCACTGGGCAGCTTTGCATGGGACTATTCCCAGTAGGAGATCACATAAAACTCCATCTTCCACACGCTCTGTCTTACTCAAATCACAAAAAAATGCAGTGTTTAAAAATAATTGTGGCCATATTTTCTTCTCAAACGTTCTTCAGTTCCCTTTAGTTGTGGCTAAATACACCCAAGCTATGCTAGTTTTTTATTATTTTGTCATCATCTGGGGTGATTCTCTTACACCCGACAGCTTTCTTTCAACCCTGGTTTCAACAAGATATATTAAAATATGTCATTAAATACATACCCTTTTCCTACAGTTCTGTGTGATGGCCATAAAAAAAAAATTGGGAGTAAAAGATTTTTGTCTCACTAGTAAATATTGCAAAGATTTCTATTCTGTTGGTTATATTTAGCTTTTAATGGTTTATTGAAAGGGGTGATAATGACACTGGTCTTGTTAATCAAGGGTTAGAAGGTGTGGAGTGACTAATCAGAGAAAAATAACAGCTGGAAGCAAATCCCTTCCCACTGCTGGAAGTATGGGGAAATACTGAGTATTCTGGAGAAAGACTAAAATACACTTTATATGAAAGAAACCTGGGCAAATGGAGAATGAGCTTTGCACACAGAATTATGGCAGTCACAGAGAATCTGGTTGTGTAATACTGAACAGATTTCCTAAAGACAGCAGGGGAAAGGAACCCCCTGAGAAAGAGTGAAAATGAGAAACCTTAGGACAGAGTGGGGAAAGGAATAATCAAATCCATGCACATGAGAATAGCACAGAATGAAACAGCAGTGAGGAGGTTTGGTGGAGACTCTTGACTGGTGACTTGTTATTCCAGAGAGAGTTCTGCAGGTGAAAGATAATGTCAGAGATCTGTGGAAACCAAAGGGGAAAAAAATCAGGCAGTTAATTAAATTTGTAGTAAACACAGCGATTATATTAAAACTTTAAAGAATTCAAGAAAATATGGGGGATTTATGTGTAAAATATATAATTTCTGTCACTTTGGACTTGAGTGATGAGGGGGTTATTTGTAGAGAGCAGCTCTGGTTTTGAACATCAACGATGATGGAGGAATTCAATGCAGGATTAACAACCTCAGACTGAATAAGACCAAATTTAACATTTTATTTTGGCAATCCATTAACCTCAAAGATGTTAATGTACTGAAATCTAAACATAAGAACAAAGTTCAAAGCTGTTAGAAACACTGAACTCTATCAGCAGGTTCTGTTGGTGCTGTAGTAAAATATGAATTTGCCTAAAACATTTCCAGACGGTCACCCTTGTGACAGGGAAGCCAAAGAATGAAATTCAATGTTTTCAAATATATTCCTGCTGGTTCCACCACTAACTCTTTTTTAACCCATTGGTGGCACTCAATTATATCCTCCAAACCTAACTAGGAGCCTCTGAGATAGAGTATTGCAGAAATAGAATATTGCAGAACATGTTATTTGCCATTTCTGTGCATCAAAACTTCTGCCAACCTAGAGAAAAACAGAGAAAAATAATGCAAAATAAGGATTAAAAAATCAACTAGGATATAAATGAGCACAATTTCAAAATTCCATTTTGAACTAGAAAGTGATCACTTGTGGTCTTCTAATACTGGAGAAATATTGGACTTTTTAACATACAAAATGCCCTGTCCTTTGTGTGCTGAAAGGACATTTCCACTACAATAGTTGGGGAATGTTTCTGAAATACCTTTAGAGGTTTGTCAAAATATGTTTCATCTCTACTAAAGCTATTTGCAGAGTTACTGAATCAGGTATTTGTATCAGTCATAGAGTCTTCCTGTCATATTTTTTTCATCAAGAACATCGACAGAGTTCCGACAGGCCTTTTAGAGGAGTCATTCAAAAGCAAAATTTCCATGAGGTGTGGTGATTTCTGCAATGCTAACATCTTCATCAGTCTTTATTGTAACTTCTCATTAACTTATTGAGTTGGTTGAGTTACTCAATATTGACATTGGGGTTGCTTTAAAAAAAAAATCTATTTTTTACAGAGCTGCACCATCTGGCAAAGCACTATTGATAGCTGTGAACAAAGGGTTTGCAGTGCTGTAATGTGTCAGGTGATTGCTTTGCTGCACCTGGTGAATGCAACAGAACATCCTCAGGAACCCACAGGCTCCCCTGAGCTCAGAACTGCACTTCTTCATGGTTGTTGCAGATTTCAGAGGCAACAAGATAAATTACCCCCTTTATTCATACAGGCTAGGAATTTCAATTCTCGTTAAAGTGAAACCAAGGAAAACTCTGATGTGCTTCTGTGAGTTAAGGACCTGAGGTTTTATGTGTGTGCTCTTCCCCTGCTCCTGCCCATGGAGTAAAATGCGTGCTGAAGTGCAGAGATTTAATCTCTGTCACTCAGATGCCAACCTTAGCTGGCTCTCTGGTGTGCACAGAGCCAGGATCTGCCTCTAATAGCACCCAGGAGTTGGGGAATTAATCTCAGCTGATGAAGTGTGTCTCCTCAGTGCATAAATCAGCTGGAATAATGGCACTGATGGGGAAGGAGGGTGTGGAGAAAAAGGAGTTTGAAAAGAGCCACAGTTGAGGGAGCCACTAATGGATTGGGCCTTAATGTCACGTAACTGTGGGAGTCAGTTCTGACTGTTTGATTTCCTCAAGCTTCTGTGATATGGATTTTTTACTTAAAAATAGTGGCCACATACCGAAGTATAAGATTGTTTTCATCCTTGTTTGCCTTGTTTGTAACATGCATATTTATATGCATCTTTCTAATATTTCAGTATTTTGAATCATACCCATCCTGACTTGCAACTTTGGTATAGTTTGACCTGATCTTAGAAGGACTGGAAGAATTCAAACTGTGAATAAGAAAGCAAAGGTTAAACTCTTTGGTACTCAAAGAAATTAAGTACAAGTTATGTAGCACATCATTCTCAGTAATTCACACAACCTGGCTAATTCAGAACCATAATACTCTTCCTATAGGAAGTTTAGAAGATTTAGTCCACTTGTATTACTGCGAGGAGTTCTCATAAAAAACAGGGATTGCAGAAACCACCAGTCAGTTTTCTATTATGCTTTGATGCTTTTAATAGTTAATAAATAAATAGTTAAATAGTTAATGCCTTCCAGCAAATTTACTGTACTACCAAGGCTGGATAATTTGGATAATTTTCTAATTCAGGCAATCATTAGATGTTTATTAGTAAAAAGTCATTATTGCTAAGTATTACTTTAAGAATGAATGACCACAAAGGATACGTGGTAATTTAAGAAGTGTAAAATTTGAGACTACTTTATTCCCCACAGACAAAAATTGGTATTTTCTCTGTGGCTCACAACAAGTTTAATGGATACTGAGAGAAGACAGTGTGCAATAAAGTATGAAGCAAGAAATTAACTGCAAATAAACAATAAAATTTCTCCTCAGTTATTACAATTTCAAGCTTTTAAATGGCATAGCAAGCTGAATTTATATTATAATAATAGTTAAGGGTGCAAGATTCTTCAAAACTCACCCTAAATCTGAGGTGTTAAACATGTATATTCATGATTTTCATAAGAGTTAAATAGGAGATATTTGTTTTTTGTGTCGTGAGTGACAAAGCAGAATTAAGAGCTGTGGTCCTGGGTTCTCTCTCAGCTTCAATAGATAAAAAGCTTCTCCTTATGGTCTGAGGATCTGCAAGCACTAAACAGCTGAAAACAAGAGTTTATTGGGATCTATCAATTAAAAAATAATTAATAAGGTTATGGTTTGAAAGCAATGTGAATTTATCAAGAAAAAACATTTTGCCATGGCAGTGAAGAAAGGGAAGGTGTGGTGGGCCGACCTTGGGCAGCTGCCAGTCTTCCTCCCCAGCAGGACAGGGGGAGAAAAGGGAAAATCAGAATCTCATGGGCTGAGACAGAGGCAGGGAGATTCTTTACCCATTGCCATCCCAGGCAGAATGGGCTCCACGAGCTGCAGGGAAATCACTGCTCTCCCTCCATGGGCTGCAGGTGAATCTCTGCTTCAAAAAAAGGAAATTAGTTTAAAATTCTTCTATTATAATACCTCCTAGACCAGCATCTGTCATGCTGAAATGACTGGGAGAAGTTCAGTCTGTAAAGAGGCATAAAGTGTAAAATCTAAAGTGTAAAATGGTTTCAAAAGGACCGAAATTTTCCATACTTAAAAAAAAATCCTTGTGCCTTTTCCATCCCAATTCAGTGCCAGCTCTGCTCCACGTCTGAAATAATCAAGCCACTGGCAGGTTTTCTTGTAGAACATTAATAAAAGCTAAGCTGGCAATCAGAAACAATAATTTACAGTGAGTGTAAGAGAAGGAAGTGGGCAAATATGACACCAGAATATCTTTTTAAAATGTGAGATGAAAGGGGAAGTGTTCCATCCACCGGAACTTCCCCCATCTCTGCAGCCTTTGTAGTAGAGATTCCCCAACTATAAAAAGAAGCAAAAGAAGTTGTAGGTTATCACGCTTCATCACTTCTTCTTTAATCTCCATATAAAGGTGATTAATTTCAAACTCTTTCAACTACAGAGCGTTCACCATGCAGGGGAGCAGAAAATCAAGGCCATCTTGAGAAGCAGTTTCTTACATATTGCAGAACTTCACTCTTTTTTTTTTTTCCCTTTCCCCCATAGGTTTGCAGCAAAATCAGCCAAATGACATTAGCTATGCTTTAAATTTCAATTTCCACACTTCTTTCGTTCTGTATCTCGCTCCTTTTTTCATCTCACCACCTAACTTCCTCAGATTTCAAGTGTAACGAATCTCAAACTCTGTGCATAAAGGGAAAGAGAAAAAAGAGGAAACTATGAGGAACTTATGGATTTGTGCTTGGCAAGTTCAGAAAGTTTTCTGGGGTTTGATGACATCCAGCCATTTGTACAGTCATTACTGATTTTGGTACCCTACACGATCTTTCTGGCTGTCCATCAATAGTTGCTGACCCTGGAGGATTCAGCAGCAGAAGTGGAAAATCACAAACCCAATAAATTGATAACAACTGCAGGTTCTGCTTTCTCAAAAGGACTTGTAAAATCGTTGCCACCACCAGGGTTCAAAGTGCTTTCACTCCACAGAGCTGGAATCAGATGATACCAGTTGTATTTCTGTTTAATTTTAGCCCAGCTGTTGGCATAAATCTCATGGACCTTGTTTAGTGTCTCTAGGCTGAGACAGGCTTATTTTTGATTAATTGCTAAGGATGACCTAGAAACTTTAGTCTGTTCTAAGGGATGATTGTGGCTACCAGGGAAAGATGACGTTTAGCATCTCTATGCCACACAAAAGCACTGCTCATTTATAAAAAAAGAATTGGAAAATGTTCTGGACACAAAGGCTTTCCTTTCCCTGGACAACTTTCTCCAAGATGTTATATTTGAAAGTCAGAAATGGCATTCTTTCATATCTATATCCATTTATTTTAACCTGAAGTGTCTTTTTATCTTCATCTTAAAATAGAAAGATCCAACCTCCAAAAAATTTGGCTTCTCAGTTTCACTAGAATGTTTTTCCACAATGATAGATGAAAGAAGCACAGCTTGTAGTCTAGGCAATCAAATACTGCATTTTTCTATCCTGTGAGTTCTGTATACATGCTTGAAGTTTATAATCAGTGAACAGTGCCCCAAATCTTCTTACAATTACACCATTTTAAATACAGTCTCAATTTAATGCCAGATCTTTGGTAAATTAATGTGGGGTTATTTGTATTTTGCAACACTTGATATTAAATACTAATGAAAAAAGCATGAAATTATATTAGATATATTAGAAAAGTTTGGTGGTGGTGTCCATGGAGGATTCCACCTTCATAAGGAATCGAAATAACAGAAACACTGCTTTTACTGTAAACAATCTGGTCTGATGTGGAGTTCATATGGAATTGTGATGCTGTTTATGTACAGTAAGTTCCATTTGAAATGAGTCATCAGATTTTCCTTATAAGACTTAGGGAGAATAAATGTGTTTTTTTTTCCTCTGGGGATCACCTGAATGAAGAGGTTGTACACGTATTTTCTGTTCCCTTTGTTTCCAAAGATCTGCATGGTTACTTTTGCAAATTTAGGGAGCATAACATAAATTTGCAATCTTTTTTTGGACCAGAAGAACATCATAAAAATGATCTCACTTTGCTTCATTACAACACCTGCTTGCAATAAGATGGGATCTTATCTATTTCTGTAATAAAATGCCATGGCAGAGCTGTGCTCTTAATTATCCTGCTAAATAATGGGACACATTTAAAGCCTTTCCACTCCATCTCCCAGCACTCATTAGTGTCACTTATGAGTTATTTGTCTGCCAGGTTTTGCTTTTTGACCAAAAAATAGTGTTAAATGCATATTCTGATATAAAATGAATGCATAATTAATAGTCCCTCCTGTTTCAGAAATGAATAACAGAAGAAATACCAAGGGTTTCACTGAAAGCTAATCCACTGAGAGGTAACCAAGGTATCAATATTTCAGTGTTTCTTATTGTTTGGAATAAAAGAAGTACCTTGACATAGCAGGTTTAATAGATTAAACAATAACAATTAGAGAATGGTTTCATAAAGCTTCTTGTTCACTTGACAGGTGGAACAAATGAGGTATTTTTCAGTTATGACAGATTTGCATGTGCTCTGTCTGAGAGCTGATATGGACTGAATTCCTTATTCTGGAAACGTAGGATAGGGGAATATTGTAGTTATTATTTTGAATTCTTAAACCAGTAGTGGTTTAATGGTTTCAACAGGGGGAGTTGAAGCCACTAAATATTTTCCTACTAGTTTTTCTATTGCAGTTACTTATTTAACACCTAAAAAGTCCTTTGTAAGTGTTTTCAGTACTAAATATGAGTTGGGGGTGAGTGGTTAAAACTTTTTGGGTAGAATGTTAATATCAATAAAAAGTTTATAAATTGACAATAGAGAATAAAACATTAGGAGATCCTGAAGTAAAAGTATATATTAATTTAGTTAGCACCCTTGAACTGTCTTATGGTAACTGTCTTATGTCGGGGGGAAATTGTTCAGTGGAATTCTGTTAAAGAAAATATTTAATTCCCTTTAGTATCTGCTTTCAGCATTAAGATTTGCTTAATAAAAACTGCCTTCAGTGGGCTGCTTAACCAAGTGTTGTGACTGCCTGGCTGTGTGCATTTCATTAGAGCAGGAAGAAATTGTTTATTCCTTCAGAAGCAGGAAGTGTGGAATTGCCCTAGAAATGGCTTTGCCTTGCTCCCAGGTATGGGAGTGGCTGTCGTGTCCAGAGGGGGAAGGAACAGGAGCTTTGTCTGATCAGGAGCCAATGTTTGCTCAGAGAACACTAAAATTATTCCTCTGCCACCTCAGTGAAGGGCAGAAACTGCTCCCACAGCAGGTGGAACCACAGGATCCTGTGACATTCCCATTCTCTGGACAGAGAGACATTATTCTGTCTCTCAGGAGAAGCACAGAGAGAAGAAGAGAAAACAATCTTTATCTCTGCTCCTCTGTTTTCCCCATGTGGAATGTGGTGTGGAGATTGTTCACCTGCAGTGATGGCTGGGTTGGTTCTGGTGAAGTTGTTTGGGGTCAGTGACCAGTGGGATCCAGCTGTGGCTCGGGCTCTCAGCAGAGTCACGAGTGTGAGTTAGAGAGGTGAGTAAGAGGTAAGTATGTAGAATAGCACAGAATCTCTTTAAATAGTATATTAATGTAATATAGTATAGTTTTAATAAAGCAATCCTTCAGCCTTCTGATCTGGAGCCAGACATCAGCATTTCTGCCCTGACCCGGGGTTGACCACATTTTACTATAGGATCCCAGCACAAATCTGGGACATGAACCCATGGAAGCTGATGAGAACCCACCCATTAGAAAACCCCACAAGCCCAGGTGCACCTGAGCTTGTGCTGGCTGTGAAGGGGCTAAAGGAAGTTCAAAACAATAGCTCGAACAAGAGATGAATTGTGTTGGCACCACTTAATCCCAGTACATGTGGCCCCACTGGAGCTTTACAAAATAGTGATAAAAACGATACTGTGAACACCCATGTGAAAGCCCAGATTCTGTTCTGCTGTGGCCCTGTGACATTTCTGCTCTGCTTAGGATAAAAGTGTTGAGGAGTGCAGGCTTTGGATCCCATAATCTTTGCTGTGGAGGAAAGGAGGAAGAAACTTAAAGAGTTTATCTGGTTTCTCTAAATCAAGAGCATGGCAGTCCTGGGATTAATTAATTAATTAATGATGGCAGTGATGGGATAGGAGAGTGGGAAAAGAACAACTATGTCCTCCTGGATTAGCATAAATGGGAATCTTTATCTAATCAGTGACCTTATTAGCACAGAGCAATCAGAGAATTGCTAGAATTAGACAGAATTAATTTTGGAAAAGACCTGTAAGAGCACTGGGTCCAGCTGTGAACCCAGCACCTCTGTGGCTGTTGAGGGGCACAGAGCAGGTCCTGGCTGGCAGGTCCTGGCTGCTGCATCCCCTTTTTGTCCCACATCAGGGAGGGGCAGGCCCTGCCCGGGCAGCAGCCCACGTGTCGCAGCACGTTCATTGAGCAATAACGCCCTCACCATGGGGAAGGTGATTGACAGGACACCAAACCAGAGAGCATGTTTAAAGTGTGTCACATTTTAGTCTGTTTACTTCCTTGTTGTGGTTCAAACACGAGAAAAAAGCAGCAGCCTTTGCACCGACAGCACTGCTACAAAATTCAATTTCCTGTAAGTCTTCTAAGGGCTCTGGTACATAATAAAATTTCTATGATTTTAGTCTGTGTAAACCAAAGATTTGTATTTTTCAGAAGCCAGAGAACCTTGTATAAGCATGCTAGATTTGGGTTTTGTGATTTTTTTTTTAAACCCAAACAATGGATGGGAAAAGGGTTAAAAAATCAAGAGAGGAAACCACACAAAAGAGAGAATAGAGAGAAATAAGGAAGAGCAATAAATGATGGAATTGCCAGAGGGTGATTGGCCTTTAAGAATTAATGACTTTTTCTTCATCTCTGGTCATTCAGCCTTCTTCCAAAGGTGAGAAAAAATAATCCTTCATGACATGCTAAATCAGTGCTGCTGGGAGGAAAATGGGAACCTTATTTCTTTTCTTTCTTTCTTTTTTTTTTTTTTTTTTTTTTTTTTAACATGAGGTTTGAATTTTGCAGACAGAAGACAAAGTGATGTCCAAAAGAGTACAAAGCAAAAATGCAGAGTTGGGAGGCACAATCCCAGGATGAAATTTGATGAGGAGAGCCACAGATCCCAGAAGCAGAGCTGTGCGACCTGCCCATCAGCCTCCTCTGCCTGCCTGTCCCCACAAGGATGTGACACAGGCCTTGAAGAATGTCTGCACAGCCAAAATTGAAAGGGAAAGAGATGGGACATTGCAAACCAAGGAACTTTTTTGACATCCCTGATAGGGACGTCACCAGGTTTCCTGTGAGAAAGAAGTGACTTTGGATCTATTTTTGACTTTTTTTTTTTTTTTTTGCTTTATGCAGGGTATTCAAAAGGGGCCAAAGACAATTTAACTGCACAGGGACAAATGTGGGGTAAGAAAGAAGAAACAAAAATGGAAGTTCTCAATTTTCTGGAAAATACAGATAATTGCATCATCCTAAGGGCTGGGCTAGAATGAACTCGGTGGAATTCCATTGATGTTGTTTTTGGGCTATTTCTGACATATCTTATGGCTCCCATTGAGTTTTTGCACCTGCATTTTTGGTTTGCCGTTTATATCTACGTTGATAAGCCAAGCTGCCAGGCCGGGTTCAGCCAGCTGGAACTCACTGCCTGCTCTGTGGTGACCTGCACCAACAAGAAACCTCAAAAAAAACCTCATGTGAACAATTTGGTGAATGAGCACAGGCCAGAGGTTGATCCTAAAAAGCAGTTTGAATATGATCATGCATGGAAGAGTGATGGGGAGAAAGACTTTTATGAACAGGCCATGCCTCTTGACCTCAGGGCTGGCCAGCTTTTCCTGGCACTGGATAATTTACAGGAACAGACATCACAGAGGGGATCTTCTCCTCAAAACACTGAAAGCTCATTCATTACACTCAGCATAACAAATACTGAACCACAAAGTGAGCAATGATGCTATTCTAAAACAGGGGAGATGGTTTCGCATCTCTTTAGTTCAAAGAAATATCTATAATTTTGTTTAAAATGTGGGAATTGAGATAGTGATGTAGATTAAGCAATAAATTCCTGGTCTTGGTCTCTTGAATTAATGCTGGGAATGTCAGGGATGCAACCTGGTGTAAAACTGACAAATGTTAGATTAGAATCAGGCTATGAATTCTTATAATAATCACTTGTCTACTTATTGAAAGTAAGATTACTACAAGGAATTAGAGGTATGAAAGAAAAGAAAGATAAGTGTGCAAACATCACAGCAGAGATTAAAAGTCTATTTATATGCTGTTATTTTTAGGGTAGAATTTCTGTACAAAACATAAATACAAAGCTTTTTCTTGTAACCAGCAGATCTGCCCTGATTATGTATCTAAAAAGATACAGTAAATAAAGGCAATCAGAAAACAAAATGTCATAGCCTCAGAGACTGAAATTGATAGAGAACAGAGTGCAGAAGCATTTGTGTGTTATTAGAATTTACCCCTCAGCCCTGTGCTCTCAGCTTGGTGATTCAGTGAAGCACTAATGTTTGAAAGATGATGTGATGTGGAATTGCTTAAGAAATTGATTTAGATGCTTTAATATCTCCTGTGATCTAGTAACAGGTATGCCTAATGTAACAAATTGTTTATGTGAATTCAGCCCATTAAGAAATACAGTTTTGACGTGGTTTATTTTCTTTGATACCAAGTGATTATTTTAATGAGACAAATAAACTCACAAACACAACAAAATCTTTTCACCTTAAAGCAATAAAAACAGAGATGCTGAAAACACTTGAAAAGTGATTTTTCTCTCATGCAAATGAGAAGCACATATCTGAAATCAGCCCTGGATGCATTAAATAATCCTTGCAATATTTATATATGTATTAATAATACAGAGTCTAATATTGATATGTGAGGAAGTAACACCATTGATGCCAATGAAATAAATTGTACTAAAATTAGAGTAAAATGAATAAATAATGAGGCCCCAACTTGCTAATTATGCAATGTATAAAAGCTATAAATAAATCTAGACTCGTGGAAACACCAATTAAATGGTACTACAGAGTGCACAAAGGCTAAAATGTGAAAATTATCTGTTTCTGATGCTTCAGCTTCAGAGTTTAGGGTCTGCTCCAGCAGTGGAACTATGTTGCTTTCTGAAAGAACAAAGAAGTAATTAATAAATTGTTCAATTTGACTAATAAGTAGGCCAAGAAGGAACTACAGCACTATCATCTGAAAGGTAGAAGTGAATAAAGAGCTGCATAAATACAAAAAATGTAGATTGGGATTGCAAAAAAAAAAAAAAAAGTTTAACATAGTGATATAAAAACAGTATTGACTGTATTGTACCTGCAGACTAAGTCAGAAATAAGCAAACTAAATATTAAAATCACAGGCTTGGAAGCCTCTAGATAGTTTTTCTTCCACCTGTTCCTCTGCAATTTATCCCCCTCTTCAAACATTCTTATTCTACTCTGAGTCTCTTAAACTGGAAATTCATTACAAAGCGTTCAGAGTTTTAAAACAAAAACATAGTGCATTGAACTGTGAAGTCTTGGGTAAATAAGTTTCAAATTGCCACAGTGTGGAGTGATTTTCACTGCTGCTCCAACAGCCCAAGTGGCAGTGCAGGACTGGAAGAAGTGAGGTTTTGTCAGCATTTGGTTTTAGCTAGAAGATTCAGCTTCCATCAAAGTGATACCTGCATTATGTGGTACAGATCTGTCAGCTGTCCCAGGACAAACAAAAACTGCTGCTGTTGTCCAGTTTGACCATTCAATTCTTCACCAATTGTTCCATTTGCCATCATATTTTTAATACTCTGCCCTGTACACCTGACTTCAGCAGCAGGAATGAGGCTTTGGGGGCTGAGTTCAGTGAGTGAGGACTTTGCCTCACTCATCTCAGGCACATAAATATTCCAAAAATTAGCCTGCAATAATTTATCCAAGTATCATATCAGAGTCAGCTATTTATTTTCTGCTGGTCCTGTATTATTTGATTTCCAGCCAAGTGGAAGTGGCCAGCTGTAACACATTTTCAGAATGAGGCACTTAATGAACATGTTTAGTGTTAATATAGTTATTTATGTGTTATCTCTCAGTGTTTTATTGCAGATGATAGGAAAATAGCACTGAATATTGTTGAAAGGGGGTAACTGGGACATGATTTTATGTTTCTAGAAAACAATATTAAATTCAGCAAGTGAGAGTTCCTGGTTTAGAAAAATGAACTCTATATGAAGTAAAAACTGGAGGGGAAAAAAAGCTGACAATTAGAGCTTCAAAGAGATATCAAGTACAGTTTGATGTCAAATATACATAACAAAATATCAACAAATAAAAGCAAAAAGCAATAAAAAGAAAATTCTGCAAGTCTGCTTGTTTATTTATTCCACATTTAGAATATATACATCAACTCGCCCCAGATACTGCAAAATAAAACATTGAGAACATCTGAATGCAAAACGAGAATAATCAACATCTTTAATTTCTAAGTGCTATATTATCTGTAAACAAAAGCATATGAATGTGACTGTAAAAAGAGGATAATTCAGTTCTAGATGAAAATGTCTCTGTTTTCTAGGTTTAAGACTCATCTTGCTGCAATTCCCTCCATTCTGAGGGCCTAAGACTTGAGCAGCCAAATCCTCTTTGCTTTACTCAGGTGAGCAGATCTCTTTAAAAATCAAACATAATAAGCCCAAAATACCCTTGAAGCCATCAAAAATATAAATTATATTTGAATATATAAGCAACTGCACACCAGATTCCCATTAGACTACAGTCAAAACAATTTCTGTGCTGACACACTTCTTGTTCAAGTTGTTAAAACAACCTCTAAAATTAAGATAAATCTACTCTTAGGGTTGTTTTGCTGGGTGTTTTGTGCAGCAGCTCAGCCTGGAGATGCCAACAGTCCCTGCATGCTGTGTGTGACTGTGTCAGCTCAGATTCAGGCTCTGTGGCCTCTTGGAGGCATTTCCAGCTCAGGAAACCCATCATTTGCTGTTGCCCTGATTTTTAAAAGTGTTAAGTTTTCCTTTATAGTTCTTTTCAAAGTTTTAAAGTTCTCATAAAACTTCTTTAGCCTTCTGATAACGTTTACATATTTGAGAGTCAGAGTTCCCACACAATTTCATGTAGAAATAGAATATTTACATATTTCTCTGTGGGTGGAGAGAAATGATTGATTGATCTTTGGTCCAGTGTGGTTGGAGAGGTGGTAATTCCATCCTCCAATCCACGGTCACCTGTGGAATTCTATAAATACCAGATGTTTGAATAAAACTTACTCTTTTTCTCTTTTGAACCTACCAAACTTCTGTGTACTCATTTCGTGTCCAATAGCAACAATTTACCTGCAGTGTGCTCTGTGATTGCCTCCTGAATAATCCACTCCATTATTTGTGATGGGCACAGCTCATCCTGAGCCTTCCTTTGAACCTCGCAGAAAGCAAACTGAGGAAGGACAGGGTGTGGGGAGTGGAAGAGATGAGAAGTGGGCCAGGAGGGCTGTGTACCACAGGGGTAACAACACTGAAAATAGACTTGGCTTTGAGACATAGATCAGAGAACATCCAGAGCCACCAGAGGAGGTGATGGAGAGAGAACATTTGGGCTCCTAAAAGACTAATTTCAGTGTGATTTAGGGAGGTGATAATATTTGCTGACATCATGCTGTTGCTTTCATCTTGCAATTGTTTCAATTGAGATGTTACAGTGATGTTCTAAATTAAAAGCTTTTTTTTTTTTTTGGTGAAGCAAGAGGAAATTTAATCAATATAGATTAATTTAGAGCAGCTGCTATTCACTAAGTAGGAACAGTTTCATCTCTGAAGAATTTTAAATCCAGCTTTTATAATGTAACCTGCAGTACATTTGAATATATTCCCCTGGTCTCTGCAGTGCTGTAACTCTGCTCAGCAAAATGAAATTTATCTCATTCAAGACACCGTGCTGTAGATCTTTTCTTGTTTATTTCTCAGAAGCTCCTTTTTTTCCTGTTGAAACATAGGTGGTGTAAAGGCATTAAACCTTGGGATGGGAGGGAGGGAGATGGAGTGTGGGAGATGCTGCTCTGGGGTGGGTCAGGAGAGGGGCTCCTGTCCCCGGGGTTCCCCAGGGGGGTTCAGTGTTCCCACCCTTCATCTGCACCTGGCCCAGGTCACCTGAAGCTCCCTCCTCTCAAAGCACTTCACAGAGATGTGAAATTCAAATTAATGCACCTTCTCTAAGGGGTGGATGCTGTTCACCAGCCAGTAAATTTTGCCAGACTGCTCTGATGTAGTTGGGAGCCCACAGCAATGAAAGAAGTCTCCAGCTGAGTTATACCAGGCATTTGGGCAGCTTGTTTCCATCCCAAACATGTTCTGTACAGCTCCCCAAGTGCCACTGTCAAATGTGTCCAAGTCACAGCTCCCGTTTAATTCAGTGATTTCCAAAGCCTACTAAGCATCTTAGAATCACTGCGACAGTATTTTAAACTGTGCTGCAGGCAAAAATCAAAAGGCAGAGGTAAAGCAGAATGCAGTTTAATGTACAACAGTGCTGGGCTGTCTCTGTAAATCCAAGGAAGAGTTAGATACTCCAGAGGCTGTAAATTATATCAGTGATGGTGCCTTAATTGCCAGTGCCATGGACTAATTATGGAGATATCAGGTCCATCCTGACAACAGTGGCATGTCCCTCTGTCCCTCTTGATTCCATTTCCTGTCACTGATGAGTTTCTCCTTGTGCTAGGAGTGGCTCTTATCAGGATGGGTTTTTTTGGTTTTCAAGCAAAGTGGTTGCTAAAAATATGGCTTGTGATTCATTTCAATACAGGTGTAAAAGAGAAGCATGTTGACAGAGAGTTTGAAGTCAGGGGAAGCTGGTTTTCCTCCGGGAATTTAGAATCAGAAGAACTGTGCTGAGCAGCACCAGGATCCTGTGATTTCCCTCTACACATGGAATTATTGGTGCTGACAAAGCTGGGGGAGCAAAGGTGTGGTCTGACATTCCCCGTGGCCTTGTGCCCTCAGCCACACATCAAAAAAGGACAGTAGAAACGACAGCATCGCTTTCAAAGTATTTTGAAAATTTACCATGTAACTTTCTCCTCACTGTGTGGCTCTTGTCATGCTCCATTTTTGTCCTTTTAACCTCATAACTCTAACTTTGGTTAAAGCTATAAATCTTTATCTTCCCTGCTTGCTCATCTGCTCCAGACTTGTGCTTCTCCAATACTGTCAGCTTTGGTACTGTTATGAAGTGACAGCACAATAAATTAAACATTTATATTTTACCTATCTAGATGGATATTCTGAAGATAAATACAATTTGAATAACCTTTGAGACTTGAAAAATGAAGAACAAAAAGTCAAATTATTCAGGCAAGGATGTTTGCTTTCCTTATACATAGCCCAGCTGAGAATGTAAATTTTGGCTTAACTTTTAGGAGGTGCTGAGTTGACTGAATCCCTTAATAAAGCACTAGCTATAACCTGCAGATAAGGGTATTGCACTTGTCTCAAGCTGCAAATCTTAAATTAACTCAGAAGTTAATCTTGGTCAGATGTAGTTCACCCAGACGATGGATCTCACTCTTGCAGCATCTTTCATTTTACAGCTGAAAATTTGCTTCCCCTGTAGGGAAAAAAAAAATCAAATTTGAGGAATTAAAATTGCTAGGCCAGGTTTTTGTAACCCGTATAGAATTTCCTGCACAGAGAAAATGTGTGCTGGTGTTGAGAACTTGTGGTGGGTGCTGTGGGTACAAAGCAATTTGTTTATTACACAGAATTTTCAAGATGCTCGAAGGTGAACAATTCAATCATTTAACAGTTTAAGGATAACTGAGTTTAACAGGAGGTCAGGGTTCTTGCACCCCAACCCTTTGGTACCTTGGGTCCTCGTGACTGCACAGAGGGACTCATTGCATCATGTTTACTATTAGAAAGTTTAATATAATATGGCCAAAGGCCATAAAATCTTCTTTCTGTCCTTCACAAATTTTATCCAGTTATTTCTCTTTCAAGATATTTTTGTTAAGTTAAAATTCACATCTAAAAATGTGACTAAGTTGGAATTGCAGCCTAATTAGCCACTGCTATTTCTAAAATAATCCAATGACTCTTGCTATTACTGCCATGTCTGACTTCCTAAGGCTGCACACAGAGAAGGAGGTTTCAGTTGTCAAATAAGTATAAACATCTTGCCTTTAATCACTGGGCTTTATTTATAAAAATTCTTCCTGTGTGCATGTTCTAAATATTTATTATTTTCATTAAAGTCTCATCAGCTGAGAAATGCTTTCAGGAATCCAATCTCCCTACGAAATGCTGAGTATTCCACATTCACAGTCACAAGATGCCTGGGAATTCTGGTAGCTCAGCAGAAGTCCACTCGATATCTTACTAAACACCCACATTTTTTCTGTAGTGGCAATTTGAATATCAAAACAACCCTTCAAAGCAGATTAAGAAACAATTCGACTTCATAGTATTAATAGGCATGAAATTGGATAATTTGGATTTAATTACATTGCTAAGTTTTCTTCCACAGTTTATAATTCAAAAAACACCTGTTTGGATTAAAATTCAGTCCTTTTTTTAGTTCAAACAGTTACTCAGTTCTTTATTATTATTATTATTATTATTATTTTTTAAATTGCAAGGGAAAACCACATATGTAGTTTGTTGGGATGTTTAGGGAGAGTTTAAGGAGATAGAAAATAGCTTGGACAAAACCAATTTATTGTAGCTGTGGAAATATAAGATCCACTTTACCACAAATGCAGTCTGTGGGAGGATATTGGCCAGCAGCAGATTGGCATGAAATTCCCAGCTGAAGCAGATAGGGAAAAGTAATTTTATGTATCTCCCTTGTATTTATGTGTAATGTTTTGACCATTTTAGACTTAGCTCTACAAATGAGTTATATAAAATAAAGAAGCTGCACTGGTATGTGCTCACGCAGAAGAAAGCAATCTATGCCATGGAGATGGGGAAATGCAGCAGCTTCTTTTCTTGAGGTAATATATCTCTAAAAGCCAGTGGTCCAACTGCACTTCAGGGGTAGGAACCTACAGGCACCCAGGAATACCCTGAATACTGTCCCTAATTTCCTGCTACACTCTCAGACCGTGGGATTATTCCAGTTTTTGTTCCAGCAGCACCTAAGGAGAGCTGAAGGAGAGTCAAGGTCCATTATGACCCCAAGAAAGAGCAGCTGGATTGTTCTTGAATAACTCTTGAATTATTCAAGCAGATGGATAAAATTTAGAGGGAAAAGTAATGACAAGATGAACTTTCAATAGAGCTGGATAGAAATCAAGGAGCCAGCTGCAGTTTAATAAAGTCTGAGTAGTGTCAGTGTAACCACACTGCTACCTGGAGGGATGGGGCGTGAGTTGAGGCTGAGGAATGAGAATTTCAGGACACCTGAGCTGTGCCTTGTTCACCCTGGCCATGAGCAGGGCTGGGACAGGGCAGGGGTCACCAGGAGAGGCTGCATCACTCAGGAGCAGCCAGGCACCACCCTGGGGAGCACCAGCACTGCCAGGCCAATCCTCTTTGGGCTCCATGGCCTTTTCTCATATTCAAGATGTTTTATTCACGCTGTTGGTTTTCTCCCCAGAATGTATTCCATTGCTTTGCCCTGGCATCCAAAAGTATTAAATAAGAGACAAATTGATATAGCTTTTTTTTTTTTTTTTTTTTTTTTGTGATTTTTAGAAAAGGTTTTTTAATATTAATTTTACTTTATGTTGGTCTTTTAATAACTTGTCTGTTCAGATAAAAGATTTGGACATTGGAATTCTTGATAGAATTAAATTAAAGAAAGAAATATACAGAGAATAAGTTTGTCATCCCTTTGGGATGTGATGCCATGTTCTGTGTCTGGACTGTTTGTTCTTTGTCAGAAGGTTTCCACATTATTCCTCTCATAAGAAATTTTACCACGAGATCTGATAGCTTGACAGTACAAACCCTAAAATTGAATATTTCAGTTCAGAGGGGAAAGCTCACTGCAGCCTCTGAGATACCTACTTACAGCAATGCAGAGATGACTGGCATTTTATTTGTTATATTTGATTTTATTTTATTTTAAGGATATTGATCTGTTTCATTTAGATATTTCATCAAAGAAATGAAAAACTTTCTACCATGTAAATTCATTTGTAAATCTAAACAATCCCAGGTTAAAAAAAAAAAAAGAGCAAGGAAAAAAAAAGATGAAGAAGACCTATCTAAGGTTCTCTCTTTCCTTTTTTTTCTAATAACATTTCTCCACATCTGCTCTAAAAATTAAGTTAGTGAAGGGGGCTAGATGGCTTAGGGAAGTTTTTGGAGAAATCTCTCTTATTATTGACTTTATTCAAAGTAGCTCCATGCAGGTTTTCTTTTAATTTCACTGGGTCACCTATTTGCCAGTGTAATATTATTTTAATGTTTCTTAATTTGAAATAATGATGTTAATTTCAATAATTATTAGGTTGCAGTTTCTGGGAGCTCCAGACTCTCACAGTCTCTGTGATTGCATTTGTTTTACAACAGTACAAGAATATTCCCCTCACCTGAGTGTCCCCAGCCCAACCCCAAACACCTGCTCAAATCCCATAAAACCCCCACAGAGGGGAATTGGGGTGGGAAGTGTGTTCTACAACTCCAGCACAGGAAGGTGAGTTTCCAGTGGGTTCTTTTTTTTTTTTGGGGTTTTTTTTTTCCCCAGATATGTCTTTATTCTCTCTCTGGATTGTGAGCTCTTATTCCCATTTAAAGTTAATGGAAGCCTACCCTGCTGTGGAACTCCTGCTTTTATAAGAGTGGGCATTTCCTCTGCGTTTAGGACTCTGATTTCATCAGGCTGTATTTTTTACTAAGGACTTCTTATGTCTGAGTGGGTGTTCTCTGCCAGGACTGACTGCCCAGGACCTGGCTGTGTTTATCTGATGATGTCCTGGCTCAGAATAGACTAAGCTCTATAGGAAAACAGAAAGTTAATTTTTGGATTTGTTTTTTGTCTTTTAAACCAGAAAATTTTCAGCTGGGTGCACTTGTAAGTTAGGATGTATGTTTTCTTTTGTGTGTTTTCCTGGGCTGACAACTTTTAGAGGAAGTTCACTAATTGGGAGTGTAAGGAATAAAGAAATAAATGAAGAAAGATAAATTAGGGGGAAAATGGAATTGGGATTCAGAATGGATTGAACTTCTTTATAGTTATTGCTTTAGAAAAGCTGTTAAAATAATCTTAGCATTTGTTTGGAGAAGGATATTTTGAAACTATATGAGAGTTTTACATGCAGTAAATTTTAATTTTAATGTTGTTAGGTGAACGAGTAAATATGTGTTAGCCATGTGTTCTTAAATCATGCTTCTTGAGTAGTCTGTGGCACTGACTTTGCTCTTTATGTTTTACTGTAGACAATGAAATTTTTGGTTTGTTAAACACATATATTTATCTACATCACCCCTCTAGAGAATCCTGCTGCTCCTGTGAGATCCACCAACCCTTCTCACTGCTAACTGGGAAGGGAAGCTCGGAGTATCAGGGGAAGTGTCTGGTGGAATTGGGAACATCTGCTCCTGCAGCTCGTGGCTCCTCCCTGGAGGGGCCAAAGGGAGCAGGATGAGTGAAGGAACAAAGGAAATGTGGGGCAGGGAGCTCTCTGAAGCCTCCTGCTCTCCTTCAACTTATCCTCCTGCCAGAGGAGAGCAGGGAAAGAAAAAGGATAAGAAATGGTCCCCCAGCACAGGCAGCCCTTGAAAGGGACTTTTCTCCTGTGGGGTACAGCCCTAAAGCCTCATAAATAGATGAAGGACAGGCTCTGCCAGGCTGGAGAAGCTGATGCTCACATCTTATAAAATATTCCTTCATGAAAGTTTACTTTCACCCTTTTAGATTTTAGTTCCTACTTCCTTTACCTCAGAGTTCTGATTACACAGCAAATGTCCCATCAGATTCACGAGGACTCCTCTTACTAAATCAAATCTTTTAAAAACGCTTCTTTTTTAAATGAGGTTTTACACCAATGTGACCATGTTCACTTCTACTGATTAACAAACACTACTTAGTGAAAGGGGATTAACAGATGAATTTGAATAAGCAGCAATTCCATACCAATGCTGTAATTTATTTTAAAATGTAGTTTATATTAAATGCAAAGTGTAGTTCATCATAAATTATGCATGGAGATAAGGGGAAAATCATCAAGCCCACTTCTGCAAATGTCCTATAAAGTAAATTATTTGATTTTTCAGGGTTTCTCATTGCCACAATGTGACAAAATAGTTCAAACCAAACTGATCAGAAAGCTACAGAAATCAGGAGTTTGTATGAGGTGTTTCCCCTTCTATTTAGCATAAGTTCAAATACTATTTATTAGCCAATTCCTCATGTCATGTGGTTATCTGAAAACCAGGAAACAAGTAGCAAATGCCAATTTAGCTGGAAAAAAGACAAAATTTCTGAGAGAAATTGAGAGGCTCTGGAGTGATATGAGTTGAGTTCAGTGGAGTCCCTCACTGCCTGAAAGCCATCACAGAGCAAGCTTTTGGTGAATGAAGGATAGGAGAGGGTAAATCTTGTTTTTTTTGGGTTTTTTTTTAATCTTATCTCTGTTCTGAAAGTCTAAGTTCTCATTGCAAATCTCAATGTATAATATCTAAGGTTTTACAAGAGAGAAAGTGTGGATTCATATTTTTGATTTGTCTGGGCAACATTTAAAAAAAAATCTGGTATTAAAGAAACTAATGATACATAATCTAATCCTGTATACCTCTATCGGTCTTGGTATTTCATTTGTAGCTAAGAAAAGTTTGCAAAGATTGTCTCAGTGAAAGAAAATAAAGTCTATATAGTACTAGTCACTCATTTTGCTTCTTGAATAGTTTTATGAAAATTTGCCTCTTTAGATTTCCAGAATGTACTTGTTCTTCTGTCAGTCATATTTCTAGCAGCAGCTTGGGAAATTTATTCTTTTATGTGTTGAATAGATCTTCAACACACAGGTAGTACTGTTTTCTTTGAAAATGCAAACATCTTTCAAATAGCAGGATATAAATGTGGGGAAAACTCTGAATATGAGCTATAAATATTTCAGGCTGTAGCTACAGAGAACTTGAACTGAACCTAGTCTCGGGTATCTAAGTGCTTATTAAGCCTGAGTTAGCTTCTTCTAGTGAATTGAAGTGAGTCTTTTGCATTTGAAAAAGCTTGAGAGATTCTCTTTCTGCAAGAAACACAGACTTCTGCATGCAAACCTATAGCAGCAGTGCTGGAGCAATGTGTTAGTCAGACTGTATAATCAGAAATGTTTGTGAAGAGATAATGAATGAAGCCTTGCTGTACACAAAAGATAAAACATCATTATGCACATATTTCTGCTGTGACTGTTGATATCCTGTTATACTGTGCCCGTGAAACAGAAATTTCTGTGACTCTTGGGGTGCTGTTCTGTGATTGGGAGCAGTGTATGACCTGATGGGTGGTTGCTTTATTTCTAAAGGCAGTTGATGACACTTTATAATAAAAGTGAACTGCATCGTGGGGTGTGGGATGATCACCCTGGAGCTGCTGTGGGGCAGCAGAGAGGAGCTCCTGGTGCAAGAGGTTAAAGCCAGTATTAGTGAAGAGATTGTTAGTCTTGAGTCCTTCAAGACAAAGAGCTCAAGGAGGACTGTACCTCTCTAGAAATGTCAAGGCTCAGCCCCCACAGTTAAATATGTGAGACAAGCCCTGCCCTTGAGACACCAGGGTCTCTCCCTCCTGCTCTCCTACAACCAGAGTCTGTGAAGAGCAAACCAGCCCCTGGCAGTGCCAGAGGATCCCTCAATCAGCACACCAGGCTGAGTGTGCTCACCTCTTCCTGCCTCCCCTGGACTTCCAGCCTGGGAGGGGACAGCCAGGCTGCTCCTGCCTTGCTTACCCAGCTTTTGGGCCATGGAAGAGCAGCAGCTCTGTCCTCTGTCCTGATGTGAGGCACGTTCTTCAAAATGTGCTTTCAGTGGTGTTGACAACAACCTTGGCATTGTCACCTTTCCAAGAGGCATCTCCCAGCCCTCAGAAGACAATTGAATTTCTCAGCCGCTTTCCAAGCGATGATTTACATTAATGAAAGCTGAGTGGTGGCTGGCAGACAGCTCAGCATTCACTGGAGTCATACAAATGCCATTTATTTAGCATTTGAAGTGCCAAGCAACTTAGTTTTTAGCTCATTGTAATGTTATCTGCTTTCAGGAAGATGCACCAGCTTTTTTTAATGCAATAAATCTGTAAGGAGTGAAAAGCAAATTAAAAACTAATAATAATAAGCATGCTCCATTTCCATTAAAAAAAAAAATCCAACAAATTACAACTGCAAAAATTGGTAAAGTGGTGAATTTATCACCTTCCTGTCTTCCTTGTGGTAAAGAATATGGAGTGTATAAGGCTTTTGTTAAGCCTTTCCTGGACTAAATTCATCCAATCAACTAAACCTGACAGAGAGCTGAAGGTCAATATTCTGTGGTATTTTTGTTCCATGATTATTTCTTTTTTCTGTCCTCAAAGAAAATTGCTTCCATTTGAGGAGATGTCTGGACCAGTAGCAGCTCAGCATCCCCCAGTCCTTGTCTGCTGAACTTGTCTGTTAGACGTGGATCCTGACACCTTTGAATCATCTAATTTTAGAGCACTTTTTTTAATAACCATCACTCTTTCCCAAAGAGTACTTGTATGGCATTAGAAATATCTTAATCCTCCTTCAATAACAGGATGGAAGATAAAAATTGCCACAGCTATCATTATTGGAAGAAATAGCATTATATTGAAAGGATAAAATGGACTTATTCTGTCTAACTTGAAAAACCACTTACAGGTTGTATTTCCTGACAGTCTGTGACTGTTTGAGGAACTTTCTCCAAGGCAGTGCTTAAATCAAGATCAGTTCTCTCATTGTCTCATTTGCTTTATTTTTACTTCCTGTTTTCCAAATAATTGATGTTCATAAAAGACTGTGAAAAGGGAGAGAAAAACCTCTGGATTTATCCAATTAATAATGTATGAATGTTGTGGGATTTATACTGAATGCAATTTATTTCTAGAATTAAAGTGGGAGCAAAGGTTTTGTTTAAGATATCTTGACAAATTCTATTTGTTTCAAATGTCTGACACACTGCTGTTGTATTATCTCACCTCATACAAATCACCAGCACTAGTCTGAGACTGTTGTCTAAGCTCCTTCTTAATATCTCATGTAGAACTGATGAAAATCCAGAGGATAACTCATCTCAGAGGGTCCAAAATGAATAATCTAATGCAGGGAGAAAGCCTGGCTTCTAGAGAGGTTTGTTTCTCTTCAGTAACTAGAGAAAAGACCTAAAAGTATGTATCCATTGGCTAGATGACTAGGATGGGGTCAGCTGAATGTCCCAAAGGTGTCAAAAACCCCAAACTGCACACCAGAGTGATAAATAACTGTGCCCATCCAAATATTGGTTGCCTTTTGCTGGAGTCAGGCAAATTTGCTTGATTATAATTAATTCAATAACAGATTGAGTCCTGCAGCTCATTAATAATTTCAGAACCTGCAGCAGAGCAGGGTTCCTGTGCTCAGTGCTGCCTGTCCCCATCCTATGTATTTAAACCCAAAGGTTTGTCATAGAAGAGCATAAACACTTTTCCTTCTGGTGTGGGATTCTAATTCCTCTTAACTCTGCTTCTGGGCTGGCTGCTTTCTCATTTTATCTGAACTCTTTAGGGCTAAAATCTTTGCAGCACTTGTGGGCTATGTTTTAAATTAACACATTTTACATCTTCGAGGGTGTGAAGCAGCACTCATGGAGGAGGAACTTCATGTATTATTCACCTTTTTTTGCATTCTATCAGTTTTAAATTCTGCATTAGTATTGATCATGACTTTATCATCCATTATAAATACTCTTTCTGTTAGCTCTCACTCCTTGGACAGAGTTATGGAGAGGGGCAAGAAATGGACATTAAGCTGACTAATTTCTGTGTTGTTTGAAAGGGGTAGAGGATGTGCTCAGTTCCCTCAGTCTCTTTAGGTGCTGGAAAATGGCCTCATTTTCCAGGCCTGATCCCAAGATAAAAAGCCAATATCCCATTCCAGAAAGAAGTTAATTTGCATTTATAAAAGGAAAAGCATGCACTCCATTGAAAGTTAGAATTGTTTAATTATTGATGTTTATTTGTTGTTGGGTTTTTTGTTTGTTTGTTGTTGTTGTTGTTTTTTTTTTTTCCTAAAGAGCTGTGTGATCTTCTTGCTTTGGTGACCCATACATGTTCAATCACATTAGGGTCATGGGTTTATCTGTGGTAGTTAAAATAATATGGCTGAAATACGACTAACGAAATTATCCAAACAGCCGCTGCTATTTTGGGGGTAATGCATGGTTCTTGACTGTGAGAGACACTTATCAAGTCTCCTCAGTGATTATAAATGGATGTAAATAGTTTTGCAGGATATATATATATATATGTAGAGCAAACCAACCCATTTTGCAGAAAACTGAAGTTCTGTCACAACAGAGTAACTTTTGAAGTAGTGAAGAGGAAAAAAAACAGTGAAACAATAAAGCTAAGTCAAAAAAGATTATTCTTTGTCTTTTGATGAACTTTGGAGAAAATTATAATCCTGAGTCTCATCCAGTTTTAGCAGTGAAGGTATTTTGTATCAGACACTACAGGGCTCAGAGTTAGATAATATTCTCTCTATTGAATTTGAACATCAGATGAAACAAATCTGAGTGTGGTTTGTAAGATATTAAGCTACTCAAACAGCAACAACTCTAAAGAAAAAGGTTACCTTTTCAAGAATAAAGTATGAGGAGAATGTCAAATCAATTCTGAAATAACAAAAAAAAAAAATCTAAAAAAAACCTACATTAGAATAAGCACACCTGCAACAATATTTTCCTCCACAGGGATTTCAATTTCCTGTGTTCAGTATATGACCTTATAAAAATGATAACAAGATTCAGCTTCTGAAAAATACACATGCATCTTATCTGTTGTTTTCTGAAGGCAAACACCAGAGTTGAGATGTGTTAAAGAAGTTGCAGAGTGTGGTTTTGTTCAGTTGGTAACTTGAGGCAACAGTAAAATATTCTGTTCTTGCTGACTTGTTTGAGAAGTGATTTGATTTTCTTTGGCTTCTGAAAAGCACAGAAACTCAGTTTGCCCAGTGATTTCTTATTCACTAGACTGTGGACTAGCTAACTTGTAATAAACTAGTGGCTCCTTATAAAATTTTCTGTCAATTTACAAAGGCAAGATTAAACAGATTACAACAGTTAAGGAAATTCTCCATTTCACTTATCCCATGGGTTTCCAATTCATTTCTGCAAACCAAATAACCCTGAAATATGTGCAGGATTCCACGTATCTGTCCTTGAGTTCTTCCAATATTTCCAAAGCCATGTGTGGAACAAAAATTCTTAAGCTGTGTCATAGCACAGTCTCTTCCTTTTCTGCTTCTCTTTTCAGCCTGAGATAAGAACACTCATCAGCTGAGATAGAAACACCTCTCTCATCTCTCCAGATACTGTACACATCGTTTGTGGCGGCAGAGTTTTGCTTTCTTGGCTGCAGGAGGGTTTTCAGCTCAGTGGGAAGGCGCGTGCGTCAGAGCAGAAATAGCGAGCGCATTTGCGCTTTCCCTTTGCTTTGAGATCTTCACCTTTGGCTCCTCCCAGGCTGGGGTGGGGATGGGGATTCAGCTCAAACCCAGCTGGAGGAAAGTTTTTTTGCAAAGTCAGACCCAAAATCTGTGGCAGGAGTACAGCCACTGCCCCTTCACTGAGTCAGGACCAGCCACGCCAAGGATTTGGCGCAAACTGAGGAGCCAAGTGCACTCCAGACTCAGATTCTTCAGGTATTTGCAGGGGCAAAACTCTAATTTCCTCGAGAAATGACTTTTGAACTTCCGATTTCCAGAGAGCTGCTGAGCAAGGTTTTGAAGATTATAATTAAAATACCTAAAAGCAGACTAAGTCACACTTTACATGCTTTAAGCTCTTTTATGAGTTTTTTTTTCCCCTCATGGGGAATTGGGATGAACAAGGATCTCAGCTTTGGTTTTTTGCAATCTACATTATCTACCCAGTCAAGCCCCTAAAACAGAATAAGCCTAACTTATTTTTGGTGATTGGTTTTGGTTTTCTTGACGGGAAAAATTGTTTAAAAATTTTCACTAGATCTGCAAATATTTCACAACCAGTAAGAAACCTTTCTTACAAACTATGGGTCTGTTTCAATTTTGTGAAATCCCTGGTACATGTAGATAAAGGTTTCAAAAGTAGTTCTGTTGCTTTTGTTGCATACTGTGGATTTTTCTGTATTACAGCTGCAATGTGTATTATTCAAGGGTAGC
The DNA here is from genome assembly GCF_031753505.1 of Anomalospiza imberbis. Classification (NCBI taxonomy): domain Eukaryota; kingdom Metazoa; phylum Chordata; class Aves; order Passeriformes; family Viduidae; genus Anomalospiza; species Anomalospiza imberbis. The sequence goes on from NC_089694.1 coordinate 3,383,829, forward strand.
AGAGTGAATTGTCCATGCTGAAGTGGATGAGATTTAGGAGTTTGTTGGCACAATGAATTGTTCCAGCTGCTTTACTTTCCATTCTCTTCCTTAATTCAAGACAAAATTTCAAAATTTGCCCTTATGTATCTTTCATCGGAGGGACAGAATCCTTTGGCCATTCAGTTTTTTGCATTTTATCAGCACCTTGTATTCAGTTTTTCTCCTTAATCTTTAGTTATATTCAGCCATATCCAGCAGATCTCAAGTTCTGAATAATTTGGGAATGTTACTCAGGACATCACTATCCAACAGAAATTGCCTGGTTTCAAACAACATTTTTTGTATGTGTTTTCCTGGGGATTTTTGGTCAACATGGAAAAGAAATCGAGGTACAATTGTACTCCTAATTACCTGTACCTGACTCCAAATAAAATATCAAACTATTAAAAACCTTGCTGGGGATTAGATGGTATTAAACAGAAGGTAATTAGTGCAAAAGTGAGAAGAGGTGATCCCATTTGTCAAACTTGGTGCAGAATGGTGCTGAGTTTGAGAGGTGTGACTCTCAAATACAGTAAAATGCTATACTGAATTTCAGCAGCTGCTAATGAACAAGTAGTTTACAAATCTTATTACATTTTTATTCATGATGAAATACAAGCTGTCATATGGAGAATTACCAAATATAACTCCACAGGAATATGCAGGCATAGAAATACAGCATTGATATGAGTGGCTTTTCTGACAAGACTGAGGAAGGTAGAGCTTCTAAAATAATAGAAAAATAGGAGAAAAAACAGCAAAAGAAAGAAACTGTCAGGGTAAACAGATACTTCTTTAGATAGAAACTGTCAGGGTAAGCAGATACATCTTTAGATTAAGTTTTGCTCTACTGAACCTTATCTGTGTACAGGCTTGTTCTGATTTTTGTTGTAGTTCTGGGGTTTAGTTTGGATTTGTTCTAACAGGAAATGTGGTATGCTATAACTTGGTTTTCAAGATGCTTTTAAAAATAATTTTAAAGTGATTGAGGGCTCACCTGTGGGTTTATATTTTGGGTGAATCCAGTTTCCAAAGAGATAACTCTGGGATAATGATGAGGTCTTGTGTATCAATCTGGTTTTAAAATCACTGTGTTAGCTTTTGAGAACTCTAAACCAGCACATTGATAATAATAGCAAAAACCAATTTTTTCCTCAGAGTTTTGTACATTGTAGGCAGGCTAACTGCAGTAATTAATATTTGGTCATGTTTTACATTGATTGACCAAAGCTATTTGAGGCCCTCCGTGGTGCTGATGGCAGCTCCAGGTTCTGATGCAGAACATTAAGCAGCTGATCAGCTGGAATGAGAGTGCGAGACCTTCTGTCAGGGAACGAAGGACAAAATTAATTGGGGACACTCTCATCCTTCCAGCTCATACAGAGCTCAGCAGGAAAAAAATATTGGTTGTTTTTGTCAGTGTGGCTCAGTGAATTCCTACCTTCCCTTTCCCCGTGCAGGAGGGACACAGCTCTGGCTTATCCTGAGCATCCTGGAGTTCTGAATACTGCTGGAATTTTAAACACCAATTTTATATTTTCTTTTACACACAAATTCATACAAGTTTCTTAAATGAAACACTACAGTGCCAGGTGTTGCTTTCATCTATTCTTTAATTTTTTACCTGTATATTTGCATGTACAGCAATGTGCATATACAACACACATAGTTTTTTATTAACTCATAGTAAGACTTAGGTGATTTTCATTAAAAGAACTGTGTGAATTTGCTGACCTCCCTTGGGCTCAGGCATTGCTTTCCTCAGTCACTCATTCTGCCAGAAATTCCCCAACAAAATGAAAGAGAAGAAGCTGTCAATAGGTCAGCTTTAAATTTTATGCTATTTTGCAAATATCGGTGTAGGCAGTTTTTGCTTTTGAAAGAGAAATTAAAAATCCATACAGCAATATAGCTGAAGTTGATAACCTCTGACTTTAAAAAAAAGGTGCTGGCTAAGGGTGAAGGTAGATCAAAGAAGCTCAAGCCAATAATCTGCACATGGGCTTCAATCTAGAAGGCACAATTTATTTTCCCAAAATATCCTGTTTTCCCAGTTTGAGTTTTTAAAGAAATAAATAATACAGAGTTTTGTATAATATATTTCTGCAACAAATTACCATATTTTTATATTATCTACTTTTAAATTCTGCTTCCCATTTCTGTTCTTCTAAATATCATTTATTCAACAAAAGAAGCTCACATAATGATCATGGTTTCATCTTTGAAGCTGGTATATCTTCTTACCATCTAATGAAACATAACATTTTCTTTATCACCTATTCTCTTTTTCTCAGTGCAGCTCGCTGCAGTTTTATCAGAAACCAGCCAGCAATAGGGCTGGCAATGCACTCAGGAAAACTTCCAGTGATCATAACAAAAAGCAGGAGATCAATGGGCAGCCCTAGAGATTCCTCTCAAAGGAGCAATGGGTGTGTAAACCCAGCCTGGAAAAGCTGAGCCTCCTCAAACCACGGGGGTCTGAATGAAACAAAACCAATCCCTGCCCTGAACCCAGCCGTGGCTAGCAGAGGGGTCTGTGCTAGGCAGGCACTGCCCCACAAGGAGCTCTTCTGGAGTTGTGCTGTGGGAAGTGACAACCCGATCTTGCTGCTGCTTCCCAAGAGACGTTCAAGGCAATGTCTTGGAATAAGAGCAGAAGCTGTCCCCAGAAAATAAAGTTCAGAGAGAGATGGTGGTCAGGAATGGTTCTGATTGGGAATGAGTGTAGGATCTGCATTTGGGTTTTCCACAATATGGACACCACATTTAACATCTAAGTCAATGCTTTGGTACTCTTTTAAAAGAGCGTTGTGACAGGTTTTCAGGAAACTTTGCTAATTATAGATCACTAATCGTCTTTGGATGAGGCAAAAAACAAGTTTTGAATACAGAACTCAAAGCAGGGAGGGATGTATCCTAGTAGTTGGTACAATATATTTGCTTATGATACAAATTCATGCAAAGGAAAGAGTAACTTAGTGGGCAATAACAGCAGAAGAAAGTGCTGAACTTTCTGAAAGTCTCATTATTTATTTGCTAGAACTCTTTTTATATCTCAAAAGTAAGAGAGTAAGCTTTTCATTTTTGTTATCAAAGAGTCATCAAATTTTTATAATTTCATTAAATTGCAATCTCAGTCTCACCACCATTACATGAACTGACTTTGATAGAGATGCACAAATAATGTTATAGGCTTCTGAAATCCAACGTGTTTTGATGTGTTTTAGGAGATTCAGGGGAGGATGGGTAGAGGAGGAAGAAGATTTGTGCACAGAGAAATATTCTGGTTTGGGTCAAAGGTGCTTCATTTCTCCCAGTGTTGCGGCTGATATATCTGTGCCTCAGTGGCTGTAATTTGTGCAGTGATGAACAACTGGAAGAGAACCGATGGTTCCCCTGTTCGTCTGGATTTTCTTCCAGCTAAGATGTTTTACTCTTGTAGCAGATTCTGTTGCTCATCTTTCCATCTTGAATCACATTCAACAGCTCTAAAACTTGCATTACTTTTAATTCAGGGAAACATCATCAGTATAAAAGTAAAAAGAAAAACCCAAAAAACAACTATTTCTGCAATCTGTTGCATTTTTCTTGCAGATTTACATTAGTATTTTAATATTTTATTTATCTGCAGACTTCTAGGTGAACAGCATGCAAATCCCAGCATCATTCATTTCTTTACTTAGTTTTGCCTGCTGTTCCAGAACTTTATGTTCAACTGGATTGTAAATGTAGCTGAAATAGAAGTGCTGAAAACATTTTAGTTCAAAAGAACAGCTCTGCAGTCTGATTATTTAAAAATCTCCCCAGTCTCCTAAGTTTCCAGAACATATGGTGATTCACCCATGATTATTTTTGCTAAAAATGATTTTAATTTAATGAGTCAATGAAATTAAAGATTTCTTTTTCTGGCAGCTGGCTCTCTCAAAATTCAAGGTCAATGCACAGTGTTGACATATTTGCACAGCCAGTCTGTTCGTGTTCTACAGGTGTCAGTCACATTGAAAATAAACACTAATTATGTATTTTAATGTGTAGCAGAAGTCATATTCAAAAGCAAAATCAGTGGAAATGATGAGCTTATTCAAAGTCACTTTTGGGATATCAAGTCCTCCTACTTTGAGGAAACTACATTTTCCTTATTACTGTGTGCATCTATTCAAATGTTGTGCTGTATCTTTTTGTTCATTAATTGCTTGACATCATTAAGATTTAAGTGATTCCTAATGATTCATAACTGAGCTTTCAGCTGGAATGCATCAACAACAGATTCAGAATTCAAATCCCAAACCCTCCAAATAGCATTTAATTTGATAAATCCAGGGGTTATAGTGTGAAAGGAAAACTCTAATAGCTCTAATACAATCAAAAGAAGGGAAAGAAACTAATACAGAGAAATGAGAAAACCAAGAGATTCAAACTTTACTTAGAGTCTAAAGGTCAGGAAATGGTGTGATTTCTGGAGCTGATGTGCTGCCTAGTGCCTGAGAGGAAAAAAAAAAGAAATCCCTAAGCAACCCAAACCTTGAGATTAAAGAAAATATATATATTTTTTGAAAATCTAGCAGTCTTGAAGGATGGAACAGTGTTGCCCTGAGGTAGCTCTGCCACACTCAGAAGGAATTTATGGCATAAAAATGTCCTTGTAGTGCAAGCCAGCTCTGTTATGTGCCATATCCCTGTAATCACATCAACAGCACCGAATTCTCCAGCAGCAGAAATTGAGGGCAAGGACAGGGTGTGAAATTAAAGCCAGGAGCAAAACTCTGGGATGGTCTGGATTTCACTCACCTGCATCGAGGAGATATCCACAATGAGAGAGAGGAATGGTCCTGCTCTCCTCTGTGCCACTCCCCAGGAAGGTTTTGGTGGATGAAATACCCAATAGGAGGCACCTACACACAAATCCTGGACAACACCAACAGCTGGGTTCCTCCTGGGCTGATTTCAGTAGCACAGAATCATCTCTCAGAGAGAAAACCATCAGGCTGGGTTGGAGTGCACCCATTGACCTCTTTTATGTGTAGTGACACACAAATCCTGGCAAACACATGAGCCTGGAAAGAACTGATGTGGAAATTAAAACAAAAATTATCTGGAACCAATAAAAACAAAGAAGAATCTAAAATTGAAAAAAGATTTTCCTACAGTATTTATTTTAAAGAAAAAAGTAGCTGTCTGGAAAGAAAAAAAAAAAAGTAGCTGTTTGTTGTTTTTTTCCCCTCAGATGGTGAGATAGTTTTGTTTGTAAATAAGTTCTCATTTTCAACTAGAAAAACATAATACTGAATTAATTGTAACAGTTGTCATTTTCATCTGATATTCATCTTGTGAGCCATTTTGCTCTCTACTATAGTTGTCTATGTTTAGCTAACATGTTTCTCTTTCGTGCATTCAAAATGCATGATGTCAAGAAGGATTGAGGAATATATTTTTCACATCTGTTACTAGAAAAAAAATTATTTTTTTTTTTTGGGGGGTTGGAGAATCTCAGTTCTTTGAGTGCAGGGGAAGAGATTATTCTTTATTCTCATATTTGAAGTCCAAGATATTGACTATGATGTTTTTGATCTTAGGGCCTCAGAGTGGCTGGACTGAGATTAGAGTTTAGTTCCACAATATTCTTTGCTGACAAATGAGTATATAAATACTGGAACATTATTTAATTAATTGGCCTTTGCTGCTCTTTCCAGAGTTAAAATTCTGAGCCTTTGTAATAAAAGGACAATGCACAATAAGGACCTGGTGTTGAATTTGGCTCCAGTTTCCAAAGTACTTCAATGTTGGGTTGGTTCTTTAAAAAAAAAAATATATATAATCAAATGTATATTTTATTATTATAGGCTTTATTTGAAAACTGGGCTTTTCAAAGGAATGATATGCTTTGTTGAGCTTCAGAGGTACTTAGAGGTCTCAGATAAATTGTGAATTATCTCTGTAGTAACACATTGAGCCTTTCCCTTGCAGACAGTCTTTGATCCCAGCCAATATTTTTTTTTTGTAACACCACGTAACCATCTGAACTTCCCGAGTCCTACAGTCCAATAAGTACTAAATTCTCTGGTTAAAGTTTTGTTGGGAAAGAGATTCCATTACAAATCACAGCTTTTTCATATTTGTATGAGTTGTATTCCTTTAGCTATTGTACAGTGGTTTATATTTTGATGAGGAGGTCTGGGATAACATTTGTATTGGCAACATTTCCTGCTTTGCAATCTCTTTCAGAACTGGAGAGGTTTCACAATGTTTCAGGTTTAGGCAGAAGGTGCTATATTTTTCCAGACCACTGCAATGACAATTTATATTTTAAGTACAGCCATAACTGGAACTATCCCCAAAGCCTGGGTCCTCTGTTGTTGCTGGTGGGGTTTTGTGTGGTGTTTTTTGGTTTTTGTGGGGTTTTTTGTTAATTGGTATGGCTCACCTTTCTGGGTGCAAGAAACTTTGTGTGTTGTGTTCCCAAAATATCCATTTTCCATCTCCTACAAAATGTCTTACCTAAGATTTCTTAGAGGCTGGAAGTTGAGAACACTGAGCCTGGCAGAGCTCTCAGCCAGAGGCTGGAGACTCCTGGGGCTGTCCTGTGCAGGGTCAGGGATGGACGTTGATCCCAATGGGCTCCTTCCAGCTTGGGTGTTCTGTGACAATACCCTGTGGTTCTGTCTGCTGTGGCAGGAACGGCCTCTCCTGGGTTTGATGTGCTGCCAGGAGTGAGGGTTTTTAACCCAAGTGATGCAGGGGCCAGGCTTTGCCCGTGGTGCTCGGTTGTCTCCAGAGCAGTGAGGGTACAGGCTACCTCGTTTGCAGACCGATTGATCAGAGGATGAGGATCAGTAGCAGAGTGAATCAGCTTGGTGAAATATGCACAGATGGCACCACCGGTCTGAGGTTCACCCTAATCTACCTGGAGCATCCACTGCCCTCATATGGGATTTGCAAATGCCATCCTTGGGGTTGACAGACCAGATCCTCCTGGCTCATCCTTATCTAGGCAGGGTGAAGCAGACTTTATTCCCTCATTAAAAAAACACTCCTAGTAAAACATGGGAGAGTAATTAAATATATAGAGCAGATTTCATAAATCTTTTCTTTAGGAAGTGCAAACTTTATTTATTAGGAACACAGCTCTCCACTCCTTATGTGCACCCAGCAGGAGCTTGTACCACATCAGGGGCTGGAGTGTAATTTTGTATTGCAAAGTAATTTAAGCAGGGACACAGAATTTGGTAGTTTCACACTTACAAAGGCAGCTAACAGCCTTGCAAAAGAGTCTCATTGGCAAAACAATTGATTTCTAACTTCTGGAGCAGAGAACCTTCACTGCCTAGATCATGTACAATAAAACTGACATCTGAGGGTAGAGCAAAAATATGCTCAGCTTTCCTAATCCCTTGGAGGCTTGTGAAATTACTGTCTGAAAACTATAATGAGAATGAGATAATTTGTGACATTTCCCTCTGCTGTTAGAAGGTATTGATTTTATGACATTTTCATTTCTTATTATGTATTACGAGCATAAGACATCCGAATGTTAATATCAGATGCACAGAATAAACAAGGCTGGTGCCAGGTAGCACTTTATTTATTTCAATTATTTTTCAGTTTTATGCTGTAGCTATTTTCCCAAATCCCTGCAGGCTGTTAGCAGATAAACAATCATTCCTAAGCTCTGAGAATTCAGAATTAGAGGAGGCAGCCCATACATAAACTTATTTCTTCCATGAAGTCTACCAGCCAAGTAAGATAAGTTATCATCACCATGCTGAGTTTTGACCTCCCCTGCTTTATGTAAGATATTCCATTTTTCAGCCACATTGTCTAATTGAGACTGTTAATGGCTTGGGGCTGTTGTCATCTTCCTCCTCACATAGGAGAGACCTGTTGAAAATACTAATGCACTCACAACAGGTCCAACAGTGTCACTTGTACTCAGCCCTGCTGCATCTTATTGCCAGGGCTTTGGGAAGGGTAAATCCCTTCTCCTAGTGGTAAAACCAGCAGGATGAGGTGATGGAGAAGCCCTCTCATCAAGGCTCTCTTGGAATTCTTTGAGCTTTGTTTGAACTCTTAGGTGTAGAATAATGCAGTCCTATAAGCAGCTTTGCTCACAACTGTCTGGGATCACTGAAAATATATATTTTGGGTTTCTGGAGAGATCACTGTATCTCCCCTCTGTTTTTAGCGTATTCACCCCCCTCTGTCCATCATGTAATGATTGAGTTACACCCAAGGAGTGACTGGGCAAGGTGTGCAGATCAAGGAGTTCTGGCAAAAACCTTGGGAGCTTGAACTGACTCTTGCCAAAAAGAGAGAGAAGGGAACAAATTAAATTCCCCCAGAGAAATGCACTGCCCAGACTCAGGTGTGGCAGTGCAGCTCTTGCTCTAAGCCAAGCCATGGCAGCAGGATACTCACCCTACCCAAGGGGCTGCAGAATCCTGGTTTTGGGGCAGCAACCTGCACGTGAGAGAAGCATTTCTAATATCTGTGCTGAAGGCCAGCTTGGGTGGAGCTCTGAGCACCCTGCTCTGGTGGAAGGTGGCCCTGTCCACAGCACCTTTGGACCCTGTTGTGTCCTTGGCAAAAATGAACCTGCCCAGGGCTCCCACTTGGCACATCCATCTCAGCACCCTGGGCGCACGAGCAGTTTGAGGAGAAATATATCTTCTCCTTGGCCATCTGCGTTTAAATTGATACTTTTATATGAAAGAGCACAAGCCAGCCCAGGAAACAAAAAATTATCCTATAGTTGATGTGGATAGACTGGATTTTAAGGGCTTATTTGTTGTTACAGTTTGGTTTGGTTGGGGTTTTTTAAGTTTGCTGTAGGGGAATTCATAACAAATGGATAATATTGTACAAAAAAAAAGAACTGAGGAGTAAAGAAAAAGAAATTGCTATTTTTTAATGCCTTGTGACGTTGACTAAGTTATAGATATTGTATGTGAACTGTATTTATATCAAATTTATAGAGAGCTTTCTCACAGAACAGGGTTCTGTGAAGAGAAGGGAAAAACAATATCATAATAAGGTCAGAGAATGAGAGAATAACTGAATTGTCCAGAAAATAAAGCCACACAGGGATCTCAAAATTGGGATATCAAAACTATTCAAAATACCCTTCACAAAGTGCCAGTCCCTTGTGGGGACTTTCAATGATCCAAGCTCACTTTGTCTGAAATACAGCTCTTACAAAGAAAATACTAGAACCAGGGAAAAACTTTCCTTGGGTCCTTTAACAATAAGGTCTGAAAATACAATTTTATTGAAATTCTTTTTATGTGTACTTCAGAAACAAAATCATTTTGGGTTTCTTTAAAAAAAAAAAAAAAGGATTGTGTAGATTTTATCTGACTTACACAGTGTAATCATATTTATATCATAATTTTCTGGTCTGTAACAATATCTTTGTAAATATTCAGTTCTCTTTCAATATAAATACTTCTGTTTCTGGGGGTCACAATTTGATCTGACTGCAAATTACTTTAAGCAGCAGGGGGCCAAGCCATAGATATGTATCCAGATTTGGAGCCAGCTACTAAATGGAATATTTAAATGTTCAGAGAGAGTTTTCATGTTGTCATGGAGCTGGAGATCAAAAACCATCAAACAAATTCCATATTGCACTTTCAGGAGGAGACACCAAGAGAGAAAAAGAAGGAAAGAGAGAGAAAGAAAAAGAAGAAATAATGTTTATGTGCATTTCTTAGCTGGAATTTCTCTCCAATACCACAGTGCTCAGCTAGAGCTTGTCTTGCACACACTCAGCAAGGAATGTTTGATTTTTATAATTTTGGTCTCATGTTGTTGTTTTCCTCCTAAAGGGGGAATGCAGATATCCACTCTTTGGGCTGGCCCCAACCCTTGTGTGTTCAAGGGGTTTGCCTGCACATCCCTCTGGGCTCCCTCCACAGACCTTTGCAGAAACCTCAAAGAATTGCTGAGTCACATTAGGAACAATTACCAGGGCTGGGGGGATGAGGGAAGAACAGATGAGTTAAGTTTCATTCCAGTGGGAAAAAAACCTAATGGGAATTCCTGGTTCTTGGCCAGTGGGGAATCCACAGAGCAAACCTGCAGCTGCCTGGTGATGGGAAAAGCATTGATTAATTAATGTCCTTTTGCATTAACTGATATTGCATCAATCATTATACCTCCCTTCTATGATAACTTCCTATATCAGATCTATGGTATCTGTCTTCTGATATCTATCAGAAGCACAGGAACTTCTGCCATAACTCTACTGGAAAATCCCCATATGCCCCAGAAATTCAGAGTAATTTCCACTCTTCAAAGATATTTAGTTCTGTGTGTCTGGTAGGAACTACCAGGAGTGTCCCAGAGAATCCCTCTGTAGTGGTAGGCTGATTGACCAGATCTGTTTTCACTCATTGTGAGACTATAATGTGGAATTTAAAATTTTGAAATAGAGAGATATAAAGCAAAGCTCAAACAAACGGAAAGCAGTGCTTAATATAGGATAAACCCCAAATTCAGAGATATTATAAAAGTAACTATTCCTACTAAAGCACTATTGCTATTCCTCTCATCAAGAAGGCATGGAAGCAAATACTGCAAAAGAAGCAGCCTGGGGTCTCTGGGTCCGGGTCTCTAATTCCATGGTGGAGCTCAGAGGTGGCAAAGAGGAAGCAAAGACAAAGTTTTTCATGGAAATAACACCTATTAGGAGCATCACTATATCAGAGTAGAACAAGAGAATGGTTTCCTCCAGTGGTAAAAGGAAAAAAGCTTTGCCTAAAAAAGTGAGAGAAAAACACCATGAGGTAGAAGAGAGGGGATATGGAAATGATTTACCACTTTAGATGATTAGAGCAAACCAGACTTCTAGCTTGATCGTGTCTGTTTGAAATGAAATGTTTTGTGCAGGAAAGGAAACTAAGTTGATTAAGCATATTCTCATCCTCCTGCCATGCATCCCATGCATCTCCCTGTGACACCTGTGGGGGAGAGATGCTACAGTGCCCAGGTAATAGATGGAAAATTGCTCCAGGCCCTGGTATTGCTGGTGTCTGGTTATGATCCAGGTTAGCAATCACAGAAATTGCTGCTGAGAGTCATCTGCAGCTCGCCCATTCCCTGAGCTGCTTGCCAAATCTGGGGGGTTTGTGTGCCCCAGCAAGGCATAAGTTATAAAGGAGTTTTTTATAATGAACTGCTGCAGAATGAGGCTTATTTCCCTCCCTCCTTCTTGTGGATTATGGCTTGTGAGGACAGGGAGGAAGAGTTATACTGGAGTGCTCTGTAAGTCACTGTCTGCCCCTGATATATGGCACAATTTCCTGTTGGGAGCAGATGCTGTCAGAGCAGCCCAGTGCTGACAAACACTGCCAGTTGTGTTCTCACATCACAGGCAGGGCAGAATTACTCACTTTACATCCACTTGCACTTTATTTTGACAATTAGGAAGTTGAACAAGAGAAGGCTGTGGAGGAAGTGTGGCTTTCCTGATTCAGAGTTAAGGATTGAGGTGCATGTGCTTCTTTGTTCACACCTCTCCCGAGCTGATTTAAACTGAGCTGGCACTGAACAAGCAGCTTAGCTGGAGGTTTTCATCACAGATGTGCTCAAGTGTCTGCTGTAAATTGAAGTAGCTTAAATGTTTTAGAAATTAAGTAGCTATTTCCTCGGGAATGTCTGTGTTCTTTCTGCAAAGTTTCATTTCAATAATTTAGAAAATATAGTATTATTGGTTTTGTGCAATATTTATGGTGCTGTGTCATGTGAATGAAGAAAGGAGAGAAAAATTCCAAACCCTGAGACCATTATGGAAATTAATCTTTGCAGATACTGTGGTATTTACCTTCTACACCAATATCATTTGCATGACCTAATATCACTATAATAATCAAATTATTATTAATAGTTTATTTATTATTATGATTAAATGCTACATGGCTCAGTCTTTTACTGAGGAGATTGGTAACTGAGAGCTTTCATTGTACATATTTCATATATTAACATCCCAAATCCCAGCTCCTAATAAGCCCTCCTTTTTATCATGTGATTTTCTTATTGTGTCTGTGTAGTATTTAATATCTTTAATTCCTATTTGTCTTCTCACTGAAATAAAAGCTACCCAGCAACTTAGAGGCTGATACTTGACCTCCATACTGACAGATTCAGTGACAAAATGAAGGGACTTTGCCTCTTTCTGTGCCGAGGGATATCCTTATTAAAAAAAAAAAAACAGTACAGCAAAATGAAATGTGCCTTGAGTCCTGTCAAAATCTGGGTCTAAACCAAAGACTGCAGGTTTAGAACTTCCATTTTTTCCATTTTTTAAGTTGTGGTATCACAGGGAATGGAAATATGGCAGCACTATTACCAGGGCACTCATCCTGGGCTCCAGAACCAGGTTCTGCTGTGAAATATTCAGGTTAAATTCTAGGCCAGGCAAGAATAGAAGCCAAGTGAACATTTGCTTGCAATGTGAGTTGTACTTGGGCTATGTAATATTTTTTTGAAATATTTATATTATCTGAATTTTGATTTCATCTAGAGACAAAATTCCTTCGCCTTCATTCATATTTGCAGAATTAAAAAAAAAACAAACAAACCAGACATTTAAATATATTTCCCATTTCTTTAAACAGCTGGTAGGAAAAAAACAAAGAAAGCCAAGCTTTCTCCTGGAAGATAACAATGTGCAGTGCAAATACTGTCAGATTTAGAGGTCAAGTGTTTAAAGTGCTGTGCCCTGTGGGAAAATATGCTTGGTGGTGTTGGTAGGTGGAAGTAATTTGTTGGAGCTGGAATGTGGCCACAGTGGTATAAATCAAAGATAACCTGGTGGACCATAAACACCCTTTTGTAACTGTGGAGTGTATTTTTAATTTGACACTGGTGTGCTGTGTATAGGCAGCTTAATTGTCCTTTTGGGTGCTCCCAAAGGTAAGGGGAAGAAAATGTGGGATTAAGTGGTTTTTTCTCTGTTTAGGAAAATAAACAAGCTGCACTGCAAATTTGGGAATATAGGAACCACACTACTTTTAGGTTTTCAACTTGTCACTATCCTAAAGTGTAGCTGCACAATCTCAGAACAGTTTGTACTGTTTATTTATTCATTAAATTCCCCAAATGAACTGGGGCTAGATGAGAGCAGCCTCTTTGCTTTGGGTCTAGTGGAGAAAAAAGATAAGCAATTAGTCAGAGTCACATTTTTTTGATTCTGCCTGGTTTTTGCTGCAAGAGGAACAGTAATTGTCCATACAGAGATTCCTTTTGACTGAAGGCTGCTCTTGGTGTGAGCTCAGCTTGCAGCTGGTTTTAACAAATTATAGTTAATAAGTCAACTTAAACAAGATTCACAGTCATAAAACCAGTCAGCTGAAAAATTGTTTTCTGATGTCCACAGTCTTTCTTGGTTCTCTGTCTAAATGCTTAAACACTTCTTTTTAAAAAGAACTTCTGTGCACAAAATTTATTTTAACAAATTGTCCTTTGTGTTAATAGGTTTTAAAATAAACCTGTTTATGTGATTTGGGTGTGAAGTGGCTTTTGAACAAGATATGTTTTATTGATTTCACGAGATGTGTGTTTGGTTTTGGTTTTATGAGGCAAAATATTTTACTCATCGATAGAAGAATGAAACTTGGCTGATAAAGAATGGCTTCTCATTATGTTCATATGTTTCACAATAGCCGTAAATGAAATTTAACTCACCCAAGGCCAGATCCCCTAGAAAGGGAAATTAATTATTAATTACTCACAGATCTGAACATTTCAGGAGGTCTAGGTTTCTGATACTGCCAGAGACCTGAAAAGAAAGAAAAAGTGGAAGAACTACAATTCTTTGACAAGCTTGAAAGGTCCTTTGACTAATTTATAGTGGCTCATTTGGCAAGATATTCACAATTTTTTAAACAACTTGAAATTCCTGTTAGGTTTCTGGAATGCAGAGTGGTTCACAAAGAAAAAACTTAAGTTCCATTAGTGTGTGATGCAGGTAGAAGTGCTTGTTTTCAAAACCCTATGGAAAGTCTTGGGTTGTGCTAGGCCTCCTGAAATTCCAGGCTCATCCAATAATCCCATCTTATTTAAAATGTTGGGACATTGCTAAAATTACTGAAATATCAGATATTGTAACTGCTCAAAATTATGGCATCTTAGATCAAAGGCTGTTGGATGGCCTTAAGAACCTGATTTTTTAAACATATTCTTTTCCCCTTTTTCCTCTAATCCTTAGGATTTGTCTTCAGAGGTGCTGCCAGCAGCTGGGTGGGAGCCAGCTCCTGTTCAGGAGCCTTGGGGCAGGATTTCTGTGTCCAAAACCGGCGGGTGCTGTGTCCCCATCCTGGCCCAGGTAAGGCAGAGCTCTCTGTGGTCATTTATCTGTTGCTCTGTTCTGGCACACAAGGAGCTTGAGTTGCTTTTGAAAGTGAACTCCTTCGAACGTGGTGCCGCGCGAGATATAGATGAAGTACTGCTGGAAATGAGGCTTGTTTTTTTTGCTTTTTTATTTTCTGAAAGCAGTATTTTCCTAGAATTTTAGGTATGCTGCTTTATTAAAAAACTAAATATTATATAAGAGCGTTTTACAGGTATTATACAGATGTAGTGGAAAATGCCGGTCTTACTGTGGTGCTGTTGTCAGAGGAATGTGTTTGCCCAGCAGGTTCAGTCCAAGGTGGATGGAGTGTTTGCGTTGAGGTTGTGGGGACAGAAATTCTCTGTCCTGGGGCTGTAAAGACAGACTCTGATTTTTTCCGACTATTTGGGGTAACAGAGTTGTGTCTGGTGGCAAAGATGAATTTAATGAAGTCTGATGTTATATGATGGTGTGTTCAGTTAGAAATGTAAAGCACAAAGGGCTATGTAAAAAGAAAATAATCAGTGAATAATAGAATTGGCTGAATTGAAAAGGCCAATTATTCTTAATTTCCATTATGTTTCAGCTTACATTCTTTAGAATTCATTAGGCTAGGGTTCCTAAGTGTGATAAATTTGGAGAAGAAATGTACTTGGGTGTGGTGTGAGGCTTTTGGTCATTTGACAGAAGTCTTTCTTTTGGACCTTGAAAAATTTGTTTCCAATTACTCTCTGAGAAACTAGAAATTATGGCTATACAGAAAAAGTGTGACTGTGGAGGTGAGAGAACAGAAATAATATTGGCATATAAGTAGAGATCTTTAAATTTGATTAAGAAACGAGCAACGGGGGTGGAATCACTTTACTGAATCCATTTTTCTTTTTAATTAAATAACAAAACTTATTCTAACTTCAAATACATCCATATTTTGAGCTATCTGGTTTTTGATGACACAATTTTCCTTCAAGTATTGATGACTTCTGAATCTAGATTGTGACTGGAACCAACTTGTTAGGGGAAATACTATTGTTCAACAATGATATAAAAATAATATATTAATAAATTTATATTATATAGTCTGTACTGCTAGTGTAGGTCAAATAAGGAAGAATATTTTCACATGTTATTTGGATGAAGAAAGGAAAGAAAAAGAACTTAAATCAGAATTTCGTTGTTTCTTCTGTCAGTGAGTTGCCAATACCTCTGGAACAGTGTACTGTTACATATATATATATATATATGTTAAATATAAAGTTATAGAAGTGAGAATAAAACAGCTTGTAAGTGGAGTCATCCTTTAAGTAGAAGAACAATAAAGAGACACAGAGAGAAAATTAACTAGAAGAAAATAATTTCCTACATAAAAGACAATATCCTGTACTTTTGTTGTACCAAAATCAAATGCTTTCAAGAAATGAGCACAAAATGAAATATTCTAGTAGCAAGATGTTGATCTTCACTGATAATTAGTTTTTAATTTGAAATGATATCTCAAATTTTCATCATAATGGTTTGCCTAGAGCAAGCTTATGAAGGGAGTGGAAAGTATCAGTGTGAGAAAGGTATCTAAACATCCTCCTTTCTTCAATAAAAACTAATTTTAGTTGAGTTACTTGCAGTCTTTAACTTCAGAGAGAATGGTGAATGATGATTTTCTTTGAAAAAGAGAACCACTTTTAAGTCCTTAAAATTGTCTTCTGAAATCAGATCTATGTAGGAAGAGTCATATCAACACCAAATTTCATTATGCAACTAGAGCAGAAAATCACATGAAAGGATCATTATCATTAAGTAACAATGGCTTGGCAAAAAATTTCACTCAGATAATCATAGAATTGGGTCAATTGTGTCTTGTAGATTTGTTGATTTCTTTTACTCCTTCTGGTCTCAATGAGAAAAAAGGAAAAAAATGCAGTTTGCTGTTTAATACAATCCCCATTGACTGTAGGTAGAGAAAGTCTGTGCCATGTGAAAACAAATAGCTCTCAATCAAAAAACAAAACCTAAACTATATTGTCTTTGGAGAGGTCTAAATAATGCTCTCCTGATTCCATGAAATGAACTGTTGACTTCTCTGTTTGTAAGTAGTTAAGGTATTTACCTCTTTTGTGAAATGTGGAGGTGCGTAATGGGGAAAGCCAGATACTGTCATAGGATTAAAATTTGATTTACTATTGATTAATATTTACTATTTCTTAAAACAAAGTAGTGTGAAATCCCAGGTTTTTAGCAGGGCTGTGTCCCTTCAGATAAGAGCCTAACATCTTTTTTTTATAAGTCTCTTCATGTTTAAATATCTGCATATATAGCGCATACAGGTTTGTACGTCTATAAATATACACTAGATAAATAGCCTATTTTTATAGTTTCTTGCTTTCTTGCTGCTTTATTTATCACTTCTCACCTTCACTATGATACTGGAGAAATTTGCATATTCTTACTAATAGTGGAACATAGAACAATCAGTGGAGAACTGTTTCATACTCTGCAGAATTAATCTAATTCCTTCTGCAAGCACCATATCCTGCATCCCTGCAGGGCTTTCTGCCTTCTCATGTGCACCATGGAAGTCCATATTTTGTTTTCATGGTCATTTTCCTTGTTCTGGTTCAGTTTTGAGACAGAATAACTAAAAGCTCTCTGTTTACCTTCCTGAACATAACCTCTTCATCAGAATTCTTGCACTTGAAAATATGTTGTGTGTGCTGGTGAGTGAAAGTTGCCTCTACAACAGGAAGAGAAGAGAATTAACTCATTGGAGCTACCAAGAAGGAAATCTTTTGGTTGCTGGGCCTTTTTGATCAGCAATAATCTGTCACTTAGGCCTGTCCCAGAATTTGTGAGATGTTTAAAGCTCTGGCTCTGGGGATGCCTTCAGCCACAGACAGGCAGAAGCACCAGAACGGGCTTTGTGGTTCTATTTGATATTTTCTTTATAGTTCTGCTCTGCTCATGTGTGTCCCCTGAGCTCCTCATCTTGCTGACTGCTTCTCTGGTGATGGATGGTTGCAACCTGTCATCAGTGTGCTGTGAAAAGCTATTTTAGTGTTATATATCATTAGGGACCCTTCTCTCAAGACAGGTTACTATTATATATCATTAAAATGATGGCCAGTAGGAACAGGCATCCCAGAGAGGGAATCTTAGGATTTTATGTGGGGGGAAAAAATCCTAGTTTACAGGTGAGTTGGGACAAAAAATACAATAGGTGGGAGTTGTAATATAAATAACACTAAAAATCGCTGCCATTTTTTATATAAATTGTGTCTAAAAGGAGTCTAGATCATAAAACCAAACTCCTGCACAGCAGAAAATGTCTATAACTGAGGCTTTTATGCATAAGACCTACTGTGCTGTAAGTCACTGAATTGTGACAGGTATGGCCAGAATGTGCAGAGCCAAGTCTGAGAATCCTTTGGAAATGAAAGGGCACTGTAGAATGCTTCATAATCTAAAGAACTCCAGGACTCCCATTATGAATCTGCCTGTGATGTTATGTTATAGCTGCAGAACTTCCCCAGTGTCTCAGAAATAAACAATTTAAGCGATGACAATCCTGTTGAGTACTGAGAGGAAGCTGCGGCTTCTGCTCCTCAGAGTTCCCAGCCATATGGAAACTGAAAGATCTGTGCACACACCCACAATTCCCGTGGAAATTGCCAGGAATCAGCTGAAGTTACCCAGGAGCAGAGTTGGACACAGTGTGTTTGCTGTAACCTTGTTACTACAGCAGTCTCTCAGCTTTTCTTGCCAGGGAGGATTTTGTAATTTACAGAACCACCATCACCTTCCTAATGCAAACACATCTCCATCCAAACATATATCCATCCAAAAAAATGGGTTAAGCCTCAAAATATGAGAAAAATAAGGACTCTACATGAACATGGCTGAAGATATGGAGGGGATGAGTCTCTCCCACAACACTGGTGATGTGCTGCAGTGGGTGAGGCTGCTGGGGGCTCCTGTCCTCTCCTGCTCCCCTTTTCCTCTGTATTTGCAGCAGAAATATTTACCTACAAACCAAATGGTTAAAAACCAAGCCAGCAACACTATTTCTATCCATGGAGATTGTTGGTTTATATCTGCTGGAACCATTAAGCCTCATTGCTTTCCTATTATCTCTATTAGAATTAGATATTTGCAGATCTCCTGCATCCTTAGTGTTCTGTGATTCTAAAGTGCATAATGCAGGCATTAGAAAACTGAGATTTCTTTTTGTTTGCTTGTGTACATGCTCTTGAGATGATGATGATGATAGCCTTTTAAGTCTAAAACCAAATAAACATTTGTGTCCTTACATAATGCTGCTGAAAGTGTTTAGAGTAGAAGAGTTCAGATTTTTTTTCAGATCAATTTTAGATTTTTGTGTTGTTTTTTCTGAATTCAGTTTTACACATTGCTCAAATATTCATGTTCTTGCTTAAAATAACCCAAACCACAAAACTAATTCTTGGGGCTTTTTTTAATACTACTTTTACTTGTGTGATTCATTTGCTGTAAGGCAGCTGTTCTTGATTTACAGAATTTGTGCTAACATTAGGAGGGGAAATATTTGCCAAGGTAAAGAACAACAGGAAGAAAAGTTGTGATATTTCCAATTAGACTTATCAAAATATCCAAAATGCCTTTAATAGAAAATATCTCTGAAGAGCGTGAGGTATGGGTACAAAAATACTGTTTTTTCTGGATATGAATGCTGAGTTTTAAACAGTTTGTAGACTTTGGAGAAACATATACAGGAGAAAGGGGATGGCAGAAAATCCTGCTCAGGGGTGGCATCTGCTCTGGCTCATGTTCTCATATTATGGTGTGTCAACACCATCTGCTGAGCAGGGACTGGGTGAGTCTGGCCTGTGCTGTCTCCACATAAAACTCAAATTTCTGCCTCCACATCAAACCCAAATGGTTTCCAGCAGTGCCAGGGTGTCCCGGGCAGCTCAGCTCAGGTGCATTCCCAGGGCAGTGGTAGAGGTGCTGGGTCTGCACGTTCCCCTGCACACACAAGAGTTTTTGGGGGAATGGACTGGCTGCAATTATTTCTGTTGATGGTCTTACTAACAATTAAAGCTTAATATGTCACACCTTAATGTATAAGAGCCAGGTTGGGTTAACCCCAGATTTCAACAATTACAGTTTTCAGAAAAATTCTATTTATTCTGTACACTTTTTCTGTGCCTATAATACACAAACAAGGTTCCTATTGCTTGCTAATTTTTTACAAATTTGTCATTTCCAGCTTACTGACACATTTCTTCTTTTTGTGGCTCAGGCTACCTGGAACTTGTGCAGTAATCTTCATATTAACATTGAGCTGAATTATTCTTGAAAGGGTATTTTAATTGTGAAAAAGGTTTTAGTATTTACTAAAATATAATATTGCCTGTGCCATTTTCACTTTGTCCAAAGATTGCTTTGCCTGGGGAAATTTAAAAATTACTTTTATCAATCAAAGCCTTTTCCCTGGGGACATCCAAGTTCTGAATGCAAAAGGCAAGATGAAGAGTTAAACAATAAAATAATACTGATGGCAGATAAGATGTTGTGTACCTGGGCTTTACACCAGGCTGACATGAGAGCTTCCATGTCAAAGCTCCATGAGAGTTGTAAGCTTAAAAACTGGTCCTTGGAAAGCATCAAGCCTTCCTAATGCATTTCTTATATATTTATATATTACAATTTCACAATCACTGAAGATACAACAATATTTCAAAATGTGGAAAGATGACCATGAGTTCCCTTAAAAGAAAGGAGTATTTTTACAAGTTTATGGCAGGTGTATAACCTTTTGAATACTCAAAATACTGTGGAGGGTTGGACACTATGTAAATAAAGGAGATTCTGGTAGTTTGTGAGAGCCTTGACAATTATTAAGTGTAAATAATTATGGGATAAGAGGGTCGTTTCATTACTTAATTTCATCCTTATTTAATATACACCAAACTGCATCTTTTTTTGCTAGATCCATTAATATGATATTTTGCTCTTGAAAGTCACTGACAGTGGCAAAGATAAATATTTTTTGAACAGTATTTGGCAGTTTGGAAGATGGGTATCTTTAATTTACTCCTGTTTGTGGTGAATATTCTGGTGTTCCACTTGAGTGTCTCATGTGTAAGTTTGTCTCCACCTTGAATTTGAACATTTCCCAGGAGGCTTTCACAAACACTTTATTTTTGCTTATTTCTGGGTGAACAGGGATTCTTGCTAATAGCTTCCCTTGTTAGAGCTGCTCTGTTCCTCATAAATGATTAAACACTTTTTGAGCCCTGACTTAGGAACAGAACACTGTTTAGGAGGTTGAGCCTTGTGCATTGCCAGTGTGGGTCTGATTCACAGCCCACGTGGAATTTGCAATAGAAAAACTTAATGAATGAAGTCAGAAATGATATTTGTCACTTCACTTCATGGCTGCTGGACTTTTAGTGCATGTGCTCTATGCATTTCTGGCTGTATTTCCTTTTAAATGATGGCACACTAAACATCCTCATAGAAATTTGCAGCACCTACCTGACAGTAAAAAGCCACGTGGTCCACGCTCTTCGCAGGCAGGCGTGTTCCAAAGGAGCATAAATCTGCAGCAGCTGAACAGCTGGGGCTCACCTGAGGGTGCCTGTGCCCTGAGCATCAGTTCGGGTTTATTCTTATCTTCTGTGTTTGCCATCTGGATTAAAATTGATATTAAATATTTGGATGCAAGCTCAAATCCTCTTCACATTTTCTAAACACCATATTACACGACCTATTAATGCCACCACTGAATACAATTGCACTTGGATTCAGACAATCTCATTGGCTTCATTTGCCTGTTGCAAGTGCAGTCAGGGTTTGGCCTTTTGGCTGCTGACTTTATAAACCTGTGTCAATTTAGAACTTAGACTTCAGTCAGGATTGAAAGAAAAGGGGACAAGTTTCTGAATTTATATTTTTTCTTGCCACTCAAACAGACACAACATCCTAAAAAAGTAAAATGTTTTGCAGATGATAATGTGTGGCTACAGTGCTCATCACTATCTGCCTGGCACTGTTTATATCTTAGTAAGTTTGTCAGGAAAACAATAATTTCTGTAGGGTTTAGTGTTAAATGCAGCAGGATTCCTGCCTCTCTTGTCTCTTATCTTGTCTCTCTCTCAACATCATGACCATAAAGCAGAGCTGAAGAGCAGTAGAAGTAGAAGCCAAAGGGAAGAAAGCTGTGAATGTATTATTTGCACAGCAGTGTTGTGTGTGCTTGTAGCTAAAAAGGCTTCAGGTTTGGTTGGTGGCCCAGAAGCATGGGAACAGTGATGAAATTGTTCTCAGGAGGGGGAAAAAAGGAAGAAACAGCACCTTTGGGTGGAGTTTGGAGCAGCCTGGTTGGAAGTGGAAGGTGTCCCTTCCCAAAGCAGGGGGTGGAAACAAGATGATCTTTATGATCTTTAAGGTCTCTTCTAATCCAAACCATTCTGTAATTCTGTGAAACTTCCCTTTAACAAGTGAAGTATCAGGTAGTTATAAAAATAAGCATAATTTCCTTAAAACTCTACCAGTTATGTATATTGATTTTTTTTTCCATGCCACAGCAATGCAGTGTGAGTTTGAAGTAAGTAAAAATTAGGATGTGAGTGCTGTAATATTGCTGGAACCTGTGATATTGAAGTCAGGTCACTTTTGAACTCAGTTCAGTGTCAGACAGAGTGGGATATGCAGGTATTGTCAATACCCTCCAGTTTGATCCTGGTTTGAAGTACTTTCAGAGATGCACCAGGGTTTATTAATAAAGATTCACTTGTTCTTTTATTGATCAGTGGTACAGATCACATCACCACCATGAATTTACTTGTTAAGCACTAAGCCACCTACATCTAAGCACTGCTTAATGAAAGGACTCTCCCGAGTCACAGATCTGGAGGGAAAAAAAAAGAGATTAAAAGAGTGAGGGACTGAGGATACAGATAAAACTGGTTGTACCTCCTACAACTAGGAGTACTTAGATACTGAGATCCTGACATTCAGTGTCTCAAGGGAGGGAAAATTCTAGAGGGGGAGCATGGTTTAGGGGGAAGAGGTTTGGCTGACCTCTGTGCTGTGTCTTGGACACCATGTTAGGACAATGATGTAAAACTGGAATGCATAAATTGCAACACAGATGTCTCTCTGAACTCCTTCTTTGACCCCATGTACATCTCTGACCTTAAAATAATCTCTGTGAGTTTGGTACTTGTGCAGGAACTAAATCTGAGAGAATCTGTGGTGGGGGAGTGATAAAAATTGCTTTACACTCAGGGGGAAGCCAGATTCCTCAGTCCGTGCCCTTCAGGGTGTGAGAGGCTCCCAAGGAGCGGAAAGCAGCACGGCAGAAGTTCTTTTCCTGACCTGTACAGCTGCTGCTGTTTGTTGTGGTTCTCTACACTCTCACAGTAAATGATGTTTTATTTTTCTCTTGGAGGGGATGAGAGTCAGAATTGAGCTGTTGGAGTCCTGAGTGCTGCTCATGGTGGGCTCCAGGTTCCCAGCTTGCCCACAGGCCACGGCTGCTGCTGGTGCCTCAGCACAGCTCTGGTGCTTTGGAACTCATACAGCACTCCTGAGCAGTTGTAGTTAAAACAGAAAAATGTCCCAAGTTCGAACACAAAAGATAAACCAGGAGGTGTTGCCTCACTTTGAGATTTTTGCATATTACAGATAAAACTTTTTCTTGCTGGCCAGTACTGAGGAGACTGCACTGCTAAACATCTCTTACATTTAGCACAGCAAGTGCCATTGTCACTGAAAATACAGCCAGTGAAAGGAGAGGATCAAGGCTCACAGCTTGTGTTCTGCTCACATCAGTTTAGAAAAAACCACCAAATTTTCCCAATAATTTTACATCTTGCACCACATCCCAATGCCATGACTAGGACAGTGGAGGGGGGAAGCTGCAGTTAGTGATTTTAATTTCTCTTTTTAATTTAACTTTTGTAGCCTGATTTTTTTTCCCTGATGTTGTAAAATTAAGTAGGTTTTGGAACTGAATTGAAATTTAAATTTTAAATTGGGAATTTGCAAATGCTATTACGAATATTTTGTCATTAATAGAGAACCACCTTGGCTGGAAGACAAGGCAGGAATTAGTGTCTCTTGAAGGGCAGGCAGCATTTCCACCTGTTGATCTTGTCTGCTTTAAGCCATATCTGTTGATAGAAAATCTTAATAATTTGGGGTTTTGTCATGGTAGTGATTTTTTTCTAGAAGTGTTGCCCATTTTTAGGTAATATCTTTGTGGAGTACTGGAAAACTTGCATTCTGCTAAAAGCCCAATCTGACCATTACAGGCCAGGAGGTGGTGAGACCATGAACACTTGAATTTGCACAGACCTGCTGAAGCAGGCTGAGGAATTCTTGTGACTGTGTTGTTTTACAGACACCAGATTTACCACCTGTGCAAATTCAGATACAGCAGCAGCTCTTGTCATAGTCAGTGACTCCATGACAATGTCCAGAGAAAATCTAATCAAGGTGCAAACTAGGATCCAACACTGCTTGCGAGAGCTGGCAAAGCATCCATCTAGAGGGTTTTGGATCCAGTAAGTGCACGGAGGCATCATAAAGAAATTGATTTTTTTTTTTTTTTTTTTACTGGAGTGTAGCCTCTGATCAAAGAACCCCTGTGATGGAACAGATCCAGCAATTTTTCATCCCGTGTCAATGCTTTGATCTCCAATGAGTAAATGCAAAAGAGAATCTGATGACACATCAAAAGTGCATCTGCTTGGTATCTTGGGCTGCAGGGCTGTGTGGCAGAGATCTGTCAGCCCCTGCTCTGAGGCTCTCTGGCACTTCAGAACAGAATCACCGGGTTGGAAGAGACCTTTAAGATCACAGAGTCCAACCCAGCCCCAACACCTCAACTAAACCCTGGCACCCGGTGCCACATCCAGGCTTTGTTAAACACATCCTGGTATGGGGACTCCACCGATGCCTCAGGTTTTAGCTTTTCTGTTTTTCAGATTCTCTGCTGCTTTAGTGTGTAACTCTGGGCTTCATATTGGGGGATAGTGAGCTCTCTTCACAGAGCAGGGAGACAAAACAATTCCTTCTCCAGCTGGGGACCGAGGAAAAATGATCCAAACCTCAGGCCCAAGAGCACAAACAACGTGGGCTGGAGAGAGGAGAACAAGCAGGATGGGACTGCATGGGCTAAAGCTGGAATGGGACAATGAACTCCAATGTGCCAGTGGAGCAGAGCTGATCACAGCGAGAGCCCCCGGGAGCGCTCGTGCATTTTGGGACCATTTGGGTTCATCTTGGGTGCAGCCCTGGCTGGGCTCTGGTGCTGACCAAGGTGGATCCATGGAGGAGATCCTTTAATAAATCCCTGCTTTTTTCTTTAGCTCTGTCCAGCCTCTGCTCTAGGTCAGCCTTCACAAGGCATCACCACCACCTCGTGAGGCAGACAATTCCAGTACTTTATCACTCTTTCAGTAAAAAACTTCCCTTGCAACAGCCCCTGCTGGAAGCAGCACTGCCACCAACACCCCTACAACAACACCCCAACAGCTACACCAGCAGCCCCACCACAGTGCCTTGCCTTCCATCACCCCTGGAACCAGTGATTCTGGCTAATTCTGCATGGCTGTCCTGCTTCCCCTCATACAAACGGTGTGGATGTGGAATGTATGGCTGGTTATTTCCCTAGTCTGCCCTCCCAGCTTGAGGGCACACGGGTGTTGTACTCTGTAAGTAAATATTTGACAAGTGGAGCAGCCAAAGGAGGTCAGATTTAAATGTACACATGCTTTCACTGAGCTTTCAGTCAGTTTCTGTGGTGCAAATAAAGGCAGAATTTCCTCAGGATCTAGTTCTCCATAACCTGACAAACTGAAACCAGACATTCTCGCATCTTTATGAACCTAAGTAGTACTTGAATGGTTGGATATTCAGACCATAGTCTCTAGATAAATCACTGATGTGTAATTCATTTAGATTTCCTCTCCAGTCAGTATAGAGAGAAGGACAATTTAGCAATCCTACATTATTCATATAATCTAACTTAGACATTTAAACTCCCTGAAAAGTTAAAAAATGCAATAGAATTTCTAAGAAATGTTAATATTCAGGAGCTAAGAGTTCCATACTGCTGTGGTTTGAAAGTAACTGTAGTTTCTCTGATGTAATTGGTGTTTTCTAGTGGAGAAACTTCCATTGAGAGTGGCTTTTAGTTAGCTAGTGAGTAAAAATAACCTAGAAGACCCCATGTCTTCTTTTATCTGTATTTTTTTACTTTTCCTTTCAAGGGTATTTTGCCTAAGAGTGCTCTTTCTTCAGTATTTACATTTAAGACAGTAAAATGTAATACAGATTAAGTCTCTGAATGCATCTTCTCTTTATTTTACCCGTGCTATGTTCTGTTTCTGGGTGTAAAAATA
Organism: Anomalospiza imberbis; assembly: GCF_031753505.1. NCBI lineage: Eukaryota > Metazoa > Chordata > Aves > Passeriformes > Viduidae > Anomalospiza > Anomalospiza imberbis. Next base: position 3,409,563 of record NC_089694.1, read on the forward strand.
TCAGTTCACAAAACTACATCTCTGGTTAGCCAGAGCTGGGACTTTAATTTCACTGGAGGTTTGGCTTCCAGTGCCTCTCACCACCTCACATTTCCAGAGGTCACACTTTTACTTTGCTTTGGACTTTAATTTTTGGGCAGAGAAATCGGATATTTATTTCCTCATGAGCTTGTTCACAGGTAAATTTTTGAGTCTATTTTCCCTTTAGTTCTGAAGGCAGAAAGATTACTGCACAAATGGATGGAGGACATCAAAATCCTCTTAAAGACAAAGAAAATTCTGGGTTTATTTTATTTACCTTAATAGTATTTCTCTGATTCACCTTGCATATTGGGAAATATTTAATCCACAGACGTGACAGGCTGCAAATTCCTACAAAGTACAGGAAAATAATGATGTTCAAGAAAGCACTCTTTGATAATTGTATTTTAAAATTCAAGCCACAGACTGTGATTCTGATATTTTTGATCATTAGTGGAGCAGATTAAAAACAAAACAAAAACATGCATCTGAGAAAGGTAATGAAATATTCTATTTGATCTGACAATTTCCTGTTTAACACCTCCACTTTGTGGTATTGATTTCTGTACATCACTGCCTGGATAATAATGTTGAATAAAACAATCCTAACAAAAGTATCAAACCAGTATTTGATGTTTCTGTGAATGTTAAAAGGACAACACCTCTCAAAAAAACAACAAAAAAAAAAAAATCATGTCATTGATATAAGAGAGGTTAAAATCTGGTTTGATGTGTGCTCTGGGCTTTCCAGAACATTCTGCATTTCATATTGAAAATTATGGAAAAATGGTAATTTTTTATGGAGCTTTACATTTCACCAAAAAAAATCTAAGCCAAAAAAAATCTCTCTAAACTCCCAGCCAACCCCAAACCCTACTTTTCCAGCTCATAGTCCTGGTCCCCTAAAGAGACCCCCCCAGTTAAAACCAAGCACAGGAAATCAATGTTGCTGCTGCCTTTGGACCTTTCAGTGTTTCCCTGGGGTGTTTTTGTAGCTGAAAATCAAATTGCTGGAATGCATGCCTGTCTTACTTTTGTGTTAAACACAGGGGGAAATTAGCTGCTTTCAATAAGACAGTCTTTTAGTATTTTCAGAGATTAAAAGGAGATATTGTGTGAATGAGGCACTCACTCCTTGCTGCTCCTCACCCAGTATCTATTCCTGTGCTGAATTCTCTGCTTAGGTCACATTTCTCCTCTCAGCCATGTGCTGTTCCTTGATTTTCCTGTAGTAGGAGGTGGTTTTTTCATCATAAAGGAGGACTATTTTGTCTTCTGTGTCCCTTTCCTAAGGTGTGGGTTTTCTCCTGGAATTCCTTGCCACTCAGGCAGAGCTGTGGGGGGTTTGCAGAAATGTGTTCCCTGCACTGCCCTGTCTCTGTCAGGGCATTGCTGCCCCCACAGCTGCAGTCCTGGACTTTTTTGGAGAGATCAAAGATGACTTTGCCACTTTGGTGATGAAGATCGACTTTAATTTCTTCTCTTTTTCTTTTTTTTTTTTCCCTTTCTTGCTTGAGGTCACTCAGACATCACAGGTTTTACTGGAAACTCTTCTCTCCCAGCTGTGAATGTTTTCTCTATTGATCAGTAGAATAAAGGGAAAAATTCACCTTTGAGGCATCTCTGTACCATGTGGAGCTAAGATGAACTCTTTTTAGCCAAATAGCAATAAGGTCATCATTTCTCTACCTAAAGTAACAGAATTATTTACCAAATCCTAAGGTGCTGAATCCATTAAATATTAATTTTAAAAGATGCAGTAGGAATCTGGAAGTGGAACCCTGGGCAATGGTTTTGTTACAGATCCTGGCCTTGTCTTGGACCACAATTTTTCCCAATGCTCAAGGTCTGATGTGTCACAGGTTGCATGCATGGAAACCTTCCCTGCTACAGGGACAAGGCTCCAAAATGCAACTTCAGACTTCTGTACATGCATAAGATACATTTAGTAAAAATGAATATGATGCTGAAGCAAATCATTATTAAATATTACTATTTTAAACCAAAAATACTTTTTAACAGCATCATGCATTGTGGCATTTCAATCACTTCATGAAAGGGGACACAGGGACATGAGGATTTGACTCTCCAGGCTTCTTTTTTGAACCAGAATTTTCTTCTTCTCTTGCCAGAGCTGCTGTGGCTGGGAGGTCTGGTTTGCCAAAAACACCTTTTGGGAAGACTCATCCTTTGTTTAGTCTTGCTCTGCTGTAAATTCAGCTGTAACCAAATTTACTGCTGATCCAAGGACTGGGAGATACTAAAATATCTTGCTGATAATCAGAAGGGGATTTTTTTTTTTTTTTTTTTAGTTTAAGTCTTAGAAGAAAACAAACATGTAAAGATGTTACTTGTACTAGAGGATAGAATTTGCATATTATAGGACTGGTCTAATCTGTCGAGAACAACAATAATATGCAACTTTTCTTGTCTGCCTAGACCACAGACTGCTCTTAAAATTATTTTATTTAGTTAATGGAGTTCAGTATTTAAAATTTGCACTCTGTATCCTCGTGCTGAGGAAATGAGGTTTCAGAGAAGCAGAGCACCCCTGCAATGGTGCAAGTGTAAGGAGAAAACAGACCTGAAAAGAGCATTTGGTTTTGTCTCTCACATGCACAAACTCTGCCTGCTTGAAACTGGGTTATGAGCTAAAGTTAGCAGTTTTTATTGCTGAAATTGGGCTTTGGGGTGAGCCAAATGCAGCTTCCCAGGACCTGAAGGAGAAAAAAAAGAGAGACTCCAGGAAAGAGAGGCTGTTGGCAAGGGCCTGGAGGGACAGGAAAGGGGGAATGGCTTCTTCCTGACAGAGAGCAGGGTTGGATGGGATATCAGGGCAAAATCCTTCCCTGTGAGGGTGGGCTGGCCCTGGCACAGGGTGCCCAGAGCAGCTGTGGCTGCCCCTGGAGCCCTGGCAGTGCCCAAGGCCAGGTTGGATGGGGTTTGGAGCACCCAGGGACAGTGGAAGTTGTCCCTGCCATGGCAGGGGTGGCACTGGATGGACTTTAAGGTCCCTTCCAACCGAGGCAATTCTGTGATTCAACACTTCCCAAATTAAGTAGAGAAACAAGACAGATAAGAGGACGATTGTCATGTTTCATGTGGCAGTGTCTTTATTCCAAAGAATAAATAGAAAGGCTTGAGATAAACCCTTTTCTGTTGAGTTAGAGGCAGAGCTGAGGCTGGCAGGGAAAGGGTTAACCCTGTGTGGTCTGGGGACTCTGCTGGAGCTGAGCCTTGTTCAGCCCTTGCCCATGGAAAGGTCTGTGGGATTCCTTAGGCACTGCAACACTCTGAAGGGCTTTCTGTGTTGTTTAGCTTTACTCTGACAGGGCATTCATTTGTGAGATTCAAAATGAATATTTTTAAGGAAAGGAAAAAAATTAAAGAAATCTTTGTGGGGCACATGGAAAAAGTGAAATCATGTCTGTCTTAGGTTCAGGAGCAGTCTCTGGTCCCCTTGGGGATCACAGGTGGTAGCACTGGATCTGAGAGAGACATCCTTCTTTTACCATGGATTAAAAAATAATCAGCGACTTTAAATCAGATTCCCAGATATCTGCAAGGATTTTAATTGGAATAACATGTGGCTTAGCTGCACAGTTTAGGGTGAGAGAAAAGAGGAGCCAGACTTAGCAACAGTTGAGTCTTTTCCTTAGCAGATCAGTCAGCTCACATTAAATACCTCTCAACAAACTGCTGAACTGGGTTAGCTGTAAAATACATTCTTATGGAGATTATCCTTTCAGTTTCTTATGATGTCAGAAACGGGGTTAAAAGAAAAAAAGGCAAATGTAGTGCTTCTTCCAGCTGGTTTGCTTCAGGTGTTTTGGCTAGTTGAAGTTTTTGGTATGGAATAATAGAAGGACAGAATGCAAAATAAGGCTTGAAGAAAATTGCTGTAAAGAAATATTAAAAAATTCTGGAAATCCTTCACAAAAAAAGTTTGCACCATATTTATAAAAAGCTGACTTGTTCACCTCTAATTGAAAACGTTTAGGAATTGGATGAAGTGTAGGAGTCATTGTCCTTTAAAGCTGTGGACCAGTAAACTCCCCCTGTTCCTTATAATTTTTTTACAAAAGGGACTGTCTAGTCCTCTTCTTCCAGCCGCTCAGTATTATGGGCATTTCTGAATACTGGAAATTTTGACAAAATTCAGGCATGAAAACAAGTCTATAAAACCTTTGGCCAAGAGACAGGCAGAGAGACTGATTGCTCCAGAAAATCTCAAAAATGTATTGCTATAGATATTCCCATCTTCCACAGGCTTTTCTTGCTGATTGTTAAGAAGGGATGAGGCAAAGTGAAGTAGGGAAATGAGGTGAATGAGAGGTAAATGCTGTTATGCATGGCAGATTCCCAGATATTCCTCATCTCCCAGAGGTGAAGGTACAAAGAATAATCAAAGCTGATTTTCATACCGGGTTCTTTCTACAGTCAATGAGACTTTAAAGGGAATAGGATCAGGGTTCTGCATTTTGAAATATTGTAGAAGATACTGGGTGACAGTATTTTGAATCCCTATGTTAAATGAAACAGTTTGTAATAGTGCTACAAAATTTACAATAGAATTAGAATAGAATCTAGCTAATTAAGATGTTTGTCTTGATATAATTTCTTATTCTTCACTGTGTCTTTTTCCCATTAGACTGCAATAGAACAGCTCTGCAGCATTTCATCAATAGGATGTAATTCTTTGTAATAGCTTAAGTGTTTCTAGATTTATCACTGAAATAAAAAAATACCACACTTCCAAAGTGAAGACATTACAAAAGGAAATGAATGGAGATCCTTTCTCCTGCATCTTTCCTTTTACAAATCCGCATTGTTATTAATGCCGTGCATTAATTCCACATGATTACATCTTTTCTTCAATGGGGATGAAATGTTAAAAACTATTGTGGGGTGGATCTATAACCAGCATTTCCAATTTCCTCTGGTCTCTGTCCTCACTAAATAAATTTAATTTCAAGGAAATAGTGCAGTCTTCTTTAGCCTGTCTCTGTGCTATCAATGTAGTGTTAGACACAGCATTTCTAAAATTGAAGTGTTCTAACATAGACATTGCATAGAACAACAAAGAAAAATATCTTTGAGCACTTAGCATTGAACTGGGTCACATCTTTGGAGAGTCTGCAAGTGTTCATGCCCACCATTAGAAACCAGTATAATGTGGAGGGAAAAGTTGCAATTTAGACTTGTCCTCTGACTGTTGGGCCAATAGTCCCATTGTGTGAGTTTTTTAAAGTCAGAGAAGGTGCTCAGCTCTTAAGCAGACTAACCTGGAAACCCCTGTGATATCTAGGCAACAGGAGGCACACAATTTGTGCTACTGATGTGCCTCAAGGCAATCCATTCTGGCCTCTTGTGCCTTCTGCACAGAATAAAAATAAGACTAAGCCTTCACAGAGTGTTGCTCACTGCTACACTTCATCAGTAGCAGCACTCTTTTACCAAGTCTACTGTCTTTGTGTTTCTTTTAAATTCATCTCAATAGGTGCAGAAAGCTTTATGGAGCAAACACCTTAATGGGAAAAAAAAATACAGGAGTAATGCAACCTCTGAGTCCTGTGGTTACTTTAGAAACACAATCCCCACTCTTCTCCAAGCATTGTAGTGTACCAGGAATCTTTTTCTTGGTTCTTCAACTGTCAAACAGCTTAAACCACAAATAACTTGGACGATTATATCTCACATAGTAAGAACAAGTGTCATTTGTCACTATTCCAGTTTTGCTGGACTATAGGCAAAAAGCACAGGTTTTACCAATTCCTTTGTGCGTATTTTTTTTGGGGCTTTGCTTTTTCTTGAAGTTTTGATTATGTTTCTTTTTTTTTTTGTTGGATATGTTTTAAGAACTATTTAAAGGTTGCAATGGGGTGATGCTCTGCTGAGGAGAGCCAGCTCTCATTACCAAAGGTACGTAATTCCTCTGCTTTTGCCATCTTTTATCAGCATAAATGGAAAAAAGCAGCTTATAATATGATCAAATATCAGAGTTAATGCTAAAATAATAGTAGAATAAGGCATGATTCTTAAAAGAAAAAAGGCAAATACAGCAGTTCTACATAGTGAATGTGAAGGGAAAACCAGCTGGGTTTGCCTCAGAATTACATTGAGCCAGACCTATTGAAAATGGCTTTTTTTTTTTTTTTTTTCTATTGATCCATTTGAGCTAAAGAGGAATGGGTCCCATGACTTCATGGCCCATGATTTCACTGCATTTTACCTCAAACAGTGGGGTAAGGACTTCACTGTGCATTGGCTCTACAAAGTGCCTTAAACTTGCTTGTTTTTTTTAAACCCAAGTCTGTCTTGTGATGGCATACACCAATGTAATTTTTAATTAATGCCACAGTGCAATCAATGCACTCTCCACAGCCAACTTAATGTTTAAATTAGAAAAAGGTTTATTTCTTCATTTATTTCACACATATCTGAAGTTAAAGACCAGGGAAACAAGGAATTCAATATTTGTCAACTGAGATAACCATACAAGCAAGAACTTCCAGCTTTAATTGTTCCAGTTCCCGAGACAGAATTCCTAACTATGTGTTGGGTGCATGAGCTGAATAGTTTGGTCTCTTAATGTGCAGATGGTGTGGAGCACGTGAAAAAAGGGTCTTAAAAGGAAGAACCACAGGTACCCCAGATTTGTGGGGTGGGTGGCACGTGGCCACTGGCACCAGGACAGGGGCAACAAGCTGTTACTGAATGCCACAGCTGTGCAACACTTTATTTCTAGAATGTAATCATATCTTAAGGAAAAAAGACCCAAGTGAAGCCCAAGCCGAAGTGTGCCTAATGACCTGGCTGTGTGGAGTGTTCCCCAGCCACCTCATTACCAGTGTGGGCCAGTGATTCAGGAGTGGGGCACTGGGAAGAGAGGAGCCACTTAATCTCCATTACTGCTGCCATAAACCCCGTGCTCCTCAGAGGGCACCCATCTACTGCTAAACACAACTTCATTTATGGGGTCTTAGCCAGGCTAGGACTGCCAGGGCTGTTTGCAAATATTGCCGCTTTTCTCCCATCCCTTTACTGGCTTTATTTGTAGCCTGGATATGCTTTCTTCCCATAACCTCAAGTCTGAAAACTTCCTGGAACACACAATTCTGTAAGAAAAGAATTAGCACTGGTGTCTTGCTTAAAATTGTTTCTGTGCTCATAAATAAAGTTATTTAGGTGGTTCAGCTTACCCTTTAGTGGCACTAGTAAATATTATAAAATACCCACCAACAATTTTATGTGGCTTTAGCAATGTCTGCAGAAACAGAGCAAAGAATGAACAACCTGAAATCCTTCACCCTGGAACAATTTTTGTTGATTATGTATTATATCATGTATTGTCTAAGTTCTTCTTTGATCTGGGGAAGAAAGGCTTTTTTTCCACTTGTGACAAAAAACCCTTTGAAAACCCACCCCAAATAAAATTAAGATGTGCTGTGTAGTCCCTTGAAGTAGAATAGTAGTTTCAGGAGCTATCCAATATGAAAGTTTATTCTGTGACTCTTTCATTTAAAACACAACATCTTTTAAGTTTAGAAAGCACGGGACAATTGCTTTTCTCTGACCTAAGTGGTGTGAAAGATGGGCATTATAAAATTTTGACATTGCAAATTAGCAAGTAGTTTTTTGAAGCTTACTTTATGAAAATTCTTAAAGCAGAATTTTCTTGAAATAGAAACTTTTATCTCATCACTGCATATTGCATCAAATAGTTTGGGAAAAAATATTCAAAATGCAATGTAGAAGTATTCTGTGTGCATTCAGCTGTTCTTGGATATCAGTGAAAAAAAAAAGTGTTGATTTGTTGTAATTTGAATGAATTTAGGAACAGGACTGAGAATCCAAATTGTGTGAAGAAGGGGGAGTTGTAGATGTGGGATCCACTTCAGGCTGGCTTTGGGCTAATAAGTCTCAATATTGAGTTAGAGGAGTTCAAATACTTGGGAGCCAGGTGAAGACAGCTCAAAATTTCCTAAAGTTTTGAGTAAAATTATGGCCATCAGAATTCCTTCTCTTAGTCTAAGGCTCTCAGTATCTAAGACTTTGACAGTGTTGACAGTGAAATGTTACTCTTAAGCAATTAATTAGTGGTATTTCTGGCCACAACATTAATTTTACATCCTCTTCACCCTTCCCTTTAAGGTCTTTAGTCAGACCTCAAGAATGACTAAATTACTAAACTGGGGGTTGGGAGGTAAATTCTCCTCATAACATTCAAATAGGCACAGAGGTGTCGGTATCAGGTTTTTTACACATGTGGATAAAGTAGAATCAGTTATGGATAAAGGAGGGAGAAAACTTTAAAATGCAATATTTTGGAAGCAAAATGTGAAATAATGGGGAAGTGTCCCTGAAAGTAATTTTTTTTTTTTAAACTGTGCCTTTGAAATACAAGTACTTTTTCAGGCTTGATTCTCAGTGATGTTCTTTCCTGGGTGTGGAAGATGGAAAAGCAGCTAATTAAAGGCAGGAATGGCTCTGGCTGTGAGAGCAGAACTACACCCAGAGTAAGCAATCTCCCAGAGCAGTGTCAGGGCTGGCTGAGGCTGGGGATGCCTCCCCTGCCTCTCAAACAAAGCATTTCCCTGCTTGCCAAGAAAGGCCTTTTTCTCCAACACTTGTATCTGAAAGAACACGACATTGTCCTTCTGTAGCCTGGAAATTGCTGCTCTGAAAGCCCCAGCAATTTACTGCAACAAATGTTTACTTCTATCACAGCACCTTGTATTTTTGCTCTCTTTTGTTCCTGTTTTCCATTGAAATGATGCATTGTGGAGGTTTATTTTTGCTGTTTTAGGTGTTTGCTCTAATCCCCAGCTCCAGGCATTGCTGGGCAATGTTCAGTGCCGGGATTTTTGTGACAAGATTGAAATCAAAAGCAAAGCAAATAGATAACTCTTATCTCTATTAGCATTCTGAGTTATTTTGGCCTGGCCTATTTGCAGTTCCTAGGAGCTGTTACATCTCCTGGAACAGGGAGTTCAAAGCAACCCTTTGCTTCTTGGTGCTATCCGAAATTGCAACTTGGTTTTCTGAATCGGGGGTTAATTCATTTGGGGCAGAGTTCTCTGTTTTCGTTTCTATTTCTTCATACCTATGCTCATTTTTCTGGATTTTTCTTTTGGATTATGAGTAGCAAATGTGTTTGATGGCTCCCAGTGGAGTTAAGTCTAAAAAGTCCTAATTAATGCAGATTTGGTGGTGCTGAGTGACTCACGTTTCCTTTGAATCCAGACAGTATTCAACTTTTAGCTGCTCTTCTTCCCAGAGGAAGATTTTTAAAAAAGCATTTCTAATACATTTACTGCAAAAGTAAACATTTTACAAATATATTTGGTCCTTTGGTCTGGCACGGTGATTTTTCTGGAGAGACAAGGATGCAGGTAGCAAGATTTGTTATTATGCCTTTCTGGCTTTATTGGGACCAAAGTGTTCTCCCTCACTTTTGGTTACATATCAGTACCACGTGGATATAAATAACAGAGAGTAAATTAGTTTTTTAATAAGATGTTGGACAAAACCTTACCGATATATTTCACATTGTAACACTTTGGGTTTCGTTGTCCCAAGTTTCAAGTCATTATTACCTCAGGGGCCTTTGTTTTAAATATACATTTTCTGCTCAGAAGTTTCTCCATCTTCTACTGTTTATCAGAAAATACAATTTGGGGGCATTATATTTGTGTTTAGAAATAAACAGATTACATATTGAAGTATGTGTTTTACCTTTTTGAAATGAAGTGTGGGACCCCAGTGAATATCCTGAGACAAAGTATTTTTGTCTCAATGCCTAAAAAAAAAAATCTTTTGAAATAAAAGTTACTGATCCTAATTTATACAATATGCTGACTAAAATAAGCTGTTTCTGGGCTGTTACAGATGTACAGCCACTGAGGAATTGCCTGGATAAATGTAGGTTTATATCTTTTATCTGTTAAATCAAAGATCAAAATGCAGGATTTAAAGCTCAAGGACAGTCTGTGTATTTGTGACATTTCCTAAAGGAACTGTAGATAATAAACCTGTGACTGGATTAGTACAATGAGACCCATTGTAAATGCAGAATTTTCACGTGTGACACAGATAAAACCTTGCCCTCAGTATTTTTAATGATGCTTAAAAGAAACACCTTTGTTCAGTCACCTTGTTTGAAAGCTCAGAAGGAATAAAACCCATTCCCAGCCACAGTTCTTTGTAAAGGGTATTTGAAAGAGCTTGTCATGATATTGTTTAAAAAATACCTCAAATATCTGCATGCACGTATAAATATATGTAGTGGTGTGCATAAAATTCCCTTCTGTCCCAAGGTGTTTTATGTAGGAACACTTATTTCTTGCTTACCATAAAAACTCTCTGTAAACACTTGTTGCAGTTATTAACTTGAAAGTTTGTAAGAATGTACCTTTTTTAGCATTAGAACAGCTATTTTTGGGAGGATAAGCCCATAAAACACATGGAAGAATATCTGTTAAATAGGTAAAAACCCATTAAAAATACAGGTGGATATTGCAGTGCCTTAATGACTTGGAGGAAAAAAAAAATCTATTTGCATATTCTGCAAGTGAATTAGGAGTAAACTTTGAAAATGTCACAAAGCAGACTGTTATCAATATATATCAACATCCTCGAGCTACTGGCTGGCAATAAATGTCAGGAGGAATTTTTATGGCTTTTACAGCTTATCTGCAATTTGTAAGAAGCTTTGTGCACAGCCCATAATTTTAGGAGGGGGAACAACTGTCAGCTGGGTGGATCTGGAATGTCAGGAGTTCCATCAGCTCAGGGCTGAGCCCCAGCAGCTCCTGCCTCGGGACAGCTCCGTGGAACTCGCTGCTCTCATTACTTATTCTTTACCTTTTTAAATTAATTATTTAACTCGCATTTTTGATAGGCTCATTATCACCCCACCATTTCATTAACTAATCATTACAGCACTGCAGTTTATGGCTTTGCAGGCAAGGAGACTGGGGGAAGAGGCAGAGCTGTGGTTACGTAGCAAGGGCTCTGATTTGCAAGCAGAGCCTGCAGCATTGTGAATTTTATGTCATTAGAAATCTTTTCATCTTTCTCTCTCTCTTTTTATTTTATTTTATTTTTTTTTATTTAAAACAGAAGAAAAAAAATTTAATTCTTCCTCAGAATGATTCATACCCTGTGGATTTTTCCTATTAGGCAATGAAGCTGTGATATTAAGATTGAGTATATAAATAATTCTCATAATTCACGCAGAAGAAAGAGAAATAATTACCTCTGAACATTTCATTATGAATGGAATTCCATCAGAAACTTTAAGAAGGGAGCATTAATACAAATTAAGGTTTTAGGGACTCATATTTTAAATACTTAATTCTGGATTTTATTTAACTTTTACCAGACCAATAAGAATTTTTTTTAATCAGCAAAATGAATTGCTGAGCTAGAAAAACATTAACCATAGAATGTAAAATTCCTATGATGAACAAATATTTTATATTTTATGATTTCTGTCATTGCAGAATGGCTGAACTTGTATGAGTTACCAGCTTTGTAGAGCTGACCATAAACTCAAGAGTCATAAATAAGTTCTTTGGAGTAGAATACACCTAATTTCAAGTGGCTCTGCCCAGTCTCTGTCTGCAGGGCTGTTACATTCCAGTCAGGGAATGCTGGAAGATGCAATTAGGCTGCTTTATTTATTCTTGAAAAACTGGACATCCAATGACATCTGCAGGGAAAATGGGAATGGTCATTTTTGGAGGTGCTGACTGTTTATCTTGAACAGAAATCAAGAGGAGAGGAAGGTTCTGTGCACAGCAAATTCCAGTTCTCACTGACAAGGACATGAGATCAGGATAATCACACACATTGTGTGATGTTAATGCTGCTGAGGAAACTTGTGCATGCAGTCAGGCACCTGAGTATTATTTCCGGAAAAGTCAAGGTGTACCCTATTTTTTTAAATTGCCTGTTCTAATCTTCAGCTTTGAGGTTCCTTTGTGGGAGTTACTGCTGACTAGGGGAGCCTGAGCTGCTTTTCTGCTCTTCAAAAGCATTTCTCCAGTCCTACAGAAGCCTCTGCTCACACACAAATTCCTAAGCTAAAAAGACGAAGAGAAATATTTCTGCTGTTTACCATGTGATTTTTATCTCAAGGCAGAGCATAAAATTCCACCTTATCCTACCAGTGAATTTGTTCAGCACAGCTAAAACTCCCGAAATATCTGTGAGATTCCTACAGAAAGTTCTCAAATATTTTGCTTAAATTCCTAATAATTTGAACAAGTCAGCATCTCACCATTTGCTCACAAAAACCATATCCTTGTATTTAGAAATTGGTATTGACTGAAAGGCAGAGTTATTTACTTGTTTTTTGTTTTATTTTTTTTTAATTAGGGGATCAAATAATCCCAAAATACCCTTGATTTCTTTATGGAAATGCTGCAGTCAGGCACAATTAAGGAGCACAACCTTAAAAAGAGCAGGTGGCATTTGCAGAGCTGTGGAGAAAAGCCAGCCCTGAAGCCTCCTGTGCATCCTGCTCCTCTCTTTAATCTGCTGAGGACAAATTTCCTGCTGGTGTTCCCACACCTGGTAAAGGGCTTTGCTGCTGCCTTGTTTGTCTGCCTGTTGGAGGCAGAGGAACGTTCCTGTGGGGCTGGAAGTGCTTTGGGATCCAAGGGTTTGAAGCCAGGGTTTGCAGGCGCTGCCTGAAGAACACGCTCGTGTGAGAGATGCTGCAGCCTTAAAGATGAGGAGAAATCACCAGGTTTTGGCAAGGTTTCCTTCCTGTCAGGTCTTTATTTAAAGACAGGGTTTAGAGGTGACTTTTTAGTTTTACCTGAGTTCTGAGGTCATAAGAGTTTCTGTCTGAGGCTGTGTGGGTACATCCCAAATGCTAACTTTGGCCATGATGATGCAGCTTCTTTATCTTTCCTTCTGTTTCAGGGTATTTGTGGTCTGGTATCTCATTTTTTAGTACCTTCTGCTGAAATTTGCATGTTTTTTGCTCATTGCTTGTGATGTGATTATTTAAAAAAGATGATCAGATGCATGGTTAGAGTGAAATAATGGATAAAACTCTGTTTATTCCTCTTCCTTGTTCTGACTCTCCAAGCCTAAAACCCATTGATTTAGTACTGTACAAAATATTTTCACCCCCAAATTCCCAACACTGTGCAGTTTGGTTTGCTGCATTTCAAGAATGTATAATCAAATTAGAAAAAGCATGGATGAAAGCAATTAAAACAATTAAGGAGATGCTGCAGCAGCTTTCCAAGGAGAGTCTAAAAAATCGAGACTGATTTGTGGAAAGTCATGGAACCAAATGCTAGAATTGAGATGCACGCATGGAGCAAGCAGGAGGTTGTTTTTAAAATAAATAAAAGGCAATAATTTTCAGTCAGTGAAAAATCTCAGTTCTAAGCTTGCTTTTTCCATAATTATATTTGTAAATTTTCAGCAGTTTCAGGTATTTTGAGCAAACTGAATAGAATCAATCTCTTTCTTCCAGATAACTAAAATAATGAGGTTTTCTTATCCAGATTGCACTTCAAGTTGGTGTGGTTTCATTTGAAAAGTAAATTAGAGTTAATAATTAACTGTATTACTAGGCATTCAAAATTGTAGCCTAGGTTCTGAAAAATTGTGATGTTTAGTCTTCCCTATGAAATTAATATTAGCAATTGAATGTGAGTAATGATTAGAATACTTTAAAAAAAAAAACCACAAACTTATTTTAACTGTCAAAAAATCATAACGTTTTCATTCTGAAGATCTGAAGGAAAAGAAAGCACAGTGGAAATACTTACTGAGATATTAATCTAATTTCAACCTGCATCAAGTTCCTGGGGCACCCAGGTTTCAAGAAACTTTGAAGATCAGTTGTATTTTTCAACAACAAATTGCCTGGACTTTGAGGAATGGCAATATCTGCAAAAATTAGGATGTGGAAATCAATGTATTGTGTCACTGACCTATTCAGCTTCCAGCTGTGGCCATGGGTATTTCATGCTGCCAGACTGCTTCAAATTACCCCTGTGAAGGGAAAAGTATTGGAGCAAATATTTTCAGCTCTGGGGAGGAGCTTGATGCCTCCTCCTGTGAGCATCGGAGCAGTCACAAAATTTTGTGAGGACTGAAGAGCAAGGAAGGGAGGCACAGAAGGTATTGACAGCTGAGAGCTTTTATTTTTGCAGAACCAAAGCAGTGCTGGACACAATCCTAAAATAAGGGGACTTTTCCCACCTGCAAAACACCACTGTCCTTATCTGGGTACCTCCCTCACAGGAGGGGGGTTCAATGCAAACCCTTTTCTCTTTTCAGCATGACTGAACTCTAATTGAGAGGGGGAACCATGGTGATCTGTGAATACAAAACCCTCTCGTGCAATTTTGAGAAAAGTGCAATGAACAGCAAATTTATAACAGACTTGAGTGGGTAAAGTTTTTGTAATCACCTGCTGTAGGTTTTTTTGATGATTTATCTCATTCTGGTGCTCTCTTAAATAAATGAAATTAAGTCATTCAGGGAGGCATTTTAAAGGTGACAGTAAAGTACAAATTAAGTGCTCTGAGGTGCAACTGGTTTGAACACATTTTAGCTGCTCGTATATTCCTGAGTTTTACACAGAACAATGGAGCTCCAGTATCTTGCCAGATAGATTTTATATTGTATTTAAGAACTCAACCGCTGTTTATAGCTGTATACAAAATCATAGCATACTTATGATCTTCGTGTTATTAAAGTGGAACTACTATAGAAGAAAATAACATTTTTAAATATCTCATTAAAACATCCCCTATTTATTAATTTGTTTTTACAGTTTGGAATGTGATGGGGGGAATCTCCAAAGACTTTGTGATTAGATCTTAGACAAAAGAAGTCTGATCTGTCTCAGGCTCCTTCAGCCCATGGCTAAGCATTTCCCTGGGAGCCTGGATACAATTGAATTCAACAAGAGATCTCTACAAGTTCAAAGCACTTCAAGTATATTCAGCATAACTTTATATTTGTACTGCCTTCTGGTTTCCACTTTTAGGGATGCAGCTTTTCCTGCTTAATCAAAGAATGTCACGTTATACACTGCTGCGCAAAACAAAGTAGAAAATGGCTTTTAATTCTTTTTGGCTTTGCTGTGGGTGTTCCTATTGAGGTATTCTCAGTCTAAGCATCTACTTTTGTCCCTCAGCTTTTTCCAGATTCCAGCTGAAATATTGGGAATGGTGGAAATATTCACCACTGGGATTGAAATGTTGTCATTTTTCTGTGGTTTTGGATAGTAATTGCAAACACTTGTGGCTGTGAAGAGCTCCTGTATCGCTTAGGTTTAGTGTTGCTTGTATCATGGGTGGCAAAGCAAAGATACACAAAATAACAATAAAATAAGTTAAAAGCAAGAGGGTGACTTCTCACACAAAATAATGATAAAACAAGTTAAAATAAAACCAGGAGAGTGACTTCTCTCAGTCTGGCAGAGAGAAGGCCAAGAGTGGCAAACTGCAACTACTTGGAGTGGATTGGAAATGAACTTAAGCTCCACTTATTAATACTGTTATTGATTAATGTTTCAGGCTATGGCTTTTAAATTCCTCTTGTGTGCTTCAAAATGCAGCTTTGGATGAAAAGAGTTTGTTTGCTTTCTTTGCATTTACATCTCTCTATTTTGCTCAAAAAAGCAAAGCTGGAAAAAAACCCAGACTGAAAAGGATGGCAGAGTGCCAGCATGGCACGCAGGGGAAAAACAAACTTCAAGTCATTGGGAAGCTTTAGGACTAATTCCACCACAGAACAGACTTTTGAAGATATTCCAGATAAAATCCTGGAACAGATCATGATATTTTCATTTTTTTAATATGTATAATAAAATAAAAATACAGACATCCATTTCCAAGCTACAAAGATTTACTCCAGCTCTAAATTAACAATAACTGAATAAGGCTGGGGAGCATTATTCCTTTTCCCTAAGAAGCAAGAGCATCATTTTGAAGTTATCAAAATGAATGTCAGTGTTTGACAATGAAACCCCCACATCTGCAGCGTTGCAGATTGGTCTGAAGTGAATACGGTGGGAAATGGATGATCTAAAAACTTGGATTTGATGTGGGTCACAGAGGCGTTTGTTCTACAAACATCTCTTATTTAATACTGCCCCAGTGGGCCTGGGCCCCAGTGCCCCAGGAGGTGGCCTGGAATATCTGAAACCCAGCCCAAAGGCAGCTGCATATAAGAAATCTGCCTGGTATCTTGTGAAAATATCTCATTTATTGACAGCAGCTGTCAGGATTTGCAAAAGTGGGAGAAAAGTTGAACAAGCCAACTCCAAGCAATGCTTGTAATTTCAAATAAGGGGCGTTATATAGATATATTAATGTTATTTTGAAACCCAAATTTATTTTCAAACCACACAGAATCGTCTCATGTTAATTTGAGTGGGGAAAATGTAGACAAATATACATATATATGTATATACTTATATAAAATCTTAAATCACAAATGTCTCATAAACTTTCAGCATTTAAGTGCCATGGGAACTGTAAGGAAAAAGAGCATTGGGGTGTTTTTGGTTTTGGGCCTTTTAAAAAAGGATCTCACTTGTGTGAACTTTGTGTATTAAAATAAGCTCTTTGATGAATATTAACTTTCTTTCATTTTGCTAGAAACTTTACCTGATTTCCTGATAGTCTGAATCTTTCCCTTTGTGATGGCACCTCAATTTTTGGGCTGCTATAACTCCTGTAATCAAAGTATCTGAATCTAAATTTGAAGAGCAAAGGAAAGCCAAATTCATAGAATGGTGGCCATCATTTAATCTATTGAGCATTTTAGTTAAAAAAAAATATACATAACTCCCTTGGTCTAAAATTTAGCTCAGGAGTTATATTTGCCATATGAAAAAAAAAGTGTTGAACAAGCAAACCAGTAATTTCTGAAAAAATGCTTGTTGTACCCTGTGACTATTTCATAAAGTTGAAATCTCATTAATCTTGGGATCTGAAACCTCACAGCTGGGTAAATTCAGAGTAGATCCTTTTTTGCACAGTGTCTCTTCAGAGACATTCAGGAAAACAGAATGACCTGCTGTAGTCCATGTGGGCTCTCCTGCTCTGCCCTGGCTTTCTACTTTTCTCCTGCCTGGAAGCAGCTCATAACAGAAGCAGCTGCCATAGCAGAAGAATTAAATTCTTCACCTCTGGGAGCTTTTCACGAGCAGCTCAGAAAAATCCCAGAGCCATTTGCACTCCATTGAGAGACCCTTCCAACTGCACTTTCTGTCCAAGTGAATGAAATTTGGAACATGCTGAGGTTGGGAACACAAGCGGCAGATGTGAGTTGTGCTTTCAAAATTCAGCCTGCTCATGAAGTTGTTTCCTTGAAGTGTTAGTAATGGATCATGGTTAGTGAGAAGTCAGAAATAAATATTTTGTTCTACAACATGCTGGACCTTGTTTAAAGCATCACAGGGCCATGGAATAAACTTGATTTCTCAGCTGTATTCAGAGGAAAAAGCTGCAGCTGGCATCTCATGAGCAGTGGTGTGAATTAGTAATAGAGATTTTCTCAGTCTTTGAGAGGATCATTCTGGAATATTTTCTTACTGTTGGAGCTCTTATAGAGAAGTCACTTGTGTGTGCTGTATTTGTAGTCCATGAGAAATAGTTTAATAAATTAAAGGCTTCATAAGTCTTCCTTAGTCTTTAATAATTAAAAGAATTTTTAATTTTCTTAGGAAGTAATGGGAATAGACAAAGGAGAAAATGGATGGAATAAATCAACATGATGAATTAATTAATGGTTCACAAGGGATCTTAAATTAGGTCACCTCTTAAAATATGTCAGCTGATTATTTGCTTAAAGCTCATATTGGACATACCTAGGAGAACTTTTCAAGCCTCAAAATCTCTCCAGCAAAGGCCACCCAGAAACAGCTCAGGGGCATCATCTGGAAATAAGATTAATAAAAAGGCAAAGCTTGCTCAGGTTTCCTTTAGAGAATTCCCAATAAAGCTAAAGCTACATCCAGTATTTGACTCTTGGTTCATCTCACTTGAAGAAAAAAGTTCTCTCTAATCTTACCCCTTAACTTTTCAAGTGCACATCCATCATGGATTTCCTGCACTTCTGAGCTGTTTCAGATCAAAAATGTGACTGGGAAGTGTTACAACTGGTATTTATGAAGCTTTTAGCTGTTGTCAGCTTGTGACTCCCTCTGGAGTAACTACATGAAACCAGTTCTTATTAGCACAATGGAGGCATGAAAGTATGAAAGGCTCCTTAATTATTATTTTAATAGGATTCTCTTCCACAGGAAAACTTGACTTAGCCTATTTTCAGTATTCTGGATCTATCCATAAATGAACTCCAAGAGGATTGTATTGTCACCTTATAATTGGACTTCTCAGGGGTTTTTATGTTTTTCTGTTCAGTTTCCAAACATATTTTGAATGCCAGTTGTCTCAGAGAAGTGGGATGATCAGCACTGTTCTGAGCACGGTCATAGAAGTGCAGTGGAGAAGCACGAAATTCCATTTTGGTGCTTGGTTATTTGGGTCAGGAGGTGCTTGGTTTTACCTGTAATTCCTCTCACTGAAAAGGAAAGGGTTTTTTGTGTCTGTCCTGTTGTATTGCAGTCTTGTTCCAGGAAGTGATTTTATATAGCTGTGTGGTTTTTGCTAGTATAAAGTGCCAACATAATTTCTAAAGGAAACTTTATATTTGCCTCTCAAGGGTGGAAGAACTTTGTTCTAGAAACATTTTCTTGAAAACCTTGTGTATTTTGTGACCATAGCTTTCCTAGGAATTGTTTCCTTTTCTGAAAATTGATCTCTTTCTTGCTACATATTTAAAAGTACACAGTATTTTTGGTCCCTCAACAGATGTTAGTTTTCTTCAGATCTCTTTCAGACATCTGGAAATAATGTCATTATGAAATGTAACTAATTCTCTATACCCAAAGTCTGGTCTGAAATCCTGCAGAGATACATCTGCTACATCTGCACTGTATTAGAAGTGATTCATTGGAAGTCTTCTAAAACTGGGCTGAATTCTCAGCCGGTGTGAATTGCCACAGCTTCCCTGGAAGTAAAGTGAGAGTCTGCTCTGTGCTGTCAAATCTGCTCCAGTACAAGGCTCTGGAGAGATGTGGGCAGTTCCAGTGCTGCAATATGTTACAAAGGAGTCCTCTGTGAGTGAAATTTCTGGCGATGGCTCCTTTGTTCCAGCCAGCAGAATCAGAAAGATCTTCACTGAAAGCCATTGATTCCTCATTCTTTCCTTTTTACTCTTTTATAATACTTTTTTTTCTTTTTTTTTTTTTTTTTTTAAATCAGGGGCTGTTTTACTGCGTGTTGAGGGATCAGCTCTGCACAGAGGAGTCGTGGGGTCAAGGCTGACTCAGTTCTTCCCCTCCCTATTTAAAACAGAACCCTCTCAGAACTTTCTTGTAGCCATCAAAATCTCTTCACCTATGGCGATGCAAATAAAAGGAGAACAAGAGTCTTGGGGCCAGAACAAAGTTCCAATCCAGCCCATCCCTGGCAGAGCTCTCTGCTGCTCATTGCAGGGAGATGTGTGCTGGCATTATTGTTCCTGCTCCATTATTCCAAACAATTGTTCTTTTTCCTGCCAGTTCTGGGGTGGTTCTTTGGGAACTGCCCTGTGCAAGTGCAGTGTGACCTTGGGGTGGAGTGTGGAGTTAGGGAGGAGTGTGCTGCTGTCTTTTTGGAGTTACCACGAGGTCCATGGAGCAGCAGGAGCCAAAGGGATCGAATCTTCAACAGATAAATTTTAATGCCTCTGAAATTAAGAATTCCAGTGATTTTTTGGGACTTTAGCCTCTACTCTTGTTTCATTCCTGAGACCTTTCTTGAAGATGTAATTATGAACATGGTGTTTTCATTTAATTATGTGAAATTTTGAAAGCTTTCTATTTGATTTTTTTTGTTGTTTTTTTGTAAATCAATGGTAGTAGAAACTGGTTCCTTAATTTGACTTTAAAAATCACTTAAATACACTTAAAAATTAATGTAACCCAACTTCTTCCATTAATCTTAAGCAGCAATAATGGGAGAGTGCACAAAATAATGTGGTTTAGTGTTCTGTTGGGGATTTTTAGCATCTTTTTTTCCTAGATTCTCATAAAAGCTTAGGTAAACATAGAAATAAAGCAGTATAAATTTATATCCTGGAAGCTGGAACAAAAGCAATGTGAAAGCAGTGGACACAGGGCTTTGCAGGGCACAGGTGAGCTGTGTCTATCCCATTTTTTTATGGGAACTTCCGTAGGCAGGTCTGTGCATGTGCCTCACAAGATGGTTGTAGGGCTGAAAATAGTGTTTCACAGATACAGGGTGGATTTCTTTGTAGGATTAATATGTCCCCTTGGGCATCTTGAATATAAGGTAGGGCTGCTGGGGCTTTTTTAATGGTATGCCTTGGTCATACTTCAGAGAGGATGGAATTAGTTGGAATATCACGAGGGTGTTGGCATAATTCATGGAAAAGTGCACTTTTTCTAAAGTGTACTTTCACTTTCTAGAAAATATGTCAGACTGCTATTCTAAAAGGCTTTTTTTTTTTGCCAGCAGTACTGATGGCAAATGTAGGAGTCTGCTTCGCTGAATACGCCGTTGAAAGCATATTTAAATTCAAAAGTAGAGAGGAATTTATATGCAAAACGATCGCATTCAATAACTTATAATCAGAACAAAACCGCCGCTGATTGCCGAGTTTCTGGAAAGTCATTCAAGGGCGGAAAGAGCAGAAATTTCTGCTGTTTGCAGATTTATTTAGTACTTAATCATTTGGGATTCGTTTGTAAACAGATTGTTTAAAAAAGCAGTTGGTGGATTAACTCTCCTTGTTTGATGCAAACCCACAAATGTCACCCTCTCCCTCGCAGCCCCGGAGGGCGGAGGGAGAAGGCGTCAAGGGCGTTGTTTGATATCTGACATCAAGCACAGCTCTGACAAGGAGCTGGCAGGAAATTGGGTTTGACAGCTCATCACCAGTGCAAACCAAGACAGAATGAGGCCTTGCCAAGGATGGGGTGGAAGTCGCTCACCGTCGTGCTTCTGAAGGTGACATCACTCACGGTGACACCCAAATACGATTTAGGGGATGAATTATTAATGGTTGTCAGCTCCTCAGGAAAACAGAAATAGGAACCTGGGGACTACCTGTTGTCTGTGTAGCCTCCGGCTGAAGCAGGAATCTGGAATTAAATACAGATTTTTCTGTCTCGTGTTTGTCACTCCTCCTGGAGACAGCAGAGGTGTAGGGGTTTGCAGGGCAGTCGCTCAGTTGTGCAGTGATTGCTCTGGCACAAATGTCTTTGTCACAGAAAATATTTCTGGGGGTTTGTAGTTTTGTTTGGGTGGGTTTTTTTTTTTTTTAAGGCTTTACAAATTTGCATAGAAACTCTTCCCAAAACATGCTTTGTTTTGTAGTCTAGTGTAGCTCCTCAAACTACAGTCTGCCCATGTGCAAATCACTCGTGAAAAAGAGCTGAGGAAGCAATAATAATGACTTTAAACTGAAGGAATGAGAGTGTAGAGACTAAAAGGGAGGGAAGATTTTCTGGCAATTTCAGATTTAACAATTCATGTTTTAGAAGTCATGGATGACCAAGCATACATGATTTGTGTGATATGTACTGTTCAAAAAGCCATCAGTGACAAACCCAGGATGACTCTGGATCATGTAGAACATCACAGAGTTGCAGTTCAGTGCTGGAATTCTGTTTCTTGTCTCTTTTCTTCCTTCCATGCCCTGAGATAAATGACTAATGTACATAGAGACGTTACTTCATTTTATATTGCCAACTTTTACAAGTGAGCTCTCTGCTTTAAATGTGTTTTTTATTCCATTCATTAATGAAAAATAATGACCAGTTTTATGGAAATGAGCAGGAAATGCATAAAAATAATAATAATAACTAGATGTGAAGTTCTGTGGATATTTCTGAACAAGAGCAGGTTAGGAAATAGAAACGGAGAATTTTTGCTAAATTGCTTTTATTTTGTGCAAGCCTGGCTCTGGAAGGGATGCTCTACTCACAGGTTATCTTCTGCTCATTTATTCAAAGCATCTGGTTTGTGGCCATTGCCCAGATTGCTGGCACCAGCTTTGCCTGGCAGCACCATAAGGGCAGGAACTGAAGGGATTAAATGACCAATTAAGGCTTTCCTGAGTGCATCAGGAACTGGTAGACAACTCTTCACCTTTATTGAGAGACCTCTCTTATCGTGTTACCTTCAGCAGATTTTTTTACCCTGAACTAGAATTATTTCTGCATGTGTTTCGCTTCATGTAGTTGAGACATCACACCTCCCTATGAAAATGGAAACCTTGGGAGAAAAATAAGAATTAGATTTCTTTGTCAAGTGATTGGATGGATTTTAATCAGAAACCTGATAGGTCAGGCAGTGTGATTTTGTAAACGGTAATTGCTGCTTGATTTGGAAACAGGAGTGAGAGGGAGTGGATCTGTCCAAATTAAAAGTAGTCCATTGGTGTAGGTTTTATTTGGGGGCTCATATTCTATGTAAAAAGAACTGTAGAAGCCTGTCCTTTAAATGCTCAGCAGTGAACCATTTTATTATATATGGGGTGTACATATTTACATAAAAATAAAATTACAGAGATCCTCTTAAATTTATCTGAGAGCATAAAATGCGGTCTTCCTGCAATAAAATGTTTTGAGAATGAGTAATAGCACTGTTTAGATGAGATTCTAAAAGCCTTTAGGATTATCCAACTTCCATTTAAATTATGTAGTAACTGATGAGACTGCTATCAGAATCAGATTTTTCTCTGCTTACTGATGCTAGACAGTTCTCCTCAGCATGGTGTCTTCAAGATCTCACTTATTTAATGATTCATTGTTCCAGTCAAGAAGAAAAAAAAACCCAAAGCACAAAATAATTACCTGACAGCTTTTTAAAATTAACTCACTTGGGATCTAAAGATTGCAGCAATAAATTACATATTGTAGATTCATTCCTCTCCATTTCTACTCATGCCTTTTTCTGTTGTGGTGTTGATGTCATGAGTGATATAACCTAAAGGACTGAAGGTTGCCAGCAAAATTCCTTTGGATGAAGTTGTGGTGAGATCCAGCCCTGCCCTTCATCTTCTGTCAGGAACCTGAAATGCTTTTGAACAGGGTAGGAGCTCTCAGCCAGCAAAGAACTGAACTTTATCTTGTGAGGAAAATTGTGCTGGATTCTCATTTAGCCAGAAGGAAATTTCTTTTTGTCCCAAAATAAAACTTATTTGACTGACCACATAAAAAATAGGGGACACTGGGCCAGACTTCAGAGAATCACAGAATCAGAATCACAGAATATTCTGAATTAGAAGGGACCCAAAAGGATCCTCAGGGCCAACTCTTTTTGAATGTGCCTTACAGGGACTGAACCTGCAACCCTGGAATTTAGCACCAGGCTGTAGCAAACTGAGCTGATCTCAGGGAGGCTGGATAGGGTTGATTGAAACTTTACCCTTAGTACTGACTAATCATGGAATTAGAGGAGCTATGCCAGGGCCCTGAGAGCACCAACTGAGGGCGCAGCTCTGCCAGCCTTCCTGACTCCCTCTGAACTGGCTCCATTCCCCTGCAGAGTGAAGGAAAAGATGGGTTGTGGGGGGAAAAATAAAAATATTGTTAGTAAAAAAAAAAAACCAAACAAACTCTGGTCTTCCTCAAGATGCTCTAACTTAGAATTCAGAGGTCACTCTTTTTACGAATCCATCTTGGGAAAATATCAGCAAAAGGAAGTCCACAGGAGATGTTTCCTTTTGGAGCTCTCCCATCCAGAGGAAAGCAGATGCTGCCAGAACTGCATCAGCGCCACCGCTGAGTATCAATAATGCATTGCAGCAGGTGCTGCAGGCTATGAGAGTTTCAATATATTTGAACAGTCAGCTCCTGTCTTTTCTGAAGGAAACTCTGAATTATGGATGGGAACAAATGATGCTTTCTGATGGCAACATTTCAATAAAAGAACAAATACAGTTCTTCAGGAACACAGAGGCCATTGTGCAACGTTTTCTGAGGAAATATTGGAAGACACAAATTTGGATAATGAAGTGATCATTTGTAATGAACTGAGTGTGTTCCCCGTGATTTCTTATTATGGCAGAAATACATGTCAATATTAATCTTCAGTTGGGAACACTTTTGCTCCCGACTTGATCTGCAGAATTCAGGCTGCCCACTTTATAAAACAGTCAGCAGCCAGTGAATCAATGCTGAGAAGCAATTCATAGCAGTCAGGATGGATTTGTGTTACTCTTTGGCTGGGGGATGAGCTCCTTTAGAGGAAAAAGCTGCTCTTATTCTTTCCAGTGAGCTTCAGCCTTGACTAAAACCTTTTCTCAAAAGAGAGGGTAGAGAAGATTCTTTAGAGAATCACGAATTCTGATCTACCTCAAGCCACTTCCATTTTCTTCCTGGAGCACAGAGTGAATCGTGCTGTGAGTCCTGTGACTGCAGCATTCCAGGGCAAGGTGCCTGGGAATTAAGAGTAGTGTCTGCCTTTTATTCTGCACTTGTAGTTCTGAGGTTCTATAATATTTTAGAAAAAGAAATTTTTCACAGCTGAAGAACTGCAAGAACCAAAGATGAAAAGCAGCACTTCAGAGTGTTATTAAGGACAGCATCAATAAATAGCTTTTCTTTCCAGACATTCCTAAATCACATGTTATGATATTTCAAATTATTGAGGGAAAAAAAAAGACTGAATTGAGGGAATTTCTTTTAAGGGCTTTACATCAGGTCTGAGTATGAAGCATCTCCATAATCAGGCATAAATAGGAATGGGGGTGGGTGGGGGAAAGATTGGAAAAGGACAGCTAAAAACTCCACTGGGCTGGAGCTCTTGAAATATGGAAGATATCACAAAGATTAAAACAGCTACTTAATTTCTGTCAGCAACTGTTGCCTTCAGCATGTTGAAAGGAGCCCTATTTTTGGTAATAGCCAGCAATGCATTTGATGTATGCTAATTATCAGGCTGTCTTGGAGGTATTTGGAGAAAACAGTGCTACATGTGGAAAGATTAAACAGGGAAAATTCCAATTTTCAGTACTGCTGGTGATTTTGAATAATGGACAAACTGGCTGGTTGGTACAACAGAGAAAAATACCAACCCCTCTAAAGCAGAGCCACTGCTTCGGGAACTGGGAAATTTATCACATAAAATTCTGAGTATCTCCCAAATCTTAAGGGGCTTGACCTATGAAATTGCTAATCCCATTTTAAATTTGAGTACTAACAACTGGGAGATGGAAATACATAATGCAAATGCACAAATGAGGAAAAGTATAAAATGGATGGGTTTACAGAGTTAATGTATCCAGTTGATGTCACATTTCTTGGATAAGAAAAATGCATTTTTAAGCAAATACAGAGATATTATTTGTCTGATTTTCTGAAATACATCTCAAGGTTATGGGTGGAAAACTCAAGGAGGAAAAGTTTAAATTTAGGATTGATTATATGGTAGACAAAAATGGCTTGCATTAAAATGCAGCGTCTTGGACTGAAAGAAAAGTCCTTTTTAAAGATCTGTGTGTAATGTTTTCTTTGTTCCCTTGGGTTGACTTAAATGAAAATGTACAAAATCAGCTTTTAAAAACCACGATGTTTTGAAGCATAAGTACCAAGAGAGTCCAGAATAAATGTTGGCAGCATTGAGGTAAAATTTAAAACCATTAATTGTGGCCTCTCCTGTTCCATAACTATGCCATAACATCACTGCTGAAACTTTTGCTACACAATGAACTTTAAGCTACAGGCTTTCTTTTTTATTAATTTTTTTTTTATTCCAAAATAATCTGCGAATCAATTGAACCAAAACCATCTTACACAGCTTGAATATTGAAATTTTTATTGTTATCCTGGTTCCTCATTGTAACTTTACATAGGTCTCTTGGTTACCATTCTCATTAGCAGCAACTGCTGAGATGAGCGAGGGTGAAAAATGGCTGAATTATTTGTGTCAGGAGTGCCAAAGCTGCCCCCTGAGCAGGCAGGTGCTGCTCTGTTGGTGCAGCAAAGTCCTTCAAGCCCTTCTGATAGAAAGGCAAAGGTTTATAATTATCAATTGTCACTAAAATACCAGCTGGGGTTCCAGCTTCTGGTGCCTGAGTATTTTTTAAAATTACTGATGATTTCTTTTTCGATAGAGAATAGAAGGTGTGGACGGAAGTTTCCTTTGCAGAGCTGTTGTTTGCAGTCAGAACCACTCCCTTGCACACACTTTGCGTTCAGAATATTAGCCCTAAATTGAAGAAATATTGGCAAATTGAAAGATGGCAGAATTGGCAGAAACTCACTGGGCTTGCTTTCATAGAATGGTGCTTCAGTCTTTGATGGTGTGGATTGGATTTTTTTCCTTTTGGTTTATGCAAGTGAACAGTTTTGGTAAGAATGTCTGACAGCTTTTGATTCACAGGATTGCGCTCGTTCCTGAGCCTTAAAGCACAGGAAATTTGTGATCCCTACAAGTGGAGAGAACAGCCATGACACACAGCTGGAGCCCAATCAGATGGCTCAAAAAGCTGGTCCCCATCAGTGGGCTCACTAAATCAAACATATTTACCCTTGAAACTTCCTGCCCTCGGCCATTGCCTGGTAATGGCCACAGGAGAAACCCAAAGGACATGGAGAAATGGATCAGATTGGGGAAAGAGAGTGATTTCTATCCAGCTCAGACTGTGAGCTACATAGACACAGAGAGAGTTTTATTTTTTTTTTAGTTGCCAGAGTCTAGCAATTAAATGAAAATATCGGATTCCTGAAAGGTCTTTCTATCTAGGTGGCTGATGAGATGTTACACCTTGTTCTTTCCCCACCACCAGACAAAAAGAGGAATGGGGGGATAACCTTTTAGATGTCTTGGAAGAATTGGGCTCATCACAGCCTAATCCTAAAAGGAACGCAACAAAAAGTGAAGGTATTTGATAAATACAGCCAGAATTCAACATCTGATAGTATATTTTAAAAAACCCCAAACCACTATCTTCACATGACTGTCATTTGTTTGAGCAGTGCTGATATGCTTTATTTTGACCTATTTTCTGATGTGCTCTATATCTCAGAGTGCTGATAGTATTTGTATTCATGCTTTGGCTGTATGACTAATTGAAGAAATTGGTAATCTCCTCATCTCATGTTGGCATTACATTACATTGTTTCATATTAAATATGCTGCCTCTTTTAATCTGTGGGTTACAGATGCTTATTTCTCTCCACATTCATGGTAGTATTATCCTATTAAGGGTATTTTTGATTTATTATTGCCTTTGTAAAGGCCATCTCACAGCAATATGCGCTGCCACGTTTGGCTGCAAACAGGAATTTGTTTTACTAATATGAAACATGTTTATGGACTGCTGTGCTAACTTATCCAAGTGCCTGCTGGAGAAGCAGTTATTTGAGGTTTTCCTGCCTGATGGA
Source organism: Anomalospiza imberbis (assembly GCF_031753505.1). NCBI lineage: Eukaryota > Metazoa > Chordata > Aves > Passeriformes > Viduidae > Anomalospiza > Anomalospiza imberbis. Next base: position 3,437,035 of record NC_089694.1, read on the forward strand.
GATTTAATGGTGTCAGACTTAGGGAGGGGATCCTGCCCCTCTGCTCAGGCACCTCTGGGGTGAGTCCAGCTCTGGCTCCTCAGGACAGGGAGATCTGGAGTGGGGCCAGAGGAGGCTGCGGGGATGAGGAAGAGCGTGGAGGAAAGGCTGAGGATCAGGGGGGTTGGAAAAAAACACCAAACCAACTATCACGATAATGAGGCCCTGAAATTGAGCCAAAAGGCTCAGCAGTGGCCTCAGTTCTTCACTTAACTCTTTCTATCTATTTACTTGTCTCAAAACTTAACTAAAACCAAAAACAAACAAAAAACCCTACTAAAACCCAGAAGCCAATTGAAAAAATAACAAGAGTTTTTATAATGGTGGGCCACAGAGGACACGTAAAATTGTTTGTAAGTTTAGTAAGATCAGAACTGTTTCTTTTATTTCTAAGTTAGTTCATGATGGATCACAGTACTCTGGGATCTAATCAATATAAGCAGAAATGGAAAAAATTATTTAGAAGTTAGTTATTTCTTAAAAGTCTTTAAAACTTGTTTATTCTTGTGAATGAGGTGAAATTTTGGCAATAAAAATATAATCTTACTGAGGTATTATTAATACATAAAGGAAATACTTTCTTTAAAATTTAAAAACATATTTTTTTTTCTAAAACACATTCAGGGTATAGAAAAAGATAATAGATATAAAGCCAAGAGACTGAAACAATCTTAAATCCAGTCAAGCAACAAGCCACAAGGGCCTGGCCATTCTAGCTCTTTCTGAGCAGAGAAAAGCAAGCAGTATAAGTCAGAATAAATAATTTACAGCACAGGCTGTCCCCTAAGATGCAGTCAGATTTCAGGAGGTGTCAGATAGCAGATAGTTGTACTGATTTAGAATAGAGCACAGTAGGATCCAGGCAGGTGTTTGCTGCTGAATAATAATCACAACAGGAGACTACACAGCCCCAGGAGTCTTTCTTGTGTTATCTTCAACAAAGCACGTTTAAAGCCATGTGAGAGACACGGGTTGGTGCCATCCTCAGAACTCCAGAAGCTGCTGCAGCTTCACTGGGGAGGGAAAGCTGAGCCCCCTGTGCAGGATCCCTGGGATTCTCCTCGTGTCCGTGCCGCTGCATCCTGGCGAGGCACTGGAACTGAAACTGCCCCAGTTGTGTCCACTCCTCTGGCCCTGGCTTGTGCCATGGGGTGCCCAAAGAGGCTGCCTGGAGCAGAGGCTGGGCACAGTTAAAGGAATAAAGTGGGGATTTATTAAAAGGACTCCACAGGCTACACCTTGGGCAGTGCAAGAGCCCAGCCAGGGCTACACCCTGGGTCAGGAGTTTTCACACTTTTAGAAGTTCTGGTCCATTTCCATGTTGGGGTTCATTGTCCAGTTCCAGCTCCAGGCTGTGCAGTCCCACCCTCCCAGGTTGCTCTCCTTAATTCACTGTTTGCACTTTTTGGGCTGAAGCTGCAGCGGTGTCCTTGGTTCTGGGGCTGGAAAGGATTGTTCTGTGTGCCTGAGCTGTGAGGAGAGCTGCTGACACTTTATCTGGAGTTCAGAGTTATTCACCAATGCAGCACAGAGCCTGGAAAATACGAAAGCTAAAAAAACTGAAGGCATCACATGGGTCATACACAAGCCCCTGCATCTTTGCTAGGCCTGCAGGTAAAAATTCCTCAGCTCGTTTCCTGTCCAAAATCACAATATTGGCTTCTTCAGATTTCTGCCTGGGAGTTGGCACTGTAGATCTGAAACAGTGAAATAAGGATGCAATTAATTCACTTTATAATTTCCTGTTCGTATATAAATAGTATCAAAAAATTCCCACTCTTAGCACAGATAAGTAAAACTGTAGTAAAAATAATTCAGCATTTTGGTATCTTTGGCTTTAAGGATAACCTAGCAGTATAATTTTCATTTCTGTCTTCTATATTTCTCTGGTGATTAGGCAGGATTTTGAATATTATAAATTGGACTTTTTCAACAGAAGAACAACAGGATTTTGAATATTATAAATTGGACTTTTTCAACAGAAGAACAACAAGATTGAAATATTTAGTGTTTGAAGAGTCAGTGTGTAACAGATGCTTTGCAAAATTAAGTGTTTGGGCATATTTCAGAATTGATCAAAATACTGTTAGTTTTTCACTAAATCTGAAGTTTCAACAGACTGTGATGCCAAGCATTTGTCAGTGAAATTGGTTCAGTGCAACCATTGGCTCTGTGGTTTTTCTGTCAGAAGACAGTGAAGACCAACAAAATTTTAATTAGCATTCCTACTTAAATTTAGTCTGAATTAATGATCAGTGAGAGATACAAATGTGCTTGTAGTCTATTTTGGTGCATTACAGAGAAGACTTTTATCCCTAATTTGTCATCTAAAATATACTTTATCTGTTGCTTGGACTATTGAGGACTTAGCCTCATCATGGTTAATCATGTTCATGAAGAGATTAGGGAGTCTGAAAATACATATTGGAAATAATTGTGACACAAGTGTGCTATTAAATAAGTAAATAAAGCTTAGCATGTCAAGTGAATTGTAGTTTATTGGATTAGATCAATAAACATATAGAAAATGTTATAGTCAGGCATTTTGTAGTTCTATGGCCCATCCTTTCCCCCTAAAGGCAATTTTAATTTCTTCTCACCCAGAAGTATTGTAACTAATAGTTTTCAAAAGCTCTTGTGCAGCAATAATGTGAATATTGAACATTAGAAATAGTCTGAAACCATGCAGGAATGACTCTGAAGCCATCACTCCTTGCAGAGCTGCTGGGTGGGTTTTGAAGCTGCAGTTTGAAGCCCTGGTGCAGGTACAGAACAGCTCAGCAGGGTTTGTCAGGAGCTGAGGTTTTGCTGTCATGGACATCCTGAAGCACAGAATCAAAGAGAGGAAAGGCTGTGGAGATAATCAGCTGAGAGCTGTCAGAGCAAGACATGGCTTCATATTATGGCAAGAGAAACACAAGGATGGGCAGCACCAGTGGTGGGGCTGTGCTCAGAAAGAAATGCTGATCCTGCAAACCCGGACTGGCAAGCTTTGGTGATGCCCAGTTTTCTTACACTGCTAAGGATACTTGGAAAAGTTGTTTGACCTTCATTTGCCAATAGCTTGGCTATGTCAAAACAAATGAGAAAGGTATTAAAGGTCATGGGGGTTTGCCTCTGCAGCAGGATTCACACTGTAGAGTCTTGACTCCTAATTATCTGCATTTTGAGTGCAGTTCACTTCATGGACAGCTTTGTGACTTCATTCCTCTCGTTTGTGTTGTTTTGTTCATCTTATGCTGAAATAATTCTCTCCTTGCACTTAATAGGCTGTGACATTTGAGGAGAAAAATCTTATTTAGACTGAGAAACAACTGGGAATATCCTACTCAGAATAACTTGCTTTGCAGCCTAGCCTTTTGTTTATTCTTTAATTAGAAGGCTAATTGTCATTGTCTCCCTGATTTTTATCTCTTATTTTTCTTTAGGAGATTCTGGAGGGTGGAGGAGGGATAGGACACACACACCACCTGTATCTCTCCTATTTAGATAACTTTTAGACCTTCAACTACGGTAATTATAGTCTTTATATGTCCAGGTGTTAATTTAAATAATGAACTAGTATAGGCTCTGTCTTCATGAAATGTCAGACTGACCTGGTGTCCCATATCCTGAACAGAAATGTATTTAGGGCTCTGAGATCTCATATTTTTCAGCTAGAGCCATGTTAGACAGACAGCTCCCTGTTGACTAAACATCTAGGAGGCTCATGTTTAATTGTTCTCTCCAGCTGTGATGAACAGCTCTGAGCAGGATTTCTGTTTCATCAAACTCCACTTAAAGGAAAATCAGAGCACTTGGGGCCGGGGGCTCTCAGTTGCTGCTCCTCTGCTGTGAAGCTCCCCCTTTTTCCATCCCAGGCTGATCCATTGTCTTCTTTCCCAGTGCAAAGCCCCGGGTATTTTTCATTGCCCACAACTTTCCTCTGCTGCAGCTGCCAAATGGCCAAGAGGAGTAAACTGTGAAGGAAAGGGATGTAATATATTGTAGTGAGACCTACAGGCTGGCCTGGCTTCAGCTGGGAGAGAGTTAATTCTCTTCCTAGCACCTCTTACCATGTTGTATTTTGGATTTAGAACAGGAATAACATCGATGTTTTAGTTGCTGCTGAGTGGTTTTAGCTTTGTAGTTGCATCTTTTCAGTTTGCCATGCTCTGCCTGTGAGAAGGTGCACGAGGGATCTGGCCAGGACAATGATCCAGCCTGGCCAAAGGGATATTCCAGGCCATGGAATGTTGTGTCCAGAGCAGAAACTGGGGGGAGTTGGCCAGGAAGGGCCAACTGCTGCTCAGGGACTGGCTGGGCATCAATAAACAGGTAGTGAGCCCATAAGGAATATTACTTTGTGCCAAAGAGATTTTAAATTTGTGTACATGTTTTCTAGGCAAAACCAGGATGGATGTGTCAGATATGATCAAATTATTCTAAATTCCCTTTTTGTTCTACTACAGAGGAGACAGGTTCTCCAAACTCCGTGAGAGAATTTATATTCCACCAAAAATCAGAACACTGCAAAAGTATGTGCAACTGTAGATAAACAATATAAATTGTAAAATGTGTCCATTATAACCAAAACTCATTTTTTTTATCTGTTATTATCTATTGGTACTGTGTGTTGGTGTAAAGGTTTACAGACTTTAAGCAGATTTTTTTTCATATAATTTTGAAGTAGCTTGCTTCAGGTAGATAAGAAGTTGTGTTGCCACCCTGCCATCTTTATCCTAATTCAGGCTGATTTGTCTTGCTTCCTTCCCACTTGGGTAGGAATATTTTAAATAGAGTATTTATACAACCTGTCTATCTAGATAGGATAAGCCTGAATATCTGTCAGTATCTCCTATTGCACTTGTGATCAGAGGTGCACTTAATAGTTCTGAAATCAGGCCTAAGGAATTCATTAGAATGCCAGTTCCCTTGAAGTATTTTCTAGGAAAGAGAGTTTAGAGAAGGGCTTGAAAATATGACATTTAAAACCAGTCTCCCACTGAGCCATATTAGCATTAGCTTTGAACACAATTGTGGTTTATTACACGTGTGCCTGACAGTTCCCTGAAAGACAGGAGCTTGCCTGTGAAGCTGCACTTTGGCATGCACTGGGTACTCCTCTGCATTTTTATGGCCTCTCCCTGCTCTTCCTGTGCAGCCACCCCAAATACAAATCCAGCACTCATCACTGGCAATAAAAATGATACCTGACATCACCTCGGAGCTCCTGAGCAGTCTCATCTCTCCCAGCACCCTGTGCTTGGGGGAACTGAGATGTAAAGAGAGACTTGGTGAGAAGTCTGGGGAACAGTCAGCACCAAAATAGAACTTGCAATGTGCAAATCTGTGCCAAAATAAAAAGCACATTCAGTCAGGAAATCAGTGGCTCCCTTCGTGCGTTGGTACCTCAGCAATGCGGGCTGATGCTGACCCTCGGCACTTTCTGCCAGGAGCAGAGCTCCCTTGTTGGAGAACATTTGCATCCAGCAGCCTGGAATGCACTTTGGGATGTGTGTAGGAGGGCTGGATCCAGGAGTGAGAGTGTGAAGGAAGTGCCAGCTGAGCTTTTCTGCATTCCCTGATAAATCCAGTCTGGCCTCATGGACTGAGAAGCTGCACCTAAGTCAGCTCTCAGAGGGATTGAGAGGTTCCTTCTGAGTCACCCTTCTGATCCTTCCCGCTTACCTGGGCTGCTCCTCAAGCTGCAAAGTGCTCTGATTCCAACAGCTGTGGGGTTTTGGATGCAACTAAAACAAGGGGAGTGATTCAGGAAAGGATTTAGAGCCTGAGAGTCACTGACCAGTGAACATGAAAACATCCCTGGGTTATAAAGGCTGTTCCCAGCACAAATCCAGAGCTCAGCCCCACAGCAGCTACTGGGAAGGAAGTTAACTCTAGCCCAAACCAGCACAGATAGTAATGACAACAGAAATCATTTGTGGCTGGTATAACAGGAAGGTGTTGTAGGCGAATGACAGAGTTTCTGGAAAATGCTAATCAGCTGCATGGTGTTAAAACAATCAAAAATCTGGATTGGGATTGACTAATCCGTTGTAATTGGGGGGTGGGGGAGGGGGGAAAGGGACATTTTTTACTGAAAAAATCTGTGTATTCAATTTTCATTTCCCACACAGTGAAATCTTGTTAAACTCCCTGTATGCCTAAATAGACGCATCAGATAGACAAATTGCATAGATGGGTTAATTGGAATTCCAGGTCATTTGCTCTATTTGGTTAGTAAGAAGTGATATCATGGCTATAATTTTGTTCTGCAGTAGTTTTTCCCTCTCTTAAGATACCTCCTTTTTGCCAGGATTAATAAGAAATGATGTCTGGTTATGTTTCCCTCATTTATATTTTCCTTTCCTTTCTGAATATAATTATGCATTTCTCTCTTCTCCCATGGCCTTAACCTGTGTTTCCAACTAAGATCAGATACAGAATTTAAAACAGTGGAAAGAAAGAAACAATTGAATATAGAGCACTTAGAGAGAGTGAAGTCTTCCATGTCACTAAAGGGAGAGGTAAAGCTTAGGGCGGACATTAAAGACACTTTGCATTGTCAGAAGTGTCCATCCCTTTGTCCATAACAAGAGAAGAAGAGCTGCAGAATGTTATGACTCAGTTGAAGAACATAAATTACTTGCTGGTGAGAAAAACTGGATTTTGTTTTGATGAATCATTTTATACTCAAAGTACAAATTTGGTTTTAGTTGAATGCAGTAAAAAAAAAAAGAAGCCTGTTTTATCAGTAGGAGATTGAACCTTTGGTATTATTTAGAGATATGGATTATTCTCAGAACCCTGACATTTAACCCTGTCATTGTAGGGACCATCTTGAAATTGAAAATGCAGAAGCAGGAAATGCTTTTTAAAGCATTGACAATGTTGTAAGACGTTGAAAATGTTGTAGCATCTCCTGTATTTAATGCTTTTGACTAACAAAACTAAATGGCTGCCAAAACACAAGAAGCTGATACTGAAAGCTGGTAGAACTCCATAATTGTGATATAGTGTGTTCTGTTTTCTTAAAATATAAATATTTAAAAATTTGATTCCAGATTAGGATCAGTGATTGCATGGCAAATATTTTATTTCTAGCCACAGAACCTGATATGGGAGCCTGGAGTGTCTGCACTGAATAGTTGTAGGAAGGGATCTCATTTTGCATGCTGACTTTAGGGTTTTTTCCTCTCTTTCCTTGCATTGAACAAGGAGCATTTCCCCATGCTGGTTCTTAATATGCAAAGAATGAAACAACCTCTTAGAGAACCTGATGGTTTATGACCTGTCTCTAAGCTTTTAAACTCTGGGAGGGTTGGCTAGAACAGGAAATAAGTATGAGATAGGATTAGCAACCATAGAGAAGAAAAGGAATCTGATTGATGAATTCAAAAGGTGGAATAGCTGCAGGGTCAGTTACTGTCAAACAGAATGAGAATTATGCCAAAGAACGAGTTTCTTAAGATCTAGGGGAATTAGTGAAAAGCAATAGACCTTCAGGTACCTTTCTGCTCCTATCAGTTTTAAAGCCCAGTTAGTTTAGCATTCTTTTCTGATCCTGACAGCTCCACCACAGGCAGCTTCACCACGGGCAGACTTCATAGGTGTTCACAAAGCATTGTGAGCAAGGCTATAGGAACACAGAATTAAACGGATGGGACTTGTAACCGACCTCCAAACCCTTAGAGAACAGATTCTGTCTCAGCAAAGCTGCCCTGTGGCCAGGCTGTCCCTAGGCCAGGTGAAGTGCCACGAGAAATGTTGCGTTTAATTTATCGTGGTTTCCCAAAAAATCAGTGCCTGGTGCTCTCAGCACCAGCTGTTGTTTGTCTGCTCCTGCCAGAGTGAGGAACAACCTCACCCACGGTGCTGTGACATCCTGGGGCCCCCAGAGCTCCTGTGCTCTGCTCCTCTTGCTGCCAGGCTTGTGCTCCTGACAGGAAAACGTGAAGGTGTCAGGAAATCACCTGGACAACCAAAACAGCCTCGGTCTGTGGCACCCTCTGCCCTCTCCCCGTGTGCTCTGTCTGGTTGTACTTCCTTCCCTTACTTAACTCTGTGAAAAAAAAAGTATTTTTGGAAGGCTTAGAGGTTTTTTGGCTAAATATGGGTCTATCTTTTCTGGTGACATATGGGAAAAGAACACCTAGGGGTTTTTCTGTCAGCATGATTTCAGGATTGTGTCAAAATTCCATCCTTGGAAGGAGAATGTTTACCTTCCCTTAACTTAAAAAATATTTGTTTAAAAATTGTTGTGACACAGACAAAGAAATTCATTATTGTTGATTAATGATACTAAAGTTATTAACTTGCAGAATTAATAAAACTCACTAATGCTGTGAATGTAGACACAATTCTTCCAGGTTCTAATACTGGCTGGCTATTTGCTCCTTTACTTGAATTTCCTGTGTAACAAGTAATGTGAATAAACATGCTCTTATGAGACAAAAAAAATAATCTGTATTCTCAAAATCCCTTTGACTTAGCTGGTTGGGCCACTGTTGCCTTGAAAATGTTATTATTCTATTCTAAAAATTATCCAAGTTCTTGTTTGTGTGTTCATCTGGTTCAAACCTACAACAAATGTGGTTTATCTGGTGTGATAAACTCATGGTATCTCTGATTTTCTCTGTAAACCACTGATGGAAACAATTGTTTTTCTGACGATCAGCACTCCTCAGAAAAATGATGATTTTCCCAGTTTTCAAACACCTGTTATCCCATATTCCCTTTATTCTGATACTCTTCTGTGAACTTTATTTTCAGGTTATCTATAAATCCACTTGTAAATATTACTAGGCAAACATCAATTTCTGTGGTATTCAAAAAATGAAACAGAAAGTAGATGGAATTAGAATTTAGATCTACTGAAATCAGCTTTGCAGCATTACTGTTCCATTCCACTGGGAGAAATATCCAGCACCCCGAGAGTTTTCTGGAAAATCTTCTTCCATGGAAAATTTCTCTGTAGATGATGGTAGAGTGCTGTTGTTGCTGCCTGGGGTTAATCAGTCATGATGCTCTCCATAGCTGTGGCTTGAGGCCCAGATTAAAATATTCCCCACTGCTGAAAATTCCAAATATTTGCAGTGTTGATCATTTGTCACCAGCGGCAGAATCCACACTAATCAGTAATTTCAAATGTGCCTCACCTGGGGATTTCTACTGGTCTTTGGCACTATGTACCAATCAAACTACTGCTAGTAAATTAAAATTAATGACTTGTGGCCACAGCTCTGAACTCAATGTCTGCAATGGCATTTCCTATTCCAGTGGCCTCGTGACGAGGTAACGAGTATTGCTTTTAGAAATATGTATTTTTTGCTACATCTAGAATTACCCTGCTGCTGCCAGCCCCCTCACCTCTGGGATTTTTGTTCTGAATGGCACTGTCTACCCTGATTCGTTCAGGGATCTCCCCTAAGCTGGTTTTGTACAGCTGCAAATGTCACCAATGGCAGCGAGGCTCGGGGAAGTTGGCACATCATTTTCTCTCCGGATGCTAACTATCTCAGGGATCTTTGCCACAGTGACTTCAATTTCCTCTGCTTGACAGACCTTATCAGCAGCTTAAAACGTGTTTACAAACACAATACAATCAGAGTTCTGTGCTTTAGATGCCAAATTATGCTGTAAGCCATTGATCTTTATTACAGATTTGCGGGGTGTTTCTAAATGCATTAGTAATTATACATCTGGGCTGTCAGAGCCTCTACTCTTGGGCAATCTCCTTTTATGTTGGGTTTGACTGATAGTTATAGACTTGATTCAAAATGAATTTTAAAATCACAGTGCTGGAATACAAACCAGCTCAGGTTACTTTAACTTTTCAGCCTAAACCTAAGGTGGGAGGATTGCTGATCTAACAAGGATTATTTAATCATGTGCAAAATGCAGCACTAGCATTCATTTATCTGTCCATGGCAAGAATAAACATCTGGATTTCCAGTAGATGGCCGTTTCTCTGCTTCCAGGAGCACAGTGTCAAGTAACAGCTGTCTAACTGTCAGAAACTAATAATCATTTTGCTGTTTGTCTTTCCATTCTTGGAAAAACAGGAGGAATTCCTGTATGCTTCTCCAAAATATTATTAATAATAATTTATTTCTATAAAAACAATCATATCGAATAACAAGGTCAACTATCAAAATCAACTCATATTCAGTGAAAAAAAGTCCCTTTACATGTGAATGTATTTTTTGCCTTCTTGACAGTGGTGAGGAAGAACAGCTTTTAATGTGCACAACTCATGGAGCTCCAGGTTTGTTTTATATTAGGAGGGAGCAAGGACAATTAAGACAGGAATTATTAACTTGTGTGTGAGACAAAGATCTGAATACCTTTAGATAGCCCAGACTGGAAATATCACAGCTGTGATCACCAGCAAGGCCATGAATTGGCAGCTGGCGTGTCCCACCCCCTCTGCCCAGGGTGCTTCTGTTTGCAGGAGGATTCTCAATCAATTCACGGAAATAAGTGAGGCTCATCCCCTCCCAGGGTGCAGGTGAATTCTGTTTCTAACATTTTGCATCGAGGCCCTGGATGAGCAGGTTTGTCTGCTCAAAGCAGAGGCCCTTTTGAAATCAAAATGTGTAAGACAAAGGTAACTGGGATGAAAACTTTCTTTTTTCTTTATGTGCTCCATATTAGGATAAATTTTGTACAAGTAAGTAAATCTTATACTGAAATGGAATTGTACACTCCATTTTTAATAGTAAAGCTGCACATCCACCTGCCCTTTATAAAAACCTACATTAATTCCTGTACTCCTGTTTGTGTTTAGATGTAACTCATGTCTTTCTTTCATAAAGCTGCTGAAAGAAATTGTTTCTCAATTGAATTTGAAAACTGAGTTTAAATGCTTTTATATTTTCCTTTCATCCACGTAGTAGATTTATTATCAGAAAACTCTAAACGCAGCACCTTTTGTTTCTCTGAAGACAGCAGGCCATTAAAATTTTAACAGTTTAGAAACTAAATTCACCTGTAGAGAAGCACTGAATTGCTTTACAGAAAGGTACAAACCCTGTTAAAAGAGAGAATTCAAAAAGGTCATGTTACTAAAAATTTAAAACTTTAATGCATAGGTTTACTTCTTTTATTAAAATAGCAAAACTGTATATTTCAGGTCTGGAAAAGAAATTAATGTACTTTCAATGTAAGAAGTTTTCCAAAATTTTCCAACACACAGGTGCTTTAAAAGTTAGGGCTTTATAGCAGCAGAATATTGAAGTTTATTTTAGGGGAATCTAATGTTTATTTAGCAGTGGGAGTCCACTATGGAATTCTTCTGGGGTTGCATCAACAAGGTAATTTTTGCTGGTAAACTAATTAGATTGCTAATAATTAAAGTCAGGCATTAGTGGTTTATTTTTTAATGCTTATTTTAGGACTATTTTAGGAACATGCATTATGAAATAAAGAAATTGAAATGGAAATGGCAAAATAAACATATTTAGGCTCTTTGAGGTAACTTCCAATAAGTAAAATAAATCACTGCTCAGTCATGTTGTAGAGGAATGGGTGATTTCACCTAATTTCAGGTGCATTAAACAGACTTGAAGAATTCCCTCAATTTGGGAATGGTCTGGAGGCCCACGAGGACAAAATATGACTCTGTTTGCAATAAAGTGAGCAAATAGATTTTTTTTTATCATTTTCCTTGGTTCACAACAAAAAATCTCTGCAGAATCTGAAGCTCAGGCTTGCTTACAAAAGTCAGTTTTATCAGCAGTAGTATTTTACTGCTTTGGAAGCAGTATGGGTGTGAATTCTCTTGATTTTAATGTTATCCAAATTTAAAAGTCATAAGGCTATTGATATTTATAACTACTAGAGGAAGCAGGAATTTTGGGATCTCACAGCTCGAAAAATAGTGGGTTTTCCTCATGAAATGTGTAAATATTGATAACCAAAACTGTCTCCAAAAGATATCATTGATAAACCTCTTCTTCCATTTTCTCTCCTCTTTAGTCTGTGTTTTCTTGGTGATAAAAAAATGTTTCTGACACATTTCAGTTTCAAACTGTTCCTTAAGCACGTGTTCCTATGCTGGAATTCTTTCTGTTTTATTTAATAGACTGGGGGTTTTATGAAAATTTCCAGAGGTTTTATGAGTTTGAATTTACAGTTCATCCTGCCATTTTACAGCATCAGTGAAAGAGAACCATAGAATGAGAACTTGGGAACACAAGTGTCTTCTAAAGACCAGCTTCTGCCTCAGCTGCACAGAAATCCAAAGGAAGATGCTGCTCTGAGGGCTTAGATCCAGGGAAAAATTTCAAAGTCAGACAGTTTGGAATTGTTCACATTTTTCTCATCTCCATTCCAAAGTGGAGAAAATCCCTGTGTGGTGCTTCCCTGTGGGTTTGTCTCTTGCTTCCTTTTTACATTATTGATACTCATTTTTCAGGATCTGACATTTATGTTCACATCAAGGCTTATGTGTATGCTTAAACCACGAGATTCTCTTCTGGGCTTTGAGGCCTTAAAGAGTTTGAAATCTTGGGGTTTAACTGTGTTTATTCATTCTGGCAAACTGAGCTTCAAAGAGAACACGTTATTGGCGTGGAGATTTTCCATCTTGATGGGGTTTTGAGCCCCATTCTTCAGTTGACTCATTCAATAAGAACAAAAAGTGCAAGGGAGCTTAACTCCTATCTATTAAGCTATCATATATACATTCCAAAATGTAAATGCGGGAGTGGAATTGTGTTCCCTCAAGAAAGGTCTGTGTAAGCAATGTAAAACTCGTTGGCTTTGTTTTGTCTTAAAAAAGAGGATGGTTTTAAACCTCTCTTTCCCCTCTTGAAAGCACAAACAGTTCAAGGCACCTTCTGCAGGAATCTTAGCAGGCCTAGGGCAATGTAGTGAAGTCTTTGACAGCCAGCAGTAAAATGAAGGAGCAAATAACACAGATGAATAAGTTTTTCTTTTGTGAGTTGTTGTTGTTTGCAGATTACAGAAAAACGGGAGACAAGCGCGATGACCTTCCTACTTAAAAAGTCTCAGTTTTGTAATTTTGTTTAGTTCTAGAGTTGTGCTTTTCCTCTTTTGTACACACACAAATCAAAGCTCACCAGAGGCAATCTTGCATAAAGTGACAGCTGTTTATTTAAATTATCTTAGCCTCATTCTATTTCCATCTTTCTCTGACAGACATATGTTCAATGGGTGCATTAGAAATAGATGCACATATTGCTTGCCATCCTGTAGGAACTGGGGACTGGACAATACCAGTTGCTCAGACAGTTGTATAATATTTGAGATCTATTTAACAAGTGTTGTTCTTAGTTTTTATTTTAATCAATTCAGAGGAACATATGCTTGAGTAAACATTTTGACTGTTTTGTATTGGGAGATATGATTAATTGATCATAATAACACCAGAAAAATGTCAAGAGAATGCACAGCCTCAAGTTAGGTATAAAAATGCCCTGAGTTTGCTCTGAGTGCAGCTTGCAGGGTATGTGAAGATACAATAATTTGTCTACATTTGGAATGTAATTTGGATTTTACAGAGAAACAGTTAATATAATCTGCCATCATTTTACTCTGTCAGAAAAACACTTTCAGAACCACACCATGTTAAAGGGTTAATTTCCCACAGCAGGTTTCAAATGGTGCATCTTTATTTTTCCTGAGGGATTGTAAAGTGAACATACTTGAAGGACAAAAAGGGACTATACAATTCTTTTTATCCATGGATAAAACTGGGTAAGAACTATAGGCAGCTCTTCCATGACCAGTCCAGAGCAGGCACAGGGCAGAAGGACTGACACTGAGAGGAGAAAGTTCTCATTTTCAGTGTAGTTTAATTAATCTGTGTTACTCAGTCACTGCTCTATTTGACTCTCTTGCCAGTATATGTTAGACTTCTTCTGTTTTTGTAATTCTGTTGTGTGTGGCTTCAGAAATATCCTGAGATTGCCACCTCCACAAGTGCAGTCTCATCATGAGTTCCCCAAGGATGGCACCCATGGTTTGGGCATCCTTAAAGCCTGTAAAAGATACTTATTTTCCCAGTTCTAGATATCTATAAATCCAGATTTCAAAAAGAGTATTGAATGTTTTAATGTAGTTTCAATGTCCAAATCAGTACTATTTTTAATGAATATTTGCCTTTTCATTACATAGTGTTGTAGCATTCTGGTGATCAGTTAAATGCAGTTTTGACTGGGGGCAAAGGGAAGACCAAGCCGACCTTAAATCTATCGCTCTGAATTTAACAAAATTCTTAATTTATACTTGGATTTTTATTAAAATACATGTGGGTTAAACATAACTTGGCAAACCTTGAATATCACAGTTTCAAAGTCAGTTTTAGAAAAATCTCTTCTACTGTGGAAACAACACTTTTTAAAGTTCCTGAAAAGAAAACTCAATCTGTGTTGGGTAGCATGAGGTATCTTAGGAGCACGGAAAACTCCTCTAGGGAACTCCAGTCGCACAGAGTGTGGAAATGCAAGCACAGAGAACTCCCAAGGCCTCGAGCATACAAGCTCAGAGATAGAGATGGATACAGGATTTGACCTAAGACCTTGGAGAAAGTTTGAAGCTTTAGAAAAGAATACTGAAACAGACACAAAATAAGAGCAAAGATTTGAAGTTTAAGCAGAAATATGTTTTAAGCATGTAGAAATAGGCCTTATATAGGTGAACAAATATAAGCAAGATCGTAGAAAACAATTAAAGTTTAGTAGTAGAACTTGTTGTGATAAAATTAAAAGAAGTTTTATGTGATAAAAAGTAGAAGATACAGCAATAAGTTTCTGCAGAGTTACATGATTGGAAAAGAAAAATTTATTTGCATTGCATTTCATTTCACACATTTGCATTGTGGTAAGTCGTGTAAAACAGCAATTAGCAATTGGTTATGAAGATGCTAATGAGCTTTGTGGAAATAGCTGATTGGATAAGAAATTTATAAAAGACATCGTAAATAGAATTATAATGGCTTCTGATGCAAGGCTTCTAAAAGGGTGGCTTTGGATGCAACAACCTTACAGTCTCACCTTCCACGAGACTGATTTTGCAGTAAACCATCCTTTAACTGCCTCTTCAGCCAACCCCGTTGTCTTTCTGAATCCCAAACAAAGAGAAGCTCCAAGAGGCAGGGTCATTTCTGGAATCAAACCGACTGCTCCAAAGTGCACATGGACAGCCTGATCCACAGTGCACACACGTGGGGTTCTGTGCCCTAGAAGTGCTCCAAGTGCTAATTGCTCATCAGCAGCAGCAATCCAGAGCAGTCATTAATTGCCAGCAGCGTTCCCTTCCTTGCTCACAACTCGTAAAGAACATTGTTCCCCAGCAATTAGATTTAATTTTTTGTTTGTTCTTCCCTACTTATGGCCTAAAATCTTTCTCATGGCTGTCTAGGGATAGTCCAGGAACCTGTGTAAAGGAAAGGCCCGGGGGGAGTGCAATAAGGAGTTCTGGGAAGTTTGCCCAGTAACATCAGTGCTCAGCAGTTTCTCATTTAGCTTCATAGCTTCCAATAAGAAAAGATGTTTTCTGAACAGTGAAATGAATTCTGTGTACACCTGTCATTTTCCCTGGTTTTCTTTATACTCTGTTGTCTTGAATATTTATTCATTCCTATATTACCAGTTTGAGACCCTTTCATGCCTATTATCTATACCCTCTACAATCTGAATTCCAATATCTAAAGAGATATTTCTACTTTCTGCTTATGAAACAAAAGCAGGACCCCAGCAAGGTTACAGGATAAAATGAGAAAATACAAAAAAAAGACTCAAGTGGACATTAGTGTGAATGTTTTCTTACAACATCTTTAAAGGTTAAGGTAGTGAATTGGCTCTATAATAAATACAAAACTGTAAAGTTCTTAGAATTCCCTTTTTGGTCATGCAGTTTATCTTTCAAAGCCAAAATATTATAAAGTAGATGTAAAACTATACTGTTTTTTTTCCCCACAGATTAATTTGTAAGGAAAAAATTGAAATACCAGCATTTAAAATGCTTCAGAAACGAACCATTTTGCTATTTTACTTGGCATTTTTAGCACTACATGCTTGATTGTAATAAAATGAACCAAAATCATTCATTTGGAATGACTTTCTCTAAACTTCCACATTTACTCCTATGTAGAGCCTGAGGGAGTTCCTCTGGTTTCGGTTCTTTCACACTTTTAACCTTGAATGATGGAAGGAAAAAGTAAACTTCCCAAATCTGTGGATGACAATGCCCTGCAAGGGTCTGCAAATAATTTGGAGGACAAGGTTACAATTTAAATTAACCTTCCTAAATTGGAGAAACGATCCTGATGGCACAGATAACGTTCAGTAAATACAAGAGTGAAGTGCCACGTCGGGCAAGGAGAAGTGAAAATCATAAATACAACATGAGGCAGGACTGGGTGGGTAGGGCTGGGTGGAGGGGTCAGGGAGTTGTGAAATGAGTGGGTCAGGAAGGAATTTTGTGTTCTGCTGTACCTCTAGAACATACAGAGCTCTGCCAGTAGAAGTTTGTGAAACTCGGTATATTTAGCACAGGGAACAAAAGGCAGAAGTAGGCTGGCAAGTCTTCCAGAAAATTAGGGTTTTAATGAAGAGGGAAAATCAAATATGGTTCATGGTGTTCAAGGCTAGGATTAATTTATGCTTTAAAACTTTTAGAAGTTATAGAGAAGTAGAAACTTTTCTGGAAGCCAGAGGTCATGAGTGCCATGATTCCCTCAGAAACTGAGTGGTAGAAGTTAGAGAAGTTGTGGATATGCTGCAACTGTGTTTTAAGAACAAATATGGAATAATAGCAAGAAAACAGAAAAATTGCATTTTTTATTCCTTTCTCAGCCCATATGTCTTCTCATAGACTTTTAAAATCTTGGAGCAGGCTCAGAATGTGGAAAATTTTGAGTATTTTGTTATTATGCACCTGTTTAGTCCTCAGCATCGTTAAGAATGCTTAGAAATTGTATTGATAATTTGAAATTACTTCTCTCATTTATAAAAATTTCCATGCATTCAGTTTTAAAACACTACACTCAAAATGAGGCTCAGCACAGCAGAGAATAAAATCTCAAGATTGTCCCACCCAAATCTCCTTATATTATTTGTTCTATTTAATTGATTACAGTCAATGAAAGTAAATCATACTAAAGAAATTCCCACTCAGTTGTGACAGGCACAAGTTGTACTCATTAATCAGACTTTTACAGAGGAAAATAAATAAACATAATCAAACCAAAATGAAATTTCATATTAATATTAAATCAAACAGCTCTTACTTATAAATTTAACTGATTCTCTGATTTTAATACTGGAAACAGAGAAAATGGGATCAGCCTTTTTAAGGGGTGGTAGAGAGAAAAGAAAAAAGCTTTTTTTAGGAACTGTTGTGGCTCTGAGAGCAAAATTTTAGGAGAGAGCATTTCCTGCCATTTATTTAATTCTGCCTTTTGCTGCAGGCTCAGGCTCATAGGAGGAAACAGATTCTCATTTTTTAAGTCAATGGGCAAATTCTTTTCTCCTGCTGAAAGCAAGGAGTAATGGGACTAAGCAGAGATTTGTAACTGCAGGAAACTGATTTCAGCTTTTAACCACAGAATTTTCAGATACTGTGGTTGTAAGTAGGAATCTTTAAGCAGAAATTTGGTCTAAAACTGTCTTGTATCTTAAGGGTTCTGTTTGGGGTTTGTTTGTTTTGTTTTAAGAAACAGCTTCACAAATGTGACTTTTTAAAGATCTTAAAAGTTGCAGAAATTATTATTTAAAAGAGAGAGAGAGAAAAATCTTTTTCCTAGGAGTTATTTATCAATATGATACCATCTGAAATGTGCAAATGGCAATTATAAAGGTCATTTTAATTAAATTTAGCGCTATCTTCAGGCTTGCATCTATTTAATTCTCTGGTGACTCAGATTAAACACAGAGCAGTCCAGGCCAGTATTTTATACACAGGCTATGAAGATAGGAATCATTAATGTGTGCTGCTGTCTGGGCTCTGTTGGTGCAAGGGCAGAGTGTTAGATTTAACTCCCTTGTTTTATTTCTGATTTTGACGTTTTTTTTTTTCTTTTCCCCCAGTACCTTAGGAGCTCCTCCCAGGGGATATCCTGGGTTCTTACCCCAAGCAGATGTATCTGTACAAAGAGAAACTCTCACAAACCCAGAGGCTCCTGAATTTGATTATTTTTTTTGTCCTATTCCTTTCCCTAAAACAGCTGTGACTTGTTGGATGTCCTCTTGCTTTCAAGGCAAAGAGTTTCAAAATTAGCACAGCTACCAAGATAAAGTTCTGCACAGCCTGGACATCTCCTTTTTAACAAAGCTCAGAGCATTCCCCCATAAATTATGGACAAATAAACTACTTCACCATCTACAACAGCAGTATATTTCTGAGATGCTGTTGGCATTCCATGACTTCCATTAAATGTGTATCTTTGAGGAGTTTGTGCACATTGCAGAAGCCTCCACTTGAAAAAATGCAGCTAGAACGAGTTGCAGTTATTATAATAATTATTTTTACTACTACTATTATTATAAAATGATTGAGGATTTTTTTTGTATGATAGGAGTTTAATGGCACCAAGAAGACTTTCCTTTATACCCCTGCCACTCTCAGTCTCTCTTTTTGAGCTGAGGCTTCTGAACAGATTGCAGACAAGTGACTGCACTGTTGAGCAGGGCAGGTTTGAATCATTTAATTCTTATTCCTTGTGACCTTCTCAGGCTCACTTGGAGAAAGATAACACTCTGCACTGATAAGACCTTGCCTTCAGGAATATGTTCTCCGAGTATTTCTCACCCCAAGCCCGGTGGCAATGAGATTTTGTTTTTCCTGAGCAGGCCCAGTTGCCCAGTGTGGTGTGTTAATGAGATAATTACAGGGGCTCTGCAGCCCTTCCACAAACCCAGCAGCTGCTCAGGGACAAGCAGCATGGTGCCATACAAAGCTTAACTTCTCAATTTTAACAAATGAAATTCCACTTTAGGAAAATAAAATAGTTCATGTTTAGCTTAAGCAGCCAGTCTCTCATGCTGTTTTCCATCTCCTTATTTTCTGATTCACACAATTGTTTTTAATTTAGCTGCTAAGTTTTTCTGCCAACTTATTCTTGGAGTTTCTTTAAAAACACACTGGTTAATTTTCAAACTTTTTCAAACTTTTTCATTGGTTTTGCTTACTTCTGAGAATGGAAATAGAAACCCAGGATGCTGATGATTTCAAACGTAAAGGCTTCCAGGACTGAATCAAATCCTGAACGAGGTCAAAATCAGCGAGTAGAGGGTCAGGAGGAAGGACTGGTGGAGTTTATTTCTCATTAAGGTAGAAAGTAACATTAGATAGATTGATGAGAAAGAATTGTAATGTATGGAAGCAGAAAACACTCATTCTAGGCTCAAGACCAAATTCACAAGGCAAGCAAGAATATCAAACCAGAATCAACTCAGTAAAAAGATGGGGAAGGAAAAGACATAATTAGGTAATTTCCAACGACCTATACTACCCTTGCTCCCTCTTTGTTAATGAGCACAAACCTTTCAGGTGGTGTGGAATTACTTTTTCCCCCCGTATTTCATCCATCTGCTGTTTCAGAGTCTTTCATGTCATGAAGATAAGCTCGTCATTGAAGTAAGGCAGGAAATCATCCAGAAGTTATTTCAAGCATTGTAGTCCTCACTATTCTATTTCAAGCTCAAATGATCAGCTGTATTTCTCATCCTCAAATACTAAAATAAATAAACAATTGCATTCCCAATATTACCATTACCTGTATGTGATCTCTCCAGCTGGGTCCAATCCTCCTCTGATGGTGCAGCAAACCTTCAGTCCTGTAAGATTATTCTTAGATTTTAATCACTATTTAAGTTATTTGGTCATATCCTGGTCATATTCTAGTTTATAAATAAGCAACACCAATAATCAGTGGCTTAAACAATCCCATAAACATTTATGTGTCACCTCAAGAGTATTTGGAAGATGTTAATGAGGTGTGGGAAAAATATGTGGATTTGGTGACATCTGTCTATTGCCACAACAAACCTGCTGTGCAAGGACTTGCAGCAACTACTTTTGAGTGTGTTCAGAGTCAACCCAGCCTTTGGGCTCTGCAACAATTCTCATTGAAATAACATCAGATCAAACTCTACTGCAGCAAAAATATTTACCTTTGTAAACAAGTCTCAGGTCAAAAATTTCTACAGGCTTCAAACCTGTAATTGAAAAAGTTTTAAAAGGAACTTTAAAGAAATATTTCTCTTCATGGTCTTTTGTCTTCTGTGTAAAGCTTGTAATTTGCTAATACACCACATGGAACTGTAGGTGCACCTTCCTGGCTTTGGGAAACACAATATTTCAAGGGATTCCAGCCCCTAAATTTTCAGTTATTCAACTGCAGTTAATAGGAATTTAAAAATAAGGGCTATTGAATTATCATAGCACTGTTTGGCACACATTGGATTGCATATTGAATGATATGCTCTGTAAATTAACTTATCCTTTACATTAATTGGTGCTAATTACTGCAGATCTGTTTAATATTAATGTGTTAATCTGTACATCAGTGACTGGAATTGCACATTAAATTCAAAATGTCAGTGGCACATTCAATTCAGAAAGTCACTGATAATGTAATTTGTAGTTTATGTTATCATTAGAGTGAGGAAACATGAAAAAAGTTGGGTTTTGCACACGGCTGATTATCCTGTGTGCATGTGTGAGGGGAAAGGAGGAATGTTCTTTAATCTGTTTGAGGAGTGAGCAAATTTATCAGATTTGGGCTCTTTGCTTCTGATTTGTGTTCCTTTGAGATTGGCCAATGCCACAAAGAACATCTTTTTAAAATCAAGAATATGGATATTCAGTTTTTCTTCCAAAAAAATCATGCAACTATTAATTAAGGAGGGGGAGGGGGGAAGAAAGAAAAGCCACACAACTTTAAAGTTTGTTTTGAGTTTGTATCAATGAATTATTGAAAGAATTTTTCCATGAAACCCATGCAAATTGGAAAAGAACGTGGTAAAAATGGTTATTTGACCTGCCCTACTTTTGACAAAGTGTGAATTTGGGGTGGGTATATTTGCCAGTCCCTCAGATATCTACAAGTTTCCACACTTTAAAATGTGTACTTGAGCAGGGCTTAAACTGCTCATCTACTTATCTTGTGTGTTTAGTTAAATCCTGAAGATCCTTCAGCTAGGAGCATCCAGAATTTCTTATTTCTGTGTGCTACAGGCTTTCCAACTTATTCAAATGTACTCTTAGTGAAATTGAGCACATTCAAAGAACTGTTGGTCCAGAAACACATAAAATGATGATAAAACACATATTTTATAAAGAGATTTTAGGTGACCATAGAGAACTGTATAACATATTCACTTCTCCTCCACCCCAAACAATTTGAGAGGAGCAAACATTTGAAACTCTATTTTTAGAGGTATTTTACCAGAGATGGTGCTTGTAATGCAACTGTAAATTATGGCATACAGTGTTCAAGAAATATTAAAATAACAGTTTGTATAATTACACTGTATGCCCTGCATTCTACTATCTAATTTTTGTACTTTTCTCCAAAACCTCATAAAATAAGCTGTTAAAGTTAACTGAGGCAATAAAAATAACTGTGATAAATTTACATTTATAGCACTGTTACAAAGACATTTAAATCATGATGCATAAACCAAGGGACAATCAATAAACACCCATGGAAAAATTTGCATTTAAAATTTTAAAGTGCAATCTTTATGGACTGCTCAAAAAAGGTGTTTCTGTCATTTGAATTCTGTCTCAGTTCTGAGGTTATGTCTTACTATAATATAATAAAGCACTGGTCAGTCACATATTGGAAAAAAGCAACCAGGATATTATTTGGTTTAATATTTATTTGTTTATTTATTTATTAACATACAGGAAAATGCATCAGAGTTATTACCAAGTTGTTATTTTTATATTTAGGGTTTTTTTCTTTTATAAAGCAGCTTTAAAATAGACAGGAAATTTCATTGTACCTTGAAATCTCCTATTTTTTTGGACTGGACTCAGGTTGCATTTCGTACCTGTGGATTTAGCGTGTTCTCACTATTTCTGAATGTCTTCCCAGGATTTATTTTACATTCCATGCTTGCCCTTTAAGTTGTAACTGCATAAACACACAGAGGAAAATTCCAGCCTTAGCATGGCCAATTTATTACAGGTATCACTTGGTAAGTTTAGATATGTCAGATTTAAAACCCCTTTTTTTGTCTTATGTTTTTCTCAAAATATGAAGAAACCCTTAACCTGAAACAATGAAACAAGGAAATATATAAAATCAGAGTTCAAAAATAATTTTTTTTCATAGTTCTTTTCTTCTAAATGAAGGCACAAAAAAAGTATGAGAGTTTCTTGGTGCATTCTTCAGTGAGATTTGTGTGCTTGGTATAAGAAAAATATTCATAGCAAGTCATTGGTTTGAAGGTCTGGCATGATTTTAAAAATAATGGTTTTTTACATAAAGGAAAACTACTCTATGAAGTGACAATTTATATTCCACTGAAAAGAAGAAACTATCTTCTGGGCTAACACAGTTTATAGAGAAATAGTATAAATATTCTAGAAAAAGTGAGGGTTGGAGTAAAGAAAATGCAAAACTTAGTGTTGTGTCAGTAAAAAACTGCATCTCCTGAAATGGGAGATTAATTTGTTGATTTAATTTTTAAAATATTTTTACTTGCTGTAAAGTGATCTGGTTTATGGGTGAGGAAGCTGTTTATGGGTTAAAAGCTGTTTTGTGGGTTAGACACAGTCTTCAGTTTAACTATAAAAGTGATATGCTAAAAAACCAAGAAAGATCTTATTTGGGCAATTTTGCTTGAATGCAAAATCAATAAAGAAAAGTGAATTGTCAACAATGGCTGGAGATTCATAAATCTTTTATTTATTATTGAAAAACATCATTCTGATCAAACAAATCTGTGATGTCAACCTTCCTTTTATTTAGCTAGAATACAGAATTGCTTTGGTCAGAAAAAGAAAACCATGGTTTTGTAAAGAGGTGCAGGTTTAGTCTTCAAGGCTGATTCTAAATCAAGTTTTCTAGAACTCTGCTTTAGCATATGAAATAAAATGTTTTTAGGACTTCATGATGAATTGGAAATTAAATGTTTACCCCTTTTTTAATAAGTAGTAACACCACAAATCCTGTGCCAGCAGTTTGATGGTTGTATTTGTCCTATTTTCCTATAGGCACAGCACCTGAATGAATTGTAGCATCCAGAATAAATATTCATAAGCTCCTGGTTTATCACAGAAGTCTGCCTAAAAGTCACATTTTTTCCCTTTAAAGTAGAGAAAGGAATAAACACTTGCACATTGCCACTTTGAGGCAAACAGAATGTGTCAGCTTTTTCAGATGTGGCAAGAGCTGTGGAATTGGAGTTGTAAATGTGATATGAGGCAGAAAATCAGGTTGGATCTCTGGTTATAATTGTGGTGCAACTATGTGCCAGGCCTGTAAAGAGCAGCAGACACCACAAACAATTATCTGCACCTTTACTCCAAGGTTGGTTTTCTTCTTGTAGAAGCATCATCCTGGTGTGGGCAGAGCAAGGAGAAACACCTGCCACTGCTCTGCCTTTGACAGAAATATGTGGCAGTGGTTCACAGTCTCTTAAACAAAGAGCTGAGTATATTTGTCATCTCAGTCTTCCTTTTGATTTGTTTTACCTTTGAAATAGTTCCAGTTCTAGTGCTGTGCCACTGGCAGTGCCAATTCCAGTGGCATGGCAATTACAGAAATGTATGACACTGGCAGGAATTGCTGATATATCTAACTGAATATAACATCAGCATGCTCAAATAATTCTGAATTAGTTCATCATCTGGATTCCTTCATACCTGCATCTTCCTCCCTTGCAACTTTTCTGTAGTGGATCTGTCTTTTGGAAAAAATGTGTGTTCCATGGCCTGGTCCCACACAGAGCCTGGGAATCTTTTCAGCTTTGCAGGCAATAGATTAATTCTGAAAGTCCTAAAGATGGGGGGAAGAAAGAAAGGGGGGAAAAAATGCAATTTAGCCTTTCAAATATATGAAAATTTTAGGGGTGTCAGCGTCACTGAAAAACTCAGAAGTGCATAAATCCAAGTGCTGTGTAAAGCCCTGCCTTAGCTGGACAAGTGCAGGGTGATTTAAGTGAACCTGTGCTTGGCCAAAACCCAAATAAGGCCAAGGTTTACAGTTCATCGTTCACCTTGGACTAAAATAGTTGGCTGCTACAGAAGGCTAAAAGTGCCTTGGCTGATGTATTATGTATTTTTTTAAAGTAAGCCAAGCAACAGGATACTAAAAATCCAAATGTGGTGCTGTGCTGGTGGCACTACAAGCAGGCAGGTGTCGCAGATGTACTCCTGCCATGTATGGGGCTGCCACACTCCTGATTTCAGATCAGGGCACCTTTTGGTATTAAACACAGTCCAGACTAAATCTGTAATACATTAGGCAACATTTCTGACGCAACAAATGTAATAACCCAGGTTGTTTTGATAATTGCTGCTTTTGCTAGAATTTTTTCCCGCTGTCTTTTCCTAGGAACTTACACTTGATGAATTTTTCTTGTCAAAATGTAGGAACTATACTTGTATTTCTATATACCCTATTGTAACAGAGTGGTCTTTAATGCAGACGAGGTTAAAGGCCCATTTAATTCTCTCAGGTTTGACTGTGGCCAAAGTGGATATCAGGGGACATGTGAGGTTTCGTGGAGCAGAGACTTCCTGAGGCAGAGGCAGTGTTGGTCTGCCCAGGAGTTTGGGGGGTTTCCCCCACCCCCAGCGCTCAGTCAGAGCAGGGAGGCTGATTTGGGGTGTCCATCCTGTGCTGTGACAGGGCACAGCCAGGCCATCCATCACAGGAATTCTGTCTGCTCAGGACTTGCCAGCCCCTGACATCTTTGCCAACACAATATTCTGCTGTCTCAGGATGAGCAATCACTCCTGGCTCAGCCCCAGCGAGTCATTTGTAATGTGGTCTGGATATGGGAGCCACCAGGGAGGTTTATGGGGCAGCACATTCTGGTGGTCCTGCAGATCCCATCTTTGATCCGTGCACAGCTCTGCCCTTAAACTGCTCCTCATCCTCTTCTTACACTGCAGGGAATTCCATTCATGGGTAACTCATCTTTTTTCTAATAGGAATATCTCCAATTTATTTTTTTTATCATTGCACTTATATGGTAAAGGTACATGAAAAAGTAAACAACCATTTTTGCTTTCAAACTGATCCATAATTGCCAGGCTGAAGGGGAAAGATGTATGGCCAGCTAGAAATTAGGATTAATTCCATTTAAACTAATCATAAATGGAAGGTTCTTTATGCAGAATTCTTGTACTTCACCAATTCCTGTTTGAAAACAAAAGCAGACACAAAAAACTACAGTCACAAAACCCAAAGATGACAATGAAATATTTATTAATCACTGATCAGCAAAATATAAATAATCCACAGACATTTATACAGAGACCTTCATAGGCTGTAGGTACTCGTCCTGAAGCATTATTAGGTTGTTATTCTGGCCTAGAAGACACCAGATATTTCCATCAAAAAGAGAAACGAGGATCATTGCATGAGCTAGAAAGAAGAATACATTTGTCAGTTATGGGGTTGAGTTGCAGGGTTTTTTCAGGAAATACAGGCAAGAAGTAGCATTAAGGGTCTGTAAAGTTTCTCATAAACAACAGAGCTAATCCCCTGATCTATGGTGCTTGCATGCAAGAAGAGAGGAGAATTAAATTAGCTAGATTTTATTTTTCCACTGTCATTGAAGAGCAATATTTTACTTTCTCTGCAGACAGCAGTAGGCCTGATGCATCTTCCCTTAGTGAGAAAACACCTATTTTTTTTTTTTTTTTTTCAGCTCAGTTCTGAAAGTTTGTTGACCTTGTTTCTTATCTAACATGGCAGAAGCTGCTGATCAGGACTGCTGCTGCTTTCCCAAACTAGGTGTGTTATCTCCTTTGATCTTTTTTGTATAAAGCCAGTCAGATAATTGATCTTTTGGGCTTGATAAGCTGAAGAAGACTAACAATGAAACACAGACCAGAAAAACATTTTGCAGTAACATGAAATATTTATTTGAAACACCACAGTTTGTGTTTACTTTACAAGACTGTAGTTTTCTAAACCAATTTAAATGGAAGTTTCTTCTTATAGTCAGAGAATGAAAATATAGATTAGTCTATACAGAGAATAAGTGCTTAATCAAAATTGCCTTAATTTTGCAAAGGTGATTCTTTCTAAAGCTGTACATTTATTTCACTTGCTATTTCACCAACACTGTGCCACTCTGCTTTTTTGAATGATGAATTAGGGGTTTCTGGGGAGCCCAGGTTTCCAGTGCTAACGCTGGTCTCTCTTCTCACTAATTTACAATTAGAGGCTGAGACAGTCTCCAGGAGAATGAGAAGTGAATTTGATGCTGAGAGTTCCTTATCACCTCTGCCTGAATAAGGGTGAACCTGCAGCCAGTGTGAACAAAGGCATTTTCACCCTCCGTGTTAATGGGCTGAGGAATTCCTCATGTGCACTTAGCACAGAAATAAAAGTGAAGCCCTTGAGGACACACCTCGTGGCTACACCTGAGGCAGATGTCTAATTTTCTCCTTATTACGTTGTTTTCATGCTATTAACTGATCCACTCCAAGAAGTCAGAGAAAACTTGGCCTCACGCCCTGAATTCTTGTCAGCAGACTTTGAAGCTTTTGTGTTTTATCTGGCAAACCTAAATCTTTATTGATTTTCCTATTTAATCACATTTCCCAGAGAAAGCACGGGGAATAAGCCACTAGACTAGGGCTTAAGAAATTTCAGTTTAAGCCTTTTTTCACCAGTTTTTCTCTAAGTCATTTAGGTTTTAGTACCGCAGTTACTCCACTGGAATTGAATAACACTTCACAGTTTTACAGGATGTTTGTAAGGGTAATTTCATTAAAGATTTAAAAACTGATGCTACAGTAAAAAGCCATCTGACTACAGTTTCCTGCCATGGAAAATTGGTGGGGAAAATAATTTTTTTTTTGCCATACTGATCTCAGAGTCCCTTGTAAACTTACCTGAAATAAAACTCATCCAGACAGAGGCAGTGCTGACTCTGCTTGATGAAGTTCCTGCATTACCCTGCAAAGAAAATTTGACATTTTTGTGATGGTTGGGCAAAGTTCTTGAAGATGGGGGGATTCACTTATATGGCTTTATAAACAGGAAATTAGAACAGCATTTATATTTTCATATGAGATGAGTTTCATTGACTTTTTGACACCTTTTCTACCTTGCCTTATTTTCTTAGTCTCTTCTTCTTTTTGGGGTGCCCTTTGAATAGTGGAATGAGACAACATAAATGGTTTAAATCTGTTAATTTGGGTTTTGTGGTAATTCTTGTGTTCAGAAGTATCCCATTCTTTGGACTAAGCAATGATTTAATGAAATAAATCTGAACTGAGCATGTAAATCATGTGCTTGTAGTTTTCTGTGGGGTGACTGTGCCTCTCACTTCATTGCAGAGGGCCAGGTATAAGTTCAGTAGATTATAACTCCAACCAAGACCTTAGAGCACATGCAATTACCACTTATAATTTATAAACCTGCTGGAATTTATAATCATCTTCAGATACTGTTTTCTTGTCTTTATTTTTAATTAAGCCAGTCCTTGCTTCACTTTTTTGTTGTTGTTGTTGTTTTAAAATTCTACCCATAAAAATCTACCAGACATGCCAGACATAAAAGAAATAAATGCAATATAGAGGGAAAAATATATGTGCTGCCTCTGGCAAAAGGGGTGTTAAAAACTAAAGTGCCCCTATGATAATTGCAGTAATTAAGCCGTGACAAATACATGAACATTATGCAATCAACTTGAAACAAAGTAAAATATTAAATTAATTTAAAACAAATAGGAAAAAAAAATAGAAGAGGTTGCTCAGAGCTCGATCCAGCCTGACCTTGAATGTAATTTTAAATATGTTGACAGCAACCCAGAGTATTTGATACTCCTCAAAGCTCTGGGGCATATTTAGGTGCAGCCATCAGATGAAGAGGTCTGGGAGCTGGTTCATGTTCTCTGTACATCTGTTCTACACACAAAAAGCAGCACACACCTTTCTTGCTAAGTGGAACAGGAGAAAATTGCATTGTTAGCAGAAATTTAGGCTGCAAGGATACCACAAACAAGCGAGTGATACTTGTAAGCATTTTGGCACGGAATAAATGAATAATAGATAATAAGGTAGTTCCTTATGGAAACCACCTGTTTCTACCTTGCTTGATCTCAAGTATGGAATTTTAAGATAAATTCGTATCTCCCAAGACCACCTTTCTGTAGATATCAATGTTTTCCATTACAAAGGGGATATTAACACCACATTTTATTGTAATTGAAGTATCTGGTGGTTGTTTCTCAGTAAAAATCCCTCAGAACTCACAAAAAATAATGAAAAGGATATCACATCTTCCTTACTTTTAAATTTTTCCTTCTTGATGCTATTAATCAATTATTCTTTAGTGAGTGTAAATGCATGCCTTAAATGCTGAAAAGAAATTCTACACTAGACAGGTTTATTCCATCAAGAATTTAGTCCTTTTTTGTGTGTGTGGGGAAATAAAAGTTCATATTATTTACATTTTATGAATGTTTTATTGCTTTCCAGTAGTATTTTTCAAGCAAATGATGTCATTCTACCTGAAATATTTGTGTCCTTATTGATCACTTGATCAGGGGAGAAGTACACTGAAGATAAATGCTGGGAGAAAGAAAAATGATTCACACTGAGTGGCTTGGCTGAGTAAATTTTAGAAAAGTTCCAAACAACATGAATTATATATTGGAATTCCCTCAAAATCAAACAAATATGAAGTCTGCAAAGAGAGCCCAAGGCGAGCTGTTGCAGTGTCCATGTGTTCTCCAGTGAAAATTGCTTTGCCCACGAAGGTTTGAATATTAAAATTGTCACTGTGGTCTTAACATGTTCTTAATTTCTGATTCCAAGCAATTGTTTAAATAGTGGAGGGAGCTGTGTGACAAAACTCTGCAGTGATCAGTGGTGCTTTCTTCAGGCTCTGTTTTGGAGCTGGAGCATTATTGCTGCTCCCTGCATGTAGAAATTTCATTTTTATCAGAGTGAAATGGGAGCTGTGCTTGGGTGCACAAAGGGAAGTTACTGTGGCAAATGCTATCAGCTGCTATTGGCAATTAGCTTACAGAGGATTATTGGGGGTTTTAAATGCTGAACTAGAAAGGTGATATATTGCGTGCTAATGAAAGGGAAAATTTTAACGAATGTAGGTCATCTTTGAGCAAAATTAGCATTCAACAGAAGTTTCCTGTTATGTCTCAACTTCAGGAAGCCGAGCCTTATAGACTTTAAACCGTGGTAGGATGCTGCCCTCTTCTGCCGATTCTAAACTCAGTTTTTCCTTTACAGCATCTGCAGTGGTTCTGAGCAATGTTTGCTCTCTGACTGTGGTAGTTCTTTGAAACAGAAAATAAGTGAACTTTGCAAGTCCACTCAAACTATATATTTAACAATGACAATGTACGTAAGAAAAACACATAGGCTATTTAGAAAGTGCCCCAGGTGTTTGATGTATTATTTTAATTAGGTTAAATCGAGCAAAATTCCTGCCTCTCAACTCTTTTCTCTCTTCCAAACATAATATATGGGAATTAAATTAAAAAGTTGGACTTTGAGCTGTGTAAGGACACTTTTCAGTTTGTCAGGTGATGAATTTATTACCCATGGCCTGTTT
The DNA here is from genome assembly GCF_031753505.1 of Anomalospiza imberbis. Classification (NCBI taxonomy): domain Eukaryota; kingdom Metazoa; phylum Chordata; class Aves; order Passeriformes; family Viduidae; genus Anomalospiza; species Anomalospiza imberbis. The sequence goes on from NC_089694.1 coordinate 3,466,802, forward strand.
TGTCCTCCTGGCAAACCTGTCCCTTGTGGAGCAGCACAAATCTGCAAACAGCTGCTGAAATGGAGCAGGTCTGAGTTGTGGCTATATATTTATATATATTTTTTTTTAACAGCTGCTAAAATGGAGCAGGCTGAGTTGTGGAGCTGCTATAAGTTATGGTTTCTCTGGGTAGAGACAGTGCTTGCATTCCTGGCATTCACAGGGAGCTCTAAGGATCCTGGCTCAGATTCTTCTCATTTAGGGGAGAGCTACTTTCATTTCTGTAGGGGAAATAATGGATTTGTGCCTTAACACTGCCCTTTGCCATGGTGGATCCTGAATAGGAATGTGCTCATGCATTTAGTTCCTCTCTTGTGATCAGACATGGAAAATTATGGGAGTGAAGGCAAGGGAAGTGATGAAATAAATTCATTTATTACTTTGTCCCTGCATTGCCAATGTAGGTATTTGAATATCTTGGCACTTGTGCAATTCAGATTAGCTCTAATAAGGATTTCTGTGATGTAGGGGATATGGAAACATAGGGCTTAATGAAAGTGTGTTTTCAGGCACTCCAGTTATCAGATACACCCTTTCCTAAGAAGAAAACCTTTTTCACAACAAATTTCAAAATAAAAACCTGGCCTTGGTGAAGAGTCTTTCAATACCTGCCTTCAGAGACCCTTCACACTGCAAAGATAAGAATGCTTTCCCAGGAGACGGAATCTGCTTTTATTATATTTTCTATTTCTTGTCAAGTTGCCTTGTTTGCGTCCTATCTGTGCATCTAACTATGCTTAGGTGGAAGGAGTGACACAGAAAATTATCAAAATGTTTAAATCCATCTTTGAATCTAACACCACCTTCCTTCTGCAGCACCTCTGCAGAAGGGCTGTGATGAGCAATCTGGTCTGTGTGGCTTTTGTGGCAGAGTCTTTCCACAAATTCTGTGACATTTCTGCAAGGAATCATCAGGCATGAAAAATATCCACATCATAGGGTAGAAAAATATCCATGTCATAGGGTAGCACTGGGAGAAGTCCCTAAAGGAGCAGGTTGTGATTGTGATTGCCATGAAATGGAGCTGGTTGGAGATGACCCTGTAGTTCAGGGTAATGACAGATTTATCATAGGGCATTCCCAAGGTGTTGATTCATCGGCCTAGGGAAATCCACAAGAAGTATAATACTTATGGCTTGGTTGAAATTTAGTCATAAAAGCTTTCTTCAGTGACTCTTCCTGTGATAGCACTGCTTCTCTGACTGCAGTTAGGATATCCATACCAGTTCTCAACACTACTTAAAAGCTGATGCACCTTCAATTTTACATCAGGTTGCCCCTTTCAGAGTAACAGAAGTGTTTTGGCAGCACTGAGTTACATTTATGGGAGAAGTGGGTAAGGACAAAAGCTCACAACAATGAAATTCTTTTGGGAAGGAATGAAAACACTTCTCAACTCTGCTCGGTACTGAAGCGTTGTCCCTTCATATCTGTGATTTAATGAGCAGTTACCTTGAAAATGACTGACTTTTGGATGGCGTGTTTGGTATTCCAGGAGTTGGGGTTTAAGTGGTCAATTTACAACCAACTTAGTTGGACTTAAGTACAATTTTTGAATTGTGAATTGCTACAGAGGAATGTAATGAGATTGATAGAACAGTCCTTGTTAATCAGAATGGAAACATAGCCCTGCCTTTTGTAGAGCTGTAAGTTAAAATTGAAAGATGTCTTGATTCAAAAGCTGAAATAACAAGCAGATTGCTTATAGGATTAGGTATGTACTCAACAATTGCTCAGTGGGAAATTACTGAACTGGAACATGAAGAGGAATGAGATGCAGCACAGAGCAACAGGCTGAGTGTGGATCGCTAATTAACTCAACAATAGGAAGTTATTTTTATTGGTAACTCCAGGATATCAGGTATTTAGTTATGTCCAGAGCAGGTAAGAGAGCTTCCATCATACACATAATAAATAGGCAGATGTTTCTTAAACTTGCTGCTGGCTCTGAATCCCTTTTAATTCTATTCCCTGCTCCCCTGCAAGGGAGCACAGAGAATGCTAAACTCAGTAGGAGCATTTAACTTTGGTTCTCAGTGTGTACTGACAAAAACCTCAGAACTTATTTCCTGCAGGAGTTAATTCTGATTATCTATTAGCAGGCAGCCACATTTCACTCAAACCAACTCTTTTCAGCCCTGATGGCTATCCTGCATCCAGACCAGTTATCAGAAAGGATTCTGTCTTCATGCAATGTAAATATTTTTGTTTATTTACAAAGAAGCAGAGGAAAAACCTCCCAGTTTTTGGTGTCTGCAGAGGCACCTCAGGCAGGCAGGAGGGGTTTTACCTTTTTCTCGTGCAGAAGTGTCTCAGAACTCCCTGAGCCCTTCCCTGTTCTGGTGGCAGCCAGGGATTCCCAGGATTTCACTGCTGGAACACTCTCCTGTCCCTGCTGGATTAATAATAGTTAATAACACTCCTCACTCAGCTATTGTCTAAAGCTCACTTATGCTTTAAAATTATAGATACATCTAAAGTAATTTTAGATACATGTGCTGGAAATTTAGGGTGTAATTCTGCATCATGTTATAATCACCCCTAGAAATGGGACATGGTTCTGGCTTTAGGACGGATGGAAAATCCATCTCCACCTGATTTTACCTGCCAGGGAGGCTCACAGGGGTGACTTTTTGGGTTCTGGAGTTGAATTCAGGGATGAAATGTTCAAGCAAAGGAAATCACCAGAATTTTGATGATGAATTTTGAATGATGATGCTGTTATTGAGTGTCTGTTGGGACAGGGTTGTATTTCCCAAGGCCTCCAAGGGAAGTGAAGAAAATATTTCAGTGTAGTTTGTGCCTGTGGCTACTTTATAGTTCAAACACTCAGGACACCAGCACAGAAAACACAGAGGCAAAAAGCTGTGCTAATGATCTGCAGAGAATGTGCACCCCCAGATACACTGGTGACAGTCAAAGGAGGCTGATATTTCTGATTAATGAAAATACAAGGGTTTTAATAACCACATTGAGGCTTCACATCTCTGGGGCTTTATCACAGCTAGTGTATTTTTCATTGCTGTTTTTTGTTATTGTAGTTAAGGTCAAATACATCACTGTATAATTACCGTACAAAGCTGAAAAATTGCTCACATGGGTAAAATTTAAGATAAAGTATCTGCAAATAAGATAAAACTGTTTATTTTATTCAAAGTAAATGTAAAGTGCTATCTATCCCAACATCAATTCCTTGAATTTATTGCTGTAGAACAGAGAAATATATGTGGAAATGATGCTCTAAGAGCAGAGCAAATATGTGCATTTTCCTTTCATTAGGTGACTTGGGCAATTGACTCGTCATTTAATCTTAGTTTTAGGCCTGTTAGTGTGAAATACATAATTTCATAAATAATGACTCACAATGGCACCGAACTTTCCAGGCTGCCCCAAGACTGCTGGCTCCTCCTCTCTGTTGGTGAAAGCGCTGAACAGGTTTAATCACTCCTCCTGATAAATCAAATCACTGAAAAGGTAGCATAAATATTTGAATGATAAATATATTTTATGTTTTGATGTTGGGAGACTTGAGTTTGGTTGGCACTTTGTACATGTGTTTTAAAGTGAGTTGAAAGATGCCATAAAGAGAAAAAAAATTCAAAATTTGTGATGAAGAAGTCTTCTGCCACTTTCCTTAGCCCAAAAAAACTGCCAAGTTTAGTGCTACCCTTTTGCCAGTATTTTCAATTCTATAAAACCGGGAAGGAAGAATTTCATTTTACTGTTTAATCCATTGTAATGAAGCTCTCACAAGACATATTATTAGAGCATAATTCCAAACATACGATACAAACTTTCATTTTGAAAGGTAATTAAAGATACTTGAAAATTCTGAAAGTCAGGCACTATAATTGGAAAGAAATGTCAGCAAGGGAAGCTACATTGGGCCTAAGAAACTCTTAATGTGATACAGGAAATGTGAGTTTCCAACCCCAAATTACAATTTGCTTTTTATTTTTTTGCAAAGAAACCCCTTAAATAGGATAAATAATTTGGGGCAGGAGGAGGTAGCAGGTAGGAGAGCTGGGGGACAAAATTTATGGAGAGTAGATTTCTAGGACAGATTCGGTTCCAGATGTGGGTGCAGAAAGGGCAGGCAGGAGTCTCACTCCTGATGTGTTTTCTGTTCTGTTTTGTTTGTGTCCTGACTTTTAATGGAGAATTATCCTTGAAAATTTCTTCAGGTTCAAATAGAAATTTTGACAGAACTTGGAAAGTGAGCAGCATTTAAAGTGAGCAAATTGGCATGAATTCATGGCTCTGCTGTTCAGAATTTTGTACATAATTAGTAGCAATGTTTGAACATTTTGGTTTGCCTATAAACAGTGGGGAAACATCAAGGAGCTGGATTGAATAGCAGCGTGCAGTTATAAAATCTCTTTAAATAACCAAGGAAGAATAATTTGTTTGACAAACTGTCTGCTAAAATATTATTTCCCTCCTCCTTGAAATATATCTGTTCAGTGGTGTTCCAAGGAAATGTGAAAAATAAGGCAGAAAGTGCAGATTTAACTCCTGTGGTGGGGAGAGAGGATCCGAGGGCAGAGGAGCAGCTGAACCTTTCTGTGGGTTTGGGTGTGTGACTTTTTCTGAAACCTGGCAAGGGAAAGGGGACGGTGACAACATCACTGAGGCTGTCTCCTTACCCCTCGTGTCCTCTGGCAGGCGTCTGTGAAGGTTCCAAAATCAAAGGCAAGCTGCACCTGACCCCTTTGTCCCCCTGCCCTTTAACCTGACCCTGAGTTTCTTGAGCAGCAAAGTGTCTCAGGTGTCTTCTGTTTCCACTGGTGATTGACACGAGGTGGGATTTAAGGCTGGAACACTCAGCTTTGCCCATGTTTCAGCAGCAGAGTCCCAAATGGAGCAGCAGTGCTGCGATGTGGTGAAGAACCAGGCAGGGATGGGTGTGCTTGGCTTCTGGCTTTTTTCCAGCAGCTTCTTCTGATGAATGAGCTTCTCCTTCTTCTTGCAAGCCCTGTGGCTAGAGCAGCAAGCTCCAGGCTTGGGCTGGGTGATCTGTCTTGCTTTACATTCCTCAATAAACACTGGTAGACAGGCTTAAGATCAAAGGGAGGGTTGCAGGAAATTATCCAGGCCACTTCCTCTGCCTTTCTTTCCTCTGCTTGGAGGGTGAGAGAATACAAAGCATTATTATATTATCTCTCTGTTCATCCTGAGCCTATGAATAGAGCAATTTCCTTATTCACACATCTTTACAAATTGCTGGCTTGACTTCCTGTCATTTAAAACTACAAATGTGTTTAACAAAGAAGGTAATAGAATCATAGCAATTATTACAGGCACGAGGGTAACGTGAAAAACTCATTGGCTTAATTAAAAGCTGATTACAAAAGCAAAGGTCTAGGTTGCATCCACTGGAAAGTGTGAGGAGAAAGTAACAGCAGTTTTGCAAAATCAATTATAAATTTAGAAAGGTAAGAAAGCTGTTATTAGTCTTAGTTCTGTCTTACTGTTATGATTTTTTTAATTTCATTTATATTTCTTATTAACGACAAAACACCCACCAGGAAAAAAAAAAAAAAAAAAAAAAACAAAACTTCACCCCTAGGAAAGAGTGGATTTTCACATCACTCAGCACTCTCCGTGTAAATCCTGCACCACACTGAAGCAGACACCTGATGTTAAAGACTTACATAGGCCCATCAAAGTCAGTAGAATTAAGTGCTCAAAAATAAAGCATCTGTTTAAGTGCTTGGCTGATTTGGGCTACAATTAAAGATTTAGCTCAGCAAGCATAGGTATAAACTTAAAAGTTATATATATTATATTAGTCTTCTAGGAGCTATAAAATTAATGAAAATTTGCCTCAGACTGGAATTTTATTAGGTTGTAGCCAAATGATGACAGATCCCAGTGGCACAGTTGCTTGAGGTCATTTTCCAACATTTCTTTGCCAGGGGCAATTCAGCCCAGAAAGGATTATACAGATTTTATAGAGACAGAATGTCTTGCAGGACATATTTGCTGAGCAGCACCATTCTACCTATAAAAGACAATACCAGGGGATTCAAGACCTCTTTGAGATGACTTTGTTTGTTTACTTCCCTGCTTTGGAGGTGCCATTAAGAGTTCAGGTTCAGCTGGAGTGTACAAGTAGTTTTGAATTTTGAAGACAGATTGCACAGAATTCTAGATGGTTTCCCCTCACAGGTTCAGTTCTAGATGTTGGTCTTTGAGTCATTCTTTTGCTGAAGATGGAATTCTGAATTGGGCCGTTGCTTTTCTTGCAAATTAAGGATGAGGTGGGTCAGTTTGTGTAGCTGTAACTGTAAAACTTGTGTGTTACTTTTCCAGAAACGTGAGTGTTTCTGCTTCCTCTTAAGCTGAAACAGGTTAAATTACCTTCAGCAGTGACTTGTTACATATTCTGTCTCACATTAAAGTGGACTATGAACATTCACAGCATTAATTTGGAGGAGTCTCAGCAAGAGAGGGAATGAGTATTTGAAAGGTTTCAGCTTTTTCTGGCAGTGTGGGTTTTATGGCAATGAAATGTTTGCAGCAAGGGGGACTGGATCAGGAGGAATGCTTACAGCTCCTATTTCAGGCACAGAGTTGCTCTCTGTAATTATTGTACGCTCAGATCACGACTCATTCCTGGGACCTCTGGAGGAGCCTTTCACAGCAGCAATTAGTGAGGAATTAAAAGGATGAGCAAAGTCACAACTCAGCCTGGCTGGTACTTCCACTTTCACATCACACAAAATAATTTCCTTTGAAGGCACTTAGGGAGGAGTAGTCAAATACTGGTCACTAGGCTAAGAGTTCCCCCAGATTCTGCAGGAAAAAAGGGTCAGATGTGGTTGGTGTGGTTTTGTCTCCTGATTGCCCATCCCAGTGACACAAAGGCCGTTCCTGTGTCCTTGCTTTCCAGAAATTATAATTTTATGGCTGTTGCAGTAAGAGAAAAATCTTTCAGTGCCTAAAATCTTTCTCTTTCAAGATAAGATTGAGGATATTCTTTTCTTTAGGTAATCTTTCCTTATAAACAATTTTATTTGGAAAGGAGAACAAAGGCTTTCATTCAAAAAGTACAACAAGCTTTCAGGTGAAGTCTTCCTTCAGATCTTGAATAAAAGAGGCAAACTTCAAAGATGAAGATAAGTTGAATTTAGCTGTATAAGTTTATAAATTGTTTAGCTTTACAAACTTTAGTAGGTCATTTAAAGAACAATGTCTACCTCTGGTATTTGGAAAATAATCTTAAAATTCACTTAGTATTTTTGTGATGACAGATTAGTTAGGATTCCTTCAAGTTTTACTCTATAGATACAATTTGTTTAAAAGTTTCCTAAGGAGATACAAATGGCTAAAACTGTTTAAAATAGCTGGGGGTTTTGTTCCATTAACAGGAGATAGCAGGAATGAAAAATGGGTGGTTCATGTCTATCAGTAGAATGCCAAAATCTTGAGGACCTTGCCTGACAGATGGATAATACTTCAGCTAAACCTGCAAAAATATCTCTGATCCCTGAGATAAATCTGATTATACTTTGGTATGAAAAACTTGATAATAAACCTGCCCTTTCAATCTCATCGAAGGGAGAGTAACAGCCTGGCTCTTGAATGCCTTTAGAAATGTTCTGTAAGCATTTGTGTGAAAATAAATTTTATTCATCTTTCTAAGCGGTTATGATTAAGACAAAAATATATTTTTCTTTTCTAGTGGACTAATTTTCCAAGGAGTTAAATCAGATTATCATTGATTTTAATAAAATTTATTGAATTCTAGATTTAAATGCATAAAATTTGATAGACTAGCATTATATCTTTTTGTATTTCTTAAGTATATAGTTGAATTAGAGTGAAAAGGAGGACAAATATCTAATTATTCAAAAAAAGCCCAAATCCTTTTGTCTCAGACAAATGCCCAACATTTTTGATACCAGGCACTCTATTGCAGCCAAGTGTAAATGGTGTTTAATGCCTTAGGAAATAAAATGTTTAAATATTATGGTGGTAAAAATCTATCTAGATTATTATGAGAAATAAACCAGCTATACTTTGGACAGTAATTTTATTTTAGGATTTCAATAAAAATAAATGAGAATACAGAAATAATAAATGAGCAAGCAGTGCTTTAATCACTGTGTTAGTTGCTAGAATGGTCTTTGAAAAAAGATAATTTCCCTACTTCAGCTGTCTCAGCTATTGTAGGGAAATTGGTGTTGCTGATGGAGCATTTCTAGCAGCCCTCCCACTCCCTCTCCTGGACAGTGAAATCTTCCAAATGTCTTTATATTACCTGAAGAACCTTTTGGACAGGTGGCACTGTTTTTCTCTTGATTTTCAACACTGAACAGTGCTGGACAGGCTGAAACTATTCCATGATCACAAAAGGCACCAGTTGTGTTGGGTTTTTTGGGGAAGGATGAGGGATTGGGGCAGTCACAGGAAAGGGTTTGTTTATTTTTATTTTTGGTGGAAAATAATTGCATATTTATGTCTGCATTTTGTGGAGAAATGAAGCAGCACAGTCCCCAGCAGATATTCTTGATTCACCAAAGACTGAAAAAGAGATTTGCACCTATCTTAGCTGTATGAATAGAAGCAAAAGGCTAGAAATCAGAAATGCATAAGAAGGAATATGAAACGATTCCCTGTCCCTGCAATAATTTCCTATGTTTTGTCTCACTAAATCCTTAATTCTTTGTGTGACTGATGTAGATGAACATCCAGCCTATATGGCAATAATGGGTAAGGTGTGTGAGAAATGAGGAGCTCAAGTAGTGAAAATCCATCTCCAGAAAAACCTGAGCTTTGTTTTTTTTTTTCCAGCCCACTTCTGGAGCTTTGGGGGGAAGTAAAAGAATGTATGGTGTAATTTTGCAAGGCTACATGAGCAATACTCTGCCAGCTGGGAAATAAAACAGGCCCACCGCACAGCAAGTGTGCCTGCAGCAAGCGGTCACCCAGTCAGAGGCACCGCTGCAAAAAGCAAGGAGGGAAATGGGAAAAATCACACATTTCTGGCTTAGAAAAGAGCCCTGATGGCAAAGACTTCTCCTCACAGTCCCCTGTGTGTTTTCTGTTCCCTGAGACGTGGGAGGGTTTGCAGTGATTGGTGTTGACAAGAGGGATTTCTGTGGTCTGCAGAGTGGGGAGCACGGGTGGATGCTCTGGGGTGCAGGAGCTGAGTGCTGGGGGATCCTTTTGGGGCTAAAAAACAGACCAGACAAAATTAAGGGAATAAAAGCAGTTACATTTATTGAAGGGCCTTCAGGTACATTTAGGGCAGACAAAGCCCCCCAGGGTCTACACCCAAAAAATGGACAGCGTGTCATGGGTTTGCACACTTTTATAAGTTTGGTCCATTTACATATTAGGGGTTAATTTTCTAATTACAGCTTCAGGGAATGAAGTCATTGACCCCAAGTTTGCTGCCCCCCAATTCAATGTTGTTTACATCTCTCAAGGCCTGAGGTGTCCTTGGTTGCCAGGCCTGCAGAGGAATTGCTGTGTCTGCCCAGAATGGGACAGCAGCAGCTCTCACTGTACATGGAGTTTAGAGTTACACACTGAAGAACTGCAGGATTACAGATAGATGAAAAATAGAAAAGCTCAAATCCTAAGGCATCAGAGGCAGGACTGTGTCTGGAAGGGATGACACCGAGCTGGCCTGTCCCCAGGCCACCCTCACTGCGGGGTCAGGAGGGCACAAACTGCCCCAAGGTCCATGTTGGGTGGGTATTTCCCAGTGGAGTTTGCTGCTGCTGCTCCCAGGAAGGTTTATTAGCTGGGTGAAATGCTGTAAATCATTCAGTGCAGCTCAGCCCAGCCTGCACCTTTCCTGGGTGATGTTACAACTTCTTGCTGTGGATCAGATCTGTCTTTGTCAGGAATAAGTTCTAGAAAACCTACAGCTGGGAAAAAAAAATCCCAAACAAGAACACCCTCCTAGGAAAACAAAGGCACAAACCCAACTCCCCTCCCTTTCCCTGGCTTCTCCCTTCAGAGAAACCAGGGAAAGGTTCAGGAGAGCTTGGAGTTCATGTGGGCAGAACAAGACCCTGAGACCAGAATGTCCTGGGGAAGATCCCTTCCCTGGCCTCCAAATGGAATTGGGTTATATCCCATCATATTATCCCACTTCTCCAGAGTAATAGTGTGGAGATATTTGAGGATAGCTTTAAAACTACTTTTTCTCGTTGATGCCTCATTGTTTTCATGGAAAAAAAAAAAAAAAGGCTGGATTGAAAGATAGATATAGATGATGATATAGATATAGATATAGATATAGATGATATAGATATAGATGATATAGATATAGATATAGATATAGATATAGATAGATATAGATAACAGGGTGGTTTGGGTTGGAAGAGACCTTAAAGCCCTTCGCATTCCACTCCCTGCCAAGGACACCTCCCACTGTCCCAGGCTGCTCCAAGCCCTGTCCAGCCTGGCCTTGGGCACTGCCAGGGATCCAGGGGCAGCCACAGCTGCTCTGGGCACCCTGTGCCAGGGCCAGCCCACCCTCACAGGGAATATTTTCTTGCTAGTATCTGATCTGAACTTATTCTCCTTCAGTTTGAAGACATTTCCCTTATTCCTGTCACTGCAGACTCCCATAAATATACAAATTTTATATATATATATATATATATATATATATGGTTCTCCTACTCTTTGAGGAATTACTTTTCTTTTGTTACAAGGATTGTATATTTTATTAATCTGTTGCTTTCTCTGTAACACCAATATTATTAGAATAAGAATTCTGTCTATTAATCATAATTATTTGCCATGATCCCAAAATAACATGTGATATGGATAAGCCATACTTTGGGACTTGCTTCCTCTGGGGTTTTCATGAGAACTTTTATAAAAGTTTGACAAAATTTTGAGTTGAGAGAAGGAATTCTGAACTGCAGGGAGTCTTTCAGTTCAGTACTTAGTGTGAAGAGAAGTGCGCATTTTGTACTTGTTTTTACAGCAGAGATGTCAAAGTGTCTTAAAATGCAGTGTTTAATTTTCAAGGTTGGTAGTGCACTAACAATAGCTTATTAAAAATTCACACTCTGTATTTTACCAAAATATTTTAATTATACTGAGAAAGGCATTCTCTCATGAATTTTAAGTCACTCTTGCATGCCTTTGTAACTGTGTGCATCCTTATTTTAAGAAAGATTATTATTAAACAAAAAAATGATAACTTCTGTTTCTTAATAAGTGCTAATAACATGTGTTTCAATCACATTTTGGTTATTTTTGTTTTTGGAGGAAAATAATTGCATATTTATGTCTGCATTTTGTGGAGAAATGAAGCAGCACAATCCCCAGCAGATATTCTTGATTCACCAAAGGAACCAAATACTGAAAAAGAGATTTGCACCTATCTTAGCTGTATGAATAGAAGCAAAAGGCTAGAATCAGAAATGCATAAGAAGGAATATGAAACGATTCCCTGTCCCTGCAATAATTTCTTATGTTTTGTCTCAGTAAATCCTTAATTCTTTGTGTGACTGATGTAGATGAACATCCAGCCTATATGGCAATAACCACGTTAGAGAGAAGGAAACCATGTCAGTCATTTCAGAGAGCTCAATTTTGTAACTAGTTCATAACTTTTAGTCAATGGAATAGCATAAAATAATTTTATAGAGCATTTTTTAACTGTAGTTCTATAAATAATACCTTAATGGCCTCAGTTCACAAGTAGCACCACATGAAAGGCACTTTAGACCGCATGCAAATAGATGGCCTAGAAGAAAACAATCTGGGTGTTCTATGCAGAATAAAACAGAGAAGATTTAAGGTGACTTTCTGCTCTCACAAGGATAAAAAATAGAAAAAAAAATGCATTTTCCTTACCAAAGCTTGATTTTTGTGGGCCAATTTTGATTTTGTGACAAGTCAAAACTGTTCCATCTATGAAACATATTGAGAGACAATAAAATGGCAGGTTAATGTTTGAGGGAAAATGTCATCCATATAAAACAAGGCGTGCAAATGGGAACTATCACATCTGAGGCTTTAGTAAATCAAATTCATGAAAGGTCATATTGCAGAATTTCAGAATACAGATCTGTGTCTCATCAGATCCTCAGCATAAAATTAGGAGTGAATATGAAATAAAAGGTAACACTTTCCTGATATGAGTTATCCATGTGGAGTTCACTGAAAAGTCCACAATATGGGCAGTTTTTTTCACCACTTGGGGAGGGGTCCAGAGTGTAATTTCAAAAGTCAAAGCTTGTATAAACCAGGGTTACTCGAGACTTGTTAAGTTCTTAGTTTGTAAAGCTGGTACCTGTTCATTCTTCTGTCTGCCTTTAAGATTTGGACTGCATTTTCTGGAAGTACAATCTCAACATATTAAATATTTGCATAGGTGAAATCACTATACCTTGGCATGAGGTGGAGAAACGAGATACTTGAGCTGGTTTATGGGTGCTCCTTTAAAGCCCAAAGGGAGAAGCCTGAAAATCCAGAGCTTCAGAATTTTACTCACCTACTGAAGGAACTTCTAAAACTGAGATTTTACTTGTCCTCATTTAAAATGTTTCTTTCTACAGGAAAGGTTATTTAGTTATTATTATGTTATTCACTAGCTTCATTTTTTAATCTACAGGAATGAAAATTAAGAGGAGGACGAAAAATAAAGTAAGAATGAAAAAATAAAAGCATTAACCACAAGCTGAAACTATGTAATTAATTCTTTACTTTCTCAATTAGAATAAATCCAGTAACGTAAAATACCAAAGTCATCATTTTAGTTAATTGTATAGCTGTAGAAAGACTTCACTTCCATATTTTTTTCATTGTGAATTGGCAATCATTTAAGAAATAAGTGGCACTTAAGATATGAACAGCTGGAGCTGTCACCACCTCTTTCTCCTCGTTAGCTGTCAGCTGGTCAAACCTTATTCCTGTTTCTCCATTTTCCATGCTCAAACTGCACAGTGTTCACTGGTGCTTTCCATTGTACTGTTCAAAAAACCACAAATTATATCAATTTATAAATCAAAGCATGGCATTGCAAAAGGTATTAATGGCTTTAGGACTTAGGAGTGGGTGAGGGAAATGTGTCCTGAGTGTGGATGAATTATAAAATACTGGGGCCTTCAGGCCAAGTCTGTTCATTTCCATCTCCATGAAAAGGGTGCAAAATTTGCTAAATCACACCAGGTAATATAACTGAGGGGATGATTGTGAATTTGTGAATTTGTCTCCTGCAGATGAGTTACTCCTGCAGAACTTTGGTGGAGGTCCAAGGCTTTATTTGCTAAGGGCTTTTTTTTCCCTTTTCCAGTTGTAATCAGATTAGTTTTCTGTGACTTGTGAGATTTTGCGTATTCTGTAGCTATGGGATTTCAATTAGAAATCTGCTGTGAATCAAACAAGACTTTTTTTTTTCTTTTACATTAATTCAAAAAATATTTATTGGAAAAAAAGGACCTCAGGAATAATAAGCTGACTCTTAGTGGGAGGAGAGCTTCCTGATACTGGTTTCAGGTTTTTGAAGTAAACCCCAATGAAAATACAGCAGAGAAGCAGTTCTGTAATGCCAACTGATAGGCCAGTGAATCTATTCAGTGTCAATTCTGACAACTGCATTAAAATTCATTGTTAATCCTATTGCTTCTCCCAACCCTGCATCTGTTTATTGCCCAAAAAACCTCAGAGCACTGCAGAGCACCTGAGGGAATGATGAGATTGGGGTTTGGTTTTGTTGGAGGTTGTGAGGACCTTTTCAAGCTCGAAATGATGGTGTATTTTTAAAAATGGTTTAATTATCATTAATCCATTCAGATTCTTTCCCTACCTTCTACACTGGTAATTTATTTCTTGCTATAAAAGCTGAATGAGACAGTGCAAGCAGTAACAGTTTTTGGGTGAGTTTAAATGATGTTGAAAGGACAAGAAAGGGGCAGAAAAGGCATCTGGATTAATTCCTACACAATTCCAGTGAGCACAGGTTGACGTTCAGGACCCACTGCCAAAATTTGTGGTGGCTGAGTAAGGGTACAGTTGGCAATCCCTGACTCTGCTATAGCTGAGCCTATTCTGTGTGTGTGTATACATATTTTTAAATGGATATTCACCTAGAAATCTGCTTAAGGATGGATGTTGTGGATGCTTGGATGGCAGTGGCATTGCTGAAGTAGATCCACCAAAATTCCAACGGCTTTAGCAAGCTGCTGTGTAAAGGGGAAAGATAAAGCTGTGGCTGAGACTGCAGTAAAATACTGTCCAGGACAGTCCTTTAGACATTTCTCATCTCTGTGAGGAGCTGATTGGACTGAAATTAGTCTGAAATTTACGTGGAGACCTTAAACTCATCGCGGTGTAGGTTTCATCACCACGTAAAACCAGCCTGCACGTCCATGTGCTACACATGTGCTGCTCCAGGTTTGTCTGCAGCCATCTCAGGAAGGATCCAGGGCTGGCTTAGTTTTCCAGTTCCTCTGGAAAGATTAGCTACTTATTAAAGACCTCAAAATTACATTTTGAACATATTCCATGTAATTATCCTCTTCATATTGCATCAGGATGCATCATCACAGAAACCACAGAGAAATGCAAAACATGCATTTTTTTTTGTACCACCTGAAGCTGTCTAGAGTTGCAGAGAAGCTGTTTAAAATGAAATAGTTGTATTTTTAAACTTATAAAGAACTAGATCTGTGATTTCCCTAGACACCCATAAACTACATGGATCTCCATTACTTTTTTTAACCTTCCTTTGGGCCTCTTGTACTACTCCACTTTCAGTTTGTTGATGCTCAGCTCCTTTAAAAGGCTATATGTGAATAAATACAAGTTAATAAAGGACAGAGGGTGCAGTGGGACTTGCTGGGTCATAGAACTCACTTCCCTGCAATTGAGGCAGCCAGATCACAAAAATACATTCATAAATTGTACTTGTTTTCAAGTATTTGGCTGTTATTTTTGCCACTGCTACTTGTGCTATGAAGCTGTTAACGTTCTTATGATCTTTACTGCTTGGAACTGTTTAGCAATTTCCATTAAGAGCCAGCCAATTTCTGTACATGAGTCTTTCTTTCTCCATTTAGTTGAAGTTAAGCTAAAAGTCAAGTCAACATATCAAGTTTCCAGCTTTTTTTGGAGGGGGGGAACAAGATGCACTTCTTTAAAAAAAAATATTTAAGATACAAAACCACATCTATGCTTATCTGCTGTGGTTAAAAATCTCTTCATTTAGAGGCTGTAATCATGAGGTCTGATCAGTCCTGTTCCAAAAGGGGATTAGTATTCATGGTCACTGGGATAATTCTTAGGATTGCCTCTGTGAGGTCCAGTAAATTTCCCAGGATAATGTGAAAGTTACCACAGGAAAACGTGGATGGGTTGGAGCCATGAAATCAGATGCAGCTCATCTTGATTTAAGAGTTAACAAGTATGATAGAAAGGGGAGCTCAAGGCAAAAAGGGAAAATGGATCCACCATATTTCCAAATTAAGTTGTGCTGACTTAAGAGTCTTGTCTCAGGAAGAATTTCCATTTTTTCCCTCCAGTCCCTCTATGCTCATCCCTATATGACTGAGGAAAGAGGCACTGGGTTTGTCACAACTTTGGGACAGTCAAATCCCAGCACAGCAGAGTTTTGGTCCTACCCATGAGTTTTGGGGCATTCCTTCTTCACCCCATGGGTCACACATTCAAGTTTCTGTAAATTAGTGACATAAATTCAGAATTTACTCACTTATTGCCCTTGACTGAGTTGAGCTGCTTTGGTTTAACCAGGAACTCCTTTTCTTTCCAGGCTGTATCTTTCAGATCCCTTTTTTGTATCACATAAGTGACTTACAGGCCATACTCTAATTTATTCAGTGTTAAAGGCACATTTGAGTGCAACATGAGTGATTTCAACTTCCCTATTTAGCCCATAGAAGAAAATAAAACTTTTAAATAATAGTAGAATAGGAATATAATGTGAAATCAGATGAGTTTCATGTCTGGCTAGAAAGTTTAGCAGTGTGTTTTTCTTAACTGTTATAGAGCTCTAATAATTGCAATGAGAAAAGAGGAATATTCCAGGGGAAAAAATACTTTCAAGACTGTAAACCTTCAGGGATTCAATATTTCCACCTCAAAACTTCATTTCTCTAAAGACATTAACTTTGTAAAGAGTTTGCTGTATAAAAGAGTTACCATTCTGACAAAGAACCTTGAAAAACTTGCAAGAATTTCTGATGAAAGCTTGTTAAACCATTTGATGTAGATAAATAACACACATGCATATTCATGTTTAAAGTTATTTCAAAAGTTTGATAAGACAGCAGTGAAAACAAATAATTAATTCAAGCTAAGATTAATTTGTCAAAAGAAAAGTAAACTTCAAGATGAAGTAAATACAGTAAGAGATAATAATAGTAAAAATTAAGTTTGCTGGGTTAGTGGCATAAATTCTTATTTCTTAATTTCACCAAGGGGATTTATTGGGGTATTTGACCATTGTTATGTTGAAGTAAATCTTTTACCTGCATTTTGCCATTATGGCTGTGAAGGTGCTGTCTTTGTACAGAAATAATCTGTGTCAAAGTGAAAGGTGCCAGTTTTTCTTGTCATGATCCTCTTGACTGCCATGTCATCATGCCCTCTCTAAAGACACTCTTTTTTTCCTCATCTTAATTACAGTCAAGATGCAAATTCTGCATAAAATCTCACAGTGAGAATCTTTTCAAGGAAGAATGAATGTGGTTTTATGTGTTTGTCATCAAACCAGGACTGTGGGTATTTCATCTGCATATTCTGACCAGAAATCACAAACATTTCCTCATCCTCTATCAACAGAATTACCTGCTGATGATTCAGCAAGCTTTAAAGTAATATTTCTCCTACCTTCACTTCATAGGCTTATGACCTGTATTATTAGTTTAAGACATAACCTTAAAAATTGCTTTTAGAAGATGCAGTGTGTCCTTAGGGAGCAGTGGATGAAGTGGAAAAGGTCAATATTACTAAATTTTTCAGTTGAGAAGTTCTACAATATACTCCCTCCATTCCTGTCAGTCTGCCTCATCTGTTCTTGCTATCTGTAAATAAAAGCACCTTCTGATGAGCAGCACCCATTTAAAGTGGTCATTAATCAAGTAATGATTTTAAAGTAAAGAAGTCATCAGATTTAAGGTGATGTTTTTAAATAATGTAATCCTGGATATTTTTTTTTTTACAGAAGGAATTTTAAACGTGAGATGCAGCAGAAGGAGTTAAACCTAGCAGGGGGATTAGCCTGAATCCAAATCTTTGTATTGACTATTACTGCTTTGAATATTAGTCCTGCACTTCTGAGTACAGTTCATAATTGGTGGAAAAAACCCACCTAAATGCAGTGGAGGATGTGCTGATCACAAAGATGGCAAATCCCAGAGATCTTCCTGTGCAGGGCACTGAGCATGTTCCAGAACCTGTTTGGCCTGTGGCTCAAAACACTGGATTTGGTTTGCAGTGTCTTATGGAGTCTTTTGAATATTGAATGTCTGCCTGACCTCAGTCCTTAAAAGTCATTTTCTTTGTTCAATAATTGCATTTGATTCAAAAGAGCCATTCCCTGTAATTTAGCCTTTTACTGCTTGCCTAAAGAGGTACCTCCAAGCTGGCACAAAAGCCCAGTTGCTCTTTCTGCTCCTGTATATGTGATATTTAGAGTTGACGTTGGGAAAGAAAAAGCAATTAAAGTACAGGTTTCACAACTCAATGGCTTCATATAAAACCATTGACATTTTTCAAATGTATCTTTTTTTTTTTTTTTTTTTGGTTAAAAATTCCCCTCTAGAAATCTGTTCTTTTAGAATGGATGTAATATCATACAGGGCTATGAGTGTTGGGCATCACCAGTTCTACTGAAGAAAGATGTAAACTGTTATTGCATAGTTCTTACATAAAGATGTGCTTTATTATAAAACCAGTTTTAAATAGAGGAAATCTATTATTTACCCCTCTTCATTTCATAGAAATCAGAATTGTTCAGCTGTAAGAACAGGTGTAATAGACACATGGACTTTGTGATTTTGGTAATTGAAAAACAGAAAGCTCTCTATTCCTCATTTTCCCTTACATAAATGCACAGACACATTAGTACACATAGAAACATATTTAGTAAAACTTAATCTAATTCCTCTGTCTAGATTAATACAAAATAGATTATCTAGAACTTGTAAAGTCTGTAAAGATATTTGTTATGTTACATAGGATATTTGTAAAATGCACCCCTAGGCTGATTTTGAATTTTCAGTTCACTTGAACTAAAGCCCCACAACTGATAAACAGCATTTGAGAGAAAAAACTGCCTTCCACTTTATTATATTGTGGTGGAATTGGCAAAATCGTGTATGAGAGTGGTATAGAAGCCACTCTTGGAAAAAAAAGTGTTCCTAAATTCCTTTTAATAGGTTTTACCCACCTATGGAATGATACCAGAGGGCAATTCCAGAGGTGCCTCCATCATGAGGAGCTTGTTTAAATAGGAATATTGTCCTTTTTTGTACAATGCTCCTGTGATTTACTTCTAAGGACTCTTAGACTGAGTGTTTCATATCTCACTGCAAAACCTGCTCTCTGTTGCCAATCTTTTTATAATGAAAAGGTGCAAGATGGTTTTGGCAAACATTCCTGTATTGATTGGATTGATTCCAATGTATATCATGTGTCTTGTGTAAAAGGGAACTTAGGAAAGTAAGACTCACCCAGCTCTGCAAGTGTACTTATGTAATTATGGACTATACTGCCAGAGATTTTTTTTCCTTTTGGCATTTCTTCAGGTTAGTGTCTGAACAGTAACATTTCTGAAGTAGAATTTACCCTGAAAAAAATAACCTGTCAAGAGCTGCTCTGTGCACTATATTCTCTCTTGCAGTTCTTTACTTTTAGAGAAGGAAAATAATGTTGTCTGTAAGTATTTGGGAAAGGAAAAGGATGTGAATTAATTCAGTCCACCAAGACTTAATTTTATCATTTTCTGCCTTTTTCAGTGAGCCATTTGTTGGACAATCAAAATCCTTCTGGTATTTAGCACATGGACTGTTTTTCTCCTTGCCATGGCTAAAAAAAATTATACTTTCTGCAGCTGAGATTTTTTTGTCTGTATTTTCCATTCATGTTAAGGATTAGTATATTTGGTTACAAGGATTCTAGCTCTTCATTTTTGTATGTATGTTATAGATTACAAATAGAACTCATTGATTTATAGACTCTGAGTCACTATGAAAATATTCTTGTGTTCTGTTCTCTATTAAAAAAAAACAGGTCTTGTCCATGACCCTGCTGTCCCACTTTTTTCACTCTTAAAGGTTTGAAAATTCAAATTAACTTCTAATTTGTAACCATAAAAAGAATTTTACTGTTTCACTTACCTGCCCTAGGAAAAATTATCCCAATATTGGATTATGACCAATATATTGGTGACCTTTAGATTCTATCAGAAATAGTGAAGTGAATCATTATTTAATTCAGGTTTTAGTCTGTATTCTTGAAATCCAGTCTTATTGCTGATTGGACATGGTGCTGTTCCTGATTTAACAATGTAAAACTTAAAATAATCTTAATTTAATAGAAAAAATAAAATATTGACAGGAAAATACAATCCAATTTTCTATCCATTTGCCTGGAAATTTGATTGAAGAAAATGCTATTCTAAATTAGATGCAAAACTAAGAGAGCTTTTATAATTCAAATGCCAAATATGTTTTTGGAAGCGAGAGCGTGCTTAAAGACAGATATATGTTGAGCTGGTGATGCCTTGTGAAGGCTGCCCTAGAACAGGGGCTAGATGGAGTTAAAGAATAAAGCAGGGATTTATTAAAGGGATCTCCTCCATGGATCCACCTTGGTCAGCACCAGAGCCCAGCCAGGGCTGCACCCAAGATGAACCCAAATGGTCCCAAAATGCACAAGCGCTCCCGGGGGCTCTCCCTGTGATCAGCTCTGCTCCATTGGCACATTGGAGCTCATTGTCCCATTCCAGCTTTAGCCCATGCAGTCCCATCCTGCTTGTTTTCCTCTCTCCAGCCCACGTTGTTTGTGCTCTTGGGCCTGAGATTTGGATCATTTGTCCTTGGTCCCCAGCTGGAGAAGGAATTGTTTTGTCTCCTTGCTCTGTGAAGAGAGCTCACCATCCCATAATATGAAGATCAGAACTGTAAAATAAAGCAACACAGAATGTGAAAAAATATAAAAGCTTAAACCTGAGGCATCACTGGAACGTTTTCCACCTTTCTCTTCCTCCGACGTTCCCAGAGCCCATTTCCCGTCACACATTTCTGGTGTGACCACAGCTCAACTGACCCCTGTGCAAGAACTCCCAGAGCACACATCTCCACCTAAATCAAACACACCTTCCTACAAATGCTGCTCCATATTGAGCCCAGCTGCTTCCAGTGGTGCTAAAAGTCCTCAGTGACCAATTACTGTGTGGAGAACTGGCCCTTGAGTTCCTGAGGGTGGCATCCGAAAAGATTACAAAGCTTGAAAGAATAAGCTAATATAGCTGGAGATTGTTTTTCTAGAACATTCTCAGTCATGCCCTTAAGTCAGTCATACAGCACAAGGTGCTGTGGTCTAATAAAATAATATTTAATGGCCAAAGTGCATTGG
Organism: Anomalospiza imberbis; assembly: GCF_031753505.1. Taxonomy (NCBI): domain Eukaryota; kingdom Metazoa; phylum Chordata; class Aves; order Passeriformes; family Viduidae; genus Anomalospiza; species Anomalospiza imberbis. The sequence continues at coordinate 3,487,421 of NC_089694.1, forward strand.
AAGCTAATTTGAAACTCTGTAAGTAAGCCCTGTTACACTTACTGAAAAGACAGAAGCCAAACTGTAGTAATTTAGATAAAGTACCTTGATACTGAATGAGCTCAGTGGCACTGCAGCACATTTCCATGAGAGGTGGAACAACTATGAATGAAGTGGGCTGGGAATTTCAAAGCCATCTTAATTTTTTTCTGCTTTTCCAGTTTTCCTGTTCATGTTTTGTTCAGCTCTACCATGGTGCTTGTCATCTCTCCTGTATTGGATTGGGCCCTGCTTTTTCCATGTGTTTTGCTGCAAAAATTCCCTGAGTTTGAAGAAATGTCATATGTGGCAAAGACTAGGCTTGATACTGTTATTAGGAGAGAAATTAGTTATAGATTTATGTTTTTCTTGAAAGGGCAGTGACAAGGAAAGTGCTGGGGTTACTGGGATGCTGGATGTGCTCTGGGATGCAGGATGAGCTCTGGGATGAGCTCTGGGATGCTGGATGTGCTCTGAGATGCTGGATGTGCTCTGGGATGAGCTCTGGGATGCAGGATGAGCTCTGGGATGAGCTCTGGGATGCTGGATGTGCTCTGAGATGCTGGATGTGCTCTGGGATGAGCTCTGGGATGCAGGATGAGCTCTGGGATGAGCTCTGGGATGCTGGATGTGCTCTGAGATGCTGGATGTGCTCTGGGATGAGCTCTGGGATGCAGGATGAGCTCTGGGATGTGCTCCAGGATGCAGGATGTGCTCTGGGATGAGCTCTGGGATGCAGGATGTGCTCTGGGATGTGCTCCAGGATGCAGGATGAGCTCTGGGATGCAGGATGAGCTCTGGGATGTGCTCCAGGATGCAGGATGAGCTCTGGGATGCAGGATGAGCTCTGGGATGTGCTCCAGGATGCAGAATGTGCTCTGGGATGTGCTCCAGGATGCAGGATGAGCTCTGGGATGTGCTCTAGGATGCAGGATGAGCTCTGGGATGAGCTCTGGGATGCAGGATGTGCTCTGGGATGCAGGATGTGCTGCAGCTCAGGCTCTGGGCTGGGAGCATGGTGCCACTCCTGCTCCTGCTGCCACCAATCATCAGCATCAGCTGGAGGGGCAGCTGAGCCTTGGGTGGTGACACACTTATCTATACTTCCACCTGATTTATAAAAAATGCGGACATAACTGAAAATAGCCAGCTTAATAAACAGGAAAAGAAAGTCAAGATGTATTGTTGTGTTCAAATAATAGCAGCTTAAAGTTGTATAGTCATTTAGTGAGATGTGAACATTTAATTAAAAAAAAAAATTATAGCATACTGTTAATTCCAAAAATGTGTTGTCTTTACTCAAACTATGCACCTTATTTCAGCAAAAATCTGACTTTTGTTGTCTGCTGTCTGTGACAACATTTCAGCTAGAGCTTTTCACAATAAAAGCCCCACCAACATAGTTTTGCACCAGTGTTTAAATCCAGATTGTTTTTTGTACCCAGTTTGATTAGTTCATGGAAGTTCTAAGTGCAGTAGTGGGGTTGAGCTCAGCTGTGCTGCCTGAGACAGAATCTGTCCCTAGGTATTAACATTTTCCATGCCATTTCCCTCACTTTGGAAGGGAAAACAAAATTGTGCTGTTCATGTAATGTAGGAAAAAGGCTGTTACCTGGTGTAGCAATGCTGAGGACTTGAGTGACTGCACAGGTAAAGTGAAATTCACTTCTTGCAGACAACTTTCAGGATGTGGCTGGAGAATTTCTTTCTAAGGAAGCTCATTTTCTAAATGTTTCTTGACATTTCTCTCATTCCCAACCCTATATTTTTGAAATATTGGTAATATTTTGATGGTGTGTTGCACATGTTAATCTTCTGTAGAGAGCAGATCCTTTTTCCTTTTAAAAAAAGTCTGTTTGTTTGAAAATTTGTTTATGTATCAAAATATCAACATCATTCTTATTGTTATTATATGTTTCCTGGTGAAGTTTCTAAATTACCTGTAAACATCATTGTGTTTCTTCTCTTTCCTTCTCTTCTCCCACCTTCAAATTAGGTAGTAAATTTTTAATTAAACTTGCCTTGACATTTTAAGGACACTGACTATCTTTGTCATTTACACAACAGATAACAAAGTAATCCAATTTTCTGGCCTCCCACAAATTATCCCTTCAAAGAATACAGCTCTTGCTTCCTGTGTTTAAAATAAGCATTACCCTTAGCCTGGCAACCACTGTCAATTACTAATCTTTTATTATTGGCTCCAGGGAAGATTAAAGGAAAAGCTGAAACATAGCTGACAGTTTGGTTATCGCATCTGGAGTAAATGAAAAGCATGGCCTGAATCCATCAGGGGAGATTAGGAAAATGTGAGAAAATTACTGATGTCCTTTTACACGTGGAAATTCAAACTCATTCAGAAATTGAGGTCTCTAACTTTTGACAGATCTCTCCCATGGCTGATTTCATTGAGGGGTGATGCAGAGATAAAGAGGAAATGTGTTCTCCTCTGGGACTTACACTGCAGGGCAGCTTTGAGTGTCCCAGGAGGGAGGGGAACGTGCCAAGAGCACAAAACCATCCCATCTCCCAGCACACCTGTGGTTTGTCTCTGTCCTTAACAAAACTGATTAATTAGAAATTAATTGTTCACAGTTACAGGAAAGCAAACCAGTATAGAATCTTGATAAAAGTGATCAGCTGTCCACAAAGATTTAATAGAATTGTAAAGCTTATTGTTAATAGGTGAAATAAAATTGTGTCAGAACATGAGCTCGAATTGACTTTCTATAAGTTAAATGGCAATTTTTTTTCAGATTATGGCATAAATACTATCTGATTCTGTGCCTGCATATCCTCTCAAGTGATGGGACACTACTCCTGACCTGAGCTTGGGTGCAGCTGCAGCACTGGAATAATCCTTTGGGAGGAATTGTTGCTCTGTCAAGTGGATAGCATCTGCTGAAGTTCAACAGTGGATGGAAAGCTAAATGCTTTCTTTTGGACTTGAGATTTTCTGTTTTATCAAATGGATCTTTCTCTCTTTAATGGATTGAACTGTAGGTTTGTCTCCTGCAATCTGTATCTAAAACCCTACACTGCTATTGAATGAGCAAAGTACTTTCAGCAGATGTTCTGGGTCAGATGGGCACAACCCAAACCACCCAAGGAACTCACAAAAATTCAGAAAGAAGAAGAAATTAGTTCTTCTGTAGCACACAGATATTATGGGTAGTAGAACAGAAAAGTTTTATTTCAAATCAGATGTGTTTTAGGTAACCATCTTAGGCTATCTCCCTATTTAATATACTTTGAGAGTTTAAATGTCATTATTTTAGCCATGCTTGCACAGGGACACACTGGTTCAGTGGTGAAGCATTGGAGCTGACTTGGAAGGAAAACTGAATGGAAGAACCTTTGGTCTTGGCAGATTCAGAATCCAGAAACTCCCCAGATGGGTTTAGTCCCTTGGGAAAGCTTACCTTGCTGACCCTTTTCCAAGAACTTGAAGGAACTCTGAGATGATAATAAGACCTGGATTAAATCTGTCAGAGGTAAATGCAGCTCAGAAACCCTGCCCAACCTCAGCTCAGAGGTTACTTTAACAGGCTTTAGCATCAGAAGTCATTACAATCTAAGCAGTTTCCACATTCCATGCATTCATCATAAATCAAAGAAAGCTCTAGTGCAGTTATGGGTGATGCTTAGGATTTCAGTAAATACTGATTCCTTCACTGCAGAGGGTTTTTTTTATTTTATTTTATTTATTTTTTTAAGCATGCAATTCATGTTTCTGAAATATTTCAGAAACATCTTCATCTCCTGGGGACATAATAAACCCTTAAACCAGCATTCTGCTGTCCTTGAAGTTTTCTAAGTAGTCTGAATTTTCTAGTAGTCTGAATTTCACAGAAAACTAAAACTGCAAATCTTGTCTTTATTACCTGGAGGTCTCAGGAGGTCCTCATACAGGAATACTCACTGATGTTTCAGTTTTCTTGAGCCTGGCCCTAACATAAAGATGACACATACAAGACTTTAAAAGAAGCCACAGTTGTGAGCAGAAATTGATTAACTCTGATATAAAGAATTCCTTAATCCTTTGAGGAAACCTGTCTGGCTAAAGGATTGAGTAAAAATAATGGGAATTAGCCACTCTTCAGTACTTGCATTTTCAAAACACAACAGATGTGTCTTGTAGTCATTCCTGGCCAGGTTGCTGACAGGAGCTAACAAATTCCCAGAAAACCAGGAGTCTCCACACTAATAGCACTGTGCCCCTTTTACTTTACAAATGTAGATATGCATATGAACTATATGTAACCTTCATAGTTAATCCTTTCAAAATTTGAATTTATAGTTCCTTTCGCTATAGTATCAGGAACTAATCTAGATGTTGTTATAAAATTCATATAATTAAAAAGAAATCATAGTATAATTAAGGGGATAACTTTAATATCCATGGAAAATCTTGCAAATTTTACAATCCAATAGAAAATCCAATTGAAATTCTTGCAAACATGAACATTTTCCCTCTGTTATCTTTCCTAACAAGACTTGGTGATCTTTTGGAATAAAAGGAAGCTAAGTTTCTCCACATAACTTCAGTATTTCAGTGGAAAAGTGGTACACAGATTCATTTGGTTTCTATTTCTAAGGATCTCTTTTCTCACTAGACATGGACCTCTCAATCACCTTTTAGGAAAGTGAACAAATTCTTCCACACTTAAATGTGCTCATTTGGAGCAGCCTGTGCTGTTGAATCTGTAAAATCCCAGTTTCTTTTTAATTCAAATTTTACTACATTTAACTGCATTGATATAAATTTCAGAAACCTTCTGGGAAGCTTTCCAAACTCTGCACTGTCTCTCTCTCTCAGATGTGTTGAAGGTCTGAAAGTTGACAGAATAATGGTTTATTCACATCTCAGACTACTGATTCAAAGCAGTTCTTCAAGGGATGAAAACTGATCCCTGGCTGACTTTCATTGCAAGCAAGCACACACATTTTGAATTGAGTTGGTAATTAGGCACTCAGATTTTATTTGCCAATTGTAAATATTCACCTACCATTTACTTCTGTTGAAGAAGACACCAGCATCTTAATTCATTAATTCTTTGCTTTAAAATGTTTCTGAATATTTGCAATGTAAGATGATGAATAACAGAAGTCACAACAGCTCTGCATATATCTTTTCCATCCTCATGAATGCTTCTCTTTCCTGTTTCTCTCTTCCTAATGGGTTCACTTCTTCGTAGTTTGTGTCTGAGGATTCCATCCTGAATGTTTCAGAGGCCAGATCCCCCTATTTGTTCTGTCTTCTCATACTGCCTGTTATTTCATGTTCAGCAGTTGATGTTAAAATGTCTTTCACACCCTGTCCCAGAGCTGGGGTCCTCAGCTGCACAATTCCAAATACATTATTATAGGAGGGTCAGGCAACTTCCATGGGACATGGGGCAAGTCTGATGAGGAGCAGCTGAGGGAGCTGGGAAAGGAGCTGGAAAGGGGCTCAGCCTGGAGAAAAGGAGGCTCAGGGGGGACCTTGTGGCCCTGCACAACTCCTGGCAGGAGGGGACAGCCGGGGGGTCAGGCTCTGCCCCCAGGGAACAGGGACAAGAGGAGAGGAAAGGGCCCCAGGCTGGGCCAGGGTGGGCTCAGGTTGGAGAGCAGCAGGAATATCCCCATGGCAAGGGTGCTCAGGCATGGAACTGCCCAGGGAGCTTTGGAGTGCCCATCCCTGGAGGTGTCCAAGGAAGGGCTGGAGGTGGCACTCGGTGCCTTGGGCTGGGGACAGGGTGGGCATCGGTCCCAGGTTGGTCCTGGGAGACCAACCTCAAGAGCAAATGAGTTCTGTGTAGAAGAATAAATGTCAGTGCCTGAATCCTCCCCAGAGCCACCACCAGGACTGGCTCCACATCATGGCTCCCAGCACTAGGTTTCCTAGGCCAGGATTAAATGTAAGACTTTATTTGTGAGCAGAGGCTGCGCTCTGCTCTGCTGATCTGAACAGCACTGGTGAAATCGCTGTGCTGGGAGCTTTGCCCATCTGAGGGGCTTGGCCTGTTGGGAAGCAAAAGGAATGTTTTTTATTCTCTTGTCCTTCACCCCTCCCCTCAGCATTTTGTCACAGAGATTCTCATAACCCTCTCTGAATCTCCAAGCTGTCCTCTGGGGCAGTTTCTCATGAGAAGCTTGTCACCCAAACAGGAGCCACTTAGTAACTCTCACTCTCAGTGCCTTATATTCCCTGCCTGAAAGAGTTCCTTAAATAGCCAAATTTCCTTTGGCTTGGCTGAAACGTTATATGACAGCTTTGCAAGCAGAATGCATGGTTTTCCTTCTCACAGAAGGGAAATAAAAGCTTCTGTTAAGAAATATCTATTTAAGTGGTTTTGCCTATGAATAAATGATATTTCTTAAAAAAAAAAAAAGGAAAAGAAATATTTAATATTCTGCCTGAGGGCACCATGTTTCTGACTTCTATACTGCATAATTCTTCTCTCGGTCTGTGCTTGTGGTTTTTAAAGAGATCTCCACAGCAGTGATGTTAAAACAGAGGGGCAGTGGCTGAACTGGGAGATGTTCAGAGAAAAGAAGAACACATATTTCATTACTTCTTCACCTCTGGTTTTGCTTTGCCTTAATTTCATCTTTATTGAAGTTTGCATTTTGAAAACTAAAGATCAATCAGTAAATAATAATGCATAGTCTGAGGAGATAAAGGTAAGAGCAATTATAACAAGATAGCTGGACAAGGAACCAGAAAATTCAAAAAAGGGCAGGCAAAGGGCCATTAAAATACAAAGGCAAATCTGAACATGCTACAGAATCACCATGCCTTGTAATTGCTGTCCCAGAGCAGTTACTCCGTGTTCTAGTTCCTATAGGTGTTATTGAAAAGAACAGTGTTTTTGAACTCTGATTTCCCTGGATACGAACGGTGCCTGTTTCCTGAACAGTGTTTGTGCTGCACGGAGGATGTTACTCCACTTATTGTGTGCATCTTGCACCTGGAGGAGGGATGGCAGCACCTAGAGGAGGGGTGCAACATTTGGAGTAGGGATACAGCACTCAGAGTAGGAATGGCACACTCTGAGTAGGCATGGCAGCTGCTCAGTGATCCGAGTCTCTGGGCTCCCATCACATTTTAATCTGTGAAAAGTGAGGGGCTCTGTCATGAGGCACTTCTGAGACAGAAATCTGACAGAAAATCTGTTTCAATCAGTCTTTGATTCCAAAATTCCTTCAGCCCTGTGTCACACAGCCCCATGCCAGACTGATCTGTGTGGATGGAGCCTCCCTGGCCCGGGGGATTCCTGTTCCTGTATCTGACACAGGGCTGGGGGAGTTGCTGCCAAGCTACCAGAGCTATGAACAGATCGATTTCCCTTTGTTCCTTTGCTCGGTGTGAAATAATCTTTAGGAAGTTTGCAGGATGTCAGAAGAACTTCAAGAATTCTGCTCCAGGTTTTTTTCTGGTTGGTTTATTTCTGATAGAAGCTGGTGTCAAACACTCACAATCAGAGAATATGATCAGGACATCTTGTTTCAGTGCTTTAATTTGGGTAAGCACAAGCTGACAGAGGTGTTTCCTGACATTAATCTCACCTAAGAAATTCCAGATTCTCCAGGATTTCTGCTCTCCTGTACCTTCAGCAGAATAAATGCTGGCTGTGTGTCTGAAATAGGGGGTTTGGGCATTTTATTTTGGTTCTTTCTTTCAGAAAGAAATTTAAAATAATTTCTGTGTTAATGGCCTGAGACCAGACATGTAGTAAGCACTTTTTAACTGGGAAAAAGCAAAAATAAACCATCTTTTCCTCATCTTTAATAACAAATAACAGTGAGCAGGTATCTTAGAAGTGAAAGGATGGATGTCCCATATCTATTACCCTTCTCAGCATGCTTCCTCCTAATTAATTGCTGCAACACTCTTGGGAATTCTGCCTACATAAATAATCATGAATTTTGGTTTAGACAAAATTTTTTTCATCCTATCTGTTATACCTGAAAAGTATTTGGAGGCTTGGGATTTAGCTGAAAAAGTCTGAAGGATGGAAAGATTGTCACACGTTCTATTTAAAGTTGTGATAAAGCCAGCATAAAATAAGGTATGCAGTAGCTGATGAAATATCCCATGGCCTAAAGTAAGGAAATTATAGAAATTGAAACTTCATTCTCCTTTATCTTACTGAGGGAGGAATTTATCTGTGAATGAAACGACACAGTACTGATAAATAAGCTATGCCATGTGAATAAACCATATATATAATATACAGTGTGGGATGCCAACCACTGCTTTTTCACACCTTAATTATCAGCTTTCAGCATCCCCCATGTGCTTTGCTGTCATTCTTTAGGTAAATAATATAAATGAGAGAAACTTCTAACTTGGGGGATTTTTTGTAGTTTTATAGTTTTCTTATTCCTTAATAGAATTAATTGAATATATGAGAGAGGTTTCATATAAAACATTAATAAAAATTCCACTGGGTAGTGGAATTAATATTTATGTCTTGCTGATATAAATACGAAGGATTTTAAAATTTATTTGTAATTTGAGGACAGCAGTAGTATTGAGCATTATTCAGGAAACAAAAATAACATTCTTTTGACTAGTTACCTTGAAATTTAATTCTGCTTCAGTTATGAAACATTACCACAAAGACAAAAAAGAAGCAGCAAAATATAACAAAGCAAAATGTGACTCCTGTGCTTTATGAGAATATTGCAATTACAAAAGGAACATTATCTGTCTTTTGCTGGACTCTACTCCAGACCTACCGGTGGAGTGCTGCTGCAGGATTTTTGTTCAGGAGAGATGTGGAAGCTCCAAAATTAGCTCCATGTGGGGGTTTGGGATCTAAAGAGCAGAAACTCTGATCAATTTTCCAAAGGACCCTCGTTCCTCCTTTAACAGAAGAAGGCCCATGCTATGTAAACCTCAAAGCCTTTAATGAGAGGGTTGTTCACACAGGTTTGAGCAGCAGTGGGGAGCCTCTCCAGTGATGCTTTTTTTATGGAGAAGGAGACCTGGGACGCATCAAAGTAGGAAGAGCGGCTCTGCACATGATTTGCCTTGATTTTTTAGAAACAGGAATTGATTTTCATACCTCTTCCAACTACGCTTGCAAGAAGTCAGTGCATTTCTCTTTTTCCTGTACAACAGGGGAGTGGAAACAAATAACATCTGAAGGAGACAGCTATATTTTCTTTCTTTGTAAAATTGACATATTGCAATATAAATTTTGAATTTGATTTTTATGAAATGGGGATAGCTGTAACTTAACCCACTGGAAGATAATAGGTGTAGCCAATGAAAAGCTGTGCTGGTGGATTTTTTTCATGTTTGCAGTTTGCATTGCTGCTTGTAGCAGGGACCAAAGGCAGAGCTTTCAGAGCAGGTTTGTATTCAGGGCTTTCACCAAAATCAGATCTATTTTCCAAGTTAGCAATTATGTTCTGATATTATCAGGGGGTTTTCTGTGTTTGTTCATTTTTCTCTCCAGCATGACTGACAGATTTATGACATTATAGATAGAGAAATTAGATACCAGAAAAACACTGCTAAAAAAATAGGCTGTGAAAAAATGCAAGGGACTTTTCACAGTGATAAAAAAATGTCCTTTCTAATAAATTTTATAAAAATAAAGACCTGAAGATTTTTGTTTTCCTTCAGCCTTTTGCCCTTTACTTTCTAGTTGTATTTTACATACTTACTAAAATAAATTGCTGACAATTTGTCTCAGTTTCCTCCCCAAAATCATCAATATTTGCATTGGGGTCTCTTGGGTCATATCTGGGCTTGGTCTAACATGGGGATGATCTGTTCTGCCATGGGCAGGGACATCATTTTGAGGTGACCTGAAAAGTTTGTACTTTCAATACCATGAAGTGACAGAATGTGGCTCTTTAATATCCATTCTTTTCATAATTATCTCAAATGGAGGAGAGGAGGTGGGGGACAGCCAGGAGTTCTTTCTGCTGGAGAAAGTGTGTCCTTAATCACCCCCAAAAAAATGTAAGAGACTTAAAGATGATGGCACATTAGGAAGTATTAATTTCTACCTTTTAAAATATATTTGGAAGCACAGACGGCCTGTACAGATAGTTTTATTAAAGTCCCTGAGATAAAATCTCATTTTCACTCTTGACACTCTGAATTACCACCCACAGTCTGCACTAAGAAATTACTGCAAGAAAACCTTTTGAAAATTTATCTTCCCATCCTTTTGTTTTCTACAATAAGAAAAGTTAAAGCATAAAGGTATGGCTTCAGATTTTCTCAGAAAATTGAAAATTCTTTTAAAAGATGTGGGGAAAAAAATTTACATTTTTCTGCCAATGACTAGATTTCCTTTAGTCTGTCCAAGAAATCACTTTAAAGAATGCATTTCCTCATGTTCTATTGCCATATGGGGTCACATACAAATAATAATCCTTAATAAAGAAAAGGGAAAAATTTGCACTGTGCAGTTTAGTTTTTATGCTTTCACAGGCATTGCCAGTTAACAAGGGAGAAAACAAAGTCACAAGATTCAAAGCTCTGTGACATTGCTTGAGATAAGCATTTACATTTTTGAAATTTGTTAAGCTGCTGTTCCCATATGTCATGTTGTATTCTGAATACTATTATGTATAAAATTTGCATATAAAAATTCTTTCTAAGCAACATTAAACTTGCTGGGAAGGTAAAAAGTGATTGTGTGGATTACAAAGGAACCTTGGCTGCCAAGAAAAGTTCCTTGGCTGAACTGAGGATCTGGGGGTACATCCTATGTTTTTCAAATGTAGATTCAGAGCATTTCCTCTGGCAGAAAATCAAGATTTATGCCCAGGGTCTGAGCTGGACACAGCATGAAATGGGTCCTGCAATCTTTGGCAGGATCAGCTTTTCTTCTGAGGAGAGCAGAAACACAGGAAATGCTTGATGGGTGCCTGTGAACTTTGTTTATAGTCCCTAAAGAGGCAACGACATTTCACCTATGGAGAAAGAGGAGAATATTGGCACCTATAAAGACATATGAACTAATTATGTAGCAGATATATACAGAGAATTAAGTTTCAAATAAGTTACTTCTGCAAATCTCATTCACTGTTAATGGCAGCTGGGGGCTGCCTATATTTTCTGCCCTTGGTGCTTTCTCTCATTAAGGGAAATGAAAGAGTTGAAATTATGGATCTGTAATTGCTCTTTAGGTAAGGATTATTCATTGTCTTACTGAAGAACATGATATGGAATCGAGCACTGGCATGCCAAAAATGATTCCCCAGCAAAACAAGTGCATTGAGCATTCCTAAAGATGCTGTACATGATTGATGCACCTCAGAGCAGTAATATCCTTCCTCTGCAGTACGGTGTTAGGCAGGAATTGTTTCTGCCTTTTTGATAACGTTTTAATAAAGTGTTTAAGCTGCTAAAACCACCTGAGAGTTCAGCTCTTTGCTGCTCAAAGCATCTGCAGCACATTTTGCTTCCAAGAAGGTGAAGGATCATGTGGGAAGTGTGGGACTGCTGGGCATTGGCTGAACACGAGCCCAGGTGGGCAAGAGGCCAGTGGCACCTGGCTTGGGTCAGGAATGGTGTCCGGGGGATCAGGGCAGTGCTGTCCCCTGTGCTGGCACTGCTGGGCACCTCCAGTGCTGGGGGCAGCTCAGGGACCCTCATGACCAGAGGGACAGAGAGGGACTGGAGTGAGTCCAGGGAAGGGAACGGAGCTGGGAAGGGGCTGAGGGAGCTGGAAAGGGGCTCAGCCTGGAGAAAAGGAGGCTCAGGGGGGACCTTGTGGCTCTGCACAGCTCCTGACAGGAGGGGACAGCCGTGGGGGTCGGGCTCTGCTCCCAGGGAACAGGGACAGGAGGAGAGGGAACGGCCTCAGGCTGGTCCAGGGGAGGTGGAGATTGGCTCTCAAGGAAAATTCCTTCATGGAAAGGCTGTCAAACACTGGCACAGCTGCAAGGGCTCTGAGGGAGTCACCAGCCCTGGATGTGTCCCAGAACATGTGGATGTGGCACTTGAGGACAGGATTTATGGTGAACATGGAGGTGGGGCTGGGTGCATCCTGAGATTCTCTACTCATGCATTTGTGGGCATCCTCAAGCAATAAAGGAAGAAAAATGTCAAACCAGCATTTTCTCGGTTTGGTTCAGCAGCTTGAAGGAAATGATGTTGATAAGGAATTTGTAGTGCTGTTGAAAGCACACCACTGCTGGACAGCACCAGGATCCTCTGTGAAATGCAGGATAAACTGGCAGGGAAGCACAAAGGGGCTCCGTGGGGTTTGTGTGCTGCTGACTTTGGAGCAGAATCAGCCTTTTTCAGACACATGATATATTTGCTTTCTAAAGTTACTTGCATTGTCTGGGGATGAGGATTAAGGCTTAGACTTTTTATGTTTGATCTGTCTGTGTCCAGGAGGTATTATTTATATGGCATGGGATTTAGTACACAATTCACATTTCCAGAAGGAATAAAATCATTTGTTTTCAGGAGGAAGGTTCAGCCTGTGAAGAGGCAGACTAAAATTTTGATACAGTTCTTTTGAAGGGAAAAAATATATGTAAGAACTTGTAGTTAGACTTGACAAGCTAATTAAATGCTGTCCAACTCTTAATTGCTGGTGTTCTGGTACAAAAAGAATGTATAAGTATTTTGTAAATTCGTATTTGGGCAAGCAGTTTTATTTTAAAGGTTATACACGTCAAGGGGGTTTTGTTTGTTTTCATTATTAGAAATCTCTTAAAGCAAAATTTGTGTTCACAAAAAGGAAGAATACTTTCCATTGATGAAATCAGGAGGCAAAATATTTGAAGCCAAGTAATGTAATGAAGTATGACTCAGTTAATCTTAGCACTATTAAAAGCTTAAAATATTAGAAAAATTCTATAAAATGAAATTATAGCCTTGCAGTAACATTCTTTTTACCCAGCACTATTTCTCATTTATCAGGTTTCTACTAATGGCCTTAGAGATTTAGAGAAAATAATCTGAGTGGTGTGCTTCCAAGGGAACTCAGTTAAGTCTGCCTTTTGGATTATTGTTTTGGGATCTGTATGATTTAAAATGAATAAAACCTCCCTGTACAGCCGTGATAAAGATTACATGGCTGGCACGGTATCTTTCAACATCCAGCATTTAGGGGAATCTCAGAGTGTAAATTCCTCCAACATTTGTCATGAAATGAAATAAGGATTTGGATCTGGTCATAATGGAAAAAAAAAAATCAGCTTCTGTAAAATTTTTTAATAAAGAAAAGCTTTTTGTGCTCTTGCCCTTACCCTAAATGTGTTACGTTGAGCATTTCTGTCAACACAACAGGCTCACGTTTGTCCTGGGAAAATAGAAATTTTGCACTGAAAAAAAATACCTCTGATTTTCATCTTCCAAATTTCAGTATAGAAAAAGGCAGCGTTTTTCTATCTAGCTCCAAATTGCTTTACCAATTAGTGGCAATTTTTGGGGACCACTGTCCTGTTGGTTGAGGCTGAGCCATGAGAAGACACAGCCCAAGAAGTGCTGAGTTAAAGCAGGCACTGGACTGTGGGGAAAATGTAGCAATCTCTGGGAAACTCACTGTTCTGTACTGAGCAGGTAGAGACATAAATAACTTCCTTAACCAGGTTATTTTTTGGAAATATGTATTGTTTTTATATGGTCCTACCTCCCTTGAGGTCAGCCTGGGCTTTGTCATTGATATTTTACAACATGTGACTTATTTTAGAAGTCTCCAACTTATTTTGGGTGTATATTTTACTGTCAGCAAATGAGATATAGTGACATATTTTACTGCCCATACAGTTTACTGCAGTGTGCTGAGGATAATGAGTATCAGCTTTTTTTCCCCTAGGTTATTTATCAGAGGAAATTACTAGGTTTGTGCAGTCTAATACTTGCATATTTTCAAATATTTAACAAGTCACACATTCTTGGGGCTGAGAGAATTCAATCATTTTCTCCAGGATAGTAAGAGAAATAAAAGCAATAAAATAGGAAATTCAGCAGTAACTTTCATCAATGTGGCTGTTGTTGTACAATTTGCTTTACAGAGTCATTCCAGTATTTTTCTGTTTGCATAAATGATTCTATCCACTGTAAGTGTTGTAAACTATTTTCAGTATATAATGTTATTTTTGTTAGGTAACATAGCTAACAGCTTTCTTTTTGAAGTGCTTCGAGTGCCATTGTTTGTGATACAAAGCAATTTCTAAATATATTTACAAACCACAAAACAACTTGAAAGTTTTCTTTTGATCCATTTGAAGTTTTTATTCAAAACTGTGTGAAAATTATCATATATGACAGGTTCTTTGGCTGCAATGACAATATATTATGGAAAAGCTTGAAATGCTATGAAAGGCTGTCTCATCGTGTTTTTGTACTACAAAAGGCTCTCATTTCAAGCTCAGTCTCTGAAAGTTTGCCTCATCCTGTGCTTCAACAAATTAAAGCCTACCTTTCTTTCCTTGCAATTATTTTATAACTCTTTAGATATACAGCCTCTTGTAAAAATATATAATCTAATTTCAAGCCTAGTTTGCTTCTAATTATCTGTTTATCAGCAATTGCGAATTTTCTTTCTCTTTACTTATACATTTTAGGCTTTCAGAAGAAAAGAACATCTGTTTTTGAGAATGGAATGCATCAATTATCTAGCCTCTAATTTACTATTTAATGTAATTTTTTCTTTTTTTTTTAATTATTAACATTAAATTTTGCCCGATTTTAATGGCGGTTAGAAGAGAGTTTGTTTGGAGGTTGCTGTTTCCAGCATTCAATTTGCTCTCAAAAAGTAGGCTCTGAAATGAGTGCAAGCTTTATGAGTTTGTGTATCATAAATCAATTTCTTGATAGAAGCTATGACTAATTCTTTTCTTAGCGAGATAAGCCTCTTGGTGTTGTGTGGAGGGTTTTATTTCATCCTTCTGATGCGCTGCTCACAGTCAATGTTGCTGAATCCAGAAGGTGTTGGGATTTTGAGGATTTTTTATTAATTGCTTTTTGGTGAGGGAATGGCACGGTGTGAACAAAAATGCAGTAATTTATTGCAATATTTTCCAGTGTTATTAGAGATTTGGAGTTCTCTATCCCCTAATTGATACTAAATTTTCCCACTTGAAGCGAGTCATGAAAGAGTTGAGTGACCAAATTTCACACCAGTCTGCTCCATATCTCTGAAGTGTAATTACAAAAATCAAATCAGTCCTTTCCCAAAGATTTCCATTGTGAAAGAAGAGCCAGAACCCAGAGGTTAATCTCTGTTTTAAACTTCCCACTTGCAAATTTTCTGTTGCGTGGGACAAACTGGGGAACAATGACTTTGGTAAACAGAGAAAATGGGTAGAATTTCCAATCTGTGAACAAAATGTGTTGTATAATTATTAAAAAAAAAAAAAAAAAAAAAAAAAAAAAAAAAAAAAAAAAAAAAAGACCAAACAAACCTGTGGATAAAAAGATAAAAGCCCTGAATAACTTGCTAGACCTAGCAGAGAAAAACCTGCTGGAATGGGTGATGGGGTGGAGAGGTATGTCCAAGAAGGGTATGGAATAAAACAGAGGTAGGAGACAGAGCAATTTCAGCTGTAAGACAAATTTCTGTGCTGTTTCACACGGATATCAGGAAATTCTCAGGGAAAACAGCAAGAAGGACCGGAATCCAGGAATTTGAGTGTCTTTGTATTCAATGGACTGATTTGGAGAACGGTGAATATTTTAACAGGAGATGCTACTTAAGGGATGAACTCTGGATGACTCTGTAAGTAAAAATGTAAGTTTGTAAGTTAAACATTTTGCAAAGATTAAGTTGTTTCTCCTTCCAAATCTTCATCATTAGCTATGCTTTGAAAGAAGGGTAAAAAGTCTGTGCTCAAATATTCTCTCCTTCTTTTAGGCTTGGCAGCACTAAAGGAAATTGCTTTATAATATTTGTGAGAAATTATATCAACTTTTTACATGATTTTGGAAAGTAAATTCAATCTATTTGCAAGGAAGAAAAGAGAACAAGATATAGTTAATGCAAAATATGAGAGTGGAAATCATATAATCAGGTCTTCAAAAACACTAGGCCAGTTTTAAGGCTGTAGGGTCAGTTTTACTGAAATAAAAACCTGGTGGTTCTAAATATCTTGAGATTCCAGATTTTATCACTTTAGGTGTTTTTAGTGGCCACTGTTAAAAATTAAGATATCTTTTCTATTTTAGCCTAAACTCAATTAAATAGAGAGACTTACAGTTCAAGAGGCCAATGTTTAAACAAGATTTGAATGTCAATTAAAGTTACAAACTCATTTTCACCGATAGACTTCTTGGATTTTCTGCCATTATCCAGTGTATATCTCATAATCCATTACACCAAATATTACCTCCAAGTTATTTTTTTAATATAACCTAGAAAAATTGTTTTCATTTTTAAGCATTGAAATAATTTCATTTACCTTTAACAGATACACTTTGTCAAAATCTTAGAGATCCATTTCCCTCTGCCTTTAAAGAGCTCACTGAAAAGCAAGGCACACAAACTCACCTGGACAAGGAGTTATCACTTTCAGCAATAAATTCCCTCTGAATAGAGGTTTTTCATGGTCTGCATGAACAATAATAATGCCTTCAAGACCAGTTTTGGGTCAGAGGGGCTGATGAAAGAGAGCAGAGTTTGAGTGGCACTTGAGCTAAAATATGCCAGGCAATTTCAGTTTATTCAGAACTGCATTCTTTGAGACAGAAATCAGATTAGAAGAAACATGTAAATGCATTAAAATGGCTGTATTGGAAAAGAGGAAACAAACAGAAATAGAAGACTGCAGATGCAAAGGAGGTGACACCAATTGTGATTTTCAATGCATTGCTGGAATCTGATGTGCTGGATCATATAAATGGAATATTAATGAAAATGAGTAACTCAAGGAGCCATGTAAAGGTGAGACTGGGAGAGGTAGTATTATGTCAAAGGAATCTTGTTTTTTGGCATGCAAAGTGGACCTGCAGAGAAAACAGCAGTGAAATCTTTGGGGAGAGGAAAAGAATGCACTGGAAAAAAAGCTGGGATAACATTTACCTGTAGCTTCTCATGCTGAAGGGCACAGAAAATGAAATTGGAGGAGGTGCCTGAAAATGTATGAAGTTGTGCTTAGAATTGACCTTGTAAAATAACTAGGATCAAAGGAGGGAATATACAGAAAAGAAATTAATACTCATTTCTGAAAGTCCAGATTATGAGCATCCTTTGGGTATTGAGGAAATTAGCTAGAAATACTCTGCTGTACAATGGAGAATTTAATTCTGAAAAGTCACGTTGAACTGGGAAGGTAAGCAAATATTAGAACAAAGAAAATGAAGTGACAATTTTCTGAGGACAGAGGAGTGAACCTGGTAATTAAAGATAATTAATTTTAAAAGACCCAGGCTTAGTTTGTAGAAGACATTTAAAATATAACTGGGGCAGAATACAGACATTTAGTGTCAGGAAGTGTAATCCTTCTAATTTCTGCCTGACTGTGAAGAGACAGCAATCAGCCAGGGCTTCCAAGTGCTCCAGGAAGATTTATCTAAATCCTGGTCTGTTTTCATACACAGCATTGCTTCTCCTACATCCCAGCTTGGCCTCAGTTCCACCCCTTGCCCTAGGTGAGATCTTCTCTCCAGTTTTTCCAGGTCTCTCCTACTCCAAAAGAAAGAGCAGCTGTGCTTACACCATGCCTGACATCAAGAATTCTTGTCCCCCGCATCCATAAATAGATATGAATGTGTGGATGACCAAAGTATCAACACTCCTAAAAGAATTCAGCACAATCTGACTATAGGGGGAAAATATTATGCACAGAAAACTGTGTAGAAGGTCCTAAGAAAAGCATGTTGTTTTTTTTCCTCCTGGGGAAGTTGGTCAGGATGGAAGAGTTTAGATGATTCAGTGGTTTCAAAAGAATTGGGAGTGAATAGGGGGTGAGTAAAGGAGCATGGAGCACAGTACAATTCGGGGTGATTGTGGTAACCAGACAGTGAAAGGAAAACCATAATCAGGTGAGGGCATTCTCAACTAGGGAATGAAAGCCAGCAGACAGTGAAGGGAATGAATTTTGTTCAGAGCCACAGGCATCTGCTTTGTTGCTCTCTGTGCTTCCTTAGTAATGATGGCTGTGAATACAAGAATGGAAATTATGCATATGTTCGTGTGATTCTGACAGCAGCAACTTCTCCATGAGCTCTTGACTGCAATGACTGATTTTGCCTGTGAGAAAAGCTGCCTGTGTGCCCAGGTTTCAGAGCTGTCATGTGTGACACGCAGTTATTCCCTGGCGAGGAAAGGGTGAGCAGCCAGCAGAGCCAGCATTCCTCACTCCCCCTTCTCCACTCAATTTCAGAAATAATTATCATACTCTGCCTAATTGTGATTTCTGAGATCTTCATTGTCTTGTGTCATTCATTCAACAGGAAGATTTTTAGGGTGGTATAAAGTGGTGGCAGAAATGAACGTTTAAATCAGCTATGAACCTGACTACTGTAGCTAATGTGTTATGACTAGAACATTCTATATAGAAAGAAAACACCATTATCATACTTAGAATCTCTCAGTTATATTACCATAATCATTCTTTCTAAATAAAGAGGGGAAAGATTACTGTAGTGCTGGTTATAAATTGTGAATCCTGACAGGAACTCCTTGAAGGCCTCAGCAGTACAGACCTGCTTCCCTTCATTCAGGTAGAACCATTTTGTGTTTTTTCCTAGTCAATACAGCAGAAGCTGTAAATACCATTTTGGAGCTATGTAACCCCTCTAGACACAGCCAATGACGTTGAGGATGTGGATTTCAGTGAGAAATAAATTTTAGTTAAAAAAAAAAAATCATACATTAGACTCCAGTTAAGTTGTGGTCATGGCCAAAGTCAGGAATTTTCTCTAAGAGAATTTTCTCCAAGAGTAATTAGGACCTTTAATTATGTGATAACCTTTCCTCTCACTGAAATATTATTCTGAATGCAGTTTGAATCATCCCTGTTTAACAAATTGTGAACAGCAAATAGCCATCATGCAAAAGCAGATGAATCCAGCCTTGAACCAACCTGGCAAGGGATTTTGAAAGCATAATTTCAATATACCAGATTTGCATACTCAGGACCTAAACTGTTCTGTCTGTATGGATGTGCAAAGGCAAGCTGACAAGTGTTCCTAAAGTATATTCAAATTGCAGCATTTCAGGAGCAAAAGAACAAACTGATTACAGTGTCTGAACGAGGTTCAGAGCATGGAGATTGGGAGAAATGTCATTCAGGAACTTGGATAAAACAGGATGTTTATTTTCTGAATAGTAAATGACAGCATGATTTCCTTAACAAAATATTCATGATTTCTTGGAATTACTCATAAAGGGTAGCTCGAAAGAGTATAGACTGCAAAATTATGTATCATTCATGCCAATTTCCCAGATATTTTATTTAGGTCGGAAAGTGCAATGCCAGACTAAAATATAATAGCAATAAATATCAGAGGCATTTGTTAGACCATCTCGATAATTAGAGAATGTATTCCCTTGAGAACAGAATCCCAGTAATGTATGCAAGCAGGATGTTTGAAAACAACCCTCTTAATAAATGGAGTTGACAGAAAATACACTGCAAAAGGATTATTGGCAGAGGCATGGAAAGCAAGAGATTTGGCAGTAACTTTAAGAACACAAATATGCATCACTCAAGGGAGAAGATTTCTATCTGGGGAACAAGCTGTCTTTGTAAACAGGATTGTACCCAGAACAAGCATCTGAAAAACACATCTCAATGCCATCAAGGAAAACAATGCATCCAACAGAAATGAGGGATAGAAGGAGTATTTCAGTGGCAGTTTCTTCAGCTTGTTGCTCTAAACAGTTAAATTTGTAAAATCGGGTTTTTATAATTTTTGAGTGTAATTGTTTATTTAATTGTTGCATTAACCAGTCATTTTGCCTCTCTCTGCCCATAACAGATGTACATTATAAAAACTGAATACATTAAGATGATTACATTATTCAAACTCTTTGATAATTCATTTGTATTAAAACCATAAGACTCTGTTGACATTTCCCTAGGGTACATTTGGTGAGGTTAAGCAGGATAAATGTCACAGTTAGCAAGGCTGTTAAGATAAAAACCTTGCAAAGGAACTACATATTATTTTTCTGCTTCATGGTCCTTAACAGCAACTTTTAGAGCTATATTTCCTTTTTAAATGATGCATTACACCTTGAAAAGTAAAATAAAAAGACCTGAAATTATGATTCTTGCTCATTTCCTCAAGAATAAATGAATACAGGAGGAGAAATCTTAAAGTAGGCTTGATTTCTTTAAAAAAGTTTGGAAATAAAGTGCTCTGTTAAAGCATAATGGCCCTGGTGAGATGTGGTATGGAAGAATGTAGCTTAAAAAGAATGTAAGATGTGCATTAATTTCAGTGAAAATGCCCCCAAAAAAGGAAGTGAGCCATAAAATCCCAAATAGAGCACAGGCATCAATATTTGAGAATTATCTTGATATAGAGCATTGTGTAGCTGCAACTGGAGGAAAAATGAGGTCGGGATGACTTGTAGAGGTGCCTCATTTCATCCTCCTTCTCAAGCCTGGGCTAAGTACTAAGATTAATTCAGCTAAAAGTATGCTCAGTGAATTTGTATTAATACAATTTTGGAAGTAAATTTGGGTTGGCCATGTCCTCCTCCAGGCAAGTGGAAGAGCTGCTGGTGCACAGGCTCCCGGGGCTGGGGGCTGATCCATGATCCATCGATCCCAACTCTCCAGCTCTCTCATGAGCCCTTTCCATGATGCTTGAGTGGATTCCTCACTTTGGACCGTCTCTTTTATACTGGAACCCAGCACAGGACAGCATTTGCCTCTCCCAATTTTCCCACTAGAGAATGGCAGTGCCCAGGAGTATTCTCAAATATTAACTTGGTTTATACCTTTCCATTACTCTCAAGGCTGTTGCTCAACCTTCAGTGAAATGTAATCATTGTAACACTGAATTGTTTATGTTTCAGGTACTGAAAGTTTTTCTTCAGTCTTTGTTCAAAAACATAAAAAGACAATTAAGTGTAACTTATGAAAAGAATAATTGCAACTGCTCCAGTTGGCAATGATATTAGATGGATGTAGAGGAATATAAAATGTTTTGCTTATTTTTTAATTCAGGAAAATTAATGAGATCTGCCTAATAATGAAAGTTAATTTGATACTGTTCAGCTGTTACGTGGGGGTTTTAGATTTGATTTGATTTTTGTGTCTGGATCATGTCTAATAACAGAATTAAAAATTAATTATAAATATTACTGATTATAAAATAAGTGACAATTTTGAAGTTGTCTTTAATTGCAATATCTTTTACTACACTGAGGGGGAAAAAAGTTGGGCCTGAAAAATAATTATAATTATTAATAACAATTGCTCATAATGCATTCTCTTGTGAAAAGAGAGCCACAATGTCAGAGGCTAAAAAATTATCAACCAGAGCATCAAGAAATTAAGTAGAGTAGTTGAATACTAAAGGATCCTGGAGGTCTAGTCCAACATCAAGGTGGTCTCACCCAGAGCAGCTTGTTTAGAGTTGAGTCCACTTAGGTTGTGTAGATCTTCAAGGATGGAAACTCCACAGCTTTCCAGGCAACCTTTTTTTCCACTGTCACAGAAAACAAACCACGCCAAATTAAAATAAAAACCCCTTTTTCTTACGTGCAATTTGCAGTGTTTAAATTTGCACCTGCTTCCTCTTGTCCTGTTTCTGGGTACCCCTGGGCAGAGTTTGGTCTGAGCTGCTCTCACCAGGCGTTTTTGCACACTACCATGACCCACCCCAAGCCCTGACTCCTTGAGGATGAGCACTTCTGATACCTTGGGATTTGAGCTTTTCTATTTTTCATGTATTTGTGCTCCTGCAGCTCTTCAGTGTGTAACTCTAAACTCCATGTACAGTGAGAGCTGCTGCTGTCCCATTCTGGGCAGACACAGCAATCCCTCTCCAGGCCTGGCAGCCAAGGACACCTCACTGCCTCAGGCCCCAGAGATGTGAACAAAAGTGAGTTTGGGGGAGCAAACTTGGGGTAATGACTTCATTACCTGAAGCTGTAATTGGGATATAAACCCCCAATATGCAAATGTACAAAATTTATAAAAGTGTGCAAACCTGTGACCCATGGTCCATTTTTGGGCGCAACCCCTGGGGGGCTTTGTCTGCCCTAAATGTACCTGAAGGCCCTTCAATAAATATAAACTGCTTTTTATTCCCTTAACTCTGTCTGGCCTCTGTTTTTAGGTAGCCCCAAAAAGGCATCAGCACCAGCTGTCTTAACTTCTCGCATGGGAGATGCTCCATCCCCTTAATCCCTTCCTGGTCCCAGTATGTCCCTGTCTCTCCTTTACTGGTGATCCCACAACTGCATGGAGCTCTCCAGCAGGGAGTGAAACTTTGGTGACTCCAGATAGGTTCTCTTAAATTAGTACTTTGTACTTTTAAAAGTACCACTTGCAAATTTTAGCTGAAAAGCACCAGTAATGTAAACCCAAATTATTCTCTGCTGTAAAAATGCACTTTGCTGATATTTGGCAGTTTTATTCCTGCTCTATCAGTTTTGGAAATTGATTTCTTTTTTATGTTTAGAGCATGCAGATGTTCAGGGATACTGGGGAAACCAAACACACTGCAAAGTTAGTGTAGGAAAAAACTTATGATAAAAGATCTTTCACACATGACTTTTTCAAGGATATGGGGAATGCTTTAAGGACTAGTTTGATATTTTCAGAGTCTTAAATTAAAGGTACTTGGCAATTTTTGTAATAACCATGATCAGAAGCAAAGAACTAAGTAATTTAGGTCAGAGTCAGTGATCACTGGGAAACAAGTGAAGCATCTGTTCCTACAGTAAGTGTTCAGATTGGGAGGAACAACTTATTCAGCATCATTGTGAAAAACTCCTTGATACTGAGGAAAAAGTTTATTTTTTTCATATATAAACCTTTCTCTATAGGAAGTTTTAAAAGCAACTATTTATTGCTCTTCAAACACTTTACAGCACATTTTCAGAAAATTAATAGGAAGTTTGTAAAAACAGCTCATGAATGTAGATTTTCAGCTCTGCACATGTTTTCAAAAACAGAGAAGGAACAAATAGATGCACATGACCGAGAAATGCTCACGGGAAGGTTGAACTCCTAGGGTGTCTGGGGGAGGTGGTGATGTGCTAACTCAGTCTTCCCCCACAGATTTCCCTTCCTGGCTTACAGAAACATTGTCCAGAGGTAAGAGTTGTTCCTGCTGTCCCACACAAGTCTGTGTTCCAGATCCTGGTTCTGTGTGGAGATGTGGATCCTCCAATTCACCTGAGCTCTTTGCTCACCCCTTTCTAGAACCTGCTGCCTGTGGAGTTGTCATGGAATGGTTTGGGTTGGAAGGGACCTTAAAGATCATCTTGTTCCAAATTCCTTGCCCTGGGAAAGAACGCCTTCCCCTAGAGCAGATTGCTCCAAGCCTCATCCAGTCTGGCCTTGAACACTTCCAGGGTTAAATGAATTTATTTCCATATTGCTTCATTGGGGTTACACTGCACATGGCAAAAATCAGCAGTAGTGATGATCCATGCCAGATCCCTAAATTCCCAGAGTTCATTCTGCTGTGCAGACTGCTTTTGCTCTAGATCAGTAGTCAATCCCTTACTGTCAAGTAGGAAGATTTGCAGATTATTTTAATTAAAGAATGAGCATTCATGGTGAGCAAAATGAGCATTGCCTTTGAAATACACTCATGCTTTGTTGCTGTTAATAACAATGGTGGTCAGAGGTTTATCTTCCAAAGAATGAAGCATTTCCCAGTGTGCATTACACAGCTTTTTATCAAAATCCCTTAGCCACAGGCAAACCTGGGCTAAAGTCTTTGATATGTAGCTTGGATTGCATAGTAGGTTACAGCAGAAAAAATAAATACAATAACTACTCCACCCCCTCAACCCTACATATAAGTTGTGCTTACAGGCTGTTTAATTTTAAATCTTCTTTCAGCATAAAAGCACTACAAGTTTATCACTAACTTCTGCCTCTCTTAATAATTCATCTGCTTTGCAGTTGTATGGGTTTAATTAGCTGCTTCTGCTTCGGTGTTCTGGTGTCATGTTGTCTTTTTCATTAGATCTCTCTCCTTCATCCGTGTTAGATGTTTGCACATTTCCTGGCTTTAAGCAATGTGGGCTATAATTGGAATCTAAAGTTGGAACATGTCTTCAGTTACCATTTTGTTAATTCCTTTCATTTTCCTGTCAAAACCGTATGCTATCATGTATTGCCATTGAAGTGAAAAAGAAGTCAAAGGTAATCCACGTCAGCTTTCTTGCTTCTAGCAAAGGTTTTTGTCTTTAGACTTGTTTTCTATTATAAATGTTCTGTGAAAGTATCCATACTATTTTGAGTTGAGTCGTTTCATAGAGACTATACACAAGCAAATTTCAGAATGCTGGAGGCTTTTAATGTAAAATCAAATGTATCAGTGGCAGTTTTCTCAAACTCAACTCTTTTTTATCACTTTTATCACTCTTTTCCCTGTCACATATAAACGTAATTTCAATTTTTTAAAAGAATATTAAGGTGGGATTTTAAAAGTGTGAACAGCTGAGTTGAAGTCCTGTTAAAATTGTTAACTTGAAATGAGGAAAAGAGAAAATTGAAGGCAGAAGTAGCAGTCTGGAAGATGGAGAATGTGGGCAAACACGGGAAGGGCAGTGCCAGCAGACAGAGAGCTTATCAGGTGCATGGAATGGGCTTTGTTTTCCTATCTGGCATTTGCAATGGCTGTGGGGCCTGCTTTGATTTTTGTTTTGGGGTGAAAAGGTGTGGAGACAGCAGTCATCTGCCAAGCTCTGGTCTTAAGGTGTTGAAATTTTGGGAGATTTAAATAAAAAAAGTAATGGAGAGGAGACTTGTTTCATAAGGTAAGGGCAAAATGACGCTGCTCTGAAATGATTGGTTTCATCAGCCTTTCAGGCAAGGTCTGGGATCCTGTAAGTATTCTTCAGGCTGGATATAGCTACAGCTGATTATTCTGCTGATCCAAAGTAATGCAATTTGCAGAAGTAAACTAGAAATGTTTTAATATCCTTATTCCATTTTTTTGCCATTTTTCATCTGAAAACAAATTTTCAAACATATGGTTCATTGTTCTATGGAACAGATTTTGTGTATGATGCTTATTTGTTACATGTTGTAGACAGTAATTAAATAAAAAGCATTCAAAATATGGAAAGATTCATTAAAATCTCTGCTGCTTTCATGAGGATGACATGATCTTATAGTTGAGAACTGAGAATGAAATGGCTGCCATGGTGGAAGACACATTTTGGGTTTTGTGAAGGGTTGCATAGATGTGATACAATAAATTAACAACCAGCTGATGTGCTGCAGTGCTGCTTAAAAGGACTGGGTTTGATTTTTAAAAAGTGTTTGGGTTGGTTTTATTTTTTGTCTCAAACAGGCATTAAAATGAAATTATTTGCAATGACATGCTTGCCATTGGACGGGAGCTTAATCTCAGCAAGCGTTTGAGGATTCATTTTGAGTTCAAAAGGAGCTGAGCAATCAATGTCAAGTCCAGGTCCCCAGTGTCTGTGTCTGTGCAGTCCCATTCCCACTCCAGGATTTACTCATTCTGACCAGAGCTCATTGCAGGATAATTCTTTTTCTATGGTTTCCAACTTTGTCTCCTTCCACGGCTGTGACAATTCCTACATTTTATTTGTTTCTAAATCATGTCACTAGCAAGTCCTATTTTGCCAAAAAAATCACCCTGAAGAGTGAATTCCTTATATTTTTGTGGTTTGTTTTAGCTCTGTGTCCCCTTGATGCCCTGCACAGAGTCCTTTACCCTGTTTCAGGATCAATACTGTTGTATAATAGAATTAATGAAGGCAGTTTCACCATCAGTTTCTGCTGCCCAAATGTGAACTTGCACAAGGCTCGATTTCTAATATTTATTTTTTTTAACAAGAAGTTACTTGAATTAAGACCATAGGAAAGATAGTTTAAAGAGGTTGTGCATGGATGGGGGATTTTTTAATTTGTTAAAAAGAAAATCTTGAATAGATTCCAGTTGAATTGACGGTTTCATCCTGAGATATTTATAGATCAATTACATGAGGTACGTTTTTGGGTCAATATTACAATGCAAAAGGATAAGATAGGCTGAAATGTATATATTTTAAACTGTGATGTGCATGCTAAGCTCTCTTTATTAATAGTTTATTTCAGCTGGACAGTAACCTATCCTGTAGCCAGCATGGAGGTCTAAGATAAAAAGAATCTTGGTAGAGAACTAAGTCAGAATGCCCAAAATAATTCTTTGCAAATGGTTTTTCATTATTTAATCAGTTGCTACCTAGATTTAAAACCCCAAAAGGAAATAAATGTAACATAAGTTATGTTAATATATATTGCCCCATTAATGTGCTTTAAATAACATCGAGACAACTTTTATATGGGCTACCTATGAATAAAATTAATATGATATTTTATTTAGAAGGAAGAATTAATCTGGAGGCGAATCAAACAAAAGACTAGGAAAAAAAAGCACAGTTGTGTGTTGAATATAAATACAAAGAAAATTATGTGAGAAATAAGAAAGACTTATTCTCTTTGTTTTATATTAAAGCAGAACACCAGATTGAATAAGATTTTCACTTTTCAAAGCAGAAACTTGCAAAAAAAATAGAAATAGGTGGAGCTGAAGATGGAGCTTTGAAACATAGATAATTAATATTATAGTTAAAATGAGGCTTTAAAAAACACATTTAATGGTTGGGCAGTTTGGAGGATTCATTCTCTTTTCTGTTCATAAACCAGAAAAAATATAAATTAATTTAAATTATAATTTTTTCAAGTTTCTCAGACATATGCACACATTTGCGTATATAAGAAAGTAACTCAGATATATCTACAGAGTATGGTATATGCCATAAATATATCTGTGCTGTGGTATGAGGGGCACACACTCCCTTCTCCTGTTTGTACCGTGACAGGAGACTTGCACTAGTCCTTCAAAAGTGGTTTCAAATTTAAACTTTTTGGGGAATATTTTTACTAATGTTTAAAAACCTCGAGCCACAACACTGTCTGAAGACCATACTAAATATTATAGATACAACCAGAGCTCAAGTTTCACTGAATGAGTGAAAATTAATTCATGTTCCTGGACAGCAATATTTGAATCAAACAATTTGGGGTTGTTATTTTTTTCCCAGTGTCAAATAATTTTTTGTTTTAGAAAAATCTGGAAAATAATAGAAGCATTGTTTAAGAGGTATCAAAACCAGAGCAGCAGGATTCAAGAGTCCTTGCTTTTTAAGCAGTTGGTTCTAAAGGAAGAAAAAGAGGCAGTGGCAGACTGGTTTAGAAAAAAACCCAGCCCAACAGAGGTAAGAATCAGAAAACCAATGGTGGGGAAAGATTGCAAAGAGCATTCTCTGAGCCAGTGTTTTGTTCTGCTCCACCTTCTGTGGACAGATTTGAATGGATTGTTAATGTTATGGAGAGAGGAACTGTACCATGCTCTGTGTCATTACAGCAATGTCAGCATCTGCACGTCCCGGCTGGAGCCAGGGCTGCCAGCAAAGCCAGAAACTTTGGGAATTTTGGAAACATCACATTCCCCCATTGGGCAGCCTCTGGACCAGCAGGAGGGTGAAATATCAGCTGGTCAGAGAGAATTACCTTGGAGTGAATCGGCATGAATCGCTGCATTTCCAGTTAAACAGAAGGATAAACAAAACCAGGTTGGAGGCTCAAGGTTTCTAATTCCAAAAGAGCAGACTGAGAAATTACAGAAACTAATTAGTGGAGTCAACGTGATTGAAGTGCCAGGGGACTAAGTGTGAAGGAGCTTTGGAATCTGGAGTCAAGGTTTCGAAATCTGTTTGAAGTGCGCCACAAACAAGGAGGCAGCAATTTACTGAAAATGGAAGTGGCTCTTCAGCATTTGCTTAAAACCCAAATGATCTAGAAGATAGCAGACAGCAAAAAAGGTGAGATGGAGCTAATTTTCAGAGAAGTCTTTATTAGAATGGTAAACGCATAATAGTTTTCCCACAAAATCAAGTCAAATTATGCTATACAAAGGACATTTTGGTTAGGGGAAATCAGCCAAAAAAAATACAATGAAAGAAATTAATTTGATGAAGCAGATTTTTTCATAAATTATGATTTTTCAAATGCAGGACCCTGATTGTAATGTTTTGAACCTAATTTTAATGAGAATAATGAGGTTATCCAAGGCATGTTAATGGCAGGTTTCAGTGATCTGTGCCTTTTTGTCCTCAGAAAAGCACTAAATCTGTCTTTCTGTCTCCCATAAATGTAGAGATGTAACTTTCAGGCAAATAAACTCCTGGGTAGTCAGAGCAAACAAAACAAATGCAGATATTTCTACAGATTATTTTTCCAGTATAAGAACAGCTGTTGGAGAGATTCGTGATGTGCTTCATATATCCGTAATGACAATAAAATGATTTTTTTTTTTAGAACTCTATCATTTATAAAGAGTTTTTAAATTTGATTACAAACATTTTAACAAGCCTTTCCTTCAGAGGGTCACATTCCTTAAATTTCTTTCTGGGATCTCCATAAGTGTAAAACTTGATGGATTTTGAAGTTACCGTGTTAGAAATAAGGCAGCTTAGCATAAATACTGAATTGTAATGTGGGATGTGAATTCATATCCTACTTACCTTGTCTTTACAACAAGTAATGAATAATATATATTTTGGCATACGTATGTTAATCGTAAAGCTAAGCTTTTAGAATCTGTTTTAGTATCTTTCAACAATTTTGTGGATTCTCCCTTATGTAACCAGCTGGTTTTTAGGGGTGCATTTTCTCCAGATTTACAGCCAGTGCAGTGGAGTTGTCAGGAGCAGCTGTCACTGCAGACCTAATGGAAACTGTGGAACATCCTCGTATATCAGGTATGAGAGGAATCGTTGATAATTTGAAATTTTAATATTTTAAAGCAGTATATTAGGTCACACATTATTTAAAGCACTCAGATTTATCACATTAGTGCCTTTTCTCCTGCTGCTTCTGAGTTCCCAAACCTTACAGCTGCTGCTGGCAAAGCCCTTCCTGCTCCACAGCACCCTGGGCTTGGCTGCTCCACCTCCAGCTCAGAGATCACCAAAAACTTGGATTCCTTTCAAAGAGCCTTCTATTTAAAGACAGAAAAGAAAAAGAAAAATTAACCCAGTGATTAGCTGGAGATACTGTAAAGTGGTTAAATCCAAGAAATTCTCCAGCAAGGTAAAAGCAGACAGCATCATTAGCATTTTTGCCATGATGAATGGCGAAAATTCATCATGATATTTCAGTTCACATTGATATTTCAGTTCAGATTGAGATACAACCATTCCTCTCCAATTCTGGCACAAGTGCTCTTGCTAGCCTTAACAACAACGTTTATTAGAATATTCAGGCAGTAATTATTATCTAAATTATAATTATTATTATATAGTCAAGACATGTTGGAAGATTTTATTCAAAATTTAAGAAAATGTAAAAGTCTGAATTACAAGGGGCACCTGTAACTCAGTTTTCCACAGTGGAAATGATGAGGAAACTAGTTTCTGATCCTGAAATTTTGTAAGGATGTGTTGACTCTATAGAGACTTGGTTTACTTGAGGTGTAGTCAGTCCTCTGTGCTCCACAGAAGTCTTTTAAAGCCTGGGATCTTATCTTGACATCTTCAGTGGTCCCAAATTCCCCAAGAACCAGATAACTGCAAAGAAATCCTTCCTTGTTTGTTTTTTGTTTCTTGTGGCTTTTTGCTCCCCAAATGGAATTTGGAAGGAATTTAAGTATTTTTCGTGCTTGATTTTCTTAATTAGGATTGGCTTCTTTTTACAAAGATATTTCTGCTAAACAGTTACGATAATTCTGTTACTGAAGATGGACACTAAATTTAAGAAATGTGCTAATGATGCTGATAAAAATGAAAAGGTAATGGTTTTAATGCATTCCATGAAAAGAGAATGTATTCCACTAATTGAAGGCTTTCAAGAAATTTAAAGATTTTTTTTTTTACTATTGCAGAAGATTTTTAAAGTTGTTTATATACAAGAATAAAAGTTGTCATTAAGGTACACTTTTTAAGTGGGAAACCACAGCTTAGAATGCAGCAAATTATTCGGCAAAATCACTCTAATTTCAGTGAACTGTTCATTGCATTGGCAAAATAAGCAGAAAATTATTAAACAATCCCTGGTATTTGGGGAAGTGCTTTGGAATATGAGGTAAAGACAACCAAGAACTTCCATTTATTTATTTTAGCAGCATTCTTTTTAACTATTTCCTATTATTCTTCAAGCTGTGTTTGAGCAGGACCCTGTGGATCCCTTCCCAAACAGAGCCTTTTCCCTGCTGTGATGGATGCAGAGCCCAGGTAAACATTCAGCTGTGGACAAATCAGACAGTGATCCCAATAACTACGTGGGGTTTATTTTTTGTCATATCAACTCATGAACTAAAAATTCTTCTGGAAGAAATTAATGTTTCCTCTAGAAAATGACCTTGAGTCCTCATACAGCCTCCAAATTTAGTGGAAATGTTTCCAGCCAGGTGAATATTTTTCTTAGAATATTGATTGAGCTCTTCTTCTGTAAAAGGTTGATTTATTAAGGATTATCTGTCTTCTCAGATTTCTTAACACATATAATTTAAAATGTAGGAGGCCCTTGTTCATGTTTGCAGAATAATAATTGCATGTGTTTGGCTAATTTTCAGTCTTTCTGTCCTGGTCTAACAAAAAAACCTCTAATTAATATTTCATTAGTATTTGAAAGAATATTGGTCTATAGGGGGGAAAAATCAAGGTTGGACAGCAGCTTTAGCCATTATTAATCAAACTATTATTTATTGATTTAATTAGGAGAGAATAAAAAGGTCTAGAGCTGTAGTTTTTGAAAATGGGATTATTCTCCCACTTCCTGCTGGGGCAGGAGTCAAACACCACAGGACTGTGCTACTGCTGCTATTCTGACTGTAGCTTTTCTCTTAATGGTAGCACTGAATGCTATATGGGCTGCAATGCAATCTGCCTGTGAATAATAAATCAGTGTTCTTGGAGTGCCAGCTCTGACCTTTTCTGACTGAAATTGTAACACATCATCATAAAACAACATCCATGTGATGGAGAATCACCTGCCCTGGGAAGAGTGGTTCTACACACAGATCCTTAAAGGGTTGGCTGGCTCCGAGCAGGTACAAATGGGTGACACCAGCCTGAAAAACTGTCCTGAAAAAGCAGGAATAAATCCGTGTTTTCAGCAGTGCTGCTTCTGGAAATCTCTCAAGATACCAAGGAGCAAGGGTGTGATGAGCAGTCACACATGTGGTGAGCATTCTCTAAGGTAAACCCACGAGGTTCTCCTCAAGGAAATGCTGATGCCATTGATATTAGCCAGTATAAATATTGCAGTGGGGTCTGTCTTTAAAGATATTGATTTTTTTTCAGATTAACTGGTTTGGAAAGCTCTCTGCTCACAGCAGATTTTTTTTTAATGCAATGAAATGTATTCTGGGCACTTCCTGATTTCATTCTTTGCTCTGAAAAGTTATTAGATTTTCGTACAATTTCTATCCCATTTGAACAGATACTGAGTATGTGAAGGAGTACTTTGGATTGGATTTCTTACTGTGGAATAGTTTATTCTCTTAATGAAATCTTTTGGTGTATGGATTTTCTACAAGGTAGTGACTGTAGTTGTTTTATTTATTGCAAATTCCAGATAAAGATAGAAGTTCAAAGAAAGTGCTTGAATTTAAAAAATAAATAGGAATTATTACATATCTCTGTTGGAGTCCCAAACTTATTCTACAATATTTCCATTTACCCTTCTACATGTGAGTGTGTGTATATGTATATATATATAGATAGATTTAAAAATATTGATATAGTATGAAAAAAAATCTACCTTTCTTCCACGTGTGTTTATTAGTAGTTTCTGTCATTTAAAGGACAGTCATTTAGTCCTCTGTGCACTTTCATAGTTGATATATATGATCTTTATAAAATATCTATGACTTGGAGAACTTGCATGTATGAGTTATGAAAAGAAGCACAGGGAAATTTTTCCTTTCCTTTTCTCCCCGCTCCATCATGTCATGCTTGCACTTAACCTTTACTTATTTAATCCTACTTTAACCATAATTGCACATTCTCTACTCCATTCATTTGGCATCATTCAATTTTTGTGTGATCTTCCCATTTTTGCAGCATTGGAAAGTAATCTAACCAAAGTTTCAAATGTTTCTTCTGCTCACATTATGACACAAGAATAAAAAATATCACCAAGGAAACGGTAGACTTCAGAGACAATTTATTCTTTTAAGTCAGACCAAAGTTTAATTTAGATGAAAATCCTGGAAGACATAATTCCTCACAAAGTCAGTAATGTTCTTCTCATTACCTGGTAATGATAGTCTAATTCTATCAAAAGGAATTTTTAATAATATAGCTGCATGTCTGAAACTTAACAATTGAGAATGAAGATGACACTATCCAAAAGCTTAAGAAAACACATTAACTGAAGCTAGAATAAATCACCAACAAAGAACATTGTCATTTTCTCAGCTAATATTTCACCCTTCTAGCCTCATCCCAATATAGCTTTTACATTTTTAGGTAGTGGCATATAAGTGATGGGCACATCCAAGTGCACAGAAGGGCACTGGAGGTCACATTTAGAAGTTTCCTTCAACTTTGGATGTTCTTCCTTGTGTTCTTTGTAGCCATCAAGTGCCATTCTGCTTTTCTGTGTAGCTTTGCCATATTAAATCCTGTGTTATTAAGAATAAGATCCAGTTTCTGGAGGTGGACATAGCAACATTTGTCCATTGTCCATCCTCCCGTGTCTCCCAGGTCACTGCAGCTGTTGGTGACTGATTAATCCACACAAGGATGGTCACAGCTCACCTTCTGCAGGGGACACTTCAGGGGCCACAGCTTAAAAAAGCTTTATTGTGAATTTGTGTTTAGAATATGGATCTTTATCTTTTCAGTGAAATGTGGGAATACTTCAAAAAGGAACCCAAAATTTAGTCTTAAAAATTCCCTTTGACTTGCAAATTCCCTTGCAGCTCAAACATGACCAGATTTCAAATATTTTTGTTTCTATTTCAGCTTATTTATTTGTATCATTAACTCCATTCCTAGGGTATGAAGTTTCAGCCTGAGTTATAAAAAATTTGTTACTATCCTCTAAGTGCTAAAACACACTTGGAGAAACAGGGAAATATATTAAATTTTTCATATTCATACTATTAAAACAGTATTTGTATTTTAGCATTTACCTCTTACTATTATTTTTCCTTTCTTGCCAGAAAAATATGGCAAGGAAGTTCTTAATCTTCTATGCTTTTTGATTATTCTTCCATACATTGAGTTAATAGGAAAAAGGCTGAAACTTAACTTTTCATTTTATATTCTTTTAATAAAGAAAATAAATTTTGTGATTCATTTTATGGGCCCTTATAGTGTTATGCATATTGGCTGCAGCTCAGAATCAGATGAATTTTCTGTAGAATCACAGAAATTTAGCCTTAGACTTCAACCCATGATAAGCAGATTCTAACAATATTCATTCTAAAGATTGACTTCTCATCTTAATTTTGCACAATACCATGACAGCAAAATTAAACATAAATTTCTACCAAGACATTTGACTCTTTTGTTAACCTCTTATCCTGACCATATAAATCTAAACTTTTGCTTGCCAGAAATGCAATTCCCTTTCCTTTCCTTTCCTTTCCTTTCCTTTCCTTTCCTTTCCTTCCTTTCCTTTCCTTTCCTTTCCTTTCCTTTCCTTTCCTTTCCTTTCCTTTCCTTTCCTTTTCCTTTTCCTTTTCCTTTTCCTTTCCTTTTCCTTTTCCTTTTCCTTTTCCTTTTCCTTTTCCTTTTCCTTTTCCTTTTCCTTTTCCTTTTCCTTTTCCTTTTCCTTTTCCTTTTCCTTTTCCTTTTCCTTTTCCTTTTCCTTTCCTTTTCTCCTTTTCCTTTTCCTTTTCCTTTTCTCCTTTTCCTTTTCTCCTTTTCCTTTTCTCCTTTTCCTTTTCCTCTTCCTCTTCCTTTTCTCCTTTTCCTTTTCCTTTTTTCCTTTTCCTTTTCCTTTTCCTTTTCTCCTTTTTCCTTTTCCTTTTTTCCTTTTCCTTTCCTTTTCCTTTCCTTCTTTTTTCCTTTTCCTCTTCCTCTTCCTCTTCCTTTTCCTTTTCTCATTTTCCTTTTCCTCTTCCTTTTCCTTTTCCTCTTCCTCTTCCTCTTCCTCTTCCTTTTCCTTTTCCTTTTCCTTTTCCTTTTCTTTTTTTTCCTTTTCCTTTTCCTTTTCTCCTTTTCCTTTTCCTTTTCCTTTTCTCCTTTTCCTCTTCCTCTTCCTCTTCCTCTTCCTCCTCCTCCTCCTCTTCCTTTCCTTTCCTTTCCATTCCTTTTCCTTTTCCTTTTCCTCTTCCTTTTCTCTTCCTTTTCCTTTTCCTTTTCCTTTTCCTCTTCCTTTTCCTCTTCCTTTTCCTCTTCCTTTTCCTTTTCCTTTTCCTTTTCCTTTTCTCATTTTCCTTTTCCTTTTCCTTTTCCTTTTCCTCTTCCTTTTCCTCTTCCTCTTCCTTTTCTCCTTTTCCTTTTCCTTTTTTCCTTTTCCTTTTCCTTTTTTCCTTTTCCTTTTCTCCTCTTCCTTTTCCTCTTCCTCTTCCTCTTCCTTTTCTCCTCTTCCTCTTCCTCTTCCTCTTCCTCTTCCTCTTCCTCTTCCTTTTCTCCTTTTCCTTTTCCTTTTCCTTTTCCTTTTCCTCCTTTTCCTTTTCCTTTTCCTCTTCCTCTTCCTCTTCCTCTTCCTTTTCTCCTCTTCCTCTTCCTCTTCCTCTTCCTCTTCCTCTTCCTCTTCCTCTTCCTCTTCCCCTTCCCCTTCCTCTTCCTCTTCCTCTTCCTCTTCCTTTTCTCCTTTTCCTTTTCCTTTTCCTTTTCCTTTTCCTTTTCCTCTTCCTCTTCCTCTTCCTTTTCTCCTTTTCCTTTTCTTTTTTTCCTTTTCTTTTCCTTTTCCTTTTCCTCTTCCTCTTCCTTTTCTCCTTTTCCTTTTCTCCTTTTCCTTTTCCTTTTCCTTTTTCTTTTCCTTTTCCTTTTTTTTTCTTTTCCTTTTCCTTTTTTTTTCCTTTTCCTTTTCCCTTTCCTTTTCCTTTCCTTTCCCTCCCCTGCATGATTTAAAAAACTCTCAGACATCTTTTCACAAGTGTCTGTATCCTCCTGCAAGTGGAATACTCAGCCTGTTGAGAATGTCAGTCCCTTGCTTTCAAAATGGAATAATCAGAATAGGAAAAACGAAGGAAGAGTTTATTGTAATAATGACAGCACCCCTTAATAAGTGTTTTTCAGATTTGTAGATTTCCATGATTATGATAGCTCTTCTCACGTTCATTTTTCAAGAAGTCTTTCCTTGATCACAGAATAATTCATGAAAGAACTCATGAGAAATGAACCACACATCTCTGAAATGTTGCAGCCTAAACATTGGCTGGAGCCTGTAAATTCAACTAAAACCTGCAGGACTGATGGTGCAATCCTTCCCCTTTATAAATTCTTATTCTTCACTAAGTTTCTGGATCATGACTGAAACACTTACACACAAAATACCGTGGGTGTCTGGCAGGTTTCCAAGCTGTTTATGAGAGAGCACTGCTCAGAGAAAGATGTAAAAAAATGATCCAATGGAAGGAATGATGCTTGATTGCAGTTTATACATAAACTTTCAAGAGGTGAAATTCTAAACCAAATATTGTATGGTGAAGCATGACCTGCCTGTGTTTTGATTGTAGTGTTATTTCACTGTGTATATTAGTTAGCTCACGGTGGTTTTGCAGTGTTAGTTCCCATATGTATTTATGAAACAGCCATGACTGAATATTTGTAAGAATGTAAGAAATCAAGAAATTTAATAATAAAAAATAACCTGAAATTTATTGGAAAATCAAACATGACATAATTTTTGGTTTTTTTTTCCACATGCTGTTCACCCTAATATTGAGTGATCTATTCTAGTTCTAGGTTAGGAACAGTGGGTGAGATTTACCAATTAGTGTATTTTTTTGTTCTTTTCATAGGAAAATTGTGTGTTGATCTTGGAGTGCATATCCCAAAGAGCAGTGTCTCACATTTGTAGCTGGGGATTGATTTTATACAACTGGAGTTCCTCATAAGTTTGTTACCCTGTCTTAAATCAGCTCCTAAGAGAGGCGCCTTGGTGAAGGAGCTTTTACAGTTCCTACACTAGAGAGCTGTTTCTCACATATAAAAACAAGTGCCATATAGTTTTGACACTCTTTGCTGTCATACACAGTGCAAGGACCTTTTGTGTTATAAAATATTCAGTCTGGTTAACTTCTGAGAAATAATACACAGACTAAAATATCCAGCTATGGAAATAATTCAAGCAGTGACCTGGAAGGAGGCTTTATTCTCAATCTCTCTGTCCTTTGCTTGAACAGAAGTGATACTAGCTCGAAAAATATCACTTGTTTAAAGCTGTGAAAGTAGAATTAGGAGTGTGCAGACTTCTTGTGGCAAAACTGGGCCATATTTCTTCCTGCAACATTGTGAATGTCTGAGCCAGTTGAACTAAACAGGGTTATCTGAGGGGACAGTCGAGATGATGATACATGGGGAAAGCAATCAGAGAGATTTCCAAACATCCTTGATTAGTAGAGGGCAAATACATTTTAAAGGCCATAAATCTAAGAGGAAGTTGTTGTGAAATGGAAAACTGCCTCAGTAGCAAGAGGCTTGGAAAATCATCTTTGGATTTGTTATAGTTAAAAGCCCTGAGGCTTTCTCCTAACACACATATGATATGGAGAAACGTAACAGATGCTTCACTGAGGGACTGGAATGTAAATCAGAGTAGGAGCATTAATCTGTGCAGAGCTGAGCGTGGCTTTATTCTGAAGAAAAACTTCTGAATTCGAGAAGTTAAACAAATGTGATTTTCCACTCATTCCACTGTGAATTGCATAAGGTTTTATAACAAAAACAGTTCCAGGAGGAAGCTGTCTTTGCTAACATTAAATCTGTGGATAGCATTGATTCAGTGCATTCCAACTGGATAAAACTAGTTTTTGTAAACATCTCTTCTAATTCTCTATTATTTGCTTAATCAGCCAGTCATTTCCCTTTCTGTGAATGTAAGAAAGATTGACATCACATCAGCAATGGTTACCTTTCACTGCCTCATAAACCTCTGTGTTCACAGGGCCACAGGTGCGATTTGAGAGGTTTTCAATTAAATATTAACACCCCTAAAAACCACTTACTGTAAAATTGTAGAGAAATAACAATTTTAGATAAAATTATCTCCATCATTAAATTCTGAAAATTGTATATAAAAAAAGAAATTATGCATTTCTATCTTTTCACTCTTCAGCCATGTTACAAACAACCCTACCTGTTGTCTTATTTTTCTCTGCTTTCTATTTTAGTTTCTAACAAAATAACTACAACTGTCACTGTCCTCAGCACTTGAAATCCAGAAGTGTGACAAAAGTTTGCACTTGCATCTGGTATATTTTGAGGCCTGTTAGTGTTTTTGGTAGCATCTCTAAGAAAATTTACTGTTCTTTTCACCAAATGCTGGGAACTCTATATTTATTCTCAGCATCATCAGTTCAGTGTCTCCTCCTTTTCATATAAGTTAGTTTCTCTACTTTAAGTTAGTCTTTTAAATTAGATTATAAAAAGCAATGTGTGTGTTTTAGCCTTGCTTTCAGAAATGTGTTTTAATTCCAAAATGGGGGTGATGTTTGTACCTTTAAAAAGTGTGATGTTTGGTTTTGTTTTCTTTTGTTTTTTTGCCAAAATTTTTCACATATGTAGAAAAGAGTGGGTTGATTGATTTGTTTGTTGAGCATGGTATTATACTGCACAAAATATTTAAGAATTTGCTACAGTGAGTCATTTTGAGGTATAGTAACACTAGAAATGGGAAATTAATGGCTAAAATAATATACATTCAACACTTTTGCTTAAGGGTGCAAAGACGTGGGGAAAGGTTAAGATGGAAGCATCTAAATGAAAATGCATGAGTTTCACAGCTTCCTGGAAAAGAATGCCAACAGAATACTAAATGCTTTAAAAAAAAAAAAAAAAATTAAAAGATTGTGTGTATTTCTATCCAATTTTATATCTTTAGTTTAGAATTCATAAAAATACCACTGGGGTTTTCTTCTTGCCTGAGGTTAGAATTGGAATCTTTTTCTTTGACCTTTTAAAATATGTTTCTCTTTATGTTTCTGTTTAGATTTAATATTCTCTCAAGCAATAACTAAAATATATCCATTCATCTAAAATATATCCATCAAAATCCACACCTCATTAGCACTTCTTGTCTTGGTCATATCTCAATCAGTAGAATTAGCTTATAAAATGTTTGACTGAGGGCTGAAGAGTCTACATTTGTTCAGTTTCTAGAAAGGTGGTTTCTTTTAATAATCAAATTAACAACATGATACAAGATAATGAAATTGAGTATAAATTTCAGACAAGAATTTCTGTTTCAAAAAAGGCTGGGAAGGAAGAAATGTCATAGCAGAACACCAGGCATTTTTAGAATGAGAGGAAAATCTAGGTTGGGAGGCATCTCTGGAGCCCATCTGGTCCAGCCTTCTGTTGAAAGGTTATCCCTGTCAGGCTGAGGCAGGAATATTTCCAGCAAGGAACACTCCCCCAGCTCTCTGTAACTTATTCCAGGATTGTTCCTGTTACTTGCAATGAACTGGTTTCTTATTCCAGACCAATATTTCCCCTGAAGCAGCTGAAGTCCACTTCCTTTTGTCCTCCATCACTTCTGGCGTTCCCTCTTAGGCACTGTAAGTTTGGGATTGATTTTTCCCTGGGTCTTCTCTGCTCTTGGATGAACAAAAAGTCCTTCATGCTCCTTTCAGATGCCAAGCCCTCCTAAAGTCTGATTATCTTGGTGTGTTTCTGCTGCACCTTTTCCATGGTTTATTGTCTCTTTGAAACTGGGGGATCAGAGCTGGACAAAGTATTCTGGGTGTGGCCTGGCAAGTGTCAAAGGGGTTGGAATGATCACAATCCTTGATTTTTGGGGCTTTTCTCTTGCTGATGTAACCCGAGGTGCTGTGAGCAACCCTGCCTGACAGGGCGTATTTCTGGTCATGTTCATCACTCAAAAAAATCCCAAATTAAAACCAAATTCCCAACAGCAATGATCTCTTTCTCATATCCTCCAAGGCCTCATGTCCTCCAGGCCTGCCTTTGGAGACATAACATTTCCTCCTCCAAGAAAAAAATCCAGTTTATCTTTGTAAACCCACCTGAAGGCTTTAATTGAAAAAAGCAATACAAGCAATACATCTCAGAATATGGTATTTATATTGTTTTTACACTTGATAATTAATAGTACACGCCATTGGATTTTTTTGGATAAGGATTTTAAATCGCCTTTAGTAGTTGGCCAAAGAAAATGAAGATTTATTGATATAGTCTATTTACCCCCTATTGCATGTAACCTTCACACAATAATCAATCCTGTTAGGACTATGGATCCTGAGTCGACCACTC
Organism: Anomalospiza imberbis; assembly: GCF_031753505.1. Lineage (NCBI taxonomy): Eukaryota > Metazoa > Chordata > Aves > Passeriformes > Viduidae > Anomalospiza > Anomalospiza imberbis. The sequence continues at coordinate 3,526,969 of NC_089694.1, forward strand.
AAAGGTCAAAAGTGAGAAAAATTGATCATCTGTTGTATACCTGTATATCAAGATATATTGTCTTTCTTCAAGATGCTTCTCATTAACATTTCTAGAATAACATTCTTCTAATAGAGTTTTGTCAGCTGAAGTTTAGCATCCAAACTTTTGCACCAGAATTATACCAGAATTTAAAAATTACAGTTGGAAATCACAGCAAGCTATTTTTACTATGAGAGGAACCTGTTAGTTACAGAAAGAGAAATCAACCATTATGTCATTTGGAAGTTTTTACAATTAAAAGTTTTATTCCTAGAGGAACTGAAAGACAATTAAATGAAATGCTAACAACAAATTAAATGCTTTATAGGTCAGTCATCCCATTAGGTCTCTTTAGGGAAGCTGTTCTCATATAAAGCATGCCATAACCTATTTGCATAATGATTCTATCTTAACTGTGCCTTCTGCTCTTTTATGGTGTGTTGTTTATCCTAGTGCAGGGCTGATATAGTGGAATTGCAAAGAAAGTAAAAGCTGCTATTTATGGCAGACAAAACACTGCACCATTCAAATATATTATGCAGGACAGTACCCAAACTGCAAATATGATTTAACACACAGAGACATTATTCTGCCCTCATTGCAGTGGCTTAATTGTTTGAATTATATATACACTGTTACCATCATTGTTTTTATAAGATTATCCACACAAAAGCAGTTCCAGCCTGTGTGGGGAAGCTTGTGAAAGAAAACACAAGGTTGTTGAAGACACTGCTAATGGTCTGGGCTTCTTGGAAAAAGCAAACCCCATTCCTAGGGGAAAAAAATACTTCTGAGAAATGTTCATTTCTGAATCACACTGCTTTCAAAATTTTGAGGGAAAGAAATGTAATAAAGTGAGTCTCGATTTTTGGCTTTGGATTATAATCCAGTTGTTTACAAGATTGGCTATGTCTCCATGGGCAAAAAGTGAAGAGCTAAAAGTCTTTGTATGGCATTGGAAAGCTCTTTTATTATTATTATTTTTTTAATTTTAACTATACTGTTTTCAAAATATAAGGAAGAAATATAAACAATTCTATTAGTAGCCTTTGAACTCACAACAGTCTCAATTTACTTGATTTGCTGTAGGGAGTTTCTAAAGCTTCTTTTCCTGAAACCTGATTTTGTCCCTCTTGTTTTGTACATCCTCAGAAAATTCATGGAGAGTCTGAAAGTGCCAAGTGTCTTTGTTTCACTGTCTGAACAGGACTTCTTGGATCTTAACGATATCAGTTGCAGTGGAAGGCACCGGAGGCCTATTTTGCAGGCTGCAGGAGGAATTGCTGAGATAAAGCCATGGGATCAAAAGCCCTTAGGGACACAAACAACAGCTCCCTGCAGTTTGCCATCTTTAACCAATTAACTGCAGAGTCAGTCAATTGTCAGTTCCAACACAGGGCCAGGGATTCAAGAGCAGGGCTGAACCTCTGCTGTCAGTGGCAGATAACCACGAGACAGGTTTATTTATCATCAAGGCACTCACCCTTTGTAGCAGGCTGTCCTAACAAGCTCTCACGGTGCTATGGACTGCCCTGCAGCATAACTTCCATTTTGGCTTTCATTCAAGTTCAAGCCTTTTAAGTATCTAACTAATTCCTGAGAAAGTGCTGCCTTGTTGTTTGGGAGCTCAAAGACAGTGGTGGAGTTTTCAAAAAGACCAGGTACTCAAGAGTTCACAGCAGTTTCAAAAGTAGATACAGGTAAAAACTATTTACAGGCAGCTTTATCCGGGAGAAGACTCTGATTGCTAAGAGAGAGGATATTAATTCTTCTTTGTGCATCATATTGTGGTTAGCCCTTCTGCTCTTGTGCTGATGCAATGGAATTTAGAAGAATGGCTGTTTTAAACTCTATTCTGGCATATGCTGCAAAATTTTATCTCAAGTATCTTGGCCCAGCCGTTGGAAGTACTGAGATATGTCACCTTTTGTCATCCTGCCCTGGATTCTGTGCCAGGACCAGTGCTGATCACATGATTAAACTGATCCTGATGGTTTTACTAATGAAATCTCTGGAGTTTGTTCCTTGGGGAAGTCTCTCCCTGGTTATGAATCCCTCCTGCTGCTGGCTTGAAGCCTCGTTTCTCTTTTCCAGGCCTTCTTGAGAGCATGTTGTCCACACTACAGTCAAGCACAAGTTAGAATCAATTCCAGTTGGAAAACTCCAAGACTGGATGCAGAAGTCCCAGACAGAGCCAATGTCTCTGTTGCTGTTAGCCAAAACACAGATCTATATATATTTTGCCTGAGAAGTACCAGGATTTGGATTTGTCTCTGTACAAAACTCTGGAAGTTGAGAATTACATTTTACACTTTGCTTTAATGAATTATTTCCTTCCAACGAAATGTGTATTTCTCAGCAGGAGTATGACACTAAATGTCATGAAAATGAATTAAGCAATTTCCTCCAGAGACCTGAAATAACTTCCTTCTGCTACTAAGGAATTTCAAGGAACATCCTCTGGTGGACCTCAGCAAATTAAAAAGATCACATCTGCTGTTCTGGTGTCTCAGACCTTCTTCCTCTCAACATCCATTCAGTATTTACTTTTCTTTCTCATAGCATGCAGATGTTTGCTATAATTTTAGCTTTGAAAGAAAATAAATCATGACTCTTTGTAGAATTAAAGACATGATCTGTGGATGAGGTTAGTGAATATATCCAGGGTGAAATGAGTGGGGATTCAATCTCCTGTAGACAGTGAACTTTGCTTCAAGCGCATCAGAATGAGGCTTTCCTTACTTCTTTATCTTGACATTCCTGAAATAGGTCTTGTGGGTTTATAGGTACCTCCCTGCTGTGGTCCAAACTGTTAAGTAATGAAAGGAGCATCTCACTTGCTTTTAAATGTCTCCAGAGATGGATAGTCCTGCAACCTGTAACCCTTCCATCTGCCAGGACTGAGCTAGGCGTTGTCTTCCCAATTTTCTCTAGAATTCTAGAACATGACCCATTATATTCTGTTTTCCTGGGTGGTGCTGAGTGTCCAGATGTTTAAATAATATCAGAAATTTATAAGTTCTAGGGCATACTCAGTGTTACATTTGATCCATTTTCTGTCAGGGGATTTCACATTAAATCCCCTTTATGAAATAAAATGGTGGAAAATGGGGAGGGTCTCACCAGACCAGGAAATAAAGTTGTATTTATTGGACTGCCGTGTTTCATCATCACCCTGCCCCAAAAAGCCTTAAGCTTCTGATGCAACATTTTCTCTCTGCACATCCTGGAAGGTTGTGGGGAAAATTCTTGTTTTAGTCTGACAAATTATGAACAGTGAAGGAAGAGTGCTCTTTGTGGTCACTTACTTGTGCTATTCAAGATAGATGGGAAATATCAAAGAGAAAATATTAAGAAGTAAATTAGAAGCATAGTTTCAAAAAAATCTCTTTTACTTTCCCAATATCTAATTGTTCAGCATTCTCTTATCTTCCCTAAATCCAGCATCCTTTATGCCACTGAATTGTTGCATATTTATTGAATTACTTTTGATTTTATTTTTTTTTTCTGTGTGAGTTCTCATACATAAAACACTTGATTTTACTGCAGTAAGAAATAAAGGGCAAAAGAGGAAGACAAATTTACATATAAAGCACAGTCTGGGGCACATTCTGCTGGATTATGTGTCTTCAAAGGCTTTCTCTGGAAGTATATTACAAACAAGATTTCTTCCAAGTTAGAGTGATCCAAAGTTCTATGTACATAAATTTTCTACAGCAAATTTAAAACAAGGGATGCTGGTTGAAGCTCTATTTTACCTACAATAATATTTTAGAGAATTATTATTGCAAAATCAAATCAGGATTGGTATAAACAGCCAATAGGTTTAAAAATGGATTGTCTAGCAATTAATTACTTCCAGACCATCTCTGTAACAGTACGTGGTCCCAAACTTTGCCAAACAAAGTTCGTGCATGAAGTACCAGTATAGAATAATGTCTAAATGCTTGAATTTACTGAATTTGAAGCCAGAAATTTGTGTTGACACCTTAACAGTTTGTTACATTACGGCTGGTACTACAAAAAGAACATTCTGCCAGGTTTTGATTCATTGTTATTAACACTTAGCACTCAAAGCAGCACATAAAAACACCAGGCCAAATGTTCCAGATTCTCAACATTTTCCTCTGTCGATATCAGCAATGTCTTCCCAGTTTTAACACACTTCATTAATGAACACCCCATGCCAGATGTGTCCCTGTTTAAATGCCTAAAAATAACTTTTAAGTTGTTCTCTGGCAAATGCTAAGCTGACATAAAGATGAGCTTATGGCAATAATTATATGGCTGCCTTTAAGGTTTATGTTGCACTTGCAATTGAACACACAATTTGGGATTTTTACACTGAGAATGGTCTTGAGGCTACTACTTAGGAATGAGAGAGAAAAGTTGCAGTAGAAAGGCAAAGGCATATAATTAATTTTGTCTAAGAGTTATACTTAAAGCAGTGAACAGACGGACAGTTTTTAAATCTGAAAATCCTATCACTTGCCAGCTGTAGCATGTCACATACAACATGTCTCCCTCAAACACAGAAAAATTCCACTTGAAATGTTGGCTGGTACCAGGAATATTTTGCCAGTTCTTCTACTGTTACAGAAAGAGTAATTGCTGTTTCTCACAAAATAATATATAGGATGGGGGAGAAGCTGATATTTAATATTTTAGTCAGAGGAAGAGAGAGAAATATGACAAGGATTAAAATAAAACCTTACAGAAACTTCCACCTGATGATTCGCTTAACACAAGAAAAATCTCACTTATTTTGGTGTACATTTATATATTATGCATTCATCCCTGGAGGTGTTCCAGGCCAGCTTGGACAGGGCTTGGAGAAGCTGCTCTTGCGGAAGGTGCCCCTACCCATGGCAGAAGTGCTGGAATGAAATGAGCTTTATGATCCCTTCCGACCCAAACCATTCTGCAATTCTGTGATTTAACCACTTCTGTTCTCTTGAAGGTCTGTTTTCTCTGTGAGCCTTTCAACCTGTGGATGGTATGCACAGAGATTAACTGAGGAATGAGAGTTTGTGTTTGGTTATACCTTCATTACTCCTCAGAGAAAATTATGTCAGGCCTTGTTGACATCTTGTTGTAAGTAAAATAGTAATAATCTCCATTCTATTGGCTGTGAACTTTAGGCTTTTCTATCTATACAGTATATATTTTGGGAGTAATTTTTGTGATTCATTAAATTAAGTGTTCCATGGTGAACACCCAAAGAGCAGGTGGCATCATTATCTGCTTTAAAATATCTGAAAGAGGACTAGAAGATGTAGAAATGACTAAAATATAAGCTGGGCTTGGATTGACCTGTTTTTTTCCACTTCTATCCCAAATATATTAGGATATCTTGTTTAGGTAGTGATCCCATCTGTGGCTGTAACCTTCACACAGGAAATTTTCTGAAAAGTGCCAGTAGAAGCATTAAAACCTTATCTAATATGTATATAATAGATAAGAAACCAGAAATTAAATGCTTACACAAATCACTTTCTTTTCTCAATTCCAATGCCTAAACTACAATAAATTAAATGCTTACACAAATCACTTTCTTTTCTCAATTCCAATGCCTAAACTACAATAAATTCCAATGCCTGAACTTCAGTAACAAACAAATAAAAAAGACTTAGACATAGGAACACTTTTGAAAATTAATTTGTTGCTTTTTTTTTTTTGCAGCTCAAAATTGTTGGTCAACATCTAAAAGATTAATTCAAGAGGGAGAACCCAACTTAGGTTTAAAGCCAAGACAAAATTTTAGCTTGTGCAGAATTCGGCTGTCCTGATGCTTATTTCCACTCATCATATCCCTTTCTTTGTGGCCAAGGAGGTATAATTGCATTATATTCAATCCTTAAAAAGATTTGGGATGGAAATATAATTCTGAATGTCATCTTGTGACACTAACACTGATGTTGGTAGTGGTTACATTGAGTTATTTCTTATAGCCCATAATTCATTTCAATGTAAGTTTTTCAAGTTATTTTATGTGGGCTGTTGCCCAAAAATTCTCCTTGCACATGCTTCCTATTAGCTTCCATAGAAGAGAAGGTCAATCCATTTGTTCATTCTTTGAAGAAAATATTACTTCACGTGCCAGAGATTGTAATTCATTGTTGAATAATCGTAAAGATTTATTATGACAAGCTTAGTTGTAGAGATAATCCAGGCTGTTGTCTCTTTGAAATAAGAATGAGAAAACAAGTGTTTTAAAAAAATTCTCTCCATATCTTTCATTAGATGAGAAAATGGGAAGAAACATCTGGAGCTGAGTGTGAATTTGAAGGTACAACCTGAAAATTCCCCTGTTGGCTCATTACACCCATTATCTGTCTTCATTTGCTGCCCTTTCTCAGCTGCAACATCCACTATTTCCTTCTGGACTGCTGTTATTCTCTGCTTCATTGGCTGCTAATGAGTTGAGATACAGAACAGCATGTCTTTTTTTCTTTATTCTTTCCTAACGTTTACTGAGGGGCTGGAGGCTTGATTCATTCATTTATTTATTTTTCCTTCATTATTTGAGGGGGAGAACCAGAGAGAGGAAGATGGAAGACATCGAGCTCAACTCTCATGGATTTGACTGTCCTTCTAGTAGAACTTTTTTGGTGGCAATGAAAATTACCTCGATTCTTTTAAATCTTAAAATCTATTTGTTTCTCCCTCCAATTAATCTTTTTTATTATATACGGTCTCATGATTTCAGAATGATAATGAATGTAAATGGAACTGTTCACTTTCAATCCCTATTCTGATCTTGATTAGTATGGAGAATAATGATTCACAAATTCTCTACATGCCCATTTCCAGACTGGCATTTTAGTTATTCATAAAAAAAGGTATTTGGGAGAGTATTCTATATAAGTGTAAGTCTCAGTGTTCTGGTGGTTTGGATTTTATTCTTTGCTCTTTGTTTTTATTTACATTTTTTCCTTCCCAATTTGCTTCTCAAGGCAGAAAAGAAGGAATAAAACAATTTTGAAGTGTGTCCCGTCTTCAAGTCTCTCCAAATTGAAAATCTCAAAAAGGAAATAAATTTTTACTAAGTTGATTGGACTCTTTCTGCAGTTCAGTCGGTTCCTGTAGGTTCTACCAAAATGATTCCTTAACTGCAAGCCGTGGTAATTCCCACCAACGACAAAACCAGTAATGTTTAAAGATAATTATTCTGTTAAAACTATATAATTATATGATTGACCCTTCAAATAATCTGTAATTAACTCTGACATTTCCTGGCTGGCATTGCAATTTGTGAAGTGTGTTTAAAGGTACCCCCTTGCTGCAGGAACACCAGGTTATGAACCACACCAGCCTTTGAAATTCATCAGCCAAACTGACTTCTTCTGTGAGTACTTTTATTCTCTTCACGTAGTTTTGGAAACACTTGCAAATTTTTCCTCAGGTAAATAATTTATGGGCACATTTTTCCTTTCTATCCTTAAACTTCATAATGGGATGAAATGATTTTTGAAACTCAGGTTTTCTCATGAAAGTTAATATTTATTACTTTGTATTCCCTTCATAGGAAGTGATGACGTATAGATTGTATTTGGATTATTTATCAACGTATTTTAATTTATATTTTGCTTTCCAGTAGTTGTGCATACATGTAAATGTAAACTCAGACTTTGAAGGTGTCATATAATTGCATAAAATAACAATTTCCGAGTCTGAGTGTGTTTTACTCCAAGCTTTTGGCAACTCCCAGTGCTACATGCAAATATATTTATGCAAATCTCTCTGTCATCAAGCCTAGGAACCCAGCTCTGCATTGAGAGAGAATCTGTGATGTAAAATTCACCTTTGGGTAGAAAAACAGCATTTCTATTTACACCTGAAATTGGTCTTTTTTAATAGGTTTTATAGCCAATGAAGTACTATACTGTGTTTATGTCTTTTAAAAAAATAACTTGGGAAGGATTTGTTCAAGGCGTGGCAGCCTTGACCTAAACTTTGCAACACTTGGTCACAATGCCATCTCCCTTCTCCCTTTCTGCTCTCTCTTCTTTTGAGGTGCGTTAAAAAAAAAAAAAAATACAAGTACAATGTTGCAGCAGAACCCAGATAGCAAAGGAGCAGAACCTGGACTTGGAGAGGAACTTTGGGAAACTTCTTCTTCCCCAGGTAGTAGAAAAATTTCTTTCATGAAAGACAAAAGAAATGAGGCAGAGAAGTCACTAACTAGAACAGATTTGACAGAGGTGTGAAACTGAGTTAAAATAAATTGAATAAAATCTGAACATGAATACTAAGAAATAGGAAATTGTTATAGTGGTGTCTGCTTAATTTACAGACTGGGGTGTAGATGTGCAGCAGATCAGAAAAGGAGTTGTCTGGAAAAAATATGAAAGGCCAGGCTCAATAAAATATTTCAGAGGTAAAGTTTGAAATAATCATATTAAACCAAGTTGAAATGGCTTTAAATCTCTAAATAAAATGCATTTGCATAAAAATATGAGGAATAGTGTACTGTGTTTCCACAGGCTTATCTAAATCTAACACATGTAAGCCCAGTTTAGAACCGTGTGTTTTTGACATCTGCACTTTTTATATCTCATCAGATTACTGGGAATGCAAATAAATAAATCCGTGTGCTTCTCAGAATAAAAGAATCAGGGAATTCAAAGATCACTGATTTGCCATTAATTCCTAATGACTCCACAGAGTGCAGTGCAGGATTTATCAGAGACGTGCCCTGCACTGGTGGTGAGCTCTGGATGCCTCACAGAGAAGGAAAACAATGAAAATAATTGCCTTGGGGAAATTATTCCTTTATTCTCTGCTTCCTTTTCAGGACTATGCACAAAGCTATTTACTCAATAATAGTGGAACACAGTTTGGAATGTTCTGATGCTCCTATGAAAATTAGAAGGTTAAATAAGAGGAAGGGGAAAAAAAAAATCATTATTTGCCTTCCTTTAAGTAGAATTTATATTTCATTTTACTTTAATTCTGCCAGTTGCATATTGTAATCAGCCTGTGGCTGTGCTGACAGGTCATGGCTGGATGCTTTCTCCAGAGCAGAGGGAAGCAAATATGGGACATGCCACAGCTAAAACAATAAAAATCCTCTCTAGGTCAGTCTGAGACAACTTTCAGAAATATCTAAAAGAAATTCGTTACTCATTACCCAGCAACAGACAGCACTGAGCTTAAAACATTATAGTTGAATATTAAAACTTAACAGAATTTCAATAATACAATGTGATAATTTTCCATCCCTTTTGCCATCAAATTTCCTTTATTTAATAAACAGTGCTACATTTCTGGGTTGTGTTTAGGATTTACGAGCTGACTGTTTTTTCTAAGAGGGCATCTAACAAATTTTGACACAGCTTTTTGGTGCCTGCTGGTGAGAATGAAGATTAAAGTGGCATTACAGGAAAGATTTAATTTGAATTTATGCACTACAGTACATGTATGGAAGTCGCTACAAATGTCCTTGACTGTCCCTAAATATGAACTGAAGTTGAGGTTAATTTTTGTGAAATTTTTGAAAAGGTCCATTCAGTATCCTTTATTTTTTATGGAAAAGACTCTAAAAAAGAAGGAATGAGCCTCATAAGCTGTTTGGAAAGAGGAGAGTGCATCAAAAATTGGTAAAGATTATTAAAGCCATTGTGGTTAATTCCTTAAGTGGGAACATGAGTGGATGAAAGCTGTTTAAAGTAGGGATGATTGCCACAGGGCTCCTCAGAAGAAAGGCACATGGGTTTAGGGATGCCCCTCAGCTCATCTGTGTCTCACTCTCCCACGTATGGCTGAGAATGGTACCAAAATCCCACCCAAATCTGTTTAAACGGTGGAAATGAAGGGAAAGGGAGCTAATGAAGGGTGTTTGGGCTGTTAGCAAGCAGCAGGAGATGCAGATGAGAGGAGGGGATGTGTTTCATGTCGTTCAAAGCAGCACCCATCTCTGTTCAGATGGGAGAGCCTCAGTTCTGCTTCCTGCCCTTGACAAGAGAGGGAGCGCACGGAGCTCTTTGCTACCATGAAAGTTTAACTTAAAAAGCCCCTCTCAGTCTGAAAGGCAAAGTTTTTACGTGAAGTTCCTTGCCTTCTCCAGTGCTGGGTTTGTGGCCATGAGAGATAAGTCAGTACATGAGATCTGCTCCACCGTCATGGTTCTGCTTATGGAGATAAAAATTAAAAGTCCAATTAAACACAGCCAGGAGGCAGGAAAGAAGGGAAATAATTATCTTAGACTTCCCGTGCTTTCTAACTGAAATAAAAGAATGCACTGAGATTATCAATAATCTACCTAAAGTCAGTCTATTAACAAAAGGAAGGAGATATAACCCCTTAGAAAGCAAACTCACAGGAAAAAAAAAATACCCAAAGGCATTAATGATAAGTTTTTCTGCAGGAGAAAAAGGAGCAGTTTAACTTCTCTGCACATTATTTTATCTCTCAGTCAAAGAACAGGTAATTAAATCAGTGTCTTCCACTCTGTTCAGATTTCCTTCAGCAATGTGTGTTACTGTGTTAAAAACAGCACTTTGCCCTGTCTCACTTAGCAAGTGAGAAGATAGCTTCAAATAGATAGTTTCAACCTTAAAGAATAATGGAATGAAAAATTCTGAAGAAAAAATATAAATACATTTCAACCTGGCTTACCAGTGTGTTTGGAAACTTTCATTTCAATGAGAAATATATATCACACATGAAGAGAGAGCTGCAGACAATAATAAAGTTAATACATCATAAATATAATAGTAGTCAAAACAAGAAATATATTTTTCCCAATCATAGAATCACTGCAGGTAACTTCTTTAAATCTGATTGTATATTTTTAAAAGTTAATTGTCTTTGATTTTTCGTTTGGTCAATGAAAATCTCATAACTTTTATCTCCCTGTCTATGTATAAAACAACTTTATTCAAAAACACGTCTGCCTTAATTTTAAAGCTTTCCTGACTTTCTTGAATGCTATTCATATCTGCTAGGCTTACCTAGATAAATCAAATAAATAAGAATTCTATTTCCTTTCCAGATAAACTTGCTTTTGAATGGAAACAGTTTTCATGGTTTTTATGTGTAAATCTTCTAAAATTCTCTCATCTTAACTAGATCTTTGCAATGATTGCTTGTATACAGACAAGAGTATATTTAAAACCCATTCAAACTGTTCTGAAGTGAACTTTTATAATTTAATGTATTTTAGCAACACTGCATTTTGCAGCATGGTAGAAAAATGCAACAGGGAGGTAGATAAAAGCTCAGACATTAAAGATAAGAAACTACCATAGCTTAATATTGATTAAATAAATATTAAACATTGGAGAAGTTTAATTTTTTTAGGGTTTTTCTCTTCATGTTTAAAGTAAATTAATTGTCACTTGAAAAACTATTTATTTCCTAGTCTGCTGCTCATTGCCAACCTCCTTGTGAGAAACAAAACTTTTTTTTCATGTTTTTCTCTGAAAAGTTCCAACCAGATAATTTCTTCTGTAGCAAGTTCACTTCTGTATTGAGAATCCGTTTTCTCCTGTGGAACTTTTTGGGTTGGTTTCCCAACAGCCACAAAAAGCTGCAAGTTTCTTCTTTTGTTGCAAAAAGGTTCATTTGTTTAAAAATGTCAGCAGTCTAAACTAGCAAATGAGTTTAAGCTCCTAAAAATGCAGCGTTACTTAAAAGCAAGTGGCCTTAGAGAAAGGTTTAGATGGTCTTTTGGAAGCTCAATCTCTTGAAGTTTTTTATTTTGAAAAGTCATTTTGCATTCATTCAGCTTCAGCTAACTTAACTTTTTTTATTTGTTCTTGTTTTTCCTAGTTAAATCTATGACTGTGAGTTTTAAAATACGTATGGAAAAACTCTAATTTTGTTTTTCCACATTTTCTCACTCTGTATTTTATTATCTCTGGACCTCAGCATCTGTGTCACTTAAAGGCTTCCACTGAGTCCCAGGCCAGGTTCTTGACCCAGCCCTGGATCTTTCTGCTTCCCATGGAGTTGTCATCATGAGGCTCATTTGAATTTTCACAGATCTACTCTCTGTTAATTAACTCTGAAATTCAGAGCACTGAAGCCTTTTATTTTCATATGCAGAAGGGAATGCTCTCATCACTCTTTATCCTGGAAAATGAACATCTCTGAAAAAAGAGCCTAAGCAGCCAAAAATAATCTAAATAAAATATGCATTGAGTCAGGAAAGGGATGAAAATCAATAGAGTTCTTATAAAATCTGCTAGCCCAAGGGCATCAGTGACTTGCAGTGTAAGCCAACGTATTAAGTGCTTTGTTTTGACAATTTACTTATAAATAAATTTCTATTTTCTCACCCCTAGTGAAAGAGAGCTAAAAACTCCAGCTTGGGCATGTGGATCTCCCCTTTAACCTCTGCCTGTTGTAGAGGTGAAAACCTGGGGCTGTTTCATGAATGCCTTCTTTCAGCACCTCTGATTTCCTGCAAACATGAAGATACTTCTATGCAGGTGACATCAAAATTATGGTAAATTTAAATATAAGAAATAGAAAATAAAATAATTAAAAATCAAATATAGTTTGTTCCAAAAATGGCACCAACAGATTTTGCACTCAAAATCAAGATTTCAAGCTAGAACTGAGCTGTTTTATATCCACTAAAGTATATGTTCCCAGTTAGCATACAGAAACATGGTTAAAAACCACTGATTAAACTGTGTTTTTAGAGCAATTAATTCAGTGTTTGTGTCTACAAAAAGATGTGAATTTGATGGGTTTTTATCAAACTCCAGGAAACACATTTTATTTTTTTTCAAGAAAACTTACAGTTGTGCCTTTCAAATCAGGAAATCTTTTTCTATCTTTTGGTCCCATTTATCTGTTTGTCAGCGATAGTTTCCAAACTATAAAACACAGTTTTAGGAAGGAAGAAAACAATGTTTGCTCATATTTGCAGACAATTTTCAAAGCAGCCACAGCTTCAGCTTTTCATATGGAGTGGATGTACTTCAGTGGAATAAACAGCAAATAGCCATGAAAAAAATAGCTATAAAAGCAAATAGCCCACACAATCAAATAGGAAGCGGGTCTGGCAGTGTTCCTGTGTTGATGGCTTTTGGATAGCTCTGTTTGATCAGCCAGCCCCTGCCTTCAGCGAGGCAAAGCAGAGCCACAGAGCAGTTTGCGCTGAAGGGACATTAAAGCCCATCCAGTGCCACCTCCTGCCACGGGCAAGGACACCTTCCACTGTCCCAGACTCCTCCAAGCCCTGTCCAACCTGGCCTTGGACACTTCCAGGGATCCAGGGGCAGCCTCAGCTGCTCTGGGCACCCTGAGCTTGGCCTTCTCCAGCTCCACCAGGTTTGCCCAGTCCCACCTCTGCAGCCTGTCCAGGTCCCTCTGGATCCATCCCTTCCCCCCAGCGTGTGCCCACCCCAACCAGCCTGGGGCTGCTGCTGAGGGCTCCACCCCACTGTCCCTGTCCCCAGTGGCTCCATCCCAGTGTCCCTGTCCCCAGTGGCTCCACCCCACTGTCCCTGCACCAGTGGCTCCTGACATCGTCCCCAATGGTTCCACCCCACTGTCCCTGTCCCCAGTGGCTCCATCCCACTGTCCCTGTCACCAGTGGCTCCACCCCACTGTCCCTGTCACCAATGGTTCCACCCCACTGTCCCTGTCCCCAGTGGCTCCATCCCACTGTCCCTGTCCCCAGTGGCTCCACCCCACTGTCCCTGTCCCCAGTGGCTCCACCCCACTGTCCCTGTCACCAGTGGCTCCACCCCACTGTCCCTGTCACCAGTGGCTCCATCCCCCTGTCCCTGTCACCAGTGGCTCCTGTCCCTGTCACCAGTGGCTCCACCCCACTGTCCCTGTCACCAGTGGCTCCACCCTACTGTCCCTGTCACCAGTGGCTCCATCCCACTGTCCCTGTCACCAGTGGCTCCATCCCACTGTCCCTGTCACCAATGGTTCCATCCCACTGTCCCTGTCCCCAGTGGCTCCTGTCATCGTCACCAATGGTTCTATCCCACTGTCCCTGTCCCCAGTGGCTCCATCCTGCTGTCCCTGTCCCCAGTGGCTCCACCCCACTGTCCCTGTCCCCAATGGTTCCACCCCACTGTCCCTGTCACCAGTGGCTCCTGTCATCGTCCCCAATGGTTCTATCCCACTGTCGCTGTCACCAGTGGCTCCTGTCATTGTCACCAATGGTCCTATCCCCCTGTCCTGTCACCAGTGGCTCCACCCCGCTGTCCTTGTCACCAATGGCTCCACCCCACTGTCCCTGTCACAAAAAGAGATGTTAAATGTGTCTGTACGTGTGTCTCGTTGTGCCTTCAGCACAAATAGCTCATTGCAGACAGTCTGACTTGATGATCAGGGTATCAGAAATCCTTTAATTGTACATTAATTTACAGTGTCAGCCTGTCAGTGTCATCTGTGTCACCACCAACACTTCCCGAGGTTTGCCAGCAGCAGTGGGCCTGCTGCTGTGCTCGTTAACCTCAGCAGCCATCATCTCACTGAGAAAAAGTTCAGAAAACGTGACTTATTTTGCCATGTCTTGCTTCCACTGATAAAGTAATTAATAAAGTCCAGGTTATCTCCGAATTTCATGACTGAACACAGCTGGACATTCTTGTGTCAAATCCATTTTGACTAGTTTCACAGTTACGCACTTTGTTTTCATAAATATATTAATTTACAAATATATCTAAAATAACTATAGAATTAGCTATATATGGATATATAAATTTGTATATTTTCTTTCTTTACTCATTTATGAAGTTTATTGATATGAGAAGCCAACTGTTGTTCACCCGGGAGTGGCCACTCTTCAGTAACTGTGCTGTGATGCCACACTGCCATTCAGAGTTTTTTTCTCTGGCTCAAAACTTCTATGTTAATACAATTCCTTTAGCTGAAGTTTCAATCTAGGGAAAAGCATCACTGAAGATGTAACTGCATCCCTCACTTTAACCTTTCCTAGGAAATGTCTTTTTTGCTTACATTCATTCTGGTTTTGGGAGGAACTCTGCAGCTCTTTGGGGTGATGCACAGGTAGGAGGGAATAACAAAAGGATGTGATTTATGTCTGCTGCTCGGAGCCAGAGTGGCTCTGAGCAGCAGCACGTTGAAATGACAAGGAAATGTACAATTGGCTCTCGTCAAGCAGCGTGGCTGTGTGGGAAGCTGACAAGGCATAAACTGTGAAGTGGTGTCCCTTTTATCCAATATAGCACTAATGTACACTGATATAACACGAAGGACAGCGCAGTCTTCCAGGAAGGGAATCTGTAAGAATTATGTAGAATTTTTGGACATTAATCCTACTTTTCTGTTACAAACTTTACTGGATTATTTTACTTTAATGATGAGAGATTTGAATTTACTTTTCTGGACAAAGAGCTATAGAGATTAATAAGGAAAAAATAATTTAGAAACTGTATGCTTAAGTATTGTTACAACCATTGTATTAGTATTCAGCCTGTGGAACAGAAAATAAATTCATTCAAAATCCTTTTAGGTTGAGCCTGTCAGAAAAGCCACAGGAAGCCAGAAACCAATATCCCATTAAAATACATATCCTTTCAAATTTCATAAAGGCAAAAACTCTACATATAAAGTCATGTGAAGACAGTCAAATTTGAATTATTTATGAGGATTAAATTAATAAACCTTTAATTCTGAAGTAATGGATAAAACTTAAGAGATATTATTAGACCAAGAGCATTGGTTCTTGGTTTTTTGCAAGTGCCATATGTTCTCCATGATGTAATTAATGTAACACCTAACTTATGAGTTTGAACAGTGCGTTTTCATATTGCCTATTTGCTGCTGTGTTATGTGGGATTTTAACAGGTCTTCCTGGACACTGCTCACACTTAATGGGGAAAATGATCAGCTAGAGAAGCAAAACCTGAGAAAAGGAGACATGTTTAAGCTCCCACGGCTGCCTGTGTCTGCAGCTCATAGCAAATCAGGGCTCACTGTGGTGGGTAACTGCAGGAACTGGGAGGATTTTGGAGGTGCACTGTGAGAAATGTTTTCAATATACAGCTGCTTTTTTTAAGAAAGTCTCATATGTTGTTTACAATGCCAATTAAAAAAGGAATTACACATAGAAGATTCATCAAAATTTAAGCAATTTATAAACAAGTAAATATTTACCAAAGGAAATTGTCTCTTGTGTGTGCTATATGCAGTGGAATAGAACAATTAAGGTTTGTAGACTTTATAAGTTTTTAATAGTTAAAAAGAATAGTAGGAGGTGGTAAAAATAATTAGGAAAATAATAACCAATTTTGAGAATTTGTCCCTAATTTCTTTTACAGCAGCACACATTTCAGCCTCAGCTGCCAAGCTTAATGGCCAGGCCTACTGGTTTTAATCACAACTTAAATTCTGACTTACTAAAGGCCTTCCAGCTTTACACAATAACCTTTAATCATTAAAATTTAGCTCACTGGTTTCTGTTAACAGAAGTTTGTTGTCAGTATATAATCAGCATTTGCTGGATGTGAATATGTAGAAATTCTTTTTTTTTTTTTTACAGGAATGTGTCTTAGCAACCACGTCCCCTTGATTCCTTTGGGCACACAGGGGAAAGAAATTAAAGTTTCTTTTCTAATTAACATAATGCAGTTAGTCCAGATTGACGAAGGGGTGGCTGTACATCTGTGACTGAGGGAATAAACCAAACATGTCAATTTGGATAAAAAAGTAAACATTCCTCGTTCAGCACAGAATTTCAGATTAATTGTCAGTACAATAATTATGGGAGTGTAATTAATGTTTAGGCTCGGAAGTCGCTTGAGTAACAAGAATGCCCAAATACAAATCTGTGGTGTTGTCAACATCTCTGCAAGTGCAGGAATTTTAAGGGTGCTGTTAGATATAATTAAGTCAGCAAGCTGCCTGTTTATCAGCTAAATAAAATGATTAATGGGTATGACCCTGGTAGATTTTTGACAGCCATCTCTTGTGAGTGTAACAAGGCTGCTCTGTGGGCAGGGGGATTTTGATTGCACGTTGTGTTGGCGGTTGTGCCTTTGCTTTCACCTTGCTATGCAGGCATCTTTTCCATCGAAGGCTCCCAACTTCAGCTGAAAAGGCAATTGCTAAAATGACCATAATTAGATATGTTCTTAGTGCAATTATGTTGTGCAGGCTGAAATATGGAAAATTTCAGCCCAGGCTCTAATTTTTAATATTTTTTTCATTCAGATTGAATTTGTGCCCTGGCAAGAATTTCAGTTCCAGGTTTTATTTCCATTATTTGTTTTTAAAAATACAAAAAGTGTTATTTCATTCTGTCAAAATAATATTTAAGCCTGGGACAGAAGATTTACATTAATTTGTTCATAAATCGCATTTGTTAAAAGTGAGAGTGGGAGAAGTAAAGAGAAAGGATGCAGCTGGGGATTCCACTCTGTAGGAGCACAGCTGAGGAGCACTTCTGAAGAGGAGTATTGCAAATTGAAGGAAATGAAAGAGTCTGAATCATTCAGCCACACTCACAGAGCTCAAGAGGAACATGCAGAGTTTTTCGCTTCTTTGTAAATCCAGCAAACAAGGAATAAAACTTTGGAAGGCCAGAAATCTTGAGAGAAAAAAGTTGTGTCTATTCTGTTTGAAATGCAGCTTGAATTTATCTTTAGACATGATAAGATTTTTTTTTTTTTTTTGTAAAAAAAGAGTGTTAAAGAGATGAAAGCCAAAGACTCAGAAATATGAAAATGTGAAATAAATTACACTAATTGAATCTTATTTTTTCCTTTCAGAGACTGTCTTTAGTCCGCATATCAACGACAATTAGGTCCTCTAGAATCCAAGGACTTGCTTTTGAGGACGTTCCACTTTGATCAGCTCCCAGCCAAGTGCTTCACTGGATGTAAAAGACTTCAGCTGGGGTGGAGAGTCAGCCTCACTTTGCAGCTCTTAAGGGCAGCCCAGGCAGCCCAGAAAATCTTCCTGTGCTTGAAGTTTCCTTCACTGGCCACAGCACAATCTACAGCCCACCAGTCCACGTGCTCTGCAGGGCAGGAGGATGCCAGGTTACATTTCACTTTGTGTACAAATTGTGAATTTTTATTCTAAAATGTTGGCCTTGCTTTCGCAAAACCGTTTTGTGTTTTCGAATTCTGAGAGTTTGCCTTTAAGTACTGACCAACTCCCATTTATAGTTTGACAGTAAATTCCCAATAATTAACAGAGAAACAGTGACTTTGGGCTGTTGACCTTTGCCCTAGTGTTGGAAATTTGAGAGAGCAGATGCTGGATTGGTTTAACCAGTGGTGATTTTGGTAAAGTGTTGAGTGGTTTTGCTCTTGCTTAGGACATACTCTGCCTTCTACACCAACCTTTTCTGACACTTGAGGTCTTGTGCTGGTCCTGTAGGAAAGAGCAGCCTGAGATGTCCCTCTAAAGGACACCATGTGGAGATAAAGATGCTCTGATGCTGCTGGAACTGGGACCAGGAGAGAGTTAGGGAGAAGGTTTGGGGTCCACTCTGAATTTCATTGTACACAGCGCAGAGGGCACAGCTTCAGGGAGAAAGATACAACACAAAAATATACACGAGTTCTTTCTTTTCAGTTTGTAAACTGCGTTTCTTTAGACATTATTCAAATATTTGCATGAGAGCCATAGATAACATTCAGTCAGAATCAGGGAAGGTGTTGATGCCTCTGAAAGAGCTCAGTTGCTGTTGTCCTTCTCAGCATGAGCAGAGAAATTCCATCTGTGAACCTTCCCAAACAATCCTTTCACTTACGTTTAAGAACCTGAATCACTTCTCCTTGCATTTCACATTTGAAATGTGAACTGAAATGTGTTTCTGTAGATAATAAACAGCAACAATGAACGCTATAAATAATTTAGTTGGCAACTCCAACAGATTTGTTCCTGGAAGCAAAGGTGATGCAAGGATATGCCAGTTGAGATAAGCTATAGGAACACCCACACCTGGTTGAGTTAACTTCATCATATTGCCAAGAATAACTCAGGAAGTGCTTTGTCTCTTCCTAAAGAAAGCTGCATTCTTGACTGCACAAGCAATTGTACAAATGCATTTAATCTTTTATTCATGTAGTGGCTGGGTGTCAAATGCTGTCGTTCAGATCCCTGGGAAGCTGTTTAGGACATTCCACTCTGTCATTTATATGTCACTTTAGCCCCAGATTACTTTGAATATGTTTGTTTTTTTGTTTTATCCTAACAGCATTACTTCCAAGATGTTTAAGTTTCTATCTCCCTCTCTATTGTTTACCTAGAGTGCCATATGTCAATGTAGAAATGGTGCTAAATTCCCACCCATTAAAACACACAGATATGCTTTCCTTCCTGGCAGGTGTTCTCAGAAGGATGCCTGTTATTGTAATTGCCCCCAAAATACAACAAAGAATAACCAGGTAAACCGCAATCAAAATGTTAAAATATGTCTAGGAGAGTTTGCCTAAAATTTTCTTTCGAATATGCTTTATATGCGAAGAAAATACAGTGAAATGAGAAATTTATAGAAATATGTATTGATAGAAAAAACTCTTGCCAGTCCTAATTTAGCTTTTTTTGCACATATTCAGCACCATTTATTATTGTATTTTCTACTTTTAAACCTTACCAGGCTATGCTGTTCACACTTTGCAACAGCATAGCACGAAATTCTAAAATAAATATTAACAACATAGTGTTGTAGATACTAGTGAACCCAATGGGAAGAATGATGATGTCTAACTCCAGTTCAGAAGGCTGAATGATTTCTTTATTACAACTATGCTATAATACATTAATATACTATATAAAAGAGGATACTAAAAACTACATGCTGCTTTCTCTAACTACCATATCTAACTAACTCTCAACTCATGACCCTGTTCTCCAGAGTCCAGACACTGGTGGATCTCATTGGCCATCAGGCCCAAACCAACCAAACCAAAACACCGTGATCCAACCAAGCAATAAACCCAGGTAAACAATTCTCCAAACACATTCCACAAGAGAAAAACAAGGGGCAGGAATAGAAATTGTTTTCTCTTTCATTTCTCTCTGTGCACCTTTATGAAAAATCCTGAAAGTGAGAGAAATGTGCTTGCCACAACATAGCACTACTAATGTGAGGATATTAACCATTAATTTCCAGGTAACATACATGATACCTAGTTTGAATTTTTTATTAATGAAAACAGCATTTAAAGCAGCCAGCAAGGAACAGAGCAGTGCTTTCTGAGCTGATGTCAGTCCCCAGTGCAACTACAATGGGACGACCACGTTGTCCTTCCCCTCCACCTGTGTTTCCCTGCAGAAGGAAATAATCCCATTATTATCAGTTAATACTTGCAGTGCAGACAAGCTGCTAACAGAGAGGACCAAAGCCAGGCCATATCTGAGGACCTCTTTATATTTCATAGCTAGAAAGAATCTGACTGAAACACACCACACCCCCATGTGCTTAACACAAAATGTTAATTTACCAGCCAAGCCTTGGTGTGCCCACCCTAAGGTTACCCTGGGCATGACCTCATAGATAATAAGAACCCAAAGGACAAGAGATAAGAAGTGATAAAGAAGTAGAGATGAGGGTTTTGTGTTTAGCACCTCGTAGTGCTTCCAAACTGGAAAGGAAAAAATGAGATTTTTCTTTTTTTCTAAAAAAAGTAAGAGGTGCTTAAGAGAAAATACAAAATAAAACTTTGAATTTAAAAAAATCTCCAGATGGCCATTAAATATGTTAAATGGCAGCCTGCTTCCAGCCCACCAGGCACCGAGTTTATTATTCTAATAACATCTTAAAATGAAAAAGATAAAGTCTTATAAAAAGAGGCTGTTAACTTTGATGGTGCTTAATCCAGATAACTTTTAGCATACCCATTAATGTGCAAAGATACAAAACATATATTCAGCACCACAATAGTTCTCTCCTGAAGGACCCTCATGCAGACACTGCCAGACTTTTCTGTTCTCTCTTGCATGCAGGCCCTTAAAAAGAGAAAGCTTCAAAGCAAGAAACAGAACAAACACTTAAACCAGTTATTTATAGAAAAAAGAAATGAAATTATGAATGTTAAAAATGCAGAAGAGTTGGGAAACCAGCATTTGGAAAGGTAGTTCCATTTGCAGTCTAAGCTTTGCCATACAAAGTATATTATTGCAGACATGTTATTAAGATATGATATATATGCCATGTGCACATTAATAATATCTGATCATTCAACACAGTAAATCCTTCTCAAATAATGTGCATTTTACAGTAATTTACAAATACAGGCAGTTTAAGTGCAGTGGCTTGGAATGGCCATATTCATTTTGGGACAGTTAGATATGTACATATTGGTTTGATGCTATATAAATAGGTATTGTCAAGCTTACTTGATGTTTTCAGAAACTGAAAACAGAATAAAGTAAATTTATTTTATTTGAGGGATCTGGATGTGCAGAGTCTGGGATCCTGGACTGGAAAACCTCCTATGCTAAAAACCCTCAACTATTTATAGTATTGCTTCAACTCCAGCCTCATTTTCTGCAAAGCAGTTTTAAGGTACTCAGTTTATATGGAATTCTAATTCCAATGCTAAGACAATATATAAGATTGCTAAGATGCTTCCAGATTTAGCTATTTAATAAGATTTTTATATTGTTTTAAGAGTGCTGTATCACTTTTACAGTGTATCCAAAGCAGATTTGCTCATTTCTTTGATTTTACACGCTTGACATGATTGCAAATTTTTCATACAACCTTTACAACTAATTCATTTTTTTCCATTTCCTAGAACGACTTAGTTCCAAAGCATTGGGAAAAGCATTGAATACTGGGGTGGGATTTTTTGGATCAGAGTGTTTCTGTGAAGATCTGTGCTGTGTTTTAGGATACTCCTCCCTGTCACCCTGATCTTTTAAAAGTTTTCTATGCCTTCTGATGTTTACATATTTCTACTGGAGTTCTCACACACTGTCATGTAAATAATGATGGTTTTGCATTCTTCTTTGTGAGAAGACAGAATTGATGGACTATTAGTTTGACCAGTGTGGTTAGAGAGGTGGCAATTTCACCCTCCAATCCACTGTCACTTTTAGAATTCTATATACTACCAAGTCAGAAATACAAGTTACTTCCTTTTACTCTTTTAATCTTAGTGTGAGTGCGTGAGTTATTTCGTGTCGTAGTGCGACACCTCCCCTCTGTGCAGCTCAGCCTTGGCTGAGGAATTGACCCAGCCCAGAGCGTGCACGTCTGTCTGTCCTTCCCACAGGGAGCAGCACGGCTGGAATTCAATCTGGAATGTGCAGAGGAGCCCACGGAGGCACTGAGGCACAAAACCTCCGATAATGATCAGCGCAACAGCTGAAGAACAGCCTTTGATCCATGGTGTGTGTGTGTGTGTATCAGCTTCCACCAATGCAAATTAGGAAAATTATTGAGTAATGTCAAGGAAAGAAACTTGATCAATGTCTTTCCATGATTATTTCAATCCAGTGCCCATATTCTTTGTTTTCTATCCTTCTTTCATTCATCTCACACCACCCAGCTGAGCTCCTTGGTATAAGTGGTCATCCAACAATCATTACTTTTTCTTATTTTCGCACTGACTTTCAAAATTATGTTAGAACCTCAAAAAAAAAACCAAAAAATGGTGACAAAATTAATAACTTCACTTTAGTGTGGAAAGGCAATTTTTATATCCCTTATGCAAAAGAGTCTTAGAAGTTACAAGTAAAAAATCACTGGTAATCAATGAACTAGAGGAATAAAATCCTGTTACAAGTGAGTTCTTTTTGAACAGCAATTTCCCAGTGGAAGGGGATGAATTATACTGCTGATATTAAGGATAATGCACAAGAATCTTTTAAAAATGCAGGCAGGTCTTTATGTGCCCACAGAATTTTCTCTAGTGGAATCCTGGGAAAAGGAAAAAGGAAGAATTCAAAAGGTAACTCAACGTGTTCTCTAGAAATAGGCTGTAATTCTATTTTTTTCCTATTTCTTCCCACACCCCTTTGCCAAAATTGTTCCTCTTGCTCAGGCTTCCCTGTGTGTCAGGAAAGAGAACCTGCATCAGCAAGAGAAGCGATTTTTTGAGCAGTTAAAGCTGATAACAGAAATTTCCATCTGGAAGCAAAGTAAACCAAGGATCATACAAATAGGAAGAAGTCCGAAATCAAGAAAATGCTTGGTTCTTCATGGTGGAAAAGCAGGTAAGTGGTACACCAGGGGTATTATTCT
The DNA here is from genome assembly GCF_031753505.1 of Anomalospiza imberbis. NCBI lineage: Eukaryota > Metazoa > Chordata > Aves > Passeriformes > Viduidae > Anomalospiza > Anomalospiza imberbis. The sequence continues at coordinate 3,550,133 of NC_089694.1, forward strand.
CTTCTGGGAAAACAGGAATGTTGGAAATGTGTTCCAGAGCTTTACATTCATCATTTTGTTTGTTTGGTGTTCTTGACCAAAGGAGGCAAAAATGGCTTGAGAAACAAAATGGCAAGAAATTTTCAGTCCACCGAGAAATAAATTTCTCAAAATTCAGCACATTCTATGCTGAAAACCAGTTCTCAGGAAGTTTTGGTTCCTTTTTGGAGGAAACAGATGAATACATTGATTAAATTACAAGAGAGTGGATATCTGAACATGTAGAGGTGTAGTAACTGGTTTCAGTAGCAAATTTAAAATGGCTCAGCAGATGCCTGCACTTCTGAGCTGGATTGCTGCCAAGGGAAAAAACTTCATTCCTCTGAATTTACTCTGTATGAAGAGAAGGTTGGCAATTTCTCGGGCCACAGTGAAAGTAAACTGGAATTAACCTAAAAGAAATCAATCCAAAACAACTAAATGTAGGTAAATGCATTTACTTTCTTCTCTAAATATCTGGCAATAACAGAACAAGCGGTCTTGATACTATTGAAGAGTTCAAACAGTTAAAGTAATCGTTGTTCCTTCTGTTTGATGAAAAAAAATTGAATAATGTGAAACATGGATTGGATTTTGGTTATATCTGATAAAGGCACCAAGGAAGCTTTACAGAGCACTGGAGCCTATAGCAGTGTCCAGTGCACTGCAGAATGAACATGGGCTAGGAAATAAATTATAGAAAGTGGAGATGAACAATGGATAAATAATCCAGCAAAATCTGTGCCGGAGAAATGCTTTCTTCCTCTCTACTTTTTAAAGTAGAGTGAGGAACTTGTGAGTACATTTTTCATTGTCTTATCTCTGATTTTCAAGAGGGTCTGATGATTTCAAAGCAGAAACTGCTGTGGCTATTGAAAAACTTGATTCCGAAGCACAGTGCAGCAGTTCTTGAAAATCTGCTCCTTTAAAACTTCAGATTTATGAGCTGAGACGTCTTCTTAATATTAATACTGATATTAAAAATATATTAAAAACTGCACAGTTATATTCTTAGTCAAAATTTTAAATTCATTTATAGTTTCCATGATGTTCACAAGTGTAGTTAGTTTGCACAGTTTTTGTCACAAAAGAAAGTATAAATTATTTTACATAAAATTAAAATGCAAGAATATAACGTGGCAATCATTTGGTATCATGTAGTGTTACCTAAACACCTAACAGATATTAAACAGGTGTCATTAAAGCAAATTTTGATTTATTCCACTTTTACATTCAGCTTCATTGTGAATAAAATCTTTGTAATTATTGTTTTTTACAGGTGTAATGTTAGGTCACAGCCATGGGGTGATAGCAGGTGAAGGAAGGTATGAACTCTTTCCCAAAGTTAGCATACAATTTTGAAAGGTTTCTTTTTCATTAAAAGTTCACATTTTTCAGTTGTTATATACTTGGTTTTCATTTTCAAGTAGGAAACATGTCCAATACAGCTTACTTTTTTAAAAATTCCCTAGGGCTTAGATGAAGCTTAATTTATTTCAGCAGCTGAAACTTCTCCTCTTAGTCAAGTTTCATCATTTCCAGATAATGAAATCTTGCAGTAGTCCCATATTAGTCTGGCAAGCAAAGTGTTTTGCAGCTTAACTTTCAGGGTTGTGGTTATCACCCCAAAGAGGGAGGAAATTTTGCTTATCTGAGCCAGTCACACATTGAGATTCAAACAGAAAAGGCACAAACCATGAGGGTATTATGGAAATAGCAAACAATACTTTCATATCCTACACTGGGACTAAGTCAGTCCACCTTAGCTCTTTGAAAGAGAGGCCAGAACATGAAATTTATGTTTAAATAAATATATAGGGCATCATCCAAAGTCTGCCAATGCAGTGGAAATGTCCAAACCCTGATCCTGCTAAGGGAGCAGCTTTGTCACAGTAACACCCCCCAGCCCAGGGACCCTCTGCTCATCCCCTATTCACTGCCATGCTCTTCCATTGTTGGAAAATTGAATTAACCCCTCATTAGGAAGCCAGTAGGTGCAGATAAATGTTTGATATTCTGCCTCCAGGAGTGGCTAACCAGATCCCCTACCAGCCTCAGTCCAACCTGCAGAGCCAGATGTGAGATAACACCTTCCTGCTGCCTGTAGGGCTGAGCCCTGCCCTGCTGCACCAGACCAAATTAATGTCTTCCTAAGCAGTGTTATTTCAGATATTGCTGCTGGTCAGTTATGCAGCCCCTCTGAAATTCCCTGCTCAGCTGTTGCACTGCATAAGTGATTATTTCCTGTTGGGTGTTATCTGACTGCTGACTATAAATCTTAGTGAATAACCACTTGTTTTCCTGTTCTGACAGATGCTCCCAGGGAATGTTTGTTAAGGGAAGAGGGACCTCTGTCTGCATCTGCTGCAGTCAGCCCCAAGTAGATTAAACACTGAACAACAGTGGCCAGATTTTGCATCCTGATGCTCACAGGTTCCCTTGTAATGAGAGATGCTTGTTTCACTCTGCTGTGCTCACAGTCCGTGAGGATTCTGCTGTCTCCACACTGATTTAGAAATATGCTATGCCATTCATTACCCCAGTAATTGTGAAAGAAAAAAAGAATTGTTCCAGGACTTGTTCTTCATAAAATGTTCTTAAGAGTGGCTATGGTAAAACATTTGATGGGATAATGAAACATGGAAGATTCTGCTTTGTTCTCCCTCTTATTCCATTTATTACAATTGAGAAGAAAAGAATATAGTAAAGGATGTGAAAGTAATTTCCACTCTTATCTGAATAATTTGAATATCTTAATTTAGATGTTTTCAGAACTCCCCCTTTTCTGTTAGATATCCCAAACACCCTGGACACCTTCCTGTGTCACCTTCCAACCCTAACAATTCTGTGATTCTGTGAAAACAGTAATTATTTATGTGTAAGAATCTATAAAATGATGGAACCACACTGTGCTGTCTTAAAGAAACTGTTCATCTTATCAATAATTCTGCCAGCTCTCTGCCAATTTGCTCTGTCAGTTTTTCTTTCCTTTGATCAAAGCCAGAAAATAACTTATTAAAAGCAAGGCAGGCTCTGCCTGGTGCAGAGCTTACTGAAGGAGAAAAGGACTTTTGTGTAATTATTTCTTTTACATGAAAACAACACCAAAACCCCCTTGTTATCCGTTCCCTGCTACTGGACAATCCTTTGTACCCCTCAGAAGTCACTCCTGTGCCTCAGGCCTGCCTGCAGGGTGACTGTCACTCATTTGGGGCATCAGATAATGGCCAGATCCTGTTCCATGGCAGACTGCTGAGGAGGCGTCCCAAAGGAAGGGGGAACCCCTTAGTGTCCAAAATGTGCAGGGAATTGTTCCATACAATTCAGTTTGTGTTGTCCCTTCCCTTCCCTTCCCTTCCCTTCCCTTCCCTTCCCTTCCCTTCCCTTCCCTTCCCTTCCCTTCCCTTCCCTTCCCTTCCCTTCCCTTCCCTTCCCTTCCCTTCCCTTCCCTTCCCTTCCCTTCCCTTCCCTTCCCTTCCCTTCCCTTCCCTTCCCTTCCCTTCCCTTCCCTTCCCTTCCCTTCCCTTCCCTTCCCTTCCCTTCCCTTCCCTTCCCTTCTTTTGTTGTTTTTTTTTGTTTTGTTATTTTTTTTGAGTCTGTGTGTTTTTCCCTGCCATTCCTTGATGTCTCTGCCAAGCTAGCTGGTATCCAAACAGAAATGCCATAAATTCAGTATTTAATTTTTGTTATTGTTTCAGACAAACTACTTTTATTTCATTTCAGTGGCCTTAGGGTCTTCCATAGTGGATTTTTTTTTTTTTAAATAAGGTTTGTTTTCATTGTAAAAGGTAACAGTTCAAAGCAAGATACTGTATTTTACTAGAAAGTAACACCGCTTCACCACCTGTGAGAGGGAATGGAGCTGAGTGATCACGCTATGAACTGAAGAAAAATGCTGCAATAATGAGGAATGGATGTGGTGGGTAAATGCTGCCCTGGCATGGGTTGGAACCACACAGGTGGGACTTGGAGAAGCTGAGTAATGGAATGCTGCCTTGGAGATGAGAAACACCAGCTGATTTTCCTTCTGAATTTTATGCAGATGGCAGAACAGAAAAGTAAAGAGGGAAGTCAGGGTATGTTGAATATATTGAAGTTTGGTGCATGTTCATAAGTAGGGCAAACATGAAAACGAGGAAAAGTGCCCCACTTGCATATTTGGGTTTTACCAAGCAGCTCTGCCCTGTTTCTTTGCTGCAATTTGAAAACTGATGCTTTAATCATCAGTGGATGCTTATTATTTAATTAGTTAATGCTTTTCACTTTTGATTCAGCCTAAGTATATATCTAAATATTACTTGTACACTAATTTTCTTGATCACAAATAAAATTTGTGACACCATGCTGATCTGTAGTAATATAGTAAATAATTAATAATCACAGTACAGACATGCTTCTAATAATTTTATAGAGCAGTTAGGCTTTAGTGCAGCATCAAAATGCTTCATTCTTTCAAAGATTAATGCAAACTGGGAATGAGTAGTGTAGATATCAACCTCAGAGTGTTTCCACTTACATGTGTGCTTAATACTTTTTCCCCTATTTTAGGAACAGTTAAAAACCCTGTCTCCTCCAGTTTGGTTTTTCTTGATCTTTTATTAAGATTTTGCTCATTAATCTATGATGGTTAATCTGGTTTATATATTTATGATGTAGTTATTTAGTCATTTCTTACATTGAGAAGCTGAGTTTATGTTGTTTACTCTGGTGCAAAATACCAAACATTTCAATGGCAAGTGGATTATATCTTTGTTAAAGAGAAAATGCACAGTCCTCAATGTTGTAAAATAATGAAGATGAAATTTGGCATTCTTTGCTTTTAGTAATCTTCAGCCTATCATTTGAGGAAATGAGAACAGACATTTCTTTCTTTACTATTTAATCAAATAGCTAAAGATATTCAAACTAGAATAAGTTTAGGACTTTTAATAGACTCTGAAAACACAGAAATTTCAAGATGGCCCAGATTAATTATTCTTTAATTAAATGCAGTGTGTTAAGCCTAAAGTAGACATTTGGATTGCAAAAAGTGGGTAGAGATCTATGGAAAACAAACCTATTAATAAAAACTAATTTGTTACATGGACAGGGGAAAGATGAGATGACCAATTATGTCAGAGTGGAAGCAGAGAGAAAAGAGAACTATGTGAATAAGAATAGGAAGAATTTGTGGTTTTTTAAATGGGTACAGAGTGTGTAGATTTAGATATTCAGACAAATCTAAAGAAGTAGAAGAAAAAAGCCAAACCAGTCTGTAAAGACAATGAGAAGCTTGGGTGGTTTTTTTTGTTTGTTTATTTTTTGGTTTGGGTTTTTTGGTTTTTTTGTTTGTTTGTTTGTTTTGTTTTGCTCATGTAAAAGTTTGTTTCTCATAAAAACCTTAAAACAACATGTATCAAGACTTACTTGTGGAGACTGAATGCTTTTACACTGCAAGGTTTACACAGGGTGCCCCAACCTTGCTCCGACCACCTGAACATTGCATTATAATCCACAGCATCTGATCCTATAGGTGAAAAAGAGTAATAAAACCCAGGGCTCATAAACTCCCTCAGACCATGCACCTGGGCTGCATTTTAATCTCCTTTCTCCACTTTCTGTATCATTAAACCTGACACACCAAATTTTATTCCCTTTAGCAGTGTTGTTAGGTTGAATGCCTACTAAATATGAACCTTAAGTGGAGATGACTTCACCTTGGTGCTGAGCTTTCTTTGCTTCAATTACATCTGCTACTTTCCTTGCCTCAATTAACTTTGCAGGGTCTGTGAAAAGTTCTCCCTATTATTGTGAGATATTTTTTCTAAGGAAGGAAAAATATATTTGGGAGTACACAGTGATACAGAAATGAGTTAAAAGAAATGGTATTTTTGGCAGGTAGAAGCAGCTAAAGGCCATGTTTTAGTAATAATAATTGTTGTAATCTATTTATAGACCCTCTTTAGAACCTCATTCTTTTGCTTAACCAGCTACAGACTCAGTGCAGAAATATCTTTTCCTGTTCTACCTCCTGTTCTCCTTATTTATTTCAATTTTACCTCAAACTTCTCAGGGCAGTAATCAAGTAATTTCAACAGTGAAATTGCTGTGTGATTTCTTCTCCAGACATCTTATGTGTGATAGTGGACAGGTATTTCAATATTGCCTTTTCCTACATCAGACAGCAGTGAGGAATCAGACCTGGAACAGGGACAGAGCAGCTTTCAAGGACTGACAAAGCTGAACCTGGAAGGGTTCCAAGCAAACAGGGGCTGAGGGAAATTAGCAGTTCGCTTGTTTGCTGTTGAGGTGTTCTAGCAATGGTTTTTGAATCCTTAAAAAAGAATGGATTCTGTCATTTTTTATTTATTTTAAATCCCTGTGGCCAGCTGATTTAAAGCTATTTGATCTCCAGGCTTGGCTAACTTGCTGCTGTCCATCTCAGCAGGAATTGTGATGACAGATAATGGTTGCTCGATGTGAAAGCCAGTAATGGGGGAATTTGGGAAGTGCAACTAAGAAGCCAAAATTGTTTTTAAGCTAGCATTCAAAAGCTGATTTGGAGGGATACATTCCTTGAGATCTGGACATTTGTTTTCCAGTGAGAAAATACAAGACTGGGCTCATGCAGAATGTGAATGAGTTAGAATGAGCCAAGAGGTAGAAACACCAAATGTCCATGGTTTAATCTCAGCCTTTGATTCTCAGCAGAGTAAATGTTCACTGGCACATCTCAGCGGAGAGTTTGGTGGAAACAATGCTAAAGACCAGGGCAGATATTGGAAATATCTAAAAAATGTTATTTACAGCTTGAAGGAAGAGGTCCCACATTTTACCAAATTCTTCATCCTTGCCAAGTTTAAAAGTTTAAGAACTTGTGTCAATTTATCTCTTGATCTGTGTCTTTTTAATCAACAAATTATCTCAATAAAGATGATGCTTGTTTGTTAATAATAATATTTTCTTTAAACTTTATTAATTAGCAGGTCCCTTGCTATGAATCAAATCATGAGTCACTTCAGTACTTTTTTTCTTTAAAACCCATTGTCTTTTCCTGATATTATATATGGGACTAAAAGGCTTAAATGAACCTGAATGTAGTAATTCCTCAGGTAAGATTTTTTTTAAGTAATACTTTTTTTTTATTAAATGGCATGTCAGTGCTTTCAGATTAGTTGCTAATATATTATTTATGCACTTTTTATTATTATTTCAAAAGCTGGCCTGCACATAGAAGATATCATGACAAAAAAATTAATCATTTTCCTTTTTCCTTTCTGTATATGCAGAGTTTTGGTAATCAGTAGCTGAGTAAGATCTAGTCCTGCCCCCATCCCAAGTTTTAACAATTTGTCTCACAGCTCCAGTTAATCAGGAATAGCTTTGGAAAGAATTTTCTCCACCCTCTTAGAGCTCTGTGTTTCTGTAGGGTACTTCTGATTGAATACCCTTTTCACAGAGTGGAAAGCTCTTGCTTTCCCCGCTGAACTCTGTGCATTTGTTCTCTGTGGTAAATACTCAGTCAGCCTCTGTGCTTTGGTTTGCTGCATTTCCCTTGTCAAAGCACATAAAACTTGGGAAAGAAACTTCCGGAATGGATGTGGATGTATGGCCCACCTTCCCCTCCTGCAGCATCACACAAAACCAGGGTTTGCTCTGCTGGAAATCAGCCAGGCGAGGATTCACTCTTTGGTGGCACAGGACAGCTCTCACTCAGCTGTTGATGTGGTTTGAACCTGACTGAAAATCAGCAATTCCTCTTTAGTTCATTATATTTTCATGTAATTTAGAAAAAAAAAAAAAAAGATGCTTCGAGGGTGGACATCTCTTTAGAGAGACAGTAACCAGGTAGGGGATAGATGTCTGTTCATCACCGGGATGCTGAGCACCTTGTCAGCCCAGCCATGGCCTGGCAGGACCAGGTCGCCTGCTGCTGACCCATCCTCAATTAAAACATTCTGTCTTCCATGTCAGAAATCTCCAGAAATAAATTTTAAAAATTAATTAATTCCATCTTTTATGATCACAACTGACATATTCAGCTGTATAAACTGAACACACTTGTGTAAACCTCTTACAGCTGACCTACGTTATACCTTAAACAATTATAACCCTTTTGGTTTGGGTTTGGTTTTTTCCTTCTTCATCAAAGTAAAGTGAAGAATGGGGTCTTGGTAAATGCAACATTTTCCATTGGATGTTTTAAAGGATAGACAGCTGGTTTGTAAAGACCCCTCAATTCTGTATATAACCCAGGTTGCCTTGATGGAAAAAAAAAAAAAAATTCTTTTTTTAGGATTTTTTTTTGGCTGAGAAGGTCTGCTGTTGTGTCACATTCTTTCCTTGCCTCTCAGGGATTTGCTACAACTTTTTTGAACAAAATAATCAAGTAGCAGAATAGCTATGTACATTAGCTAAAAAAATACAAATTTTTGTGTGATGTTTTCATACTTATGATTCTATCACTCTTCTACCCCATCTTTGTAGTGATATTCTGTGCCATTACCTTGCTGTATGAGACATGGGCTTTTTTTCCTGAAGGTGAGCTTTACGCATTTTTATATTTCTAATGCATAGCCATGAAACAACGTTCAAGCCAGTTGGTTGCACATAAACAACTGGGATTCCAAGGGATGACATCTGCCAGGAGCTCCAAGATTTGTGATTGGTTTTTTTCAAAGTCAGTGTTCCCAAACCCTCTGAAGAACATTTGGGAATGTGCTTTGTAGGTTGCTTGGCACATTGCTTGCTTTTTCTTATTGAGATGCAGTTTTCCTCATAAATCTCAATAGTCTGCTAATGATTTGTGTGGCTTGTAATTGGTTTTGTATTTTACAGAAGGATTTATTGTCGTTGCAGTGTAATGCAGTTAATAATTGGTGTGCTTGCTAATCTTCGTCAGTCTTGCATTTGGTTGCCTTCATATTTCCGAAATAATTTCTTGTGCTCCACCAAAGCAGAACGTGGGCTCGTGTTGGAAGATGTGACCTCTCTGGAGCAGAGCTGGCTTTGCCTCTCAGGCTAATTAGCATTCAGTGGTACACCCCTAAATGGACACTGAACAAGGTATCAACTGGTGAAGGAACAACTGTTGTGCCTCCTGCGCTCCGAAAGATCAACCTTGTAATTAACGTGCTCAAGGAGCTGTGCTCTGAGATAAGGAAAGTCAATCCTAACCTGTGTTAATAGCTTCAGCTTCAATTAATTTTCATCAGAACCATCACGTACCCCCCAGTGGCCCAAGTGCTGCTGGAAGAGGGCTGGCTGTGTGGTTTTTAATGAATGGATGAGATAGGGAGATGGAAGGGTGAGAGTAACATGCAGAAACTTCCTTAACAATATAATCACCCCATGCTCTGTCTGATCATTTTGTACTTGGCATAGATGTCAGCCACTGCTCAAAATTAGGGCAAAAAAGTATGAAACTGGTAATATTCTGTTTGTTTGTTTATCCTACACATTTTTCTGGGAAATATTTTTTCTGGCACAAACAACTATCAGCAAGGCAAGGGGAAAGAGACCCATCCTGCCTCCAACCTTGCTGCCAGTGGTCATTAGAGAAAAAAAGAAATTGCAAAAAGAAAAGTGCAATTCTTGGTTTATGTCTCTGAACTTCATTCTCTGCTGTTCCTGCTTATCCAAATGCTTAGAAGAAAGGAAATAAGCAGCAGTAAGAGAAAGCCTGTTTATATATGAGCATGATTTTTCTCCCCTAATGGCAGATGGAATATCTTAATAACGTGAAAAACTCAGAACTGAGCTACTGCACTGAATTTTCATGACACAGAGCCAACCTATGTAAAATCAGATGTGGGGTCAAACAGAGGGAGCTTTAAGCTAAATGAATGAATCCTCTTCCTGCATCAAGGGAAAGGAAATTGTACTAGATCTTTAACAAAGATAACTATACAAACTTTTGAAATTTAGAAAATATAACATGCAAGCATGTGTAAATTGCTACATTCAGCCAGGACATCATTCAGAGTCCCCCTATGGAAGAAATAAGTCATTTGCCCCACAGCTTTTCTGTTTCTCCAGTGGTTCTAAATCAGGTCCCTGGGATCAATCTTCAAGGTCAATGGCTTTTTCATTAAGTGCAGAGAGCTTTGGCCTCTTCTGAGTTACTTAAATTCCCTGTGCTCTGGGCCACTGGTTTTACCCTGAGTTCCCTTTCATTTTTGGATTTAGCCAAAGTTAATTTAACAAGCTGGATGTGTTAACAGATTTTTATTTCCCTCCCCACTTTCTTATTTAATATGAGAGTTCATCCTTTCAGTCTGACAGATCACCTGTATGATTGCTGGAGTATTAAGTCCTAACTCTGTCATTAGCTTTCAGTAGGTCAAGAACATGGGTTGCACAGCAGGCAGAGTGCAAAGCCTGTAAAAACTGATTTTTTTTATATTCTTTTTGATATTGCTATTTATATCTCTTAATACAAAAAGGACAGGCCTCTATAGATACTCTTCAGAATGAAGCTGACACCATGAAAAATCTCTGAGCTCCATCTATTAGGTTGATGGGAAAAGTGTGTCAACGAAGGAATATAGATAAAGTGTTGTGTGACTAAAGACTAAATTTATAGAAAACATAGTTCCTATCATTCTGCCAATTGTATGCCAAGTAAGAAACTTCAATAATTCCAAAAAACGGCATTTGCTCAACTCCTCTTAATAAATACTTGAGCTTCTTTAACATCTCTTATTTCAGCACGTTTCCCAAGTTTGAGTCGTGCCCTCCCGATTAGGTCACAGTTATTATTTCCTGTAGAGCAAGTGAAGAAGCCCAGGAAAACACACATTATTTTCCCCAATAATATGTGATGAACAAATGACAGAAGCAGAAGCCTGCTGTTCTGGCTGTTACACCGCCACATTTCCTGGCTTGTAGTGCCATGGGAAGGGAGATCAACGCTTTGTCAGAGTGACTAGGCAGCTGGAGGTGCTGTGTTAATGTGGCAATATCTCCTAGGATTTGGGTTCACTTGAAATTACATTCAATTAGAAAACACCACTAAGTGACTTCTCAAGGTTGTGATTTAGCTTGGTGTGATTTCCAAGTGAAGGAAAGCCCTGGAGGAGGTGTTACTAATTGTACTCTTCACAGCAGTGCCTAAGGAACAGCCAAGGTCAGTGCCAGCTTCCCAGGCACTCTGCAGGTGAGTGACCAGAGCTTCAGTGGAAATAGCTTAGAATCTCAATGAGTAAGTGGCAAATGTAATTTTGTGGAGGCCAGGGCAGAGTGATAGAGGAGGTTCTATAAGCAGAAATATAAGATGATGTCAAGGACAAAGTTTTAGGGCAAAACCTCTGAGCAAAGCTCTGATTTTTTGCTCTTTGCCATGTCACAATTCCTGTTCTGATGGAAGTGTAGGTGCCTTGTGCAATGGTCCTGCTCTTCTTGCTCTTCCAGGTCTTCTTACTGTTTAGCTTCCTTGTACTTTTATTTTTCAAAAATTAAAGGTGTTTCAAAGCCCTAGATGTTCACAAAAAGCCTACTTTTAAGTGCTATTGGTCCAATTTTTTTTTTTTTTTTTTTTTTTTTTTGGTGTGGGGGAATGGGTTTGTTTTATGTGTTTTAGTTGCTCAAAGATCAGGTTGCAGAGAGAGCAGAAAATCCTAAAGAACAAAATGCAATTTTTGAGTGAGACATCACGGTAACATAACATACCACTACCTCGTTGCTTGCCAGTATTTTGTAGCATCTTAAATCTGACTTTTCAAAGCCTCTTATTCTAACAGGAAGGAAAGAAGACAGTGCTTGGTTCTGTAACTCTTCCTTGTGATTTTATTTCTTTTCCAATACTGAACAGCTTTCCATGCAGCTGAGCCCAGAGAACAAGTGAGTCAAGTGTTCAGATTAGCCTGGAAACTGCAGGCTGCAGGGAGCCATGGAAAGAACCAGAATTATTTGCTTTGTTCTTAGGCTTCCTTCCCCAAGTGCCCACTTCCCACTCTCCAAGGCAAGAGTCTCTTAAGCAGATCTTCTCTCCAATCTGGTCTTAAAGACAGAGCTCTAATTCAGCCAGGAAACTGGAAATATATTTCAAGTGGTTGGTTAGAGGAAAAAGCTGGAAATATCCACCCCACAGCAGCTGAACAAGTTTCCCCTTTATTGAAATCTGCTTTGAAAAATACCAATCATTAAATGTCAGACAAGTAATGAAGAAAAAATATGGTTGGAGATCATTATACATTTTTTCAGAAATATTCACATAGAATATCTCTTGGGAATTGCTGGAGATAAAGATTACCTTTTTAACATAAAATGTAGATTCCTTATAAGAACAATTTTTGATGTTTGTATGGATGTGGTATTGGAATTTTCCTGAGTTGCTTTCCCCTGGATGCCCTCAACAATGCTCAGCTCTTTGTGTGTTTAATGGGACTGTCTGACCTTGGCCTTGCAGTCCATGCAGTCAGTTCATTGCCAATATGAAATCATCAATAAGCCTACCTATGATATATCCAATAACTGGAAAAAAAATGTGATGTCTGAAGCTATACATGTTGTCCCACATTTAGCTGGAATAATTCTGAACCTGAATTTTATATAATTTGTCAGGAACAAAACTCAATCCCAGTGAGAAAAGATTTCCCAAGTGCATCAGTACCCACTTAGTGAAGTAGTTCAAGGCCAAAGCTCTGTCTTGACAAATGCTAAATTACTTATTTATTAAATATGTTAATGTTTAAAACAAATCAACAATTTGGCGTCTCCACACAGACTAAACTTATTTTTGTAAATAAAAGTATTTTTTTTATATAAAAACAGCCTAACAGCACCATCTTCTGACAAAATCCAATTTCTGAACTAACCTTGAAAAGCACTTTTAATCCTTTCTGGGAGTATTTTGGTGGCTGTCACAAATAAAACAGAGGCTCTAGGGGGGCTGAATGGAAGTGTAATCCCATGTAGTCTAGCAGAAGACTTTGGCTGAGAGTCTGAGCAACCACTTCCTGTCCAATTTCTTCTTTTCACTTAAAACAGTGAGAGAGTTTCATTCAACTGCAATTTTACCTCAAACTGTTATTGAAATGTTGGCTGCAAAAACATTTCAAAGGTGTATTCCTGTCAAATATTTGGAAAGAGGTAATTCATATGTAATTTGAACAGCTGACAATTCTACCAACCTCAGATATCCTGTTACATTATTATGAGAGCAGAAATGTTATATACATCCCATTTTCTTACCCAGTGATGCTGCATTTATGCAACCAAAATTGCTGCCAGTTTTGCAGTGACGAGCACAAAATAAATGAATAATGATGATTTTAACACATTCGTGATCCATTTAGGGCAAGGGTGCTGTTAGGTGATTGTATTTTGGCAGGGTTGTTTTTGCTCATGGTTGTGTTTTGTTCTCTGTGAGCTCCTGCACTTGGTGACTTCCCATGGAGTCACAGGAGCAAAAGTGAGGTGGCTGCACGTTCCCAGACACCAAACCCTCCCTCCTGATCATCCCTTTTGCCATGGCTCGTGGTTCTTGGGCTCTCAGAGCTGATGAGTTGCTCATACACAACATCTCTCCCTATAAATTGGAGCTCTCTGCCTGCTCCTCCACAGGTTTGTTCCTCACATGAAGATATATGGACCTCTGACTGCTTCCTTATTTCACTTTGGGCTTGATCCAGCACGTGTTCTCCTTAATCAACCCCCAAAATGACAACCAACCTTTCTTGGTATCTCTTGTTATAGGTTTGGTTCACCTTGAACTCAGTTCCAGGCTTTTTTTTTCTTACAACTCCTCTGTAGTTCAGGCTCAGTGTTTCAGTCAGATCTTGTATTTCCCAGTCAAAACCCACTCACAGTGTGCAATCTGAATGACCATTTATGCATATGGTTACAGATGTTCATATTTTATAAGTTAAATTTTCATTACAGTAAGCAGGGGTATTCTATGGAAGGTGTTTTATACATGTTAAAAGATAAGGAATTTAGACTCTGGAAAGTTTGTTAACCTGCTTTGTTAAAACAAGGGTTTTTTTCCTTTGACACAGTAAGCTCCTGGAATATAAATGTCACGTAGAAATATTAGATACATTTTTGCTGGTGTAATAGATGCAACCACAGTGAATGTTTATCAAGTTGTGATAGAGAATCATCCACTCTTCTTAAAAAAAAGTGATAATAAACATAGTCCTGAAACAATTTATGGAACAGCAACTTTGCCTCTCAGGGGAACCAGCTCTATTTCATATCATTCCAAGTAATTTGTGAACGTACACATTTACATTAGAAACCTGCAAAGGATCTTTTTAGGTAATCACTGTTTTCATATGTATTCATGAGTTTTCAGCCAGATAACTAATCCCTGTACTCCTGAATTACATATTCACACGTTTAAATGTTAGTTGTATCACCACTGCCTTAATGAGGAGATATATGCTCTACACAGCTGTAGTGCCTAGAAGCTTGTAGCAGGAATAAGTAAAAATATTCAAAGTCTGTCATCACGGAATGAGTGTTAATTATAGATTGAATGGGAGAAAAAGTAAAATTTTCAGTCCTAAATTAAGATTTGAGGAATGAAATACTACACTGCATTTCCAGACTAAAAGGTAAGGAACTTTGTTGGAGGAAAGTGGAAATGGAAAATTGTTGTTATTACTATGGTGGCTGTACTCCAACATTATCAGATCTCTGAGGTTTGATGTGCTGGAGAAAGGCTTATATACACAGACTCTAAGAGATCTAAAAAATATAGCAGTAAAATACTCTTATTTTAATTCTGAAATGAAAGTTTAGGAATATTTTCAAATCATTGCACTGCAACTTGAAGATGATAATGCCTTGCTGTTGCAGCTGTGTGCTTTGGAAAGGCATTGATTTATTGTATTGATTTTACTTCCAGAAAAAAGTGTGTAGTTCTGGAAGAAAGCAGAGCCTGACATTCATAAGTGCACTCCATTTTCATATATACCTACCAAGGGAGGAGAGCTCTGGTTATAGAAGTCAATTCAATTCCAGTTATCTGTCATTCAGCTTACAAATAATTCTGCTATATTTTGAGCAATCAGAAATTAGGTGGTATGTTACATTTGATTTTAAAAGGGTATTAAGAACAAAATATTGATGGCCATTTAAATACCTCTGTATATTTTTTTCCTAATGTGCAATACAAAAATCTATTATTTTGAGAAATATTTACCAAAGTTGGCCTAAGTATCAAAATTTCTGAGAGTTATCCTCGAATTAACTCAAACTGGAAAGTCTCAGTGTAGGAGGGCAGGCCTGGGCAGAAGGACGTGGAGGTGTCCATTGCTGAGGAGCTCACCAGCCCCAGCAGTGAGGTCACAGCTCACACAGGGCAGCCTCCAGCTCCCAGGGCTGCAGCACAAAAAGGATGTGGAGCTGCTGGAGCAGGTCCAGAGCTCCAGCACAAAAAGGATTTGGAGTTGCTGGAGCAGGTCCAGAGCTCCAGCACAAAAAGGATTTGGAGTTGCTGGAGCAGGTCCAGAGCTCCAGCACAAAAAGGATTTGGAGTTGCTGGAGCAGGTCCAGAGCTCCAGCACAAAAAGGATTTGGAGTTGCTGGAGCAGGTCCAGAGCAGGGACACAAGGATCCTCCAGGGGCTGGAGCCCATCTTCCATGGAGCCAGGCTAGGAGAGCTGTGGGTGTTCAGCCTAGAGAAGAGAAGGCTTCAGGAAAAACTCAAATATTAACAAGAAATTCCTCCCTGTGAGGGTGGGGAGGCCTTGGCACAGGGTGCCCAGAGAAGCTGTGGCCGCCCTTGGATCCCTGGCAGTGTCCAAGGCCAGGCTGGATGGGGCTTGGAGAAACCTGGGACAGTGGAAGGTGTCCCTGCCATGGTCTTGGAAATTTTTAGAGTAACAGCTCAGGTAAAGCAAGCTAGAAATAAATAAGATTAGATGACAGTACACCGCAATAATGAATTTCATTATTTCATTATTTCATTCTTCTAGGTATTTCCTTTATGTTAAACCACTCTATTTGCTTTCTTTTTATTTCCCTTTGCTACTTTCTCATCTGTTTATACTTGTATGAAATACGAGTAAAAAAAAAAAAAACCACATAAATCAATAGACCTAATTATAAGAGACAAGAGTAGGTTGTACTTACTTCCACAGTTGGAGCCTGAGACTTTCAAGTTTGACATGTTTTCTGATGACTTATTTGTTCACATCTTCTAAAAAAAGTAGAATCTCCCC
This sequence comes from Anomalospiza imberbis, assembly GCF_031753505.1. Taxonomy (NCBI): domain Eukaryota; kingdom Metazoa; phylum Chordata; class Aves; order Passeriformes; family Viduidae; genus Anomalospiza; species Anomalospiza imberbis. Next base: position 3,566,302 of record NC_089694.1, read on the forward strand.
TGAGAAAAAAAAAAAGCCAAGAAATTATGTGTTTCTGAGCTTCTTTGCAATGATTACAAATATAGTGTAAATTAAACTGTGTGAGAAAAAGAAACCAAACAAAACCCAAACTCGTTTTGTCACTGGAAACGAAATTAATTCCTGTTCTTTGCATTTAGATTTAAGGAACAGAAAAAAAAGAGAAAAAATTATATGTGAAAGACAGGGGGGAAGAAAGCATTGTCAATTAAAGTAATTAAATGTAATAATCCCAACCTGTCACTTCTCTTTACTCTTCATAATAGTATGTCTTTTCCTACTTATTTCTTCAACCAAGGCAGCACTTTAGTAGTGAGTGTTTCAGGTGCATCTTTCCTGATGAGAATTAAATCTCCAATCCAGGGCTGATACATGATTGGGATCCTGTATCAGATCTAGATGATGCATAGGGTCATTCTGTGCACACTCCTGTTTGAGTGACTTTCTCCTGGATTATTAAAAAATGTTGACTCTTTCATTCTATTAACCTTTGTTATATATATAAAAAAATCCCTGTTTTTTTTCAAAAGAAGTACCATTTCTCACTTCTCTGAGACTGCCTATGATGATGCACAGTTGATAAAGACAAACTTCATTATTTTGTCTTTCAGAAGAAGACTGCAGTTATACTGACTGTGGATCCAGCAGCCTGCAGGATTTGTGTTCTTTGGAGGCAAATTGCTTGATGTGACTTAGGAAAATGAAAAAAAAAAAAAAAAAGAATATACAGCAGAATTCTAGACAGGTACACAATGCTGGACCTGGTGGGATCCAAATCTGGGAGCCCCATATTCCTACCTCTTCTTCTGAAAATCTGTTTCCCTCACTTGTGATATGTTGTGGGAATTGTGCAGTCTCTGGAACATCTGGGTTTACTCTGGAAAACAGCAGGATGCTTTGCATAACCAGACAGGTGACAGCAGAACAGAATCACACCTGGAAGGACTCTGGACTCCCAGCAAGGTGGGAAATTGCTCTTTCAACTTCTGTGTTCACCTTAGGAGCTGGGTAGCTCTCCTAGATCACATGCCTTTAGAATTCCTAACCAAAATAAATAAAGATAAATTTCAGGCCTGAAATTATTTTCCACAAAGGAAGACAAACACTCAAATGATGTGTTCCTGTCTTCTTCTATTTTTTGTTTGGTTTGGTTTGGATTATTTGGTATGAATTACAATTTGATGTCTTTTTCTTCACGATGTTTCTTTCCATGTAATGGAGCAAATTTGCTTTTTTCCATAAATGTAGTATCTAAGACACATCTTGTAGGCCAGTAGTTAATATACAGAATATCTATTTCCTGGTTTTGTGCTATAGAAAATTAAGTAATTTATACCACGTATATAGAGAATGGTTATAATATATTGTTATTCAAGTGAAAAAAAGTCATTAAATACATTAACACTATCCCCCTAAAAATCATTGATATGTTCCTGTTAATTTTCATTTTTAGAGGTACTTTATCAGATCCTAGTAAAGGTGATTACATCTGTTGCATTTGGGCACTAAAAAGAAAGCTGTATAAAATCCCTTTTCAGCTCTGAAGTTCTCCAAGGTAAACAAAAAGACCTGAGCCTAACTTGGAATGCCCTTACTTTTCTAGGCTTAAGTTTAGATCCCTGGTATTTTTTGACCATACAGAACTTTTTGGGTTTTTTTTTAGTTTTAGTGTGTGAATCAGGTCTTTTGTTAGTTTTTTTCCTCGACTCAGGAACAAGACTATAAATCCCAGGGGTGGAACTTGAAAAGTTGGGTTTGTGTGGTTCAAATCTTTTGAAAATTCCATAAAGCTGCATGAGACATTGTTCTATTCAATTTCTAGCTATTGATCCAGCTGAATGTTTGTTTGGAGATTGCCTTTGCAGCTTTATTTGAACAGAAGAAATACTTTTCTCTTTAGAGATGGGGTGTGTTTCTCTTACAGGAGGGTTTCTCTTACAAGGGATACATTTCATGTGTACAGATTTCTCCTGCTGAGGGTAATAAAATAGTTTTGTCCTTGAAGCTGAGCATTATCCCTCCGACTTGTGGGGTTGGATGGGTGTTAATTGCAAAAAGGATGGGGAGCAGCTCACAGTTGGGAGGATGAATGCCTTGGCCACAGAGGAAAACAGTTCTGATTAAAGATGTGTCAAACAGGCTCCCCTGTTCCGTATCAGGCTGTGATACAACCAATGTTGGAAAGGATTCAGGAGTCAAATTGGATCCTGAGCCCAAGGAAACCTGGGTCTACCGTAAAGGTAGAGAGATCTTTCATTATGGGAGGTGAGAGGAGCTGGCCTAATTGCTTTCTTACTGATGGAAAGGTCATAGAGGTGTTATGCTCCAAAGGGGTTTATTCGTGCCTGCACCTGGAATGCAAGAGCTTTTCAGAAATAATTACAAATTCTAATTACAGCTACTTATTCCTCTTTACTTGCAAGATAAGGCAAATAATATTGTGTTCCTCTTTCCCTTTTCTTCTGCTTTGCTATTATGTGTTTTTTTTTTCAAGTCATGTTTGTTTATTAATGTTCATTCGTGTTTATGTGTGTTTTATAAAAACACAGTGAGCTTCTGTGTATTAAAAACGGTGATGCAAGAGCAAAGAAAACACTATTTATGGTAAATCTCTGTAGAAACTACTCAGGAATTAAGGTAGTTTTTGTTCATGTGAAAATTGAGTTAGATCACAAAAAAGCATTAAAGCATGCATAAAACATGTTCCACATTAAGATGTATTTGGAAAATTTAAGTTTGCATCAGCTTGATCCTTTGAGTTCACATTTTGGAGACTTTTTTGGACACTAACTTGTCTTTGGGCTGAGTACAATTTTTGGCATTCAGCAAATCTGGTGTTGGCCAGCACTTGGCTGAATGAATATCTTTAAACAAAATTGTGAGCCTTCTCTGGTACTCTCAGGGTTATTTGATGTGCTGGACTGCATTATATCACAAGCGTGATAAAAATACAGTATTGACTTAGTGTTTCATACAGTTTTATAGTCTTATAAAATGGTATTGATCCATCTTCAGTTTCGAAGGTCAGCAGAAAGTTTACAAAGAGAAGCATAAGAGGAAACATTAAGCAGTAGATGCCCATTAAAATATTAAAATGTGACCTGCTCTTGCACGAGCTTTCAACAAACCTTTTCTTTTCCTCATCAGTCCCAAGCTGCACACACAGGATATAAGTGTTGACTAATAAAAATTAGCATAATGTTGCACTGATTAAGGTGCTTTGCACTTAATCATTCTCCCTGGAGCAGCTCAACCTGCATTAGTGCCCCTTTCTTCCAAAGTGTGGAGTTATTTTATAATGCAATAAATCCATTGCAAACTTAGGGATGGAGCTTCTGATTGTGTCTCCTTTTCTTCTGGCAGCACTTGGATCCTCTGCAGCGTTGGTGTCCTTTGAAATGCACAGCTTGGTGTGGAGAGTCTGGAGACTGGAAATGTGAATAAACACCTTGGAAAGGAAAGTAAATGAGAATTACACAATGTTGTATGGAAAGTAAAACTGAAATAGAACCCACAGCTGTGAATCTGCTAAATAGAAACTTTAGGGGTTTAATTTGAAGCAGATTTGGAGACTCCTGTGGTCCTTTTATTGAGGGCAGATACAGTTGTGCTGCTGTTTAAGTTCCTGAGAGTAAAGAAAGGAGAAGAAATTTAAAAGTAGTAGAAATTTAAACCAATTGTAGAGTCGCTTTTGGTTTATTTTAATGTGCAAAGCTCCTCCAATATATGTAACATTATATTTTATAGTTGAGAGCCTCTAGCTGGAAAAATATTTACATAAAAATACACACCTACAGTATTTACCTTCACTACAAGTCAAGAAATATATTTGATTTTGTTGGCTGATCATAGTTGTTTTGACATGTATCTACTACCTAGATGTCTTAAATTTTACAGTTTTGGGGGACTGCTTTGACTTTTTTCATTTCTAATGTTAATTTCTTCCACATCAATTCCCTGCTAAGATAATATTATATTTATGTTGTCACATACCCTGCTGTACCTGAGTAAGTTTGGGGTTTTTTAAGTTAAAGCTTTCAGATCTGCCATAATCCTGTATTTTTATTTGTTTGTTTGTTTGTTTGGGGGTCTAAATGGAATCAATATCCATAATTTATTATATATAAATGGGATTATCATCGAGAAAGTCAATATCAATTATGTATCAGAAATAAATTTCATTAGATACCAAAACTATAAAAATCTTTACTGTAATTCATGGATGAAAGGTTTCATTATGCATTGGATAGTGCTCTACTATTTATAATTAATATTTCTGCTTTTATTTCTTTTTTTTTTCTGCTTTTTCAGACAGTCCAAAGGTGCTTGAAATTAAGCTTGTGACATCATTCTAAGGAATGATTTCCATTCTTTAAGAGGATAATTTTCAGTGAAGGTTTTTTATCTGTTGTTTAAATAAATGGTAGATAGCGCAGTTCATTAAACTGAAACTCATCTTTTACACTACAGAATTCTGTCACTTTTTGGAAGTAGATCCATCGTTTATAGAATAAATTGTGGAGTATATAAAAACGTAGCATTTGAAAACAGGTTTATATCTGGTTCTGAAGACTGAAAAGAGTATTCCTCTTTCAGAGAATAAAAACGTAGCATTTGAAAACAGGTTTATATCGGGTTCTGAAGACTGAAAAGAGTATTCCTCTTTCAGAGAAGTCTTTTAAGACATAAAAATTCAATTGCCTTTTTTAGATCTATGACTATTTACCTGGATACAGGGGAAATAGTGCTCCTACAGAAGAGGAAAAATAACTCTTCAGAAATTTCTCATATCATTGGAACAGAAGTATAAAAGGTATGAATTGGATGCTTTGATTATCAGCCCCCATGAAACCAGGGCTCTGCAGAATAAGAACTTTTTATGAGAGCAAAAATACGGGAATATTTGTGAAAGTTGTTAAATGTTTACAGCAGCAACAGCAGTTGGTGGAATTTTTTGGCACTTAGCAGGTGAAATTTTATATTTTGTCAGATTCATCACAAGCTGGACATGTTTATCAAACTTTGGTGTTTAAAAGTGGCATCAGCTGGAACCAGTGGGAGATTCTGGGATTGTAACATTTAGTTCAAATTAATGTATTTATTAAAAGCCCAGCTCTCTGCTCGTATAGTCTCCTGGTTCTAGTCATAACCTTTACTCAACAAGCATTTTTAAAACAGAATATCCTCAATAAATCCTGTTCCTCCTAGTTCTGCTCATAACCGTTCCTCAAAAAAGGTTTTTAAAACAGAATATCCTCAATAAATGGAGATGGGGAGATTCTAGTGAACCCTTTGTGATGACGTGTTCGATTACTGACTTTTAGTTTAAAAGTGCAAATAAGTAACGACATATAATCGAGTGAGATAAGGAGCTGGTAATTCTGTCCTACAGTTTTCTCTGCCTAAACTTCCAATATTTATCTCCAGTAATAACATGACAGAGCCTTGCTGTTTGGAATATTTATCTTGGTAAAATAGCTTGTAATTACAGTAGATGCTATATTATTTCTCATTTTTGTATTATATTTAGAAGAATGTCTAAACAGAAAATCAGAAGTGTTAAATATTTATCTAAGCTATTAGCAAAATCTCTGAAATTTAAATTATTCACAGCAGAAGAGGGATAAAATTTTAATATTTCTTGCTGACTTTGTTATTCTTGTAAAATTTTGCACTTAAAGTTGGTGTGTTAGGTGCAATATTCACATGATTTGCTGCAGGCTTGAAAATTAATTTCTGCATCTGTTAAGAAAATATGTTTATGAAATACATTAAGGAAACTAAGTAATGTTTTAGTTAAAGCTGTTACAGTAGAAAATATGCATATTCCTTGTTCTTATCTGATAGAAAATTCATTGGATAAAATAAAAATAATGTAACAGGATGAGTAATCAGTTGTGACACCCAAGTGGGAAATATTTTTGCAAGCAGTGTCTTGTTACTGGTTATTTCACCAATGAAATATGTTGGAATGGAACTATTACTACTTCAAAAATTTGGAAATCTTCCTGACTTACCAACATTTCCACCCGCAAGTTAGCCGGAAATTCAGACAACCAACTCTGTGTCAAGCTGATCACAGCTATCAAGTCAAAGGAATGTTTTTTTTCATTTAATTTTTTATGCTTGTCATGTTTCATCAGCTGCATCCCGCTCTAGCTCCCGTCCCCACGTGGTTGGCATTGTGTGAGTCAGGTGTCACTGCACTGGAGACAGAGCTGTCCCAGCAACTCCAAACCACCAGGAAATGGAAGAGAATTCGGCCCCTTGTGGTAACATTTTGGGACTGTTTCATGTAAAACAGAAGGAAGCTGAACTTTCACGTTTTGAGAGTTTTGGTCTCTTCATGGGAACGCAGCTTTTGCTGTTGGAGTCCCACGGCTGGAGTCAGAAGAGGTTTGTTCGTTAACTCCCACTCAAGGCAAGGCTGAGTGATAATGTAAAGGAAAATTGATTTTTTCAGGCATTTGAATTGGGTAGGATTGTGATGGGGCACACAGAGGATCTCGCCCCTCATTCTCCTTCAAGAATTGTACCCTCTCCCTTTATCCTGATGAGAACTCTAAAGTTCAGTACATGTGAGGAGTGTGACCTGCTTTTCTGAAAAAAAAGCCCCAAAGAACCAGACTTTTCCCTGGATTTCTTAGGATAAAATGGACAGGTTCTGTCACATTCCCCATGTACACCACGTGTCTTTAGTCTGATGTGTCTTCCCTTCCACAGAATCCCACACTGCTTTGGGTAGGAAGGGACCTTAAAAGCCCATCCAGTGCCGCCCCTGCCATGGGCAGGGACACCTTCCACTGTCCCAGGCTGCTCCAAGCCTTGTCCAACCTTGGACACTTCCAGGAATCCAGGAGCAGCCACAACTTCTCTGGGAACTTCATCCACAGCTTCATCTTCCATCTTTCATTTCCTTGTTTTGCTCTTATTGTCAGATTTATTTCTTTTAGTTTTATATTCACAGTCATATGGTCAAGTTCGGCCTGAATTCGAGGCTCACTGAGGGTTGTGTGCGCAATCCTTTTGTTTTTCTTTCCTGAAGGTTGGATCCTGGCAGTGCTGTCCCAGACTGCATTTCTGCAAGCATGGCTGCTGTAGAAATGATGTAGTCCTTAACACAGATAGAAATATGCTATATTCCTTACACTCCTGCAATAATAATTCCATCGCAAATATCATAAATATGCAGGGGTTTAATGAGCCAGCACACTTAGGTCAGTTACATGGTGCTGTCTGTGTTTTCTTTGATGACAAAAGGCTGTCTTGCCTTAGGGAAGCTCAATCTTAATTGCAGTTTTTTGCTAGCCAGATTTTCTCTCCTTTCTGTGACAGTGGGCTCCCTCTTTTGTTCTCAGGCTTGCAGACTTTGAAGGCAGACATGCCCCTCTCTACCAAAAAAATGAAATTAAAAAGTTACTGTGACAAGTTTAAGAATATAATCACTCTTGTTCCATATGAACTGCTAAAATTGATATTTTTGTAGGGCTAAAAGACAGAAAAGAGAAAAATCCCACAATTTCAAAACCAACATTATGTCAATTTTTCTCATGGTTAAACAGGATATGACCTACAAAAAAGTGTTCAGATAAAGAAAAATTGCTGCACTGCAGCCTTTAAAAGGGCTGAAAATCTGACCCATGACTTTAAATAGGGTGGCCATCAGATGTTGATGCCTCAGATTTAAGCTTTTATATTTTTCAGATTCTCTGCTGCTTTAGTATGTAGTTCTGAGCTTCATATTGGGGGATGGTGAGCTCTCTTCACAGAGCAAGGAGACAAAACAATTCCTGCTCCAGCTGGGCACCAAGGACAAATGATCCAAATCTCAGGCCCAAGAGCACAAACGACGTGGGCTGGAGAAAAACAAGCAGGATGGGACTGCATGGGCTAAAGCTGGAATGGGACAATGAACTCCAGTGTGCCAGTGGAGCAGAGCTGATCACAGTGAGAGCCCCCGGGAGCGCTCGTGCATTTTGGGACCATTTGTGTTCATCTTGGGTGCAGCCCTGGCTGGGCTCTGGTGCTGCCCAAGGTGGATCCATGGAGGAGATCCTTTAATAAATCCCTGCTTTATTTAACTCTGTCCAGCCTCTGCTCTAGGGCAGCCTTGACAAGGCATCACTGAGGCAGACATGGAGCTTCTCAGGGTGTGCTGGACTCTGGAATTCATGCAGGTCTGTGCAAGGGAATGTGTTCCTTATCCCACTTGCCTGTCTCCATTTAATTTATTTTCAAAGAGTTTAAAGGAAGGTATTACATTATTTATTTATATCAAAGTTCAGAATGTTTTTTACAAGACACTGAGTGTCAGGACAAAACAAGAGTGAACAATAAAAGGCAGTTTGCTGTGAAATTACATTTATGTTAAACCATATATATACTGACTTCAAAGGCAGTGTCTGTCCTTCTGAAGGTATTTGCTGTCCTATCACTTCAAATTTACAGACATGCAGTGTCTGTAATAATGATATCAAAGACAAATCCTTAGCTCAGTACATTAAAAATTAATGATTACTGGATTTTTTTTTAAAAGAAAAAATGCTTTCAAAATAAAATGTTAATTATCTGTGATCTTGTAAAAATGAAACAGGAAAACCTTGATGCAGCTGCTCTGTAGTTTTAGTGGTCTGCAATAATACAACTCCAGCTGTAAAAGAACAACATGGCATTGCTATTACAAATTAAAGATATTTTTTAGTGCCAGAAGAAAATTTTTATCTTCCCTGGCTTTAAAAATTTCTATCCGTAGGAAACCCCCTGCAAAGTGCTTTTAATTCTAACAGAGCAGTGAACTTCTGTTGCTGGAAATGAGGAGAGAACCCTGTGGCAGCCCTCAGTTGTCCCCAGGATGTCACTGAGCCATTGTGCCATACCCAGGGGGCAGCTGGGATGCCTTATTTATTTAAGAAAGACATACACACATCAAGGTGGCTTCAGAAGCTAAGCAGGGCTTTAAAGTTGCTAGAGGGGAAAATTGCCTGCAAGGGAGATAATAAAGGACAACATGGAAAAAAATTCCAGCCCTGACTTCCTAGCTGGCTGCCCTTCTATAGTTTGCACAAGTAATAAAAAAAATGTTATTCAAATATGTACATCCATGTTCCCTCTTCATTGGAGTGAAGAGTTTTGTAATACCAGTGAGAAAAGTGCTGCTTGGATGATCTTTTTTCCGTTTCCCATCACAGGTAATGTTTGGAATTTGTGTATTAAGCACCTAAGGAAGAAAAGCAAGCCCCAGTGCTGTGATCCAGGAGTGCACCACACACCAGTCCAGAGGCACAGGACTCCTGTTTCACCTAGACTCTTTCCCCTGCTTGGGACAGAAAAGACAGAACCTCTTCCAAAAACTGACAAGGTCCAAATTTTTAGTAAAAACTGTCAATTTGCATAGTTCCATCTGCAAGGTCTCTCACCTGTATTTTAAGGTAAGGTTTTGGCTTAGTTCAGGTGGAGGGATGGTAAAATTGCTCTTCCCTCCTTTCTTAGGATATTGTGGCTTTTGCTTTCCTGAAAACTGAGTTTTTGCACAATTTGCTTGCATAAGAAAACATTTTTCTGGAAGTACACGCATTTAATGGGCGCAGCCACACTGCGGAGCTGCCATGCTTGGCACAGGGATTCAGGGTTACAGTGGATTTCTGCTCAAAACCATCCCATAACAGAGGTTCCAGGGTAAAGGTGGAGCTCTGAGAAGGTCCTGTTAGCTGATGTGCAGCTGATGTTTGTTGTGTATGTTTGATAATTGATGAAAGGCTGTGTATATAATGGGGAAAAAAATGAGATTTAGGAAACCATGATAAAGAGGCCTCCCTGAAGTTGCCTCTGAACTTGTATCTGAGGGGTTTTGCTATCCTCAAGTTTGTTTTTCCAACTTGATTCGTTTTTTGGGTTTTTTTTAATATTTTCATCTTTTTATCGGTATTAAGAGAAGGTTTACAGCATATATTCTTAATCTGTCTTTTAATTATAAATTCAGATCATACTATGTTTGATAGCTGGGAAATTCTGGATCAGAATCACCCTGATTTTGGAGAGATAGCACACAGCACTTCTTAATGGCGCTTAGTAATTATTAACAAAACCTCTCTACGTCCTTGACTTTTTTGACACTGCCAATCAAAATTTGTCTTCCCTTTGGGCATGTCTTATGAGCTGCTCAGCTTCAGAATAATTTATAATGAGTAAATCAAACAATTCTCTAACATGTTAATGGCCTTAATTTCCTCCTTCTCCTCAAGGTCTAAAGATTTGATTGCTGTGTTGAGAATATAAAAAAAGAGCATTATAATTTGAAACCTGTCAGAGATGGCCAGAATGAGAAACGTGCTGATATAAAAAGAAATGTTAAAGGTGCATAAAAGTGGAAGATGTCTGGCTCTTGTTCATACCATGCCTAGGAAATATCATCTCGATTTACATCATAGTAAATACTATTTATTTTCATGAAATGTACACTGCATGGCACTGAATCAAAGGCACAAAAGATATAATAGATATGCTCTATTCTGGTACGTCTAGAATAATTCCTTTTGTTGTAAAGCTGTAAAGGTATTTGTTTGCAGTTTGTGCGTGAGGGAAAACTGATGATCCAAAAGAAAATTATGAAAAAATAGTCTGTGTGCTGGCAGTATGCAGGGGTAAGTTACAGCCCATAATGTGAGCAGTATAGAAGTGAAAATAAAACTGGGGTATAAAAGCAATCCTATTATGGGGCTTTGTCCAATCATTTTTTATTCATTACAGTTTGTAACAGAGGCATTTATGGCACTCATCACTTCAATTTATTTTTTTTTTTTTTTTTTTTGCATCAGCAGAATATCACTTTAATTCCAGTTTGGAAGGCACTCCAGAGATCTCCTCTTCCAACCCCTTCTGCTCCTCACACCTTGCAGCAGGGCAGATTGGGCCAGGTTGCTCCAGCAAATTCGAATGTCTTAAGGGTTGGCAATTCCTCAGCATCTGTGGTTCACATGCCCATGTTCGAGCACACATCTGTCAGGGAAAAAAATAGTTAAAATCCTAATACTTAACCAGAATTTCCTGTGCCCAGTGCTTCCTGTTGCTGCAGACATTTGTCTTCTCCACACATTTCCAGTGGGTAGATGTAAAATAGATGTAGGTGTAAAAACAGTGTAGAAATCAGCAGCCTAATTGTTGCTGGGTGTTTTACACAGTAAAAGGGAAAAATGAAGAAAGGGAAAATCATCAGAGTTGTCCCTTAGTACCACCCAGAGCAGGCTCCATGTGGGGATGTCTGGCTGCACTTGATTGGAAATGCAGCCACAGCCTGAATCAGTGAGTCAGGAATTAGCACATCCAAAGGGTTTGGTAGAACAGGGAGGTGACCCTGGTTTGCTTTTGAAAGCAAACAAAAAATAGTTTTGGGAAATAAAAGGAATGATTGTAAGCTGAGGCTAAGAGGTTAATGATGTAAACAGAGCAACAGGCTTCAGATTTATCTTCCTGAAATTATTCCTAGTGCCTAAGGCAGAGGATAGCTCAGTGCTCAATATGTTGATAGACTGGACACCTAAATGTTGGAAAGGAAAGACCAAATCTTTGATGACAGCAAGGGACAATCTGCAGATTCCTGTTTGTAAGGTATGTGAGAAAGAAATACTTCCAAATATATATGTCAAAAAGGTGGTGGAGTTGTGTGACAGATAAGTGTAGCATTCCTTACAGTAATTAAAAACACACAAAAAATCAGCTATAAATGTAAACATGCCTGATGTCTGTGGTGACAAAGTTCATACGATAGTTTATGAGATATGTCTAAGATCCCCTACATTTACGGCACGTTGCATGACAATAACACTTGTTTGTCCCAAAAACTGACAGCACTTCTGTAGTTCATATTTTATACAATAATTAACACACTGCTTTATTGGTGTCTCTAATATGTCCCACGTGTTTAAAACATAACTTACAACTTATTGGGTGAAAAAATCTAGTTTGTATTTATAGCTCCAGATCAATTTATTTATTGTGCATAGTGAAAGGCGAGTGACAATTTCTTTAAGATCTGCTTTGCTCAGTGTCCATCTGGCTCTGTGGTTCCATCATCACTTAGGGAAGCAGCTGGTTCTTGTTTGTCTCCTTAAATTTCCCTTGTCAAGGCTTGTGCTGATAAGGGTCAGAATTTGTATCCCTTTATGGAAATCTTCCATTCTTTTTCCTGTCATCTCAAGTAATCACAGAATAGACACACATTCAGTTAACATTTATGGTTTTCACATATGTTATGGGACAATAATTCTGCAACCCATGGGCTTCTCTGGCCTCTGATGGTAATGACACAGTAATTTTTATAGTTTCCCCTTTGTTATTTCATCATAGGAAATAGCCTGGAAAGGATTTTATTCCAAAATATCTCCTTCCTTTCCTGAGGCAATTTAAAGAAAGCTGAATATTTGCATAACTTTATTGTAAGGCAAGTTTTTAGCTGTTTTCCAATTAAAGTAATAAAAATGCGTTCAAGGTAAATCAGAAGGAGCTGTTAGGTATTTGTGATAATAAAATTTTCCTTTATGTTGCAGAGATTTTATTTTTCAGTTTGCTGTTGTAAAATTAATTTGTTTCCATTTTCAACAAGGTACTTCAGCATTCCATTTTGCTGACTTGAAGCCACCCAGCTTCTTGCATCTGTGCTAAACAATTAAAACATTCACACAAAATACTTTCTGAAATCCTGAAAAATTAACCATGAGATAGTAAAACAAAGGCTGCTTCTAGCACAGATGGGATAAGAACTATTTTGATGACAATTTAATTTTGTAATAATTTTTAATAAATCTCTGTTATTAATGTTGGAAATCATGAATCTGACTTGAGTACAAGAGGAAAAAAGTTATATGACTGATGTTCATCATACTCATGAGTTGTGGCTGCCCCATCCATGGAATTGTCCAGAGCAGGTTGGAGGGGCTTGGAGCAACCTGGGATAGTGGAAGGTGTCCCTGCCCGTGGCAGGGGCTGGAATCAGGTAGTCTTTAAGATCCCTTCCAACCCAAAACATTCTGTGAATCTGTGATACCCTAGCTCTTCTTTTCTTCTGAACCTCCGATATAAAATGTTAGGAGTTGATAGAATTGGAGAAAGCACCTGGGGTTTTGTCCTACCATGGCTGTTTTAGGGCCTAGAGGGACTTTTATAGGGTGACCCTGGTTAGAAGCAAAGGGTTCTGTGAGCAGCAAAGCTCCTGACACCCAGCCTCTCACAGGTGGGTTTTTTACCAGCCAACAACTTTGGTTCACCTTGCAGTGGCCACCTAGAACAGAGGCTAGACAAGATTAAGAGAATAAAGTGGGTATTTATTAAAGGCCTTCAACAGATACACCTTGGGCCATCAGAAGCCTCCCAGAGGCTACATCCAGGCTGGACGGTGGTCTTGAGTTTTTCAGACAATTATAATTTTGGTCCATTTACATATCAGGGGTTAATCCTCCAATTAAGCCGCAGGTAATGAAGTCATATTTCCCCCAGTTTGCTTCTCCCCAGTTCACTTTGTTTATCCATTTTGGGGCCTGAGGCTGCAGGGTGTCCTTGGATCACAGGCCTGGGGGAATTGTTCTGCCTGACCAAGATGTGAAGACAGTAGTTAACACTTTATACGGCGTTCAGAGCTCTGCACTAATGCAGTGCAGGATTTGAACAATATAGAGGCTGAAATCTGAAGGCATTGCAGAGGATGGTGCCTCTAGGCCTGGCCATGAGCACGGAGCCCGGCACCGAGAGGGACCGCAGGGCACGAGCTCCTCCAGCACAAATCCCTGCAGCTCTCACATGAATTTTCTTGCCATTGCAGTGCCAAAGCAAGCTCTGAGCTGGCCCCTGGAGACCACATTATTATGTCATGACAGGAGATTACGCCTTTGCACTAAGTGGTTTCGGAATAAGTCTGCAGAGACCTAATTATGCTGCCATTGCTGCTTGAGAGGGTGGTTTAGCAGTGGAGCACTTCTTGTGAAAGCTCACTTACGATGACAAAATAAAGTGAAATTATGACAGTGTATTTTCTGCTAAAAAAAGCCCTCAACAAATAAAGAAAAATTGATTATTGTGTCAAATTAAACCATAAATAAATAGTAAATGCTGAATTTACAACCTAACTTCACTCTGACTTGCTGTAACTAAAATACACAATAAATAACATTTGTCTTTAAATTCCCACAGCAAATATGTTTTTAATTGTGAAAACAGTTATTGTTTCATACAATGCTACAATAACTCTGAGCAGTCAATTTTATGGCCCTGTAATAATGATATGATTGGTTTCCAAAGACCAGCTCCAGTTCCAAACTGTTTAATGCATCTGATGTTGCTAAACAGAACTTTTGATTCAAGTGTTAAATGGTCAGTAGTAGTTAAAGTTCTAAACTTAAGCAATATTCTAAATGTAATATCAAATTAATTCCAATATCTGTTTTCTTTAGCAGGATAGAGAACAAACGTATTGCCATGAAAATTAGATTAATACTAATAACAGTCTACACAACACGCTTCCCAAGACAGAGGGCAAAATAAAGGTGAGATCAATTCTTGCAAATGTTTGTTTAGAGTGCCTTTCTGCCTATGAAGATGTTATTCATTACTTGTTCTATAGATGCAGTGCCTCATTTAAATTGGTATAGAAAATCAATGTTCTGAGCAGGAGAAAAGACACTCTCCTCTATAAATCACAAGTATAGGCTTTAGTGCTATAAATTTAATTCAGAAACAATGACGACAACACAAATATCTCCTTACCTTTCTATAGTTAATAAAGAAAAATTGTAAAGGTTTTATGGAACTTGTACTCAGCCAAAATTCAGATTTTTCTGCAAGGAAAAGTAATATCCAGAATTAAATATATTAAATATTCATATACAGGCATTTGCCTGTACATAAACATTTCAATTAACATATAAATATGGTTAAACAAGTTTCAGCTTATAAAAATCTGCTTTTTATGTATATAGTAAACTTCTATCTGTAGAAGTCTTCTGTCTCTTAAGTCTTCATCAGTTAAATGGAGGAGCTGCAACGAGGCACAATTAGTTCTACAAATTGAAGAGTTGGAGCAAATTGGTTGGAGTTAATAAAGCTGGGGTTTAGAGAACAGTAAAGGGAATATAATACTCATCAAGTAATCAATCAACCTTCACACATACAGTGCTAATTCTGCCTCCCTAATATATCTATTTTGGTATATCTAATGTATCTATCACTGTGGTATCCAGGTAGATTGTGTCAGATGTAGCAAGCCTCATTAAACTTAGCATATACTTCCATTCAAAATAAGGCAAAAACTGTTTTTTATGATACAGAAAAGTCAGGGTTGGAAGGGACCTCTGGAGATGACCCAGTCCAACCCCCTGGCAAGGCAGGATCACCTGGAGCAGGTGACAGAGGAACGTGTCCAGGTGGGTCTGGGATGTCGCCTGAGAGGGATCCTCCACACCTCCCTGGGCAGCTGTTCCATGCTCTGCCCTCTGCACAGAAAGAAGCTCTCCCTCATGATGAGGTGGAGCTCCTTGTGTTGTAGTTTATGGGCCCTGCTCCTCATCCTGGCACTGGCACCACTGAACAGAGCCTGGCACCATCCTCTGGCACCCCTCGGAGATGCTGGTATGGATTGGTGAGATCCCCCCTCATACAGAAATACAGCACTAAATTATAAACTAAAGAATCTCTTTGTAGTTCTTGTATCTTAAAATGCTTGCACTTTCATCACTTGGTCAGGTACTGAAATGTTTATCTATTTAATTATTTGTTCATGATGGTCTGAAAATGAAAAGAATGAAGCAATCTACGACCTGTAAATGTAATTGTTGAGGTGTAGCCAAGTATGGGATTTGCAGCTGCAGAGCTGTGTTCGATGTAAATTGAGACTAACACAGGAATGGAATGATTTCATCATGAGCTTCTGATCAACTTGCTGCTGCATAGACTTAGAGATGACAAGGATCAGTGTTATGTGCATAAAAACCAACAGATTATGGGAGGCTGTGATAGGGGGAAGGACCTGGTAATTATGTTTATGTAAAGGGAAGAAGGGCTGCATGTTTCAGGGTGGAGTGGTATGAAAGCAAGTGCTGGGAGGGAGATAATCTTACCTCCTGTGTTTGAAATTAGCATAGTTATTGAGTAACAGCAAAATCATTATCATGTAAAGACATGTAAGATAGCACATAATGGGAGTGTAAAGGCTAAGCTCTTCTCAAAGGAATATGGATGGAATATTATCATTTTAATTTTAAAAAAATGAATTAGGCTCGGCTAAAAAAAATTGGAAGTGCCTTTAGGGACAAATCTGGGAATGATCAAGGACAGAGATTAGGAAAGAGCCCCTCCTTTAGCCTGTTAGCAGCAATGTGCTCAGAATTTGGGGGACTGAAGATAAACTCCACTCTCATTTACAGGAATGTCTCAGGCAGGGAGGGAAAACGCCCTGGAGAAGCACTTGCCACCATTTGTGGAGGGCAGCGATGTTTTTAATAGCAAACAAAACATCTGAGCTATTAAAAACATTTACATGCAAAAAATTCATTTTTAGAAGAATTTCTCCTCCATCATCTTTGTCTCCTCCCCACTCCCCAAAGCCAGTTAATTATAAATTGTGTTAGGAACACATCCTTGTGGTATTTATGCTGTCATTTCAAACACACCCTCTGGTCTGGAGGTGTGACAAACCTTGACCTTTCCTCTTCCATGACAATGGAATATTATAATTAAAGTTTTTAAGGAATCAACCTGACAAAGAATTTAGACCATCTGATCAGAAGAAAATCTTAATGTTATAAATTGCAGATGTGGTAAAATATTGTATCTTTGGCAATAAATTTGGCTTATAAAATGTCCATCACAAACCTTTCA
Source organism: Anomalospiza imberbis (assembly GCF_031753505.1). Classification (NCBI taxonomy): domain Eukaryota; kingdom Metazoa; phylum Chordata; class Aves; order Passeriformes; family Viduidae; genus Anomalospiza; species Anomalospiza imberbis. The sequence continues at coordinate 3,583,180 of NC_089694.1, forward strand.
GGGTATTGTGTCTATTCAGCAAATACAACTCCAACGGAATTATCCAGTCGAACTGAATCACTGAATGTGGGAATTTTCCCTAGAATGTGTTGAGTGCTGAAATACAAGGAATTAATTTTACTTTTTTCTGGTTGTTTCAGTCATCAGAACTTGTTGTTATTATTATTAGATCCCAGAAGTTTGCCCATGTTTGCAAAGTGTGCTCACCAATTGCACCAATATTTTCCACTGACAGGATTCTGTGAAGAGAAAAGGTTCAGTTATCTACCAAATCTGCAATTATGGGCTGGAGAACTATTGTTCTTCACTAGAGAGACAATAAAGGCTTCTCCAAGGCTCATTAAGATATGAATCTTTGAAATGAAAGAATTCCTGCCAGGAATCTATATTTTACTGCATTTAGTGAAAGACTCCTTATGTTTGACTTCTTGTTTCCTTTTTTTGCATCTAATCAAGTAAATTAAACTGTGCAATGAAGACAGGTTTTTGAGACAGAAGACTTCATAATGATCCTACAGAAAGATTCTGGTCCTTACCTCCTGCAATAAACAATCTCTCTGAAGCATTCAGAATTATTGTAGGAAAAATATAATTATAGGAGTCATTATGTATATAGTTCCCAGGTAAATTATGATGAAAGAGACAGCAAGGCTGATGACTGACAACTGAGGAAATGCTAGAATTAAGCTTACCTGTACAAATAAATCCAGTCCAGTGTTGGAATGCTTTACACTCCACAAAGTGCATTTAATACTATAAAAAATGATTAACAAGGCAGTTATTCAATAGTTTATTCACAGGCTCAAAGTTTAGTCTTTCATTTCTATTTCCTACCCTTCAGAGCATACATTTTGCATCCTGAGAGATATTATTTCATGTTGGATGTGAATGTACTTTAAACAGTCCCTTATTTAATTGGAAAATGACATAAACAAGAGTTTGGCCACTAAATAGGAACTACTGCATGGAATATTGCAGGATTGATGCCTTTTGGGAAAACAGGAGAGCTCTTAGAAATGTGAGCAACAAAGTACATTTTTCTTCATGCTTTTAACATGCAAGCGGAGAAACTCTGATGTGATTGCATAGTATAATTAGACTTTTGCCCTGGTATAGCATCTATTCACTTTTTAAAAGGTAGAAAAACCTCCAAACTGCTTTATAAAGTCTTCCCTGGGGTCAGTAAAAGATGTAGTGCATTCACGCTAATGCATCTTTTACAAAAACTGCTGTACAAGAGCTGCATCTCCGACGTGAACTCTGTCCAACCTCCTCAGGAACTGAAAATAAAAGTTTGGCATCCCTAATGTTGCAGGAGTCAGATACAAAGCCAAAGAGAGATTTCCCCCTCCTTTGTATGTATTACAGTATTTTTTATGATCTGTTATTTTAGAATGTTTCCTACTTGAATAAAAGCTGTTAAGAAGGCAGGAGCTGTGCAGACAGAAAATCAGTTATTTGCCAAGGAAGTTTTAACTATATTACCCTTGAAATTTTATATATTTTAATGCATCATTTTTAATACAAAACTCTAACTTTACCCATAAAAGTCTAATTTCTGCCTGATAAACTCAAATTAGTCTCAGATAATTGCTTTTTCAGTCTTCTCACATACATCTACTGTCAATTTTTTACAGCTCACTGAGCCATTTCAAATTATGTCTGGTTTGTCTTGCAAAATAAAAATGAATGATTAAAGGTGTTAAGTCTTTCTGTATCTAGACCTTTGCTTTTATTTTCCATGTTATGAAGATTTTGCATTTGGCTTTTTGTTCTCCATCTGTAACATCTTCAAGAGTCTTTCTGAGGAGGAGGACTCATGTTGAGCTGCCCCTACAGTGTGGATTCCTTACCTAAAATCATGGAATTTTTTGGGTTGGAAGGGAATTTAAATTAAATTTCAAATCCCCTGCTAGGGCCACAGAAACTTGGAAATATCTTATATTTTTTTAAACTTCTAAAATGTTTTAAATATTTTCCACTGGACTTTGACAATTGAGGCATTTAATAGAAGTGCAAAAGAAACTAGTTGGTTTTGAGAGATTGGTATAAAACTGGGAGAACACAATGATGTTCAAAATCTTATTGCTAAATAAGTGGAGGAAGAAATGCTACTTTATATTACAAAACTAGAAATATTTTGTGCAGTTTTTCTTGCTTTGGAAAAATATTATATAATTCCTTTAGCAGAAACATAAATGTTGGGCTTTTGCCTTACTAGAATATAATATTTTTGCTTTTTGCCTTATTGGAACATAACAAGCTAATTTTTGCCAATAATTTGATCCTCATTGTCTAACAATTATATTAATTGGCTGGTTAAAAGCTTACTTGAGACACCCTATTAATCTTCTGCAGACAGCAGATGCATCATTAGCAGGAAAATGCCTAAAATGCCTTATGATAAAACTCACGTTGAATCCAAGTGAAAATGGGCTGATGTTTCTTCATGCAAGGAAAGCCAAACCCTTCATGCAGAGTTTACTGGGAGGTTGTTGCTCCTTCTCATCCATTCAGGGGTATTTGGGGGTGGATTTTAAGAGAGAAACACCAAACTTTTGTGGTTTTTTTCCTCAAAGAACACCACTGCCTCTAGAAGATCTCCCCAGTTCAGAGGAATTTCAGCACAATGTGAAGCTGTGGTCACAGAAGAGCTTCAGCTTTGAGGATAACCTCTAAAATGTTCTGATAATTCCTTCTTTAGTCTTTCTCCTTATGAGAGATTTCCTTGTTGCATATCTGCAAATACACAGCATTATTATAATAAAAAACTCAGAGGGCTCCACAGGGATACTCTTGCCCCTTTAGAATGGAATAAATAATATAAATTTTAATGATATTTTAGCAAATTCTGCTTCACGTACATAATGGGCTACCACACTGGGAAAAGTGAGTTTAAAGGAAGATAGAAGGTATTCCTGCTAGAATTTTCAACACACAGAATTTTTAGAGAATGCACTTTTAAAAATTTTTTTCTAATTGGGCTTCCATTTCTAGCAGATGGCAAATTTGATTCTTTAGGATGATGCAATTAGCTAATTAGAATTTTGAGATATTAGAAGTATAGGGCCTTAATCATAGATTTTTTTGCACAAGGTATTTATAATATGGCTTGTCCTTACAAGGTGCAGACCATGCTCCCCCAAAATTTAAGTGCAATTTGGAGTGATACATGTGGGTAATGATTTCCCCCTAAAAACACTGGAATGTTTAGGCTCTTGTCAAAATTGGGAATTCACTCTCTTGCTGATATAGTTGCCTGTAATTTAAGACAACCAGAGACTTCTACTGTACAAATTATAGAGTATTGCTCTTTAGGGTTTTCATGAATAGTGACAAATTATCCATTATATAAAGAGATTAATTTGGCTGAATAAGTTTTAGGATGCTTGGAGTAATTTTCAAATAAAGTCTGAAATCAAGATGTTCATCCATTCGTGCTCAGCTATGAGGGGGAAAAAGCAAAGATTATATAAATCATAACATAATAAATTTGAACACCTTCTGCAAGTCTTCATAGCTGGTTAAAATAGAAAATAAAGCATTATCCTTTCTTTAAGTACTCTAATCATTAAATCAGTAGATTTCTGATGCAGAAACTTTCTGTAGGAAGAAAAATTTGATTCAGTATTATATTAAATCCCCGGGTAATAAGACAAATATGAGTGCATGAGTCATTCCAGCAAATCTCAAGAGACACAGGATCACTTATGTTCTTAATTAAAATAAATCAACTTCATAAATGACAATTTTACAGCCAGTATGCAACTGGAAATTTATCAACTATCTGCAGGAGGCTTTCAAAGCATCAGAATTAATATTTACAGGCACCAGGGCTGGTGTGTGCATTGCACATTTGTGTATCCCGAGGGCAAAAAATTAATCTTGGGGGTCTTTTCCTCTCCCAAAGGTCAGTCTGGCTGGCAAACCCTTCACTTCTCCCTGTCCTCCCAAAAAAGGACAGTCACAAGGCTGAATTTGCCACATTTCAGAGATAAACTATTCGTGTTGGATCCAAAATCAAGATTTAGACAGATTGGGGTCTAATCTTTGATAAATAAAGTTAAATTCTCTGTAGATGCAAATTAAGTGTATTTGGTTGAAACATAGCCTGTTGCCAACTGAAATGTTTGTTTTTATTTAACAGAAATCTGCATGTGTGCCGTCTTCATCTTGGCAAATTGTGCCTACAAAAGTAGGAAATAAAGAAGGGGCAAATACTGGCTTTGAAGGCACATCAAAAAAATCCCTTATCAAAAGCATTTGTAAGATTTAATAAAGAACATGAAATAAATGGAGTGGTAGTTGCTTAAACCAGTTGGAAAAGGCTTTGAGAAAATAGAAGGAAAAAAAAATTTCCCCTAATTAAATTTTTTTTATTAACTTCTAAAAATGCCCGAAAACATGCACCTGGGCAAAACCACCTGTTGACAGGTAAAAATTGATACCTGTTTAGACTCTTCTATGAATGGAAAACCCATTAAATAAATAACTATTTTCAATGGATCCTTATCTGTTTTCACAGAAATTTGTTTTGATTCTGACACTATTTTTAAAGTGACGATATGTACACTGAGATAATTTTCTAGAACTTCAAAGACAGTATTTTTCTGATTAAGTATACTGATTATTAAGTATATTGATTACTGAGTATTTTGAGTATTAAGTATGTTAAGTATTTAGGTATATTGAGTATAAATATTAAGTATATTGATTATTAAGTATTATTGATTATTGAGTATATTGATTATTAAGTATATTGATTATTTTTCTGATCAGTATATTTCAGATTAATTAGTCAGTTCTAATTTTATCCCATACCATTGCTGTGTTTATTGATGGGATGCAAACATGTGGCTTTCAAATACAATTACTGAAAATATGATTTAGGAAACATTCCTTAGTCTTTAATTCCACCAAACTTAATCTGTCAGATTTTCTTCAAAAGCAAAGACATATGGCTATGGGTGATTAATTTCAGATTGCAAATTAGTAGGAGTATTTGGGTTTTTCAGGGTTTTTTATTAGTTTTGGATAATCAATACCTACTGCTAATTATTTTTTTAGGTAAGGAAACTGTCAAATTTTGCTTCTCAAATTTACTTTGCCAATTATTTCTGCTACAGGTTTTTTATCTTTTTTTTTTTTCAATGAAATTTAAAGTTTTTAATCAGAAAGCTGGGCTTTTTGTTTACTCTGAATCAATGTCCACACAAAATAGAGGCTCAAGATTTTAATTACAGTTTGACTTCTGTGTGAGCCTGGCCAGTTTAAGGTCTGTAATTTGCAGGGCAGTTTTGAGCAGCTCTCAGCAGTGAAATTGCTGAAGCTGACATTGCTGGCCTGCATGAAACTCTGGGTTCTGAAAAATCCTCTTTTTTCCTATGTTCCTATGTAAGAAAGGAAATTTTACTACGGTTTATATTTCCTTTTTCCTAAGAGATAAATATCTGTTTTTTCTGGGAATCAATATTCAGACCAAGGCAGATTTCTCTTGCACGTGGCTCCTTTTCCCACTTACAGCTTCCTCCCTCCCCTGGTTTTCCCTCATCCTGTTTCCTCACAAATGCTCACCAGGTCACTGCTTTCATGATTGTAAGATGAGCTTTCACAGGGAAGGAATTCTGAAATTCTCAGCTGTTTTTCCTGGATCAACCTTTCCACATATTTCCCATATTTCCAACCTTTTCAATATTTTCCCATTTTTTCTCTTTTCTAAAAAAACAGATCAAGAAAGGTCTCCTTGACTCTCCTACACGGGGTGGCACATCCATATACACAGAAAACGAAAATTTTCTTTCAGAAATCTGACTTGCATGGAATAAAACAATTGATACCATACTTACCTGCTATAAAGGTACTGATATATTTATTTATGTTTCATAAAATCTGAATTTCAATGTGATCTTTAGGCATGCACTGGTTTAATAGACAGGATTATAAGGTTGGAGTTTCTAGGAGGAAAACATAGTGAAAAAGAACTCCGGAGTTTAAAAATGTATAGAAACATAGAATCATAGAAAGGTTTGAATTGGAGAGAACCTTTAAACCCATCCTGTGCCATGGGCAGGGACAACTTCCACCATCCCAGGTTGCTCCAAGCCCCATCCAGCCTGGCCTGGGACTTCTGCTGAGTTTATTGCTGACTTTCTCTCTTAGGAAAGTGCATAACAATCACCACTGATGTCACCACTAAAGATTACAAGTCACCACTGAATTGTGTGATTGTTTTTATCTGCTCTTCCTGTGCCTTTGAGGACAGTACCTATAATTAGACAGCACAAGGAAAAATGTGTTTAAAAAAAATGAAGTTGTTAAGGAGATGATGCTGAAGCGAGTTCAAATATAAAAAGTAGATTTAAAATAACACTTTACTGTAATGAGCAGAAATCATGACAGGAGAATAAAACATAAGAAAATATCCTTGGGGCATAAGTGAGATGATTAGAAATATCATTAAAGCTAAAGCATCTGTTTGAATCCTTTGTGAGACACCCAATTCACCCACATGCACACATAAGTGAGGGCTCAGTTTACTAATGCTGCAGTTTGAACACTAAATATAGCATGCTTTGCATTTAAAGAACATACAGATTAAATATGAGCTGCCTGTAGGACAGGGGAGCTGCAGTAATGATTGCTGGGGGTTTGAAGATCTTTTGCAAACAGGCAGATGTCCAACTCCAGCAAATATTCCTTAAGGAAAATTTCACATCAGACATCAATTTTATGCCACAAACATAAAATAAAGACTATTTTTAAAGGTTTGTAGGGGAAACTAAAATCTATTAGTGAAGAGCAGCAGCAGGGTGGGAGATGCACTCCTGTCAGAACAGGGCAGGTCCAGCTGGGGGTCAGGGAGGGCTGGGACAGAGCCCTGGGGTGCAGGAGATCCTCCTCTCCTGCAGGAGATGGGGCTGCATGCACAGCCCCACCAGGGAAAAAGAGACAAGCTGTGAATTCAACTTACATCCTGTGCACATAGACATGGAACAAACATCCCCTTCCTTTCCTAGGTCCTGCAGAGTCCATTCTATCCTTTGGGCTGGTGTGCACAGCTCTGCCTGAGTCTGGGGTCATTAATATCCCAAATTGCTCTGTCTGTTGCCATTAATGTTCTCCACTCACCTGGGATGGCTGCACAGACCCCAGTCCAATATACAGCCAGCTCTTGTCTGATTATCAGCTCCTTCATTAGTGATTTTTAATGATTCCATTAATTTAAAATGGAACTTCATTTCTGAATGAGTCACTTCTGGGCCTTTTTCTCAGTCTTTAGCCTCTTTACCCAGTCTTTAAAGATAAAAGACTTCATTTCTGTCTTATCTTTAAAAATATACATTGATCCTTAAGAGTTCCTGCACATGAATGGCAAGTCTCAAAGCTAATGAAAGGATAGCTACAAAATTCCTCTTAGTCATGGTTAAACCTCCTTGCAGAGCAAAACCAAAATAGTTTAAGAATGCTTTACCCTGATTTTCAGATGTGCTGAAGTGCCTTTGTGGATACATAATTCTAATGAGATTTGATCACAGTTCTGTAATCTACTTTCAGAAGGTCAGAAGAATAATGATTCATTTCTCCTAATGGTTTGACACTTTTGTAAAGTATGTTTTGGAAACATGACAAGGAAATAAATCTATTCTTGTGTGTGAATTCCCAGCTTCAAGAATAGAGGGTTGTGATAACACAGGCCAAGGCTTTGATTTCCTTTTTGTGATAGCAAATACTTTGTAATATTACAGGCTATCAAAGAAATCAGTCTTTCTTACCCTGTTCTGCAGAAAGGCACATTAATAGTTAATTTAACTGGAGCCTTGCATGCAGTTGAAGATGGCTCTGTCCATGCTTTCAGTCAGCAGCAGCTGCAAAATGTATTTCAGAGCTCTATACTGGTTCCACTTATGCTCTGTAGCTTGTTCTACCCTGCTTTCATTATTGATCAGTGATTGATCATCAGTGATCTGTGTTTATTCAGCTGGGGTTTCTGCTATTAATCTGTGCTTGCCCCCCTCAGGCCTCTGCTCTCCTCATTTCTTGCTGGATTCTTTGGAAATCTCTTCTACATCTTCTGAATTCCTTCAGTGGCTTTTGAGATCTGGCTTGTCAAGAACATAAAGCCTTTTTAAAACAACCTAGCCATGCATACATCCTTATCCTAGGGTCGTTAAATAGTTCTCTACACAAAGTAATAGGCCATTAAAGCATACATTTATGTGTATAGCCATAAATGTGTGCTAACTGTGTGTTTTAATATCTATTAGTTACAGCAGTATCATCAACGTGCCACCAAAACTGCCTGACAGCAGCACAGCAAAATATTGGTTACTACAGGGAGCAGAGCACAGAGCAGGTCAGGTGTCTTGATCCGGGTTTAGACTTAGAGCTTGACTTAGATCCAGATTTATGCCAGGCTTGTAACAAGAGGGAGCAGACAATAGCTTCCCAGAAGCATCTTGATGCAAAAATGAAGAGGTCCAGGTTGTTTTCTTTTTGTTTTTTTACAGTTTTGTGAAGTGTTACAGAGCTTTGTAAACACAGGTGGCTTTGGGCTGGTTCCTAACTGCTGACAAAAATGCAATCCTTACCTCTTCTATGAATAAGGAACTGAAATTTCTTCAACTATCATGTTTTCAGATTGCCTTGAAAGAAACTGGATGAACAAAAGTAATCTAAGTGTTTATGTAGGATGTATTATTAACAGATCTTGCATGCTAGTGTCACTTCCAGGCATTTGTGTAATAACTGTATGAAAATAAAAATAAACAGTACTAATAAACTTTGCCATCAGGAATGCAGTCACTCTCAGGCCAGAGTCCTGAAGGCTATAATAATTATACTTAAATGTTCCCAGAGTATTTATATGTGTTCCTTTTAAAAGGAACAGATTTTTGCCCTTAAGGCCCACTCAAATCTCAATGATTTTAATTAGTGACACACATAGCTTAATTCAAGTTACTCTACATGCACTTTTAGGAATGTTTAAGCCAGTTAACAGGTCTCATGGAGCTGAAGGTGTATAGGAAGTGCTACAGATTTAATGAACAATTCTCTCAGCTCCAAGAGGGGACTCAGATTCCCGGGACTCTGGCTCTGGGCAGATGTGATTAAAGAGCAGCCACAGCTCTGCAGAAACCACAGGCTGGGCCAGCTTGGGCTGGAGGGCACTGAGCAGCTCTAATTGACTTGGGCAGGCCTGGCAGGCTGCAGCTTTAGCCAAGTTTCCTGGCTGAACCAAGTTTCTCCCAGGGATTGATGTGTGCAGCAGAGTTCTCATGGCCTTCTGCTGTATTGCCCTTGGTTTTACAAGTCCTGTGTGAGATCCAGGACCACGGGATTCTCAAAGAAGCTGTAATTCCACATTGCTGTGTTTGCAGCGTGTGACACCAAGCTATTTGTTTGGGTCCCTTCTTGTCCTGTTTTATCTTATTGAACATTCAGCTTTAAAAAGGAACATGAGTGATGAATGAGACCCTGGGTGAGAAAGGACAGCTGTGATTTCAAAAACATGACAGGATGAGTAAGTCTGAGTGCTCTTACGCCATTCTGTAGTTTGAACTTCTCCTTCCCTCCTTTCCTTCTTCTTGTGGCCTCTTCAGCTCAAGATTTGATAACACTTCAGAGTCTTTGATTTAATTTGTTTCATTTCAAAGACATATCATAATTTCCTTAAATTTATATAGGCTTTTTCATATATTAAACTATAAGGGAATTTAGAAACATTGCCCTGAAGATCTGTCTGTCTCTCCAAGATGGCTTTGTTTACTGGGATATCATAGCACAGAAATATTTTAGTTGTCAAAATTATATTTTAATCAACAAAGCAATTGAAATAAACTCGAGGCCAGTGTTTTGACTGTGTTCTCTACATTCACTATTTGCATTTCTACTGGAATCTTTCCATTGCAGGTTGGGTGTTTTGTCACAGAGATGATTATAGGGGTTGTACCTCTCATAATTATCCTTTGGTGTGTGAGACATTCTGAGAGAAGAACAAAGGCTCTTCTTTAATCTGGGTAGGTCACAAATCAGGTTTGTATTTGCAAGCCATATATTGTTGGATTAGTTATTGCAAGCCATAAGTTGGATTTGTTATCAGAAAGGAGGAATGGGTATAAAAAAGACAGGAGAAGTGCTTTGAAGTGTTTGGTCGTGGTTGTTCTTAGACAGAGACGTGTCCTGCAGTCACAGGGCTGATTAAAGCAGAGCTCAGCGCGTGTCGCTGCCGCCTCCATGGGCCGTGTCAGACAGACCCTGCAAAACAGGCTCCATTGCCAGTGCTAACAACACCCTCCAAAGCTCAGCTTCACTGGGCTGCAGCTTGACAAGCCAGGCTTTCTGGGCATCTGACACAGACTGTGGTGTTAGACGGGTGATACGCTTAGACCCCAAATTCTCTCTGTGTGCCCCAGAGATGGGGCTCAGCAAAGCAGCGCCTCCAGCAATTTCACTTTTAGGACACTTTGAGATTCAAGACGGGTTGGAATGAATCAAATTCTTGGAGTTTTGATCTTAGGAGTGTTTAATCTGGAGAAGATAAGGCTCAAAGAGACCTGATTGCTCTGTACAGCTCCCTGGCAGGAGTGTGGTGGGGGGTCAGGCTCTCTTCCCAGGCAAAAAGGGATGGGACAGGGGAAACAGCCTCAGGTTGTGCCAGGGGAGGGTTAGGTTGGAAAACAGGAAAAAATTCTTCACTGGAAGAGTGATCAAACCTTGGAACAGGCTGCCCAGGAAGTGGTGGAATCACCATCCTTGGAAGAGTTAAAAGGAGGAGGAGATGTGGCACTCCATGAGCTGGTTTGATGGACGTGGGGGTGTTTGGTTGAAGGTTGGATTGATCATCTTGGGACCTTAATGTTCCCATGAATCTGTGGTTCTACTTTGGCTTCAGGTCAGAACTAAAACAAGGACCGTGGATTTAGGATTTGACCCATTCAGCTACACATTAAACTGAGATTGAAGCCTCTGCACTGATGCCTGAGGAGGTTTGATTGTTTTCTTAATGGCATAAGTGTCCTAGTTTTGACCTACATACCACACTCACACCAATTCTATCTCATTTTCTCTATAATTCCTATAGAATAATCTCAGGGGGATATAGGAGCGGGACGCTTAAAAGAGTTTATGTACAATTATTGCTTTTCTAATTAAAATAATGTACATGTGCACAGTTATTAATATGATAAAGCAAAATCCAAAAAAAACCCTGTTAATCACTAGAATATGACAGAAAAGACATTTTCTGCATAGTAATAACTGAATGAGATCTATGAAGGTCAGAAATTATTCATACTCCTTTAAGAAAGAAGCATTTTAGTTTTGGTAAGGAGGTAAATAATCCAAGAGAGGAATCAGGATTATTTGCAGCTTTCTGTTCTTTATTGTGCTGTACATGTACTTATTACTTAAATGGGCCTGTGGCTTAGATATTTAGAGGAGGAAAAGCAAAATACGCAACACCAAGAAGGTGAAAAAAAGAATTTTCTCCTGATAGGTGCTGCCTTTGAAGTCTTTATGAATTAATGGCATCAAAGCTAATCCCTGAAATGGCTTGGATGATGCCTTTGTGAGTCCAGGATATACCACATTTACAAGGAAAATGGTTCCATGGAAAATTACATCTGTTTTTTTAGTAATACAAATATTTTTGCAGTCTTAACAAGTCTTATTAAAGATAATTGTTCATTTGAGAAATTTATTTTTAGTGGATTCTCTGCCTGGTAATTGTTCCATATATCCTGTATGGATTCCAATGCCATGATTCTCAACCTGGGGACTTTCTCTTGACAGACTAACTTTAAAGCATTCAGAATCTTTGAATTTAACATAAGTTCCTCTTAATGTTGTACTTTATACCTTAATACACACAAATTTTTTTTTTTATTTTAATATATAGAATTTTATTGAGGTATAACTTATCTGTTCATGAGGTTAATGATAGGCCAGAGGAACTACTTTTATTTTGGTACAAATAATTCTGGAGAAATAAAAAGGTTCTAGAGGGGATCTTAAGAGCCACTTTCATATTTCATAGACATACATGTGAAATCATTTAAAGATAGTTTTAGTCTTAAAATTTAACTCCATTAAAACAAAAGGTATGTTATGGTTCAATAAAGCCCAGACGATTAAGTGAAAGATTTTGTTCTGTGCTCAACTAAATGCTTTGGTGTGGCTTCATCAGTTGTAAAGGTCTTTGTCCTGGTCCAGTTACCACATTTCCATAAATGGATATAATTTAACTATTGCCTTCATGTGTAATTCAGACTTTACAGCTTAAATGCTGTCTAAGAAACTGCAGACAGAATTGCATGCTCACATTTCACACAGTGCATGCTTCCAGCAGAACGTGTCATCACTTGCATGAAGATAGCTCTATCCACTCCCATAAATAATTGTAAGACACACCATCTTTATCTCTGTTATCCAATAAAGCCAAAGGCAGATATTTGATGCTATGATAATGGTCTAAAAATGACAGAAATTGAATTTTAGTCCGTTGTTATGGTGGCATATAATAGCAGGGTTCACCTACATGGATTCTCATTTGTTTAACAGACTCGTGGTTTGTGTGGAGCTAAGGCCAAAGCTCCTGTTGCACACAGATGTCATTGTGTCTGTGACTGTGTCACCCCTTGGGTGAGGCTTCCTGCTTTGTGCTTATTCGTGGGGTCTGGAACAGTATTCAAAAATGCAATGTAAATATTTGTAACTGAAATGTAATGTAATTCTTTCTTCCAGGCCTGGCTTCTCCTTCACCACTCTAAAAGGTGAATAGTCTTTCTATTAATCTTGTAATATCTCTTTGCCAGCTGCCTGGACAACCTCTAATTCTCTTTTGATGGCTAGCACACACTTAGTGGATGCAGGAGTACTTGCAGCAGAGAATTGCAAATTTAAAGCACTTCTGTAAACCTGGCATTGCCTTTCAACAACCTCACATAGTTAAAATGACACAACTTTGAAATATACTGAACTTATCTTTCTTACAACAAGTAAAAATCACATCCCAGCCATGAGTGAGAAGAAGAGGCATCGTGCCAGTGTTTGTGTTTCCTGAGAAAATTTACAATATTTACCAAAGCTGGCCCTCTCATTTGAACACATAAAGAAAATAAACCAGGAAATAAAGCTAGATCTACTGTGACAGCTGCTAAGAGAAAAATGTGAAGACTCACCTGGCATTCCTTTTCAAAATGTCATTTCCAGACAGCAATGCCAATTAAAGTACTTTTCTTTACAGATCTCATGGCATTTTTATCACTTGACTAGGAAGAAGCTGGATCCACAGATAAGGTCAGATCTCTGGTCAGCAGCATTTTGATGTACGGCCCCCTTCTGTGTGTGCAGCCAGAAATTTCTGTCCTGGGTGAGTGCAAAGCTGAGCTGTGTTTTCCGCGGGGCACTGCCCATTCGAGTAATCATGGCTGTACCAAATAAACAAAGGAATGCACTGTCCATGATGCCTCATTAGTAGAGTGTCACACAGCTGAAGGATTCGACAGAAAGTCAATATTTAGCATAAGCAAATAAGAAAACTTTATTTAATATTTTTTCTCAGTTAGCCAGGTAACTCTGGAGGGAAGGGTATGATCACAAGAAGGTTTTTCTTTCATCTCCAAATTTTAACTTTCCATCTGAGCAAAGGGAGGCTTTTACATACTGGTTGTTTTCAACAGTTATCATAAGGATTGTTTGTTTAAGGAGCAGACTTATGTTTGTGTTCAAGGGCAATAAGGAAAAAGGAATTAAATATATATTGGGGGAGAAATAAGAGCCTCTGCAGTGGTTTTCCTGAAAGGAACATTTGCAAGAGCACACAAAAGGGATAGTAAAGAAAGGAGAGATATTGACAAGAAAGGAAATGAATTAAAAGTGTCAATATTTCCCTTGAGTAATTAATTAAGAGTATTCTCATGCCTGACCCATTTTGGGGGGAGAGAGACTGTGGTTCACTGCAGTGCTATAAACCACAGAAAGCCAAGTTAGCCTCCAGTTCCATGGATTCAGTGGCAGACTGGTCTTGGGGCATGTGCTGACCTGTTCCAGCCTGCCTTCTGCAAGCTGTCAGCCAGAGCCTCAGTAAGAGCCAGACAAAAATAAATAGCACATTTTTATAATGTTGTTTCTCTTTTAATCTGGGTCAGGCTCAGGATCCAGTTACCACTGCTGCTCCATAGACATCTCATGGTGAAAGAGGAGTCAGAATGAAGGACACACGAAGAGGCAGAAAATCATTAAAGCCTTTAAAAGCCAAATGGTTTGGCTTTCTGTTTAAGATGTGTAAAAATGGCATATTTTAGCAGGTACAGGATTTAGTTCAGATTGGAATGTGGTGCTGAGTGTGTGGGGCACATCCTGGCCACAGTTTGCACTTCAGGTCTCAGTGAATTCCAGTTTATTTTGTTTACCCTTGGGTAGAACAGGGATGCTGGCACTAGGAGTGCTCACAGATCAGTTTGCTGATGTGCTCATGTAATCCTTGCAGACTGTAAGGAAACGATTTAAAAGCAAGATTGTTTGTGTTACACTGATGTAGATGAGGTTTATCTTTGTAATCCTATGACTCCATTACTTGCATGCCAGCAAATGTCTTTTTTCTTGTTTCTGTAAATTATGAAAAGTGTTAACATCAGTCACTTTAGTTCCTGGAAAATCTTCTCAGATTTGCAATTCTGTTGTGTAAATTAATGGCTCAGTTCACTAGAGAAAAATATTGCAAATGTATTTTGGCATCATATAGAAGTAGACAACTTGTAAGGTAATATATTTTCTTCTAGCAAATACATGTCAAATTAGCTGAACAGGTTTTAACAAGCATGTCCTCATTCCTTCAGCAACTGAGAATATACTTGCTAGATTCTCAAAGCAAATTAGGCACTCAGCTCCCCTTAAAAACAGAAATAGGTAATGAAAGTCATTCTGCTCTTCAAGATTTGAATGAATTTGAAAATTCCATTTAATTCTTAAAAAAAAATACAACCAAACAAAACATTTTAGTTGTTGCTGTATGTGCTTACCACCTATGTCTTGCAAGTTTTTCAAGATCAGACATTATTTTTCTTTTCCTGTGGTCTTTAAAAATTGGAACTTTTGTCACAAAAGACACTTTCTTGTATAAAGAACTGTTAATTGCATTGCTGTGTCAACACCTTAACCTGCTGTGCAAAGGTTGGTGTAATTTAAGGTTATGGAAATTCACAGTTCAGCTGCACTGGGTTGGTTTTCAAATATGTGTTTAAATCTACATTTGCAAAATGTCATTTTCCTTCCCTGCTCCTCCTGGCAGAGGTAAATTGCTCTCCCATAGATGAGCACTTCAACGATAGAAGAGGCTCTGCAGCAGCATTAGAAAGTGTGAGAGTTATTCTGATACTGACCCCCCAAGCAGGACAGGAGAGGAAAAGGGAGCATTGTGCTTTTACAAGGTTGCTGCATGCTCTTCCATCAGCTAATCACAAAGCCAGCAGCACTTCGGGGTGGGATTTGTAGTAGGATTTGCAGAATGATGTCCAGCAGCATTAAGGATTCAGGAATTGCTTGGGAAAAACCAAGGTAACACCAGTTCCTTAACAGCCTGAGGAGATGCATTCACAGTGAAAAAGGCACTACTGACTGCTCTCTGTGCTAGGAATTTGAGAGGAATAAAGCTTTCTGATCTGGTTGTTGAAAACTTACTAAGTCAAAGAGCAAAATGCATGGAAAAATCTTCTCATGATATTTTGGAAGTATAAACTAAGCTCAGGAGAGAAAAATGCAGTTGTGGTTTCACTGAAGTTTGAGTTGCCCCTCTGCCCAATTCATGCACAACCCCGTGGGCTGAACTGTCCCAGCTCACATTGGTTCCAGAGATGTTGATACCACCCAAACCTCAGCTAGTGATTCCAGAGATGTTGATATCACCCAAATCTCAACTGGGTGACAAAAACATTCCTAAAAAATCTTCAAGACATACTCATCTAGTCATCCTTGCACATTTTGGACCTTCTCCATTATATGGAGAACTACTGGATTTTCTGTTGAAAATATGGGTAGGAAAAGGACACAAAAGTACAGTATTGTCAGTTTATGCCACATAAAGGTTAAAGTAGTAATATTTCTTCTTTTTACTTCATATTTCTTGAGAAACATCAACTCACAGGATTGCACACTTCAAAATAATTGGCCACTGTGAGCTGACAGCTCTGATCAGAGCAGAAGGGTCGTTAGGAGATGCAATGAGCCTGATCTTCTGTCTGAAAACAAAGATTACAGAGGACTTGCAAGGACAAAGGAAAAGGAGTAACTTCTTCATCTCTGAGGATATTTTCTGAAGGAAGAGCTCAAAAAAAAAAAGGTAGGACACTGACTTTAAAACTAACAAATCTTCCCAGAGTCTGCACCACTGAAGTTCATTTACAGTGGTTCTGCATTCATTTCTTATTCTTGGTCAGGATCACAGTAACTTCTATTTATGCTATGCAATTGTGCTACTCCCACAGCTGAATTAGCTGACAATTAAATAGGAATATTTTCTTTCCCTCATCCATGACAATATTACAAAACAGTGAGTTGTCATCCCTGGGAAAGTCATACCGGAACTGCATTTTATTCATCCATTCAAATTGACAGTGATTAATAATCATCCCACATGGGGAAAACTTAATCCAAACAATCTATCTTGTGTTTACTCAGGAGAGTATCATGTGTTACGGTAAAACACTGAGGTCATGAGGAATTCTAATAGTCTGGTTTTCTCTTATCCCCAAGACTTGTCACTACACTAAAAAAAAAAAAACCCACAAAAAAAAAAACAACAACAACAACAACCAAAAAAACCCAACCAGATGAACAATTGATGGGTTTGAAATTATTCATTCTGAAAAAAAAAAAAAACCCAAATTGATATTTATTATTTATTTGTTTTATTGGTGCCACATAAATGTCCTGCAAATGGATTCAGTGCAGATTCCAGGAGCTGAACTCAAGTGGGTCCATATTTACATCTTCCCCTTTGTCTGTAAAACTTTCCCTCAAGTTTCATCCACCTTTTCTGAAGGGTTTCACTGCTCCAAGGAACATTTCCCCAGCCTGTGTTTGTATTCATCACACAGAAACCTTGGCTGGAGCAAAACTGAATACAGAGGCAAATTACAAATTAACTCTTGGGTTCAAACCCTTTGCAAAATCTGACTTGGAATAAATGACAGCACTAAACAGTTCCTGTTTTTTTACCAGAACAAAATTATCCTTCTATTAGAAACAAATCACTCTAATTGGGCAGCCAGACTTGAGAGTGAGTTGATCATTTTTTTCCTAATAAAATACTTACAAAACTATAATGATTTTTAATGTTTCTTCTGTTCTCAATGTATGCTCATAAAGTGTACAAATCATTAATTTAAATATGTTTTAGTCAGTATAGGAGTAATTTCTTTTAGAGCTTATTTTAGGAATAATGCTTTAGGAAAAAAATTACCCTAGAAGTAATCTTTATATATCATCTCCCTTGAAATAAGGTATATCCACAGTTTAGATCTTGATAACAAAATTAAGACCTGATTGTTCTAATATAAGTTATCAAAACCAAAGTAATCTAATCTAATTTCATGAGCGTGGACAATAATTCCTGTCCTCCAATAACATGGGGTTTTTAAATAGAAAAATTAATGTTTAATTGGATTTATGTACACAGAAGATGAAATAAATGTGGTTTAAAATGTATGCAGTTACCCTGAATGAACAATTTAGGAGCAATCAATCTGTCACCCACTTTAATCTTTAAAACAAGCATGCAATCTAATAGTGTTTTGTAAAATTACATTTGTCTATTAAACTACTACATCAGAATATCTATCAGATAAACAGGATAAAAATGTACTGCTTCTGAATAACAAAATTAGAATAATTTGTAAATAAATCAGGCAATTTTTACTACACTGAAGTGTAAAGTATATTTAGATACTTTAGGAAAGATGATAGAGGCAAAAGATTAGATATAAAAATAACACAGAGATTAAATGTTGATATTGCAAGTTGGAAGGTACCTGTGACTTTTTTTACCAGTACTTATGTATGACCCTGGTGGAAGGAAGCAGAATAAATATGAAATCCAGAATTAATATAGATATTAACATCTTATTCATAGTCCATTTTTAAATGTGCATATCATCCAGGTTCTACAATTCTGCCTCAAAAGTCATTTGGAAATTACAATTAAATGACAATACTCCTCATGTTCTCTAGCTGGCAATTTTTGTAAATTCTGGTTTTAGCAACATCTTCCTAAGTGCATTGAAAAATAAAAATCATGAGGGGATACTCGGCTGATGGTTCTTTAATTGCATCATGTACCCCAAAACCAGGATTATTTGAATCAGATTGCACCAAGATGAAGGAAAGAGAAAATGTTTAAAACTGCAAATCTTTTATACGTTTAGGACCCAGAAGATTCTGTGACCAGTATCCATCCATAAACCAGCTGATTTCTTGATTTTTTTACCACTGGTTTTGTAGCTGCAAGAGCTTGAGAAAACGAGGCAGGACAAATTTTAAGTATGTGCATAATTATTGTGCACTTAAACATGTGCTTAAGTACATTCCTGGAGTTGGGCCCAGTGACCTCAGCTCTCCCCATGAAAGTCAAAGTAACACAAGCCATTTGTGCCTCATACTGCAGGATGTAACTTTTAACAACTCACTATTAGAAAAATTAAATTTTAACCTTGTCTTGCTAATTCCAACTATTACTGGGGCCATATTTATGCCCCAACTTAAAGTGCAGTTTATCACTCAGATGCTTTAACCTTTGGACATCCTCTCCCTAACATTTTTTTAAACATCAGAATATCCCCCAGCTAATTATAACAGCGTTGATTTCATAAATGAAGAATTTGTCCCTCCAATTTTTCTCATTTTATAAAAATCAAAACTATCTAGCAAAATGTGGCAGGGTGGATCTAAGGATATTTTTTTTTTTTCAACTAAATGGATTGTCTTACAAAAACAGAAGATGTAATGGCTGTGAATTCCTGGAAATGTGAAGCATGTTGACTGTACTCTTATTACTCTGATGGAAAATGCTAGGAGTCAAAGTTTTCATTTATATGGCTGGTTAATAGCTTTGGCAATTTTTATTGTGCAACAATTATGTTTTTAATTGCTAAATGCATCCTGAGCAGTGCTAGGCAATAAAAAATAGGAAGATGTGCTTTTATCAAGCATGACTCACTTAATAACCTTGAATTTATTATGGATTTCTGCAGCCCTTATATTTATTTCTTATGGAAACTCTCACTAGATACTAATAAGTTACTAGATATTAATGAGTTACTAGATATTAATGAGTTACTAGATAATTATGAGTTACTAGATAATAATGAGTTGGGCTTTTATGCACTTTTCTTCATGACTCTTTGAAGGCTCAAGCAGAAATTTGCAGAGTTGCTGATATTTATAAATTCTGTTTAAAAAGCTTTAACATGCAGAACTCTCTTCATTAGAAAAATCCCCGTGCCTGGCAGTGATGTTTGCAGTGGTTTCTGGTGAGAGAAACTCCATCTGTATTCCTTGGTCAGATTATGCATGAGACACACCGTGGAAATGCCAGATTTCTGCAGAAAACATTTGCATAATGTGCTAGACACGAAGTGGCATCACATCAAATTGCTCTTTGAAAACATGGGAAATGCATAAATTTGTGTCCATAGCACAGGTATTTAATCCCCCTTTGATCTTACCGGGGCATTCCTCTACCTTCAGCTTAAAAATCCTTTTTCTTCTGCCTGGCACCCTTTCTGAAGGTGTTGTGGAGCTCCACATGAGGACAGCTGGGAGTAGAAAGCAGCTTTCTGTTCCTGCTTTTTACTATTTTCTGCTAGAGCATAAAGAATCTTTGGCTCCTCACCTTGAAACACTCCTGAGAATGGAATTTTGATCACCTCAAGAGGTTTCTTCTCACTGCTCTTGGACTCACACGAGTAATTCAAAGGATAGAAAGCATCTACAAGAGGACGCGTCAGGAACTGACACACATTTCCAGCAGCTTTGGAAATGCAGAGAGTAATTTTAATTGCTCCTGCTGATCAGTGGCACTGAGTGACAGAAAACGTCTGTCCAGCAGCAGTCTGTCTGTCCAGCAGGCAGGGAGGAGGACAGCCCTCACCTGCACAGCAGAGCTGCATCCTCACCCCTTGGGTGCCTCTCAGGTGCTGCAGAAGCATTTCCCTCTGATCAGCAAAAGCAAGTGGAGCAAATGTGAGACTCAAGATGTTGGAGCAAACTAGATGTCAAATCTTTTGACTCCGACACCTCTCGACAGCTGGAGGAAATCCTCAGCACGGGGGTGACACCTGAGAGCTGATCCGTGGCTGCAGGGGGTCACAGGGACCCCACTGCTCTGTGGCTGGAGGCTGCAGCCCCCCTGCTCCAGGTGTCAGCACCTGGCTCCCAGCAAGCCCTGCTGCCTTACAGGAGCCAGTCCTCATCAGGCAAGTCCATTAATCACATTTCAGGAGGCCAATTTCCTACAGCCACTCTCCATTTCTTCCAGGGATTCGAGACAGATTTAATTTTTCCCCTGAATGCATTAACCTGAAGGAGCAGCCTACTTAATTAAAACAGATATTGTTTCACTTTCTTTAAATATGCAAATGTCTTTATTAGACTAGGTGTCATGTGCTGTGCTTTCCTGCTTAATTAATCTCAACCTCATCCTGATTTGCCTCAATGGGAATAAAACATTCCCATTTATTTTTGGTGACTTACCTCAGTACATTCCCTCCAATAGGTTTGTTATCAGCAGTAATCTCTTTTCCCACGTGGAACAGATCAGCTGTGTGTCACTAAATGCACTTTGTGTAAGCACCTAAGGCAGTAACATAAAATTATATTTTTAGGTCACAGGGGGTTCAGGTCGAAATTTGAGGTTGCAGTGAATTTGGGGAAATCCCTCACAAATAGCTCAGGGTTCAGCACCACTGACCTCAGGGATGTCTTTAGATCTCCACCTAAAGCAGGATGGAGGTTTTCATCTCTGACATTAATTTTGTCCCCACCTAAGGAAGGATGGGAACTAAATTCTAATTTTCTCATTTTTAGAAATATCTTTGGTGTACATAAATAGTGAAACTGTAGAATAGCGTTCCCAAAGGAAGAAAGGTAAATCCAAAAGATAACTATGTGACTTGTTTTGTTTAAACTTTCTGTTACTGGGGTAATATTTCACTATGCAGATTTAAGTATTTGTAAAGCTTCTACAAAATAAATTTAATTACATTTCTAACAATGAATCAAAACTTTAGATTGAAATAAATTGCTTCAATATCTTCCTGTAGCTACATGAAATTTATATCAATAACCAGAACCAGTTTACTTTGACCTTATTTTTCAATTTAATTTAGTTGAAATTCCAATTAAACCAATCTAAACTCCCATAGTTTCACGTCCTGCTTTATTGGTATCCAATCAGTGCAAATACTTTCATCCACTCAGTATTGTGAATTTGTCAGAGATCAGTCACGTGGCAGACAGTAATTTGTTAGGTCTAAAATTAATTGGACAAACAAATCAATGAGTTCCTAATAGTGGTTATTGGGCTTTTTTATTTGACTTCCTCAGTTGTCTCTCCCTCAGAATTACTCTGCATATTAAATTACTAATTAATACAGCAGTACTTTAGCTTAGTGTGCTCTTCAGGTGAACTTCTCAGCCAGTTTCCCAAAAGGAAGTTTCTATGTCTGCTTTTTTAGGAGCAGGGTTATGTCTTCTTCATGGCATTTTCACAGTATCTACCTATTTTTTCAGCACAGTGGGCAGTAGAAACCTACAGTTCCATGCAAGTGATCAATTTTTGTGTGCACATGGAATTTTCTAATAGATTAAAAATACCTGAATCTGATTCCATTGCCTTTCCTCAACATTTTGGAAAATCCTGAAGAGGGCACTGAGGCCAGCTCAAGACTGTCAATTTGTTTGGATTTTAAGTTAATTTGTTTAGATTTTAAGCTGTCTCTCAGTGACCTGCCACGTGTCCAGAGCCACCCAAGGGCTGTCCTGTCCCAGTGACCAGAAGTGTCCCTTTGAGCCACCCCTGATCTCAGAGTTCCTGTTGATCTCCCTTCCATTGCCACTTCCCCAACTCTCCTAGGAGCATCTGCAACTGCACAGGTTGCAGAAATCTCAAAAATAACCCAAGCTCACATTATACTCTCAGCCTTTTCTGGCACAAACCCTGCTTTGCAGCACTGCTGAGTGTCCCCTACCCTATGGAAATTCTACACTTGTTAGAAAGAGAACATGTTCACCTCCTTCTTTATGAGTAGCAGCACGTAAATCAAGTTCTTACTGCTCTTGAAATGGTAAAGTTATTTTGCATAAACTGACAGTAAATTCCCTCAATGTAGATTAATAGAGTAATTTCATTTTACAAAGCACAAGTCCTTTGAACTGTGGAAAATTCTGAAGCCTTGTCTCAGGAGGAGACTTCAGTTTACCAGGATAAATTATTTCTAGTTCAACAAACTTTCTAAGAGCTGCAAAAAAAGTGTTTTAATTTTTGTTGCTGTTAATTGTCATCTCTGTGAAAATATTCCACAAATATTCCATTGTCTTGCTACAGTAACTGTGGGATGAATCCTCTCCCTCAGGAAGCTCCTGAGAAGGGCACAGCTGTAGCACCCCTCCAGCTCCTGGAGCAGGAAAACAGGAGATCCTTCCAGTATCACTGTTGTGCTTCTGTGGATTGTGAAAGTTTGTTGGGATCTAGTTTTCAGTGTAACCATTCTCATGTTGCTTGCTGTGTAAATTATCTATCCTGGAAGTGTCCTTTGATAAAGGACAGAAGGAATTTAATAGCAGTACACTTCCCACAAAACCCTAAAATCTGCCCATGCTCTTTTCTGACAACTTTTTGACCTGCCAGTGAAGCAAAAAGCAAAATAACTTCAAATAATTGATGTATATGTTTGTAGTGATGGTGATAAAAAGTTCTATCTTGAGCAAATTCAAAAATAGAAATGACACTTTTATATCTGCAGAAAAGTGAAAGTTATTTATTGTATTTAGGGTTGTGTATGATGGAATGGGAGAGACCAAACAGAGCAGAAGATTGCTTCCACTTTTTGTGAGTAACAAATAAATAGTGGAAGTAAATGTTAGAAGAAATAGAAGTAAATAACCACTGCTGAAAAGAGCAGAAACTTTGATAGCAGCCTGTGACCTCTGACAGTCCCTCAGCTGGGCAGCATCATCCTATTACAGGATTTGGGCTCAAACCATCCATTACAGCAGGACTGGAAACAGAAGCCAAGGAGGCTTCAGTCCCATTTATTTTAATCTCCATTGTAAAGGGATTTATACTAATGGAACACAATTACATTAGCCCACGAGATTTTAGAAGAGAACTGATATATAATTCCATTCTATATCGTTTGTAGTTGTCTAACTAATTAGCAATTATAAATAATTCCCTTTGGATTAATTGCTTAGATAGCATTCAGAATATAAATCTTTCCACATAACATTTATATTATTCAGACTGAAAAAGCTACTTTGATTTTATCCTTGGCTGACTTTGAACCCAGGTCACTGAACCAAAGCAGTATAAATCATCTATTCCTATCCAACTTTTACTCCAGGCTTATGTCGTTTATACAAAGCATTCTGTATTCTTTGATTTAGACTTGATCTTAATCCTAATTACCTAGGAGTAATTTTTGCAAAAATAAAAAGTATTGCTTAGAAATAGATAAATGAAATTTGGTTTTGCCACTGAAATATCAGAGATCTCTTAAATGTTCTATGAAAATACACTAAACTTGGGTTTATGAAGCATTTTCCTAGGCACAAGACTCTTGAAAACCCTGTGTGGCTCTCTTTTAACTCTCTGTTTGGATTGTTTAGATTAGATTTCATTACATCCAAGTCCTAATTTTCATAACAAAATCCTTTAGGAGGATAATACATCATCTATGAAGCCAATTAGGAGCTTCAAGAGATCATGTAGGTGATACCCTATCACTATTTGGGAAATAAAGGAGCTGAATTATGGTCCATCTGCTCTTTAGTAAAGAGCCTCCAACTGTGGAAGGATACTACCACGACCTTTCTTTATAAAAAGGCCAAAATAATTCAGAAGGCAGTTTAGCAAAGGACTTTGAGAGAAACTGAAAGGTGCTGTTCTTTAAAGCTCCTTTTCAAATTTAACTGGCTCCACAGATGTGCTAAAGCCTGGCCTGCCTTGGCATGGGAACTGCTGGGAGCACTGGGCTGGTCCTTGGAGAAAGCACAGCCCCTGGAAGGGGACCAAGGTCAGGTGAGGAGGGGACCAGAGGCACCCATGGGGTGACAGTGGTGCACCCATCCTCACTCTTTACTTTTAGTTTGTTTCCCTCCTCTGACGCTTCAGTGGTGTGGAATCACCACTGCAATTGGAGGAAAGAGTGAAAAAGCAAACCCAGCACAAAGTAGAAGTCCAAGCAACCCTGTTGCAATAACAATATGCATAAAATTAGCAGTAAAGAAGCAGCAAGAGGCCACAGAGACAAGTGATTTCCAAGGTGCTGTAGCAATCCTTATTTCCAACTTGGTTTTCTAAGCTGCCCCTAGAGCCCTGCGATTGCATGAAGTACAGTGTGGCAAACCCCAGCTCAGAAGAAATGATGATGTCTGGCTCCAGATCAGAAGGCTGAAGGATAGCTTTATTAAAACTATACTATATTACATTAATATACTATTTAAAGAGATACTGTACTATTCTACATACTTAGCTCTTACTCACCTCTCTAACTCACACTCGTGACTGCTGAGAGCCAGAGCCACAGCTGGATCCCACTGGTCACTGACCCCAAACAACTTCACCAGAACCAACCCAGCCATCACTGCAGGTGAACAATGCCCACACCACATTCCACATGGGGAAAACAGAGGAGCAGAGATAAAGATTGTTTTCTCTTCTTCTCTCTCTGCTTCTCCTGAGAGACAGAATTACATCTCTCTGTCCAGAGAATGGGAATGTCACAAGGTCACATACAAATAATTGCTGTGGTTTTGGAGTGCTCATGTCCCAGTTCCATCAGAAATCCTGATGGAGCTCCTCAGACTTCAGCAGCCAGCAGCTGTCAGGAAGGGAGCAGATCTGGGATGTTCTCAAGGGCTGGCACACTTCAGTCTGCCCTCTGTTCCCTGCCTGTCTGGCTCCTTATGAGTCCTAAGAAAAAAAACAAATATTGCTGAAACAAACACAACTGCTGTGGTGTATTTCACATGTAAAATGAGGGGTTTGTGGCTCAGTAATAAAGTACCGTGGAAGTGGTGGAGGAAAATATGCATCATAACAGCTACGGAGATTAACAATGTCTGCAAATTGCCTCAAAAAAACCCAGTGTTTGTTTTCCAAACAGTTGCATTGAGGAAAATACATTACCCAATTAAGATGAAAGGGATAACAATCTCAGTGAATTGTTATTGTAGAAAATAAAGAATATTGCAGTAATGGAACTTAATTTTATCATTATATGTATTTAAATTGCCTTTTATATACAACCATATATTTATTTGAAATAGATTTAAATGCAAACATAAACATGTTGTAACAGTTTCCAAAGCTTTAAAATCAGAAAGAAAATAACGTTAATGAAATATTCAATTCCTTTTATTGTTAGGAAAATCTGAAAATGATCTATCATTTCTAGGTTACAATTCCTGTTGCCTCTAATTCAGTCCTTTATAGCCCAAATGCATTATTGGCATAGGATGAGACCTTGGGGGGAAAAGAAAATGTCATTCCTGAAATGGGGAGGAGAAGGGATGTGTGGATGTAATGTGGAGAGGCACATTTTTTTTCATTTGCAGAAATCCAAGTGTATTTCCAGGCCATCACTAGGATGGAAACAAATCAAAAAGATTTGTTATCACAAAAGAATGGTGAATACTGTCCTCCATATCTTTAATGATTGTTTGATTTGGCTGTGTTTTACACAATGCCTAGTTTAGTTCTGTTTTCTTGTGATTGTTTCTTGTTTCCCAGTTGGTCCCAGTCCCCAGGCCACTGAGACCACCAGTACATATCAGTTCCTGAAGAGCAAAAGAGTTTCAATACAGAAGTCTGGCTGCACCCAGTGTGAATCCAAAGCACCCCGGCGTGTGTTTCTTTTAAATGCTGTTGAGAACAGTCTGGCACGTGGAGAGCAGGATCCAGGGCTGATGTCAGATGTTGGGCTGGAAAATGAAGCTGCCAAAACCCACAGGACCAAGGCAAGGAGCTAAAGCTGGCTCCAGGCACATGGTGAGTGAGCAATGAAGGATCTGAGCCCAGCTGTCAGAAACTGCTTTCCTAAAATAATCACTGTTCAAGTTGTCTAAGTTCCGAGACTTCACCATAAACCAGTTTTCAATTTTCTTTTTTGTTGTTATGCAACTGCAAGATTTTTTCAGTTTCCTTTAAGTATTGTTTTTTGAGTAAGAATATCTTGGGTTTTTTAAAAGCACTCCTTAGCTGACTGAGGTTGAAGCTATGATTTATGAAGAAATCAGTGTGAGGCTGCAATTTATATAGGAATTGTTAAATCCATTTCACCTCCTGTGATTATATGCAACAGTAACACAGTACATGCATATTAAATACATATATATTTATATATGCACATATAAATGAGACATCTCCTGTTTTTCTGATGAGCACAGGTGAACCAACATTAAACTTGTAAAATGCAATTATTCTGTGCTCAAGAAAATGACCAGCTACTCAATCTTTTTCATTTTTCATGTGTTGCCATTCCTGAGTGTTTTGAGACAAGGCACTCAAATTGTTTTTGCTTTTTACTACATGAAAACTCTACTGTGCCAAGAATGCAATTGCCTCTGTATATGATATATTGACAGGTTGTCTTTTAATTTTCAAATGTTATTTCCCATAAAACATTAACAGTTTTTCTCTACTCAAAAGACCTACTTTCCCCCAAGGCGTATTTTTCAATAACTGCTGTCAGCTATCAATATTTCCAAGTATTAGAGACATTTCTGGTCAAGGTCCTTTGGAATGTG